>NC_140988.1:207792166-208992166 GCF_052327205.1 Somniosus microcephalus
TCCCTCCACAGTCTCCCCCCAACCTTCCTCCACAATCACTCCCCACTTCCCCTCCCCAAATCTCCACCTTCCTTCCCTCCACAATCTCCCCCAACCTTCCCTCCACAATCTCCCCCAACCTTCCCTCCACAATCTCCCCCCAACCTTCCCTCCACAATCTCCCCCAACCTTCCCTCCACAATCTCCCCCAACCTTCCCTCCCACAATCTCCCCCCACCTTCACTCCACAATCTCCCCCAACCTTCCCTCCACAATCTCTCCCCCAACCTTCCCTCCACAATCTCCCTCAACCTTCCCTCCACAATCTCCCCCAACACTTCCCTCCACAATCTCCCCCCCTTCCCTCCACAATCTCCCCCACCTTCCCTCCACAATCTCCCCCAACCTTCCCTCCACAATCTCTCCCCCAACCTTCCCTCCACAATCTCCCCCAACCTTCCCTCCACAATCACTCCCCCAACCGTCCCTCCACAATCTCCCCCCACCTTCCCTCCACAATCTCCCCCAACCTTCCCTCCACAATCTCCCCAACCTTCCCTCCACAATCTCCCCCAACCTTCCCTCCACAATCTCCCCCAACCTTCCCTCCACAATCTCCCCCCAACCTTCAATCCACAATCTCCCCCCCAACCTTCCCTCCACAATCTCCCCCAACCTTCCTCCACAAATCTCCCCCAACCTTCCCTCCACAGTCTCCCCCAACCTTCCCTCCACAATCTCCCCCAACCTTCCCTCCACAATCTCCCCCAACCTTCCCTCCACAATCACTCCCAACCTTCCCTCCACAATCTCCCCCCAAACTTCCCTCCACAATCTCCCCCAACCTTCCCTCCACAATCTCCCCCAACCTTCGCTCCACAATCTCCCCCAACCTTCCCTCCACAATCTCCCCCAACCTTCCCTCCACAATCTCCCCCAACCTTCCCTCCACAATCTCCCCCAACCTTCCCTCCACAATTTCCCCAACCCTCCCTCCACAATCTCCCCCAACCTTCCCTCCACAATCTCCCCCAACCTTCCCTCCACAATCTCCCACAACCTTCCCTCCACAATCTCCCCCCAACCTTCCCTCCACAATCTCCCCCATCCTTCCCTCCACAATCTCTCCCAACCTTCCCTCCACAATCTCCCCCGCAACCTTCCTCCACAATCTCCCCCCAACCTTCCCTCCACAAACTCCCCCAAACTTCCCTCCACAATCTCCCCCAACCTTCCCTCCACAATCTCCCCCAACCTTCCCCCCCACAATCTCCCCCAACCTTCCCTCCACAATCTCCCCCCAAACTTCCCTCCACAATCTCCCCCAACCTTCCCTCCACAATCTCCCCCAACCTTCCCTCCACAATCTCCCCCAACCTTCATTCCACAATCTCCCCCCCAACCTTCACCCCACAACCTCCCTCCACAATCTCCCCCAACCTTCCCTCCACAATCTCTCCCAACCTTCCCCTCCACAATCTCCCCCCCCAACCTTCCCTCCACAATCTCCCCCCAACCTTCCCTCCACAATCTCCCCCAACCTTCCCTCCACAATGTCCCCCAACCTTCCCTCCACAATCTCCCCCAACATTCCCTCCACAATCTCCCCCAACCTTCCCTCCACAACCTCCCCCAACCTTCCCTCCACAATCTCCCCCACCTTCCCTCCACAATCTCCCCCCCTTCCCTCCACAATCTCCCCCAACCTTCCCTCCACAATCTCCACCAACCTTCCTCCACAATCTCCCCCCTTCCCTCCACAATCTCCCCCAACCTTCCCTCCACAATCTCCCCCCTTCCCTCCACAATATCCCCCAACCTTCCCTCCACAATCCCCCCCAACCTTCCCTCCACAATCTCCCCCAACCTTCCCCCCACAATCTCCCCCCAACCTTCCCTCCACAATTTCCCCCAACCTTCCCTCCACAATCTCCCCCAACCTTCCCTCCACAATCTCACCCCAACCTTCCCTCCACAATCTCCCCCAACCTTCCCTCCACAATCGCCCCCCCCAACCTTCCCTCCACATTTCCCCAACCTTCCCTCCACAATCTCCCCCCACCTTCCCTCCACAATCTCCCCCACCTTCCCTCCACAACCTCCCCCAGCCTTCCCTCCACAATCTCCCCCCACCTTCCCTCCACAATCTCCCCCAACCTACCCCCCACAATCTCTCCCCAACCTTCCCTCCACAATCTCCCCCCAACCTTCCCTCCACAATCTCTCCCCCAACCTTCCCTCCACAATCTCCCTCAACCTTCCCTCCACAATCTCCCCCAACCTTCCCTCCACAATCTCCCCCCCTTCCCTCCACAATCTCCCCCCACCTCCCTCCACAATCTCCCCCAACCTTCCCTCCACAATCTCTCCCCCAACCTTCCCTCCACAATCTCCCCCAACCTTCCCCTCCACAATCTCTCCCCAACCGTCCCTCCACAATCTCCCCCCACCTTCCCTCCACAATCTCCCCCAACCTTCCCTCCACAATCTCCCCCAACCTTCCCTCCACAATCTCACCCAACCTTCCCTCCACAATCTCCCCCAACCTTCCCTCCACAATCTCCCCCAAACTTCGCTCCACAATCTCCCCCCCAACCTTCCCTCCACAATCTCCCCCAACCTTCCCTCCACAAATCTCCCCCAACCTTCCCTCCACAATCTCCCCCAACCTTCCCTCCACAATCTCCCCCAACCTTCCCTCCACAATCTCCCCCAACCTTCCCTCCTCAATCTCTCCCAACCTTCCCTCCACAATCTTCCCCCAACCTTCCCTCCACAATCTCCCCCAACCTTCCCTCCACAATCTCCCCCAACCTTCCCTCCACAATCTCCCCAACCTTCCCTCCACAATCTCCCGCCAACCTTCCCTCCACAATCTCCCCCAACCTTCCCTCCACAATCTCCCCCAACCTTCCCTCCACAATCTCCCCCAACATTCCCTCCACAATCTCCCCCAACCTTCTCTCCACAATCTCCCCCCAAGCTTCCCTCCACAATCTCCCCCAACCTTCCCTCCACAATCTCCCCCCAACCTTCCCTCAACAATCTCTCCCGACCTTCCTCCACAATCTCCCCCTAACCTTCCCTCCACAATCTCCCCCCAACCTTCCCTCCACAATCTCCCCCAACCTTCCCTCCACAATCTCACCCAACCTTCCCTCCACAATCTACCCCTTCCCTCCACAATCTCCCCCAAACTTCCCTCCACAATCTCCCCCCTTCCCTCCACAATCTCCCCCCAACCTTCCCTCCACAATCTCCCCCAACCTTCCCTCCACAATCTCCCCCTAACCTTCCCCCCACAATCTCCCCCCAACCTTCCCTCCACAATCTCCCCCAACCTTCCCTCCACAATCTCCCCCCAACCTTCCCTCCACAATCTCCCCCAACTTTCCCTCCACAATCTCCCACCCAACCTTCCCTCCACAATCTCCCCCAACCTTCCCTCCACAATCTCCCCCCACCTTCCCTCCACAATCTCCCCAACCTTCCCTCCACAATCTCCCCCAACCTTCCCTCCACAATCTCCCCCCACCTTCCATCCACAATCTCCCCCAACATTCCAACCACAATCTCCCCCAACCTTCCCTCCACAATCTCCCCCCAACCTTCCTCCACAATCTCTCCCCCAACCTTCCCTCCACAATCTCCCTCAACCTTCCCTCCACAATCTCCCCCAACCTTCCCTTCACAATCTCCCCCCCTTCCCTCCACAATCTCCCCCCACCTTCCCTCCACAAACTCCCCCAACATTCCCTCCACAATCTCTCCCCCAACCTTCCCTCCACAATCTCCCCCAACCTTGCCTCCACAATCTCTCCCCAACCGTCCCTCCACAATCTCCCCCCACCTTCCCTCCACAATCTCCCCCAACCTTCCCTCCACAATCTGCCCCAACCTTCCCTCCACAATCTCCCCCAACCTTCCCTCCACAATCTCCCCCAACCTTCCTCCACAATCTCCCCCAACCTTCCCTCCACAATCTCCCCCCCAAACTTCTCTCCACAATCTCCCCCAACCTTCCCTCCACAAATCTTCCCCAACCTTCCCTCCACAATCTCCCCCAACCTTCCCTCCACAATCTCCTCCAACCTTCCCTCCACAATCTCCCCCAACCTTCCTCCACAATCTCCCCCAACCTTCCCTCCACAATCTCCCCCAACCTTCCCTCCACAATCTCCCCCAACCTTCCCTCCACAATCTCCCCCAACCTTCCCTCCACAATCTCCCCCCAACCTTCCCTCCACAATCTCCCCCAACCTTCCCTCCACAATCTCCCCCCAACCTTCCCTCCACAATCTCCCCGCAACCTTCCCTCCACAATCTCTCCCAACCTTCCCTCCACAATCTCCCCCCAACCTTCCCTCCACAAACTCCCCCAACCTTCCCTCCACAATCTCCCCCAACCTTCCCTCCACAATCTCCCCCAACCTTCCCTCCACAATCTCCCCCAACCGTCCCTCCACAATCTCCCCCAACCTTCCCTCCACAATCTCCCCCAACCTTCCCTCCACAATCACCCCCAACCTTCGCTCCACAATCTCCCCCAACCTTCCCTCCACAATCTCCCCCCCAAACCTTCTCCCCCCAACCTTCCCTCCACAATCTCCCCCAACCTTCCCTCCACAATCTCTCCCAACCTTCCCTCCACAATCTCTCCCCAACCTTCCTCCACAATCTCCCCCCAACCTTCCCTCCACAATTTCCCCCAACCTTCCCTCCACAATCTCCCCCAACCATCCCTCCACAATCTCCCCCAAACTTCCCTCCACAATATCCCCCAACCTTCCCTCCACAATCTCCCCCCCTTCCCTCCACAATCTCCCCCAACCTTCTCTCCACAATCTCCCCAAACCTTCCCTCCACAATCTCCCCCAACCTTCCCTCCACAATCTCCCCCAACCTTCCCTCCACAATCTCCCCCAACCTTCCCTCCACAATCTCCCCCAACCTTCCCTCCACAATCTCCCCCAACCTTCCCTCCACAATCTCCCCACCTTCCCTCCACAATCTCCCCCCAACCTTCCCTCCACAATCTCCCCCCTTCCCTCCACAATCTCCCCCAACCTTCCCTCCACAATCTCCCCCAACCTTCCCTCCACAATCTCCCCCCAACCTTCCCCCCACAATCTCCCCCCAACCTTCCCTCCACAATTTCCCCCCAACCTTCCCTCCACAATCTCCCCCAACCTTCCCTCCACAATCTCCCCCCAACCTTCCCTCCACAATCTCCCCCAACCTTCCCTCCACAATCTCCCCCCCAACCTTCCCTCCACAATCTCCCCCAACCTTCCCTCCACAATCTCCCCCCACCTTCCCTCCACAATCTCCCACAACCTTCCCTCCACAATCTCCCCCCCAACCTTCCCTCCACAATCTCCCCCAACCTTCCCTCCACAATCTCCCCCCACCTTCCCTCCACAATCTCCCCCAACCTTCCCTCCACAATCTCCCCCCAACATTCCTCCACAATCTCCCCCAACCTTCCCTCCACAATCTCCCCCCACCTTCCCTCCACAATCTCCCCAACCTTCCCTCCACAATCTCCCACCACCTTCCCTCCACAATCTCCCCCAACCTTCCCTCCACAATCTCCCCCCCAACCTTCCCTCCACAATCTCCCCCAACCTTCCCTCCACAATCTCCCCCAACCTTCCCTCCACAATCTCCCCCCACCTTCCCTCCACAATCTCCCCCAACCTTCCCCCACAATCTTCCCCCAACCTTCCCTCCACAATCTCCCCCCAACCTTCCCTCCACAATCTCTCCCCCAACCTTCCCTCCACAATCTCCCACAACCTTCCCTCCACAATCTCCCCCAACCTTCCCCTCCACAATCTCCCCCCTTCCCTCCACAATCTCCCCCCACCTTCCCTCCACAATCTCCCCCAACCTTCCCTCCACAATCTCCACCAACCTTCCCTCCACAATCTCCCCCAACCTTCCCTCCACAATCTCCCCCAACCTTCCCTCCACAATCTCCCCCAACCTTCCCTCCACAATCTCCCCCAACCTTCCCTCCACAATCTCCCCCAACCTTCCCCCCACAATCTCCCCCCACCTTCACTCCACAATCTCCCCCCAACCTTCCCTCCACAATCTCTCCCCCAACCTTCCCTCCACAATCTCCCTCAACCTTCCCTCCACAATCTCCCCCAACCCTTCCCTCCACAATCTCCCCCCCTTCCCTCCACAATCTCCCCCCACCTTCCCTCCACAATCTCCCCCAACCTTCCCTCCACAATCTCTCCCCCAACCTTCCCTCCACAATCTCCCCCAACCTTCCCTCCACAATCACTCCCCCAACCGTCCCTCCACAATCTCCCCCCACCTTCCCTCCACAATCTCCCCCAACCTTCCCTCCACAATCTCCCCCAACCTTCCCTCCACAATCTCCCCAACCTTCCCTCCACAATCTCCCCCAACCTTCCCTCCACAATCTCCCCCAACCTTCAATCCACAATCTCCCCCCCAACCTTCCCTCTACAATCTCCCCCAACCTTCCCTCCACAAATCTCCCCCAACCTTCCCTCCACAGTCTCCCCCAACCTTCCCTCCACAATCTCCCCCAACCTTCCCTCCACAATCTCCCCCAACCTTCCCTCCACAATCACTCCCAACCTTCCCTCCACAATCTCCCCCCAAACTTCCCTCCACAATCTCCCCCAACCTTCCCTCCACAATCTCCCCCAACCTTCGCTCCACAATCTCCCCCAACCTTCCCTCCACAATCTCCCCAACCTTCCCTCCACAATCTCCCCAACCTTCCCTCCACAATCTCCCCCCAACCTTCCCTCCACAATTTCCCCAACCCTCCCTCCACAATCTCCCCCAACCTTCCCTCCACAATCTCCCCCAACCTTCCCTCCACAATCTCCCACAACCTTCCCTCCACAATCTCCCCCCAACCTTCCCTCCACAATCTCCCCCATCCTTCCCTCCACAATCTCTCCCAACCTTCCCTCCACAATCTCCCCCGCAACCTTCCCTCCACAATCTCCCCCCAACCTTCCCTCCACAAACTCCCCCAAACTTCCCTCCACAATCTCCCCCAACCTTCCCTCCACAATCTCCTCCAACCTTCCCCCCACAATCTCCCCCAACCTTCCCTCCACAATCTCCCCCCAAACTTCCCTCCACAATCTCCCCCAACCTTCCCTCCACAATCTCCCCCAACCTTCCCTCCACAATCTCCCCCAACCTTCATTCCACAATCTCCCCCCCAACCTTCACCCCACAACCTTCCCTCCACAATCTCCCCCAACCTTCCCTCCACAATCTCTCCCAACCTTCCCTCCACAATCTCCCCCCCAACCTTCCCTCCACAATCTCCCCCCAACCTTCCCTCCACAATCTCCCCCAACCTTCCCTCCACAATGTCCCCCAACCTTCCCTCCACAATCTCCCCCAACATTCCCTCCACAATCTCCCCCAACCTTCCCTCCACAACCTCCCCCAACCTTCCCTCCACAATCTCCCCCACCTTCCCTCCACAATCTCCCCCCCTTCCCTCCACAATCTCCCCCAACCTTCCCTCCACAATCTCCACCAACCTTCCCTCCACAATCTCCCCCCTTCCCTCCACAATCTCCCCCAACCTTCCCTCCACAATCTCCCCCCTTCCCTCCACAATCTCCCCCAACCTTCCCTCCACAATCCCCCCCAACCTTCCCTCCACAATCTCCCCCAACCTTCCCCCCACAATCTCCCCCCAACCTTCCCTCCACAATTTCCCCCCAACCTTCCCTCCACAATCTCCCCCAACCTTCCCTCCACAATCTCACCCCAACCTTCCCTCCACAATCTCCCCCAACCTTCCCTCCACAATCGCCCCCCCAACCTTCCCTCCACATTTTCCCCAACCTTCCCTCCACAATCTCCCCCCACCTTCCCTCCACAATCTCCCCCACCTTCCCTCCACAACCTCCCCCAGCCTTCCCTCCACAATCTCCCCCCACCTTCCCTCCACAATCTCCCCCAACCTACCCCCCACAATCTCTCCCCAACCTTCCCTCCACAATCTCCCCCCAACCTTCCCTCCACAATCTCTCCCCCAACCTTCCCTCCACAATCTCCCTCAACCTTCCCTCCACAATCTCCCCCAACCTTCCCTCCACAATCTCCCCCCCTTCCCTCCACAATCTCCCCCCACCTTCCCTCCACAATCTCCCCCAACCTTCCCTCCACAATCTCTCCCCCAACCTTCCCTCCACAATCTCCCCCAACCTTCCCTCCACAATCTCTCCCCAACCGTCCCTCCACAATCTCCCCCCCACCTTCCCTCCACAATCTCCCCCAACCTTCCCTCCACAATCTCCCCCAACCTTCCCTCCACAATCTCACCCAACCTTCCCTCCACAATCTCCCCCAACCTTCCCTCCACAATCTCCCCCAAACTTCGCTCCACAATCTCCCCCCCAACCTTCCCTCCACAATCTCCCCCAACCTTCCCTCCACAAATCTCCCCCAACCTTCCCTCCACAATCTCCCCCAACCTTCCCTCCACAATCTCCCCCAACCTTCCCTCCACAATCTCCCCCAACCTTCCCTCCTCAATCTCTCCCAACCTTCCCTCCACAATCTTCCCCCAACCTTCCCTCCACAATCTCCCCCAACCTTCCCTCCACAATCTCCCCCAACCTTCCCTCCACAATCTCCCCCAACCTTCCCTCCACAATCTCCCCCAACCTTCCCTCCACAATCTCCCCCAACCTTCCCTCCACAATCTCCCCCAACCTTCCCTCCACAATCTCCCCCAACATTCCCTCCACAATCTCCCCCAACCTTCTCTCCACAATCTCCCCCCAACCTTCCCTCCACAATCTCCCCCAACCTTCCCTCCACAATCTCCCCCCAACCTTCCCTCAACAATCTCTCCCGACCTTCCCTCCACAATCTCCCCCCCAACCTTCCCTCCACAATCTCCCCCCAACCTTCCCTCCACAATCTCCCCCAACCTTCCCTCCACAATCTCCCCCAACCTTCCCTCCACAATCTCCCCCAACCTTCCCTCCACAATCTCCCCCAATCTTCCCTCCACAATCTCCCCCCAACCTTCCCTCCACAATCTCCCCCAACCTTCCCTCCACAATCTCCCCCAACCTTCCCTCCACAATCTCCCCCAACCTTCATTCCACAATTTCCCCCACAACCTTCTCCCCCCAACCTTCCCTCCACAATCTCCCCCAACCTTCCCTCCACAATCTCTCCCAACCTTCCCTCCACAATCTCCCCCCCAACCTTCCCTCCACAATCTCGCCCCAACCTTCCCTCCACAATCTCCCCCAACCTTCCCTCCACAATCTCCCCCAACCTTCCCTCCACAATCTCCCCCAACCTTCCCTCCACAATCTCCCCCAACCTTCCCTCCACAATCTCCCCAACCTTCCCTCCACAATCTCCCCCCCTTCCCTCCACAATCTCCCCCCTTCCCTCCACAATCTCCCCCAACCTTCCCTCCACAATCTCCCCCAACCTTCCCTCCACAATCTCCCCCAACCTTCCCTCCACAATCTCCCCCAACCTTCCCTCCACAATCTCCCCCCAACCTTCCCTCCACAATCTACCCCAACCTTCCCTCCACAATCTCCCCCCTTCCCTCCACAATCTCCCCCAACCTTCCCTCCACAATCTCCCCCAACCTTCCCTCCACAATCTCCCCCCAACCTTCCCTCCACAATCTCCCCCAACCTTCCCTCCACAATCTCCCCCAACCTTCCCTCCACAATCTCCCCCCAACCTTCCCTCCACAATCTCCCCCAACCTTCCCTCCACAATCTCCCCCAACCTTCCCTCCACAATCACCCCCAACCTTCCCTCCACAATCTCCCCCAACCTTCACTCCACAATCTCCCCCCAACCTTCCCTCCACAATCTGCCCCCAACCTTCCCTCCACAATCTCCCCCAACCTTCCCTCCACAATCTCTCCCTCCACAATCTCCCCCAACCTTCATTCCACAATCTCCCCCACAACCTTCTCCCCCCAACCTTCCCTCCACAATCTCCCCCAACCTTCCCTCCACAATCTCTCCCAACCTTCCCTCCACAATCTCCCCCCCAACCTTCCCTCCACAATCTCGCCCCAACCTTCCCTCCACAATCTCCCCCAACCTTCCCTCCACAATCTCCCCCAACCTTCCCTCCACAATCTCCCCCAACCTTCCCTCCACAATCTCCCCCAACCTTCCCTCCACAATCTCCCCCAACCTTCCCTCCACAATCTCCCCCCCTTCCCTCCACAATCTCCCCCCTTCCCTCCACAATCTCCCCCAACCTTCCCTCCACAATCTCCCCCAACCTTCCCTCCACAATCTCCCCCAACCTTCCCTCCACAATCTCCCCCAACCTTCCCTCCACAATCTCCCCCAACCTTCCCTCCACAATCTCCCCCCAACCTTCCCTCCACAATCTCCCCCAACCTTCCCTCCACAATCTCCCCCCTTCCCTCCACAATCTCCCCCAACCTTCCCTCCACAATCTCCCCCAACCTTCCCTCCACAATCTCCCCCCAACCTTCCCTCCACAATCTCCCCCAACCTTCCCTCCACAATCTCCCCCAACCTTCCCTCCACAATCTCCCCCCAACCTTCCCTCCACAATCTCCCCCAACCTTCCCTCCACAATCTCCCCCAACCTTCCCTCCACAATCTCCCCCAACCTTCCCTCCACAATCTCCCCCAACCTTCACTCCACAATCTCCCCCCAACCTTCCCTCCACAATCTGCCCCCAACCTTCCCTCCACAATCTCCCCCAAACTTCCCTCCACAATCTCCCCCTCCACAATCTCCCCCCTCCCCTCCACAATCTCCCCCCTCCCCTCCACAATCTCCCCCCTCCCCCCCTACAATCTCCCCCCTCCCCCCTTCCCTCCACAAACTCCCCTCTCCCCCCAACCTTCTGTTAAGTCTGTGTGTTCCAATTGTATTAAGATTAATTACTGACACAGACTACAAGAATAACGTTTCAACAGGTCTTTACTAGTTGGAGGTCAGGGCTATACTAAATGCAATATCACTCCACAGTACTTATATACCGGTGGTCACCACCGGTATTACGTATACAGCAGCCAGAGAAAGTAGTACATCTCTTCAGGTGGAATAGGCTTAAGTTCTCTTAAGGTGGAACAGGTAACATACACCACAATCCTCCCTTTTTAGCTTAACAGTCATATCCCCATTTAACATAACATAATAACATATATACATATATAACTTCAGGTATAAACAGTTCAAAGGTTCAGTCTCTCAGGAGGCCTTCTGATTCGCTTTGGATAACGCCTTTCAGTGGTCTCTGATTCTTGTTGCTGAGGTGACTCTTCTTGTTGGTTTCCTATGTATTGGACGTCATCATCAGGTGCAGTCCCTGCTGAGGTAGATGCTTCAGGTTCATTAACGTCTTCCACAGTTGTCTCTGTCGCAACCATGGGTTCGACCCTTGCTCTTGATTCTACCAGTTGATCCGCATGACGCCTTATCACATTGTTACCAATATCTACTGTGTACATCAGAGGTCCTTGTCTGGCCCGAATTGTTCCGGACTGCCATTTTTCGTTTCCATAGCCCCTTGCCAACACTGGTTTTCCTACGTCGAAACTTCGAGTGGACTTGTTATTAATAAGCCAGAACTGTTTGTTTTCCACTTCCCTCTGCACATTTGGTTTTAACAAGTCCAACCTGGACCGCAACCTCCTGTTATAAAACATCATGGCAGGACGTTGGTTAGTCACTGCATGAGCGGCGTTTCGATATGCCATTAGGAAATTGTCCACCTTGTGTTGTAACGGAATCTGATCATCGTTCATGGCCTTTATTGCCTTTTTGAATGTTTGGACAAATCTCTCGGCCAACCCGTTTGTCGCCGGATGATATGGGGCAGAGGTATAATGTTTCACCCCATTCTTCTTTAAGAATTTTTGGAATTCTTCCGACACGAACTGTGGTCCGTTGTCCGAACATATCTGTTCTGGCAATCCGTTCCTTGCGAATATTGTTCTTAACACCGCAATTGTCTTTTCTGAAGTAGTGGTATTCATCTTGATCACTTCTGGCCATTTGGAATGTGCGTCCACCGCAATTAGGAACATGGAGTCCATGAATGGACCAGCAAAGTCAATATGTACGCGTTGCCATGGGGCTGAAGGCCATTCCCATGGGTGTAGCGGTGCGATCGGAGGTGCATTTTGCACTTTTTGGCACCCAGCGCAGCTTTTTGTCAACTCCTCTATCTGTTGGTCAATGCCCGGCCACCATACATAAGCTCTAGCAAGACTTTTCATCTTAACTCCCCCCAGATGACCTTCATGCAGTTCCTTTAGAACTCTTTCCCGTAACTTGGGAGGAATAATCACTCTTGTCCCGTACATCAAAGTACCATGGCAGACGGACAGCTGGTCTCGCCTTGCCGAGAATGCCGGTAACAGAGGATCACCATGTGTTGGCCATCCCTTCACTGTCACCTCGTAAACTCGGGACAGTGTCGGGTCGTTCCTGGTTTCTCTTTCAATACTTGCATTGGTGACTGGTAAACACTCGATGATGGTCGAATGAAATAACTCAACAGGGTCAACTTTCGTCGTCTCTTCTGCTTCAGGTAGTGGCAGGCGCGACAGCCCATCAGCATTGCCATGCTGCTTTGTACCTTTGAATTCTATTTGATATTGATGTGCCCCTAGGAAAAGGGACCATCTCTGGAGTCACTGTGCTGTCATCACCGAAACACCCTTCTTAGGGTTAAAAATGGATATTAACGGCTGATGATCTGTCAGAAGTGTGAATTTTTGGCCCTGCAGGTAATGATTAAACTTCTTCACTCCCCATACAAGGCTGAGAGCCTCCCTATCGATCTGCGCATAGTTGCGCTCAGCGGAGGTCAATGATCTGGATGCAAACGCGACTGGCCTTTCCATGCCATTTGGCAACTTGTGTGAGAGTACTGCCCCAATACCATATGGAGAAGCATCACAAGCCAACTGAATAGGCAGTGTCGGGTTGAAGTGAGCCAACACTTCCTCTGAGGTGATCAATTCTTTGCTTTTGCGAAATGCCTTCTTACAGTTTTCGCTCCATTCCCATGGTACCCCCTTCTGTAAAAGAGCGTTCAGCGGGTGCAGTACCGTGGATAGATTCGGTAGAAACTTATGGTAATAGTTAATCAATCCCAGAAACGACCTCAACTGAGAGACATTATCCGGAGTGGGAGCCTTTACAACTGCCTCTATCTTGTCAGGAGACTTATGAAGCCCCTCCCGGTCAATGACATGACCACAGTACGAGATCCGCTTCTGAAAGAACTCACATTTCTGCCGATTAACTCTAAGTCCATACTCTTTCAGTCTGTTGAGCACCAGTTCCAAGTTTGCGAGGTGTTCTTCATCACCATCACCTGTAATCAGAATATCGTCCAGGTAACATTGTGTGCCTGGAATTCCCTGTAATACCTGCTCCATGGCCCTCTGCCAAATTGTCGGAGCCGATGCCACTCCAAAAACCAGCCTACTATACCGGTATAAACCTCTATGCGTGTTGATCGTGAGGTACTGGCGTGACTCTTCTTCAACCTCCATCTGCAAGTACGCCTGCGCCAGGTCTATCTTGGTGAAGTGTTTCCCGCCAGACAACGAAGCAAAAATATCCTCAATCCACTGAAGCGGATACTGCACCGTGTGAAGCACCGGATTAACGGTGATCTTGAAATCTCCACAGATGCGAACCTTCCCTGGTTCTCCTGGCTTGTTGCTCGAAGGACGTTTCATAACAGGAACAATGGGCGTAGCCCACTCACTCCAATCTACCTTAGACAGTACACCTGAACGTTCTAACGCTTCCAGTTCCGCTTCTACAGTAGGTCGTATTGCATAGGGTACCGGTCTGGCTTTGAAAAATTTTGGTTGTGCATGTTCATCAATCTTGATGTTTGCCGTAATTCCTTTCAGTGTTCCCAGTCCTTGCTGGAACACCTCTTTAGCATCATCCAATATTTTGGACAATCGTTTAGGTTTGACATCTGTTTCCCCGGAATCTACCGTTAGTGCTTTTAAGGAGTGCCAGTCCATATTCATTTTCCTAATCCACTCCCGTCCCAGTAGTGGTGGACCTCCTTCAGGTAGCACATATAAGTCCATTACTTGGCTTTCTTCGCCCTTGTGGACCACTTTTACCTCTATCTTTCTGATGGTGTACACTCTTTGCCCCGTGTATGTTTTCAATATAATCTCCGTATCCCGTAGGGGAATATGTTGGAATAACCTTTAGTAATCTTTCTTATTCATGACCGTCAATGCTGATCCAGTTTCCAATTCCATCTTTACTTGGACTCCTGCTATCTGAAGAGTGACCCAAATTGTCTGGAGATCTGCATCCTTACCAACGTTGTGTACTCTTAAGCTACCCAGTTCCTTACTGCTAGCATCTGAATCTGACTTCTGTTCGTTCGAACTGGTCTTTGTCACCTTGTGCACCGTTATGTATTTTCCTTGCGGTGACTTTTTGTTGCTGGTCTTCTTTCCTGACCGGCATACTTTAGCTATGTGGCCAAGCCTGCCACACGTTCTGCATTCTTGGTTTTTAAACCAACACTGGTTCTGATCATGTGTTGTCTTTCCACAACGATAACATTTTACAGTACTCAAACCCAATTTATTTGTACTGAGTTCCGGTGACCGTAGCTGCATTACTGCCGTGCCTCTCGCTGTGGCCTCGTGTGCTGCTGCCATAGTGACCGCTTTCTCAAGCGTCAGCTCATTCTCCTCGAGCAGTCGCTTTTGTGTATCTTCTTTTAATAATCCACACACAAATTTATCTCCTGGCGCGTCTGTCTGTCCCGTTCCAAACTGACAGTACCTTGCCAGCTTACGCAATTCCATTAAATATTCAGCATTGCTTTCATCTTTCAGCTGCCTTCTGCTGTAAAATTTAAATCGTTCCGCTAGCATCAGCGGCGTGGGGTTTAGATGATTTCTCAGGACAGTAACAATCTCCTCGAACGTCTTATCCGCCGGTTCATCTGGTGATAAAAGGTGTTTCAATTGCCCGTATGTCTTAGCACCCATTAAGTTCAATAAAGTTAGTGCTCTCTCTGCATCCGGGATTTTATTTGCTTTACAATAATTTTGTATGCGTTCTACATACATGGCCCAATCTTCAATGTCGCTATCAAAGGTATTAATGTTCCCATGTTTAGGCATCGTTGCAATTTTTTTTTTTTTTTTTAATTTTTTAAAATTTTATCCCAAGATGGCGACTTCCCGCTCTTGTCTTCGTCCTCCGCCTACAAAATGGCGGTTTTCCCGCGCTTGGCGGTCTTCACCCACTGGCTGCAATGGCGTTTGGTGTGCCGCTGCTGCTCCCCTTTCCCAGCGGTTAGTAACTCCCCCGACGCTGTCTCCACTTCACCGCGGCTCCCTCGGGCATTCGCGCTTCCCCGATGTCGCGCCTCGCAGCCCTTCTTGCAGCCCGGTTATTAGCACCGGCTGCGTTCGCCTTCACCGCGGCTCTCGCGCCTTCAGTCGCCCCAGACGCTGCGCCATTTTGGCCCGAAAGCGGCCTGGCCCTTATCACCAGCCGTGATCGATGTCCCCGCGCTGCGCCTTTCGGCCCGAATGCGGCCCGGCCCTTATCTCCAGTCGCGATCGATCTCACCGCCCTTATTCCTCCGTCTTCCTCCCCCCGTCTGTACAGCCAACGCGGCCGACTTTCTGCTCGCGTCGCTGACCGGCTTACCCACCACCGAGGTAGAAAGAAGATAGCTGACTGCCGCTGATGGAGGCTTTGAGTTCAGGATGTCTTCTGCACTCCGGGTTCTCGATGCCTGCCACGCGACGTGTCTTCCAGCAGGGTGATGAGGGTGGATGCCTCTCTTCGACGCCCGTTCTGTGGACGAAGCCGCCGTGGATATAAACTGCCGCAGGGTAAGAATCGGACTCGTCGCCACTGTTAAGTCTGTGTGTTCCAGTTGTATTAAGATTAATTACTGACACAGACTACAAGAATAAAGTTCAACAGGTCTTTACTAGTTGGAGGTCAGGACTATAATAAATACAATATCACTACACAGTACTTATATACCGGTGGTCACCACCGGTATTACGTATACAGCAGCCAGAGAAAGTAGTACATCTCTTAAGGTGGAACAGGATTAATTCTCTTAAGGTGGAACAGGTTACATACACCACACCTTCCCTCCACAATCTCCCCTCTCCCCCAACCTTCCCGCCACAATCTCCCCCTCCCATCCTTCCCTCCACAATCTCCCCCTCCCCCTTCCCTCCACAATCTCCCCCTCCCCCCTTCCCTCCACAACCTCTCCCAACCTTCCCTCCACAATCCCCCCCTCCCATCCTTCCCTCCACAATCTCTCCCCACCAATCTTCCATCCACGATCCTGCCGTCCCTTCTCTTCGCTCCCCGGCTGCTGCCTGGCAGCACAGGTCTTCCCGCCCGACAGCTAGCCTTCCTCTCAATGTGGCTGGCTGCCGGCTGGGAAATGAAGGAAAAAAATTAAACGAGGTCCTGCCGTTGAATTTGTCAGGACATCAGTGTTACCCGCATTTCTGGGAATCTCGGCCACTCCGATCCCCTGCCTTCCATTATCTCCCCACAAATACCGCTGAATTCTTTAAATTTACTTCCACCTTTTCAACAGTGTCTAGGAACCCTGGATGCCTGCTTTATAAAGTGACAGTGTGACTGGGCGTTAATTAGGGTGGAAATCTTGATAAATGGGATGTGCAACTTCGCATTCCTGCCTCATTTCCATAGAACCACCCAAAAATAGGGTAGGCATGGAAGTGAGAGCAGTTCTGGTTGCCTGTGAGTGACATTTCAGGATTTTGTGCTCTTTTCAAAATCATATGGATGGCCTTTTGCTTGTTTCCCAATTTGTACAGACATTATTGCGAATCATAATAACAATGATTACATACTTTTCAAGTCCCTGTTCCAAGAGTGCAGCAGTGAAAGTAATTTGCATCAGTATTTTTGTTTCAATACGTGAAGACATCAAATCCAATTGCATTCAGACTACAAGTGTCAAAATGTCACTTGTTTTAAATGGAAGTCAAAACATCACATTTGAACTTGAGCTCATGGAGCCCTCCCTCACTACAAAATAAATAGTTACTAGCATTCTTCACAAAAATACAAATTGCTTGTGTATTGTTACACCTAAACAGCAAAGAAAATAATTAATCAAGATATATATCAGGAATTCCACCCAGTCAAATGCATCCCATGCATTCAGTGAGGGTATCAGAGTAGAGAAGGTAGTCTTAGTGTAGAGGTACCATGGTGAATAACAACCCACTGCTGTCCTGTAAAAAGCCTCTTGTCTGAATGGACTACTGGCAGAGCTAGGTTTCTGGTTACTATCTCGGAGTTAAGACGAGGAACCCTGCAAAACTCTGCAATGAATTTTATAGACTTTTACTTTAACTTCGGGATGTTATTAATTTTTGTGGGCTCATCCTGCCTCTGTGGAGTTTCATGGACTCTTTGCAACCAATAAATCCGGCTTCTCTTGCCGCTCCCACACTGTTACCTCTGGGGTCCCCCAAGGATCTATCCTTGGCCCCCTCCTATTTCTCATCTACATGCTGCCCCTCAGCGACATCATTCAAAATCACGTCAGGTTCCATATGTACGCTGTTGACACCCAGCTCTAGCTCACCACCACCTCTCTCAACCCCTCCATTCCCTCTGATTTGTCACACTGCTTGTCCAACATCCAGTATTGGATGAGCAGAAATTTTCTCCAATTAAATATTGGGAAGTCTGAAGCCATTGGCTTTTGTCCGCGCCACAAACTCCATTTCCTAGCCATCGACTCCATCCCTCACCCTGGGCACAGTCTGAGGCTGAACCAGACTGTTAGCAACCTTGGTGTCCTATTTGACCCTGAGCTGAGCTTCTGACCCCATATCCGGTACATCACCAAGACCAATTCCTTCCATCTCTGTTACATCACCCATCTCCAGCCCTGCCTCAGCTCATCTTCTGCTGAAACCCTCATCCATGCCTTTGTTACCTCTAGACTTGACTATCCTAATGCTCTCTTGGCCGGCCTACCACCTTGCACCTTCTCTAAACTTGAGCTCATCCAAAACTCGGCTGCCCATGTCCTAACTTGCACCGAGTCCCATTCACCCATCACCCCTGTGTTCGCTGATCTACTTTGGTTCCTGATCTGGCAACGCCTCAATTCCTGCTGTTTCTGGCAGGGAAAGTCACTGTCGCTCCTCGAAACGGGAATGAACGTCGGTCTTTGAATCTTTAATTGAGACCAAATCATTGGATTGTGACAGCCTCAGAAACGCGAATCATCCTGATGGACCTCTCTTCCTGCACACTCACTTTTCAGAGTGTTATGTATTTTGACACGCCCCCTCTCTATCCACACCCTGGGATGTATTTTCATTCCGTTTGCACTCTTTAAAACGCTCTTTAAAACCTACTTCTTTGACCAAGCCTTTGGTCACCTGTCCTAACTTTCCTTATGTGGCTCGGTATCAAATTTTGTTTGCTAATCGCTCCTGTGAAGTGACTTGGGACATTTTACTATGTTGCTGTTGTGAAAAGCATACAGCCCTGCTTACTGAAGTCCATAATGCGGTCCCCACACAGTTTGTACATAGGCTCGTCCTGCACTTCGCACTGGTTGGCTGCACTGAGGCAATTGAGGATGTTGAAGGACTCAGTAGCTTTCTCTTTACATTTCAAGACATCAAGCTTCCACTATCATGTTATTAACTCTTCAGTTGCTATGGAAAAATAGAACTCTTCTGTAGGACTTACATGAAGTGGGAATTTGGCCCTCATATATATTAGTGTGAATGTAATTGTTGCTGAAAGTGTCTTGAAGATTATTTATTTTGTGTATGATGGAAAACCTTAAGCAGCAACTAGTTTGGGATGTAGGAATTTATCAAATCTGTTGGGATGGGATTCCATCAACCCCAGGAACATTCCAGACTGTAGCTCTTTTACTGCCGGCTTACACCCTGTGCTCAAATGAATGTCATTTGGATCAACATTCAGGAATTAACTCAGAACTTATTTACAGACTACTTCACAGTGTATGGCAACAACCCCAACTCCCCTATTGTTAAGTCTGTGTGTTATATTGAGAATTACTACACAGACCACAAGAGTAAATTTTAACAGGTCTTTACTAGTCGAAGGTCAGGGCGGAACTGCCCAATAAATCATTACACAGCACTTATATACCGGTGTGGCCACCACCGGTATTACAGTACACAGCAGCCAAGATAAAGTAGTGCACTCTTAAAATAGTTCTCTTAAAGGTGGAACGGTTACATACACCACAATCCTCCCTTTTTAGCTTAACAGTATATATTCCCCATTAACATAAAATAATAACATATATACACAACTTCATGCACCACAGTTCACAGATTCAGTCTCTCTGGAGGCTTCCTGACTCGGTCCGGATAACGCCTCGGTGGTGTAGTAGTTTTTGGTGGTGTAGTAGGTTCTTTTGGCAAGGTCGATTCGGCTTGAATGCCAGTGTCGGGTTCATCTGATTCCAGTATCACCGGATCGGAGGTAGATACTATGGGTATCTCTGCTTCATCATTAGGCATATAGAGTTGTGGAGTAGGTTGTCCCTTTTTGGATGACTCTATGATCTGGTCAACATGGCGCCTTATTATGCTTTCACCAATGTCCACGGTATACATCAGCGGTCCTAGTCATGTGCAAATAGTTCCAGGCTGCCATTTCTCGGTACGGTAGTCCCGGGCCAAAACTTGTTGACCTATCTGGAAGGTTCTAGTTGGCCTTTCATTCATGCCTTGAAATTGCCGGTTCTCTACGTCCCTTCTGATGTTTGGCTTGATCAAATCCAGCCGGCATCTTAGTCTTCTATTGAAAAACATCATGGCGGGAGTTTGGTTTGTAACCGCATGTGTTGCATTCCTGTACGCCAACAAGAAGTTATCTACCTTATGTTGCAGATTTATGTCTTCATTACCCATGGCCTTTATGGCCTTCTTGAAGGTCTGGACAAACCTTTCAGCTAATCCATTGGTGGCAGGATGGTATGGGGCGGACATGTAGTGCTTAACCCCATTGTTTTTTAAGAACTTCCTGAATTCTTCGGACACAAATTGCGGTCCATTATCAGAACAGATCTGTTCCGGCAGCCCATTCCTGGCAAATATGGTCCTTAATACTGTGATGGTTTTTTCCGTGGTGGTGGAGGACATCTTTATTACCTCCGGCCACTTGGAGTGTGCATCCACCGCGATTAAAAACATTGAGTCCATAAATGGACCAGCAAAGTCGATGTGTACCCTTTGCCATGGAGATGAGGGCCACTCCCATGGATGTAGAGGGGCTTGTGGTGGGGCGTTTTGGACCTTCTGGCATCCTAGACAGCTCTTGGTCATTTCTTCGCTGTCTCCATCGATACCTGGCCACCACACAAACGCTCTGGCTAGGTTCTTCATTTTTACTCCACCCAGATGCCCCTCGTGAAGCTCCTTTAGCACTTTATGCTGGAGTTTGGGTGGAATCACCACTCTGGATCCACACATCAAAGTTCCTCGGCACACTGACAGCTGCTCTCTTCTTTGCGAGAATGCTGGCAACAGTGGTTCGCCATGTGCTGGCCATCCCTTCACCGTTAAATCGTAGACTCGTGAGAGAGTCGGGTCATTTCTCGTTTCCTTTTCGATGGTAGAATTTGTTACTGGTAGACATTCCACTATGGTTGAGTGGAACATCTCCACTGGGTCCACTGTAGGCACCTCTTCTACCGTTGGCAACGGTAGGCGCGATAAACCGTCAGCATTCCCATGCTGTTTTGATCCTTTGTATTCTATGTCATATTGGTGTGCCCCTAGGAAAAGGGACCACCTCTGTAGCCTTTGCGCTGTCATAATGGAAACGCCCTTTTTAGGGTTGAATATGGATACCAACGGCTGGTGGTCTGTCAGCAGTGTAAACTTCTGGCCCTGCAGGTAATGATTAAACTTCTTTACTCCCCACACCAGGCTGAGAGCCTCCCTATCTATCTGAGCATAGTTGCGCTCAGCGGAGGTCAATGATCTGGATGCAAATGCGACTGGCCTTTCCGAGCCATTTGGCAACTTGTGTGAGAGTACTGCTCCAATACCATAAGGAGAAGCATCACAAGCTAAACGAATAGGTAGCGTTGGGTTGAAGTGAGCCAACACTTCCTCTGAGGTGATCAATGCCTTGCTTTTGCGAAAGGCCTTCTTACAGTCCTCGCTCCACTTCCATGGTACTTCTTTCTGCAAAAGAGCATTCAGCGGGTGCAGCACCGTGGATAGATTTTGCAGAAACTTATGGTAATAGTTAATCAACCCTAGGAACGACCTCAACTGGGATACATTTTCCGGAGCGGGTGCCTTCACAACAGCTTCGATCTTGTCAGGTGACTTGTGCAGCCCCTCCTGGTCAATGACATGACCACAGTACGAGATCCGTTTCTGAAAGAACTCACATTTCTGGCGATTAACTCGAAGGCCATATTCCTTCAACCTGGTGAGCACCAGTTTCAAATTTGCAAGGTGTTCCTCATCGTCATCTCCTGTAATCAGGATATCGTCCAAGTAACATTGAGTGCTTGGAATTCCCTGTAATACCTGCTCCATGGCCCTCTGCCAAATTGCTGGAGCCGAAGCCACTCCAAAAACCAGTCTATTATATCGATACAAGCCTCTGTGCGTGTTGATTGTGAGATACTGGCGCGACTCTTCCTCAACTTCCATCTGTAAGTACGCTTGCGCCAGGTCTCTCTTGGTGAAGTGTTTCCCGCCAGACAATGAAGCAAAGATATCCTCAATCCGCGGAAGCGGATATTGCACCGTGTGAAGCACCGGATTAACTGTGATCTTGAAGTCTCCACAGATGCGGACCTTCCCTGGTTCCCCTGGCTTGTTACTTGATGAACGCTTCATGATGGGAACAATGGGCATGGCCCACTCACTCCAGTCCACCTTAGACAGTACTCCTGAACGTTCAAGCCCTTCCAGCTCAGCTTCCACAGCAGGTCGTATCGCATAAGGTACCGGTCTGGCTTTGAAAAATTTTGGGTTTGCATGTTCTGCAATCTTGATTTTTGCCTTAATTCCTCTCAGTGTTCCCAGTCCCTGTTGGAACACCTCTTTAGCCTCATCCAATATTCTGGACAATCGTTCAGGTTTGACATCTTTTTTTCCGGAATCTACCGTTATTGCTTTTAGGGAGTGCCAGTCCATATTTATTTTCCTGATCCACTCCCGTCCCAGAAGTGGTGGACCTCCCTCAGGTAGTACATATATGTCCATTCCTTGGTGTTCTTTGCCCTTGTGTACCACCTTGACTTTTATCTTTCCGATGGGGTATACTTTTTGCCCCGTGTATGTCTGCAATACTATCTCTGTATCCCGTAGGGGAATATGTGTGAATAACCTTTTGTAATCTTGCTTATTCATGACCGTCAACGCCGATCCGGTGTCCAATTCCATCTTCACTTGGACTCCTGCTATCTGAAGTGTGACCCAGATAGTTTGTCGGTCAGCTTCCTTACTCACATTGTGAATTCTCAGACTACCCAGTTCCTTGCTGTTGGAGTCTGAATCCGAATTCTGTTCATCCGAACTCTTCTCAGCCACCTTATGTACCTTTCTGCACTTTTCCTGCGGTGACTTTTTGTTGCTGGTCTTCTTTCCTGACCGGCATACTTTAGCCATGTGACCAAGCTTGCCACATTTTCTACATTCCTGGTTTTTAAACCAGCATTGGTTCTGATCGTGTGTTGTCTTTCCACAACGATAACATTTTGTTGTACCCAAAGCCATTTGATCTACGCTGAGTACCGCTGCCTTCAGCTGCATTTCCGCAGTGCCTCTCGCTGCGGCTTCGTGTGATGCTGCAATAGTGACAGCCTTATCAAGTGTAAGATCATTCGCTTCAAGCAGCCGCTTTTGTGTTCCTTCTTTCGACAATCCACACACGAATTTGTCTCTCAGTGCCTCTGTCAGTCTTTCCCCAAACTGACAGTATTTCGCCAGCTTACGCAGTTCAATTAAATACTCCGCGTTGCTTTCCTCTTTCAGTTGCGTTCTCGCATAGAATATAAATCGTTCCGCTAACATCAGCGGTGTGGGGTTCAAATGATTTTTCAGAACAGCAACAGTTTTAGCGAAAGTCTGATCCGCCAGTTTAGCTGGTGATAGAAGATGCTTCAAATAGCCCGTATGTCTTTGCACCCATTGAATTTAGTAAGGTTAGTGCTTTATCTTCATCTGATATTTTATTTGCCTTACAATATATCTCTATGCGTTCTACATACGTGGCCCAATCTTCAACATCGGGATCGAAATCGTTGATGTTACCACGCTTAGGCATCCTCGCAATCTTCTTGAGAAACAAAAATAAATTTTTCTTTTCTTTTTTTTTAAATGGCGGTTTCCCGCGCTTGTCTTCTTCCCCCGCCTACGAAAATGGCGGCTTCCCGCATTTGCCTTTCTTCCCCGCTGGCTGTAATGGCGATTGCCGTATTGCTGCATTCGCCCTCCCCCGCAGTTTTCAAATCGTGCCTCCCAGCCCCTCTTGCAGTCCGGTCCTTTCCCCCAGCTGCGGCTGAGTTCTCCACGGTTTTTTTTTATTTTCCCCCGCGCCTTACGCTGACCCGGTCGCTGTGCCTCACGGCCTCGGTAGCTGCCCGGCCTTTTTCACCAGTCGCGGTCGAGCTCTCTCTCGACGCTGTTGCGTCTCCCAGCCCGCTTGCAGCCCGGTCTTTCGCACCGGCTGCGTTTGCATGCACCGCGGCTCCCGTGCCTTATGCTGCCCCAGTCTCAGCGCCTCTGGCCCCGACTTCTGTCCGGCTCTTTTCCCCGGCCGTGGTCGAGTTCTCCGCCCTTATCCTCCATTTTTCCCTCCCCTACTTCACAGCCAACGTGGCCAACTTGCTGTTCGTCGCTGATCGGCTTACCCACCACCGTGATAGAAGGGATGATCACTGCCTGTTGCTGATGGAAGGCTTCGTGTCAGAATTCTTCCTTTGCTCTGCAGACCCGAGTCTTCTCTCAGCAGAATGATGAGGGCGGATGCCTCCTCTCGACGCCCGTTAAACTGCCTTGGATGTATCTCTGCCGCAGGGTAAGATCGTACTCGTCGCCACTGTTAAGTCTGTGTGTTATATTGAGAATTACTACACAGACCACAAGAGTAAATTTTAACAGGTCTTTACTAGTCGAAGGTCAGGGCGGAACTGCCCAATAAATCATTACACAGCACTTATATACCGGTGTGGTCACCACTGGTATTACAGTACACAGCAGCCAAGATAAAGTAGTGCACTCTTAAAATAGTTCTCTTAAAGGTGGAACGGTTACATACACCACACCTATGTTCTTTCTTCAATAGGAGACCCGATAGGAATACTGCGCCCCACCCACCTTTTCCTCCTCCACTTTGCACTGGCAGAGGAATCAAGATATGCAGTCTGAAAGAGCTGAGCACAAAATAACACTGATACATGACCAACCCCACTATCTCACACCATCCTCATTATCCTAGCTGTTAGTGCAAGGTCAAAGCTATGCTGGGAATTTACGCTATGTATTCAAATGAGCTTGCCCAACAGTCTGCTCATTGTGCTGTGAGCCAACCTAGCCCCGGCTTCCAGCATTCCCAGCACAGAATTCACTGGTCTTCTAAAATTGGGGTTAGGAGGACATTTGCCCATCGTGCTTGTGCCAGCTCAATGAAAGAGCCAGCTAATGAGTCCCACTCCCCTGCTCTTTCCTCATAGCCCTGCAAATCATGTTTTCTCTTTTGGAGTAGCTAAAGTCCCTAATTGTTGCCCTGGGATTCCAAAGCCTCACAAATACACATAAAACAGTTACATCTGTGTACCTTTTTAATCAGCACCATATGTTACAATAGAATATTTTCCTTCTTTTTTAATTTGTTCATGGTATGTGGGTGCCGCTGGCAAGGCCAGCATTTATTGCCCATCCCTAATTGCCCTTGAGAAGGTGGTGGTGAGCTGCCTTCTTGAACCGCTGCAGTCCGTGTGGTGAAGGTACTCCCACAGTGCTGTTGGGGAAGGAGTTCCAGGATTTTGACCCATTGACGATGAAGGATCAGCGATATATTTCCAAGTCAGGATAGTGTGTAACTTGGAGGGGAACTTGCAAGTGGTGGTGTTCCCATCTGTCTGCTGCCCTTGTCCTTCTAGGTGGTAGAGGTCAGGGGTTTGAGAGGTGCTGCCAAAGAAGGTACACACTACAGCCACGGAGCGCCAGTAGTGGAGGGAGTGAAGGTTTAAGGTGGTGGGTGGGGAGCCAATCAAGCGGGCTGCTTTGTCCTGGATGGTGTCGAGCTTCTTGAGTATTGTTGGAGCTACACTCATCCAGGCAAGTGGAGAGTATTCCATCATACTCCTGACTTGTGCCTTGTAGATGGCGGAAAGGCTTTGGGGAGTCAGGAGGTGAGACACTTGCCACAGAATACCCAGCCTCTGACCTGCTCTTGTTGCCACAATATTTATGTGGCTGGTCCATTTAAGTTTCTGGTCAATGGTGACCCCCAGGATGTTGATGGTGGGGGATTTGGCTATGGTAATGCAGTTTAATGTCAAGGGGCGATAGTTAGACTCTCGCTTGTTGCAGCTGGTTATTGCCTGGCACTTGTGTGGCACGAACATTACTTGCCACTTACCAGCCCACGCCTGAATGTCGTCCAGGTCTTGCTGCATGCGGGCATGGACTGCTTAATTATCTGATGAGTTGCGAATGGAACTGAACACTGCAGTCATCAGCGAACATCCCCACTTCTGACCTTATGATGGAGGGAATGTCATTGATGAAGCAGCTGAAGATGGCTGGGCCTAGGTCACTGCCCTGAGGAACTCCTGTAGCGATGTCGTGGGGCTGCGAGGAGCTGATGATCGGATTGCGGTGGAACTGAAGATAGGATCGCTGGGGGCTGAAGGTCGGATCACGGGGGGCTGAAGATCGGATCGCGGGGGCCTGAAGATAGAATCGCTGGGGGCTGAAGATCAGATCACGGGGGGCTGATGATCAGATCACGAGGGGCTGAAGATCGGATCATGGGGGGGGCTGAATATCAGATCACGGGGGGCTGAAGATTGGATTACGGGAGACTGAAGATCAGATCATGGGGGGGGCTGAAGATTGGATCATGGGGGGGTTGAAGGTCGGACTGCAGGGGCTGAAGATCGGTTAACGGGGGGCTGAAGATCGGATTGCTGGGGGCTGAAGATTGGATCACGGGGGCTGAACATTGGATTGCAGGGGTTGAAGATCGGATCATGGAGGGGGCTGAAGATTGGATCACGGGGGGTCTGAAGATCAGATCGCGGGGGGGCTGAAGATCAGATCGCGGGGCTGAAGATCGGATGACGGGGGACTGAAGATCATATCACGGGGGGCTGAAGATCGGATCACGGGGGGCTGAAGATCGGATCACGGGGGGGCTGAAGATAGGATCGCGGGGGGCTGAAGATCGGATCACAGGGGGCTGAAGATCAGATCATGGGGGACTGAAGATCAGATCACGGGGGGCTGAAGATCGGATCACAGGGGGCTGAAGATCGGATCACGGGGGGGCTGAAAGGATCGCGGGGGGCTGAAGATTGGATCGCAGGGGTTGAAGATCAGATCACGGGGGCCTGAAGATCAGATGACGGGGGGCTGAACATCATATCACGGGGGGCTGATCATCAGATCACGGGGGGGGCTGAAGATAGGATCGCGGGGGGCTGAAGATTGGATCGCAGGAGTTGAAGATCAGATCACGGGGGGCTGAAGATCAGATCACGGGGGGGGCTGAAGATAGGATCGCGGGGGGCTGAAGATCAGATCGCGGGGCTGAAGATCGGATCACGGGGGGCTGAAGATCGGATCACGGGGGGCTGAAGATCAGATCACGGGGGGGCTGAAGATAGGATCGCGAGGGGCTGAAGATTGGATCACAGGGGTTGAAGATCGGATCACGGGGGGCTGAAGATTGGATCACGGGGGGCTAAAGATAGGATCGCGGGGGGGCTGAAGATCGGATTGCAGGGATTGAAGATCGGATCGCTGGGGGCTGAAGTTCTGATCACGGGGGGCTGAAGATCAGATTGTGGGGGTGTTCGGCCAATTGCGGAGAGGGAGGCAGATCATGGCAGGTAAGTTAGAGGGGCTAGAGAGGAAGCACTCCTGCTCCTGCTAGCCCACAAGCAGCACTGGAAAAGCACATACCTGATGAATCCAGCACTTCTTGCTTCCCTTCAACTGTTGGGTTTCCCCAGCCCTGGAAAACCCAGCCCGCAGCTGTTAAATCCTCATGGCTGCTAAAATATGAGGTGTGCAGTCTCATTTAAATATTGTAATTCCTGACCCGCCTCTCAAGAGCAGGTTACAGACTTGACCTCCAACCCGCCTCGCTTAAACCGGAAGTAAACGTTTTTTTGGTGGGTTGGGGATGGGTTTCCCATTTTTCTCAAGGAGCCTGAATCATATTGGCAAGGAGATTGAAGAATACTTTTCCAGCCTCTGGTCCAAAGTGTAACAAGTCCTGGAAGCTGTGGTACCTGCTCTAACAGCTTCAGTAAAGGAGACCATGAGCGCAGTGTTGACATTTCAAAGGAAGTTCACAGCACAGCTATGGATGTTATAGATAACAATGCAGGAAACTATGGAGGGCAGATTTGACTTATTAGGAGTAATACTGCAAACTATCCAGCAAGCATTCCGGGAACTCAAAGCCATAGACCATTCTGTATTCCCACAAACCATTGCATGAAGTAGTGGGGGGGAGGGTTCAGGTGAGGGGATATTTAAAAAGTCAAAGAGAAAGGAGAAGGCAAAAGTTCAGGGTAGTGATAGGGGTAATCATAACCAGAGTGTGACAGGAAGGGAGAGAACATATAAACATAAGAGTGCATCAGAAAGTAGAGTCAGAGTAGGGAAAAATGGTAAAAAGACAAAATTAAAGGCTCTTTATCTGAATGCACACAGCATTTGTAACAAGATAGATGAGCTGACGGCACAAATAGAAATAAATGGGTATGATCTGCTCGCCATTACAGAGACGTGGTTGCAAGGTGACCAAGGCTGGGAACTGAATATTCAGGGGTATTTGACATTTCGGAAGAATAGGCAGAAAGGAAAAGGAGGTGGGGTAGTTCTGTTAATAACGGGTGAGATCAGTGCAGTGGTGAGAAATGATAATGGCTCAAAAGATTAAGATGTGGAATCAGTTTGGGTGGAGATAAAAAATAATAAGGGAAAGAAGTCATTGGTTGGAGTAGTCTATAGGCCCCCTAACAGTAGCTACACTATAGGACAGAGTATAAAACAAGAAATAATGGAGGCTTGTAAGAAAGATACATCAATAATCATGGGTGATTTTAATCTTCATATAGATTGGACAAATCAAATTGGCAAAGGTAGCCTTGAGGAAGAGTTCATAGAGTGTATTTGGGATGCTTTCTTAGAACAATACATTGTGGAACCAACCAGGGAGCAGGCTATTTTAGATCTGGTAATGTGTAATGAGATAGGATTAATTAATGGTCTCATAGTAAAGGATCCTCTAGGGAAGAGTGATCATAGCATGTTAGAATTTCAAATTCAGTTTGAGGGTGAGAAACTTGGGTCTCAAACTGGTGTCCTGAACTTAAATAAAGGCAATTACAAAGGTATGAAGACAAAGTTGGCTAACATGGATGGGGAAAATAGATTAAAGGGTGAGACGGTAGATAAGCAGTGGCAGACATTTAAGGAGATATTTCATAACTCTCAGCAAAGATATATTCGAGTGAGAAAGAAAGACTCTAAGAGAAGAATGAACCATTCGTGGCTAACTAAGCAAGTTAAGGATGGTATCAAATTGAAAACAAAGGCATACAATGTTGCAAAGATTAGTGATAGACCAGAGGATTGGGAATTTTTTAGAAACCAGCAAAGGACAACTAAAAAAATAATAGAGAGAGAAGATAGATTATGAGAGTAAACTAGCAAGAAATATAAAAACAGACAGTAAGAGCTTCTACAGGTATATAAAAAGGAAAAGAGTAACTGAAGTAAATGTTGGTCCCTTAGAGGATGAGACTGGAGAATTAATATAGGAAACAGGGAAATAGCAGAGACTTTGAACAAATATTTTGTATCGGTCTTCACGGTAGAAGACACTAAAACTATCCCAATAATAATGGATAATCAAGGGGCTATAGGGAGGGGGAGACTTAAAACAATCACTATCACTAGTGAAAAAGTACTAGGCAAACTTATGGGACTAAAGGTTGTCAAGTCCCCTCGACCTGATGGCCTGCATCCTAGGGTCTTAAAAGAAGTGGCTGCAGAGATAGTGGATGCATTGGTTGTAATCTACCAAAATTCCCTGGATTCTGGAGAGGTCCCAGTGGATTGGAAAACTGCAAATGTAAAACCCCTGTTCAAGAAAGGAGGGAGACAGAAAGCAGGAAACTATAGACCAGTTAACCTAACATCTGTCATTGGAAAATGCTGGAGTCCATTATTAAGGAATTAGTAGCAAGGCATTTAAATAATCATAATACAGTCAAGCAGAGTCAACATGGTTTTATGAAAGGGAAATCATGTTTGACAAATTTGCTGGAGTTCTTTGAGGATGTAACGAGCAGGGTGGATAAAGGGGAACCAGTAGATGTAGTGTATTTGAATTTCCAGAAGGCATTCGATAAGGTGCCACATAAAAGGTTATTGCACAAGATAAGAGCTCATGGGATTGGGGGTAATATATTAGCATGGATAGAGGATTGGCTAACTAACAGGAACCAGAGAGTTGGGATAAATGGGTCAATTTCAGGTTGGCAAACTGTAACTAGTGGGGTGCCATAGGGATCAGTGCTGGGGCCTCAACTATTTACAATCTATATTAATGACTTGGATGAAGGAACTGACTGTAATGTAATCAAATTTGCTGATGATGCAAAGATAGGTGGGAAAGCAAATTGTGAAGAGGACACAAATAATCTGCAAAAGGGATATAGATAGGTTAAGTGAGTGGGCAAAAATTTAGCAGATGAAGTATAATGTGGGAAAATGTGAGGTTATCCACTTTGATAGGAAAAATAAAAAAGCAAATTATTATTTAAATGGAGAGGGATGACAAAATATACAGAGGGATCTGGGGGTCCTTGTAGATAAAACACAAAAAGTTAACATGCATGTACAGCAAATAAATAGGAAGGCAAATGGAATGTTGGCCATTATTGCAAGAGGGATGGAGTATAAAAGTAGGGAAGTCTTGCTACAACTGTACAGGGCGTTGGTGAGACCACACCTGGAGTACTGCATACAGTTGTGGTCTCCTTATTTAAGGAGGGTTATACTTGCATTGGAGGCAGTTCAGAGACGGTTCATTAGGTTGATTCCTGAGATGAAGGGGTTGTCTTATGAAGAAAGGTTGAGCAGGTTGGGCCTATACTCATTGGAGTTTAGAAGAATGAGAGGGGATCTTATTGAAACGTATAAGATTCTGAGGGGGCTTGACAGGGTAGATGCAGAGAGGATGTTTCCCCTCATGGGGGAATCTAGAACTAGCTGGCATAATTTCAGAATAAGGGATCGCCCATTTAAAACAGAGATGAGGAAGAATTTCTTCTCTCAGAGGGTCGTGAATCTTTGGAATTCTCTGCCCCAGAGAGCTGTGGGTCATTGAATATATTTAAGGTGGAGCTAGACAGATTTTTGAATGATAAGGGGGTTGAGGGTTATGGGGAGTGGGCAAGATAGTGGAGTTGAGGCCAAGACCAGATCAGCCATGATCTTATTGAATGGCGGAACAGGCTCGAGGGGCCAAATGGCCTACTCATGCTCCTATTTCTTATGTTCTTATGTTTAAGTAATGCCCTCCTGCAATATGAGACATCAAAGAATGCAAAGTTTTCCAGCCAGTTCCCATATTGGCAGCAGTAATATAACTACACCTAAACCCTGGATGTAGAAGTGACAACATTTCAGGAAGATCATTTCAACCAGCATCAGGGTTTCTCGCAACTAGATAAGGAGAACCTTGTGGTTCTGCAGAATTAGGTGGGGAATTTGACAGTTACCAGTCCATAATATATGCCAGAGGAACACAGTAATAGAGGCAGAGAAGATCCATAGGTTGAGAAAGAGCATAAGAACTTAGTGATGTACCCACATTGGGTGGAACTTTCAACTTTGGCGGCGGTGTAACCAGGCAGTCCTAATGTCTCCTTCTTTGGCTCGGTGTCAATTTTTTTGTTTTATAACACTCCTGTGAAGCGCTTTGGGACATTTTACTGCATTAAAGGCACCATATAAATGTAAGTTGTTGTTCAGTAGAACCCATAACTCCTTTTAAAATAATCGATAATTTTTGACTGGTTTGGAATAGCTCCTTGCAAAATGTCAACACATATCAGTAGCACATCCATGATTTTCTGGTATGCATGGGCACGTGCGTAAGGTTACCCAATGTCAGTGTGTACTCAATAAATTACCCTTAACTGTCAGTTTAGCTTAGTTGGCCGTACTCTTTCCTCTGAGTCAGAAGTTTGTGAATTCAAGCCTGCTCCAGAACTTGACACATGGGGGTAATTTCCAAATATGTGCTGGCATCAGGCAAGGTTCCTCATTACCAATGTGAGCTCAGAAATTTAGGCTATAGTATAGTCTGAGAAGAGCATAGCAATCCTTCAGTACCTCACGGGCTTGTGGTCTTTCTGTAAAAAAGCTGGCACAAGATGAGCACTTGAGCATTGCTATAAATATTGGGGCCAATTTTCCTGGTATCCCTGCTGTCTCAGTTTGGAACAGAAGCAATTTACCCAAGGTGGACTTTGATTTTGGTGTCCTGTCCATTTCACCTCCAGCGCAGACCCACCCTTGGCAGGGTCTTATCACGGAAAAAGGGGAAGAAAAGTAAAGCCAGATAATCGTCTGAGAGGCTCACAGCTGCAGACATGGCCAATGGTTTTTGGGCAAAAGACTAGTTTAAAACTTTTAACTTAGATTGAGGGATCTACTTCAGCTTGGTTCTAGGCCCCACTCAGAACCTGTCATCTAAAGGGGATCCCGGCAGGAGCACATCGTCAGCTTCTTGGAGTGTCCCTGCACCTAAGCAACTCATGTGGCAGGAAATAGAGGCAGAAAACCGGGAATGCTCCCTCTGCTTCAATTGCATGTAGACTTGAGGGGCTAGAAATTAGATAAGGCCCAAAAACAGGTGGTGTCACGGGCCAGCAGTAATTGCACTTGTTCTAAGTGGTGCAGGCAGCACACAAACATTGTGCTGCCTGTTCATTATAATGATTGCAGCGCTGATCTCAGCAATAAACAGGCTGCTGATTGGCTTATTGCTGAATGGAGGGCCCAATTATGGGTGCGGTTTAATGGCCAGTAATGTTTGGTCTAGGTTCTCTGCACTACTTAACGGGGAGGTGCTTCTTTTGCAGAAGCAACTCATTGTCATTGTGGAGCAAGCCATGGCACAATGACCTAGGTAGAGAGCAAGAAGGTTTTCAGATACTGCACTGTAAGATTCGCAAAATTCCCACATTCCCCCAAAGTTATTAATAAAATCAACTCTGCATGGACATTTTAAAAAGGGTACCCAAAAGATAGCATCCGCACCTCGTGACCAAAAGCTAGCAAGATTTTAAAAGCTTGGACTCTGTGGCAGCACAAGCAGCTTTTGGGGAAATCGAAAGCTAAAATGCAGTTTCTGTGAAAAAGGACTTTGTATTTTGGAAAACAGACAACAAACATTGAATATGCATTATGCCAGATTGTAGACAGATCAAAACCAGTTAGGGCTATACTTGAGGCATTCAAGTTGTCTGCATAAATAATCGGAAACAGCTTATGGGAGCCGTCAAGGCTAGACAGGCCGATTAGAATGCATTAATAACAATACAGCTCGGACATCAGGCCATTAGGTGTGATAAGCAGCCATCTAAAAACAGTTAGTTTAGATTGCTATAATCATTTAAACCAGCCCGCCAAAATTGAAACAATGAACTAACCTGATTTGGCGTGCAGATAAGGGGGCTTTGAAAGGAGTATAACTGTGGGCCCCGGGTAGCAATCACTATCTTGACACTTGCGCTCTTGACTCTGACCTCTCGTCTGGTCTTGGGCTGCCGCCGCTCGTACTCATGCCCTGGCCTCGTGGCGGGTACTCTCCTCGCTCCCCGTAGCAGAGTTTCATCAGCCCTATAGGCACAACGCTACCGCCTGTGCCGAAGTCCGGTGTCTAGAACCCAGGGGTGTGGGAGCGATTTGAACCACTCACCAACAGGGGCATAACTGACTGGGCGCACGCGCCACACCCACCACCCCCTACAGAAAATGGCGACCGCGGCAGGACTCTGGCAATAGGGTTGCGATACAGTAGACAATGGTTCGGATGAGCAAACCATGATGGAGGAAAGGATTTCTGATTATGTGTTTAGCAAGGTGAATATCACTAAGAAGTGGATCACCACTCTGTTAAGGGCTAGGCGTCCGGTAGATGCAGCAGCTAAGTGGACAGAGGGAAAGGAACATAAGGAGTCCTTAGAGAAGGCAGTTTGGCTGTTGTGTTTCAAAAAGCAGGTCCAGCTTTTGGACAGGCTCATTGCAGCACAGGCAGCCGAGTTAAGGGAGTCAGCCCTGGAGATCCAGGATAAGGCTCTAGCCGGGGAAAAGTTATTAATAGCTTTGCAGGCCTTGAATCAGGAGAGAGTGCATTTAATGGGAGAACACAAGGCCCAGTTGGAATACCTACTGTGCCAAGTCACCGAGGCCAAGGGAAATGAGTTAAGGTTGTGGGAGAAGAACGCCCGCTTGGCAAGGCAGATTAGGGAACAAGAAGAGAAAGTACAGGAGGTAAAGGCAGCTTACAAGCTAGCGAGCGAGCAGGGGTTTGAGGAGGCAGACCACAGCCCCTGTAAAGAGAGGATAGAAGACCTGAGCCAGGCCCTCCGGAAGGCAAATGTCATGGTATGCCTCATAAGCCCAAAGGCAGGTCAGGCGGATTTTATGGGGAACGAAGGGAGGATAGTTCCAGCATCACCGGTAGTGCCCAGGGACGACCCGGTTGAGAGAGAGATCTCAAGACCACCACCTGTAGCGCCAAGTTTCAGTGAGGTTTGGCAGCAAGGGGGGGTGGAGCCAGGGGTGGAGCCAGAGGTAGAGGCAAAGGTAGGGCAACCCCCACCAGTGAAGTCAGAGCCGGGACCGATGTGCCCAGCACGGCATTGGAGGCTCGGCCCACCCGTCGATGGCGACGATGAGGGACCCCTCCAAATCCAGTTCGTATTACCCTTTAACACCCAACAGCTTAGGGCTATGGTCAACAATATCCCGAAGCTCTCCGAAAAGGGAGACCCCTCGATCCACTTCAGGGAAGTAGAGCAGGCAGCCAGCGTCAATGAATGCGATGGCACTGAGCAAGTCAAGATGCTGCTATTCTCCCTGGAGAGTAGTCTCCTCCAATCCCTCTCTGACGAGTGTAAAAGGGGGCAGAGCAGGTACGAGGAGCTTAGAGATGCAGATCTGGAGGCCATGGGGATCAATGAGGGAAGTCCTTTCTCCCGGGCGGAGAAGACGGTCCAGCTCCCAGGGGAAACCCCGCAGGCTTTTGCGGACCGGCTGTGGCCGGTGTACCGGAGGGCCTGTCTGGGGACGCCGGACCAAGTGTTCCTGAACAGGGATCTCCTGGCCCATTGGCTCAGTTGCCTGGTGGTGAACAGCTTGCCACAGGTGCGGGCCAAGGCAGAAGCCTGGTTCGACCCTAAAGATCCCCAGACCACCGAGCTTACGGTGATTAGGCAGCTCACTCTGGCCTATAAAAACGGTAGGGGAGCTGATGCACCCCCACCCAAGGGGAAGGTGCATGAGATAAAACCAGGACCAGGTAAGAAAGAGTGGCACCAGGAAGGGAGTAGCCCCCCCAACACAAAGACGAATTGTTACGGGTGTGGGAAGGATGGTCACTGGCGGAAGGAGTGCAAAAACCCTTGGAAAGATAACAAGGGAAAGAATTCCACAGCCCCAGCCCAAAAGGCGGGGGTAGGAATCCCTTCCGCAGAGGTCGAGTCACTTTTGGACACCATGAGGTCCTTATTGACTGGCCAGGGGAGAGTAGCAGCCGCCACCGGTGCTCTGACCTCATCAACCCCGTCCAGCCCACAGCCCTGACTAGAGCCAGCTCAGCCTGTTTACCTGTGTTCTCTCCGGTATGATGAATGAAAGAGACCCCTTTTGGAGATGGAGGTAGAAAAGATGATGGGGACCTATCTGTTAGATATGGGGGCATCATGCACTGTGGTCTACTCAGCTAACCCCACCACCTCGCCTCTCTCTAACGGAGTCCCATACAGTCTGTCGGGGTTCACAGGTAAAGAACAGGCTGGCTCGTTTTCCATCCCGCTCGCCATTCGGTTAGGACCGCTCCGCTCCAAGTGGGCCTGTGTCCTGATGAAATAGGAAGTGGAGGGTGGAAGAGGGGTCCTGGGGGCCGACTTTATCGTAAGCCATGGGATCCTAGTAGATTTGCGGAATCATTGCTTTTGGGGGGCAGGTAAAGTAAAGAACGGAGAGGTAGTAGTAATCCCAGGAAAGGAAGGGAAGGGGACCCTCTGCACCATGAAGCCCAAAGATGGTTATAACCTCGAGCTTATGGTCAGTAACACACCACAGGAGTTCCAGGCATTTGTGCAGGCCCACCTGGCCAGATTTGCCACAAACAAACACGACTGCGGGAGGGTCAACGGGTTTGAGGTCAGCGTAGACGGGGACCCCATGTTCCGACCACAGAAACAGTATAACTTCCCTAGGGAAGCAGAGCCAGACATGGAAGCAGCCATGTCCTCTTTAGTACAGCAGGGAGTTCTGAGGCCGATAGCCACCCACGTGAATTCTCCATTATGGCCGGTCAAAAACCCAGACAATTCCTGGAGGGCCACGGTGGAGTATCGCGTGCTCAATAGTAGCATCTCAGCCTGTGCAGCCACAGTAGCAGCAGTTGCCTGTAGTGTATGTACCTTTAAGAGGGAACTACTTTTACAGCTCCTGTATACTGTAGTACCGGCAGTGACCACACCTGTGTATAAGCCTTGAGCAGGCATCTGTACTGTTAGTCTTTAGACTACCCTCCTCCAGTAAACACCTGTTGATTGTTAATCTACAGCCTCCGTCTAGTTATTGAAGAACACCATACCTTAAGATTTACAGATTTAACATTGCCGACCTGATAGGAAGTATTCCAGCATCCACGACCACTTTCACGGTGCTGGATATTTCCAACGGGTTTTGGTCCATCCCTTTAAGGAGGGAGGATCAGTACAAGTTTGTCTTTACGTTTAAAGGGCAACAGTACACGTGGAACTGCTTGCCCCAGGGCTTCCACAACAGCCCCAGCATTTTCCATCAGTGCATGGCAAACAGTTTAAAGGATTTTAGCCAGCCCAGACAGTTGGTACAATATGTGGATGACCTGCTTCTCTTCACTGATTCAAGAGAGGAGCATGGCCCACTATTGGCCGAACTGCTGGAGCTGCTTGGGCAAAAGGGTTTTAAGGTGAACCCCAAGAAAGCGCAGATCGGCCAGCAGGAGGTGAAATTCCTCGGCATGACCGTGCATGCTGGAGAAAGGGCCATAGATAAGGCTAGGAGAGAAGTGGTACAAGAGCTACCGGTCCCCAACACAGTCACGGGTGTGAGGTCGTTTCTAGGGCTAACCAGGTACTGTAGAGACTTTATTGAGGACTATGCAGCAGAGCAGCCCCTCTGCTCCGACTCCTACACAAGGGAGTGGAGTGGCTTTGGGATGAGGGTTGCCTGGCAGCATTTGTCAGGCTCAAGAAGGACTTGCAGACCGCGCCAGCTCTAGGGGCTATAGATGGGGGGAAAGAGTTTTTCCTGGAGGTAGCAGCCAGTGGGAACAGCCTGAGTGCTGTGCTGCTCCAAGAGCGGCACGGCCGGCTGCGGCCAGTGGTCTACTCCTCCAGGATACTCACGGATGTGGAGAGGAGCTACTCCAACTGTGAGCGGCACCTCTTGGCCACACATTGGGCTGTGAAAAGATCGCTGATCTTCACAGGCACCTCTCCCATCACCCTCCTCACCCATCACACACCCACCCAGATGCTTCTGGACGGGAGGATCAAGGATGGAACAGTGAGCAGTGCCCGAATTGCCCCTCTCACAGATAGAGCATAGAGTGAAGGGTCTCTGTGAGCCAAAGCTTGTCGCCAACCTCGTATATACTGGAACAGCCCACCGGTGTTCCATTGAAGGGGTTTGGGAAGTGAACATAGGTTTATGTTGTATCCGTGTGTTAATGGAGACACGGAATGCAGGAGTTGGTTTAACAGGTGTTTACTGAACAAAGTCTGGAGGTGAACTAAAAGATACAAGACACTATACAGGTTATATACCCAAGTACACAGGGGCTCTTAAAGGAACATACACTACAATTCCTCCCCTTTTAGATAATTAATATGTAATTGTGGTGATTATTCCTTGATTAGTAAAAGTATTGTGATTCGTTGTTTGTTAACTGCCTTGGGATGTGTTGTAATCTCATTGGTAGTTGATGATCACATGATGTGTTGTGGCTACCTTAAATTCAGTCCTTTTCTAGCTTTAGTTGGGACTGGATGTAGAAAGATATGCTGCCGATTTTAAAGTTAATAAAGCCTAACTTTGGAAGGCAAATCTATTCTTTATTTCAATTAATCACAATACTTTTACTAATCAAGGAATAATCACCACATTGATCTCCGCGGATAGTTAAATCTATTCTTTATTTCAATTTATTAACTTTAAAATCGGCAGCATATCTTTCTACATCCAGTCCCAACTAAAGCTAGAAAAGGACTGAATTTAAGGTAGCCACAACACATCATGTGATCATCAACTACCAATGAGATTACAACACATATCCCAAGGCAGTTAACAAACAACGAATCACAATACTTTTACTAATTAAGGAATAATCACCACAGTAATACCCACTGGAAATGTTATGTACGCTAAGTATGGTTATCAATCTTTAACTTAGACACTGTATTATCATTGTTATAAATCCCTGGGTTAAAGTTGCCCATGTGAAGGTACGGCAAGAACTTTTAAGGACACAATGTGACTAAGAGCAGACTTTCCATAATTCTGCACCAGTACCAACTGTTGCAGACAGTGAGGCTGCGCAGTCTCCAGGCAGAAACCCCAGGAGGAAGGGGTGGAGTCGGGGTTTTCGAGCGGGAAGAAAAGAGCGACTGGAAGAAAAGAAGGCAGGAGCTCTGAAAAGAGGGCTCAGGAGGCAAATGGCTGCCGCATCCCGTCCCGGGCTTCCAAACTCGGCCGCCGCCCTTCGTATTAGTAGTTCTGCATCCAGAACTCAAAGTGGGATTCAGTGATCGTGAAGAGAATTCAACGAAGGGGTTCGGAGTCGTAAGTCTTGCAGACATTATACATACCATGAGCTCCAACTTAAGTGCACCAACGAAAGAGTGCACTCGAATTTGGACACAGGGACAGATTCTCCTTTGAATCCATGTAAATGGAGAATGTATGTTTATTATGTCTAGATTCATTCTAATGTATGCAAATGTCTAATTTAGTTCATTGACCTGTAATCTTCTTATACTGTCTGACGTTAAAACTATAAAGTAAGATAATTAGAATTTTGCCATTGTAGTAGTGATCTCCTTACTGGACTATAGAATACTGTCTACAACAGAGACCACATCTCACATATATCTAGAGAACCGTGAAGGGGTTACATTTTGGGGGCTCGTCCGGGATTGTGATCTATTTATGTCAGTAAACTAACAGTATTGAATGCTCATTGCTAAGGGAGTGGTTTGTGGTTTCTACTGGGCTGTTTGAGCATAAAAGATGGATGTTATTGAGGGTGAAGCTTGGTGCAAACGGAAGCAGATAGCTACTACCCATGCCATTGTGCTGAATGGTGTTGCTAACGATGACCCTGATGATGTCTTGCTAAGGGCTCTGAATTGTGTCAAAGCCTTTGGAAAGGTTAGGATAGTTGAGCGCTGCTTGGATACAGCTACCAAGAAGCAGTTTGTGTTGATCCAGACATCAGAGAACCTGAGAGGTCATGGTTTACCTGAGGCAGTTGGGCTTTCTGAAGAGGCTGGTCCCTGGCCAGTTCAGTTTGTCCCTATTACTACTAAGGAAGAAGAAGGGTTTCAGACCAAGTTGTTGTCATTCTTGAGACAAGAAGGAAAGACTGTTGCTGATGTCAAAGGTCTGATAGGTCCTTCGGCCCTGGATATGAACACTCAGTTGGTCAGTGCCATTAGCTCTCTGGTGGATAAATGCACCAATTTGCCCTTCGAGGCTCAGGGATACCGTAAGCTCCGTATGTTCTCAGGAGTGAGACCAACTCCCAGTGGGGAAGAGGAGTACGACGCCTGGGCTGAGTAGACCCTGCCTCTGCTAGAGGAATGGCAGTGCAGTGACAATGTGAAGAGGCAGAGAATAGTAGAAAGCCTTAAGGGTCCTGCTGCTGACATTGTAAGATTCTTAAAGGCGCAGAACACCTCTGCTACTTCCTTTGACTACATGCAGGCTCTAGAAACTGCCTTTGGAACTACTGAAACCATTTCAGATTTGATGGTCAGATTCAGAAGCACATTCCAGTGTGAGGGAGAGAAGCTGTCCAGTTATCTGCTGAGAATAGACAAACTGCTGCATTGTATGTTACGGAAAAGAGGGATTGAGTTGCCTGAAATGAATCGATTCCGCATTGAACAGGTTGTGCGAGGTGCATTGCTCGAAGATGTGACTGCTCTTCGCATACGCATGACCCATAAGTTGCGAGATCCACCTACCTTCACTGAGCTGCTAAGGGAAGTCAGAGAGGAGGAGGATATGCTTCAGGCCCGGAATGTAGCAAAGAGTGCTGTGATGTCCAAGCTGTTAAGTCTGTGTGTTATTATGAGAATTATTACACAGACCACAAGAGTAAACTTTTAACAGGTCTTTACTAGTCGAAGGTCAGGGCGGAACTGCCCAATAAATCATTACACAGCACTTATATACCGGTGTGGTCACCGCCGGTATTACAGTATACAGCAGCCAAGATAAAGTAGTGCAACCCTTAAAATAGTTCTCTTAAAGGTGGAACGGTTACATACACTACAATCCTCCCTTTTTAGCTTAACCATATATATTCCCCATTAAACATATCATAACATATATACACAACTTCATGTAAAAACAGTTCACAGATTCAGTCTCTGAGGCGGTGCCTCCTGCGCCTCCTGACTCGGTCCGGATAACGCCTCGGTGGTGTAGTAGTTTTTGGTGATGTAGTAGGTTCTTGTTGCTGGGGTGACTCATCTAATAGTCCTTCACTGGACTTAACAGCTTGAACTTTCGTAACTTCAGAACCAGCATTGCTGACTTCTAAAGGCTCGAGTACCTTGGGAAGTTTTTCTACTTCCAGACTGATTTGGCTCTGTTCGGAGGGACCACCTGCGTGACCTGGTAGGGGTGATAATGGTTCAGATGAGTCATCATCTTCTGCTTCTTCTCTATTGTCTTCTATTTCCTCCATCACTTCAGCTTTTGCCTCTGCCACCAATTTCCTGAGTGGCTTATTACTGCTGACACTGCTCACAAAAGGGTGCTCTTTCTTCTTAGCTTTCAACTGATCGATGAATTTGACATATTCCCTTTCTTGCTCAGCTTTGATTCATTTGGCCTTATCGCGCAGACGGTTTGTGTGTTCCTGTTCCATTTTCTCAATCAGCTGCTTCTGCTGTCTTCCCAGATTCTCAAACTCTGCGTCAAAGAACTTTTTCTTTGCATTCATCTCTTGCTCAAAACGCGAATCATTTGTTCTAATTGCTGTTGTAGTTTGAAATTGAGTTGAGTTCGAGCCCGGTGTTCCTCAGAAATGTGCATGTCTGTAGACTGGACAGACTCAGAATTCTCTGTCAAACTATGTTGTTGTTGTTCAGTGGAATTCTGTTCTGATACTTTGTTCTCTTCTGAAGCATTTATGCACTCTTTCGTTTTTCCATCATTAGCCTGCAAGTCCATTTTAGACTTGTCTTTTGCACATGGGCTGGTCTTACCATCATCAGTTCCAGAGTCTGAGCTGATTGTCTTCACCGAGTTCTCACTCTCTGCTTTGTCACTGTCACTGCTGATTGCTTTTAGGGAGTGCCAGTCCATATTTATTTTCCTGATCCACTCCCGTCCCAGAAGTGGTGGACCTCCCTCAGGTAGTACATGTATGTCCATTCCTTGGTGTTCTTTGCCCTTGTGTATCACCTTGACTTTTATCTTTCCGATGGGGTATACTTTTTGCCCCGTGTATGTCTGCAATACTATCTCCGTATCCCGTAGGGGAATATGTGTGAATAACCTTTTGTAATCTTGCTTATTCATGACTGTCAACGCCGATCCAGTGTCCAATTCCATCTTCACTTGGACTCCTGCTATCTGCAGTGTGACCCAGATAGTTTGTCGGTCAGCTTCCTTACTCACATTGTGAATTCTCAGACTACCCAGTTCCTTGCTGTTGGAGTCTGAATCCGAATTCTGTTCATCCGAACTCTTCTCAGCCACCTTATGTACCTTTCTGCACTTTTCCTGCGGTGGCTTTTTGTTGCTGGCCTTCTTTCTGGACCAGCATACTTTAGCTATGTGACCAAGCTTGCCACATTTTCTACAATCCTGGTTTTTAAACCAGCATTGGTTCTGCTCGTGTGTTGTCTTCCCACAACGATAACATTTCGTTGTACCCAAAGCCATTTGATCTACGCTGAGTACCGCTGCCTTCAGCTGCATTTCCGCAGTGCCTCTCGCTGCGGCTTCGTGCGATGCTGCAATAGTGACAGCCTTATCAAGTGTAAGGTCATTCTCTTCAAGTAACCGCTTTTGTGTTCCTTCTTTCGACAATCCACACACGAATTTGTCTCTCAGTGCCTCTGTCAGACTTTCCCCAAACTGACAGTATTTCGCCAGCTTACGCAGTTCAATTAAATACTCCGCGTTGCTTTCCTCTTTCCGTTGCGTTCTCGCATAAAATTTAAATCGTTCCGCTAACATCAGCGGTGTGGGGTTCAAATGATTTCTCAGGACAGCAACAATATTAGCGAAAGTCTGATCCGCCGGTTTAGCTGGTGATAGAAGATGCTTCAATAGCCCGTATGTCTTCGCACCCATTGAGTTTAGTAAGGTTCGTGCTTTATCATTCTTTGATATTTTATTTGCCTTACTATATATCTCTATGCGTTCTACATACGTGGTCCAATCTTCAACATTGGGATCGAAATCGTTGATGTTACCACGCTTAGGCATCCTCGCAATCTTCTTGAGAAACAAAAAGAAGTTTTTCTTTTATTTTTATTTTTTTAAATGGCGGTTTCCCGCGCTCGTCTTCTTCCCCCGCCTACGAAAATGGCGGCTTCCCGCGCTCGTCTTCTTCCCCCGCCTATGAAAATGGCGGCTTCCCGCGTTTGCCTTTCTCCCCCCCGCTGGCTGTAATGGCGATTGCCGTATAGCTGCGTTCGCCCTCCCCAGCAGTTTTCAAATCGTGCCTCCCAGCCCCTCTTGCAGTCCGGTCCTTTCCCCCCCCCGGCTGCGGCTGAGTTCTCCGCGGTTTTTTAAAAATTTTCTCCCGCGCTTACGCTGCCCCGGTCGCTGCGCCTCGTGGCCTCGGTAGCTGCCCGGCCTTTTTCACCGGTCGCGGTCGAGCTCTCTCTCGACGCTGTTGCGTCTCCCAGCCCGCTTGTAGCCCGGTCTCTCACACCAGCTGCGTTAGTATTCACCGTGGCTTCCGTGCCTTACGCTGCCCCAGTCTCAGCGCCTCTGGCCCCGACTTCTGTCCGGCTCTTTTCCCCGGCCGTGGTCGAGTTCTCCGCCCTTATATCCTCCGTTTTTCCCTCCCCTACTTCACAGCCAACGTGGCCGATTGGCTGCTCGTCGCTGATCGGCTTACCCACCACCGTGATAGAAGGGATGATCACTGCCTGTTGCTGATGGAAGGCTTCGTGTCAGAATTCTTCCTTTGCTCTGCAGACCCGAGTCTTTTCTTAGCAGAATGATGAGGGCGGATGCCTCTTCTCGACGCCCGTTAAACTGCCTTGGATGTATCTCTGCCGCAGGGTAAGATCGTACTCGTCGCCACTGTTAAGTCTGTGTGTTATAATGAGAATTATTACACAGACCACAAGAGTAAACTTTTAACAGGTCTTTACTAGTCGAAGGTCAGGGCGGAACTGCCCAATAAATCATTACACAGCACTTATATACCGGTGTGGTCACCGCCGGTATTACAGTATACAGCAGCCAAGATAAAGTAGTGCAACCCTTAAAATAGTTCTCTTAAAGGTGGAACGGTTACATACACTACACAAGCTTGTGACTCCCGTTACAGTTCCTACTCCTAAGGGTGATGTCAACCCTGAGATGGAACAGCTGAAGAAGGAAATAAATGTCATGAGAGCCGAGATGGCATATTTTCGGTCTAAGCCCAACACAGAAAGGGATGACGCATGGGTGAAAAAGGTTGAACACCCTGCGAAGCCTAACAGCAAAATGAATGATTCCTCTAAAGGATATCCCCATTAAGGAGATAGACCTGGAGTCTTTTGTTATAACTGTGGAAAGGATGGACATTTCAAGCGAGAATGTAGAGGTGAGGAAAATCTAAAAAAAGTAAATGACCGTCTCATAAAACTTACCAAGAAGTCGGGAAACTACAAAGGGGCACAGTAACGGAACGGCCTGCTGTCCCTGTAGTTAAGACACGTTCCGCTAAGTGCAATAATAGATGAGGGGATATGAAAGACATCATACCTGAAGGTTTAGTAGGGCCGAGTTCTGCTGTATCAATACAGATTGAAGGCATTTATACTAAAGCTATCCTCGACACGGGTTCTCAGGTTACCATACTGTACAGATCCTTCTATGACCGATACCTGACGCATTTGCCGTTAACCCCAATCAGTCTTCTGCAGATCTGGGGCCTTAGTCCTGCTGATTACCCATATGATGGCTATTTGTCGCTGAGGTTGGAGTTCTTGGAAGCTGATGTAGGGACCACTGAGACCATTGATGCACTTGTGTTGGTTTGCCCTGACCCCATGGTGAAAGGTGAGGTTTCCATACTGGTTGGCAGTAATACACCCATAGTGAGACGACTCCTGACAAGCTGCAAAGAGCAGGGAGGTGAAAACTTCTTGAGCACCAGACACATTCACCCTGTTTTCAAAAGGCTTTTGAGAAACTGCCTGAACTTTCTTCCGACGTAGATGATAGCAAAAGAGGAACTGTGTGGTACGTTCAAGCCAAACCTATCACCCTGCGTCCTGGAGGAGTGGCTAGAATCCCTGGGATACCAAAATTCCCTGGAACGCCAGGTACTGAAGCCATTCTGATAGAGTCACCTGATGATCCTGCAGAAGAGTCACGGTTTCCAAATGAGCTTCTGGTGAGACCAGAGTTGCAGAACCCGACAGCTGTGATGTCAAGGAGAGTTACAGTGACCGTGAGGAATATGTCAGGCAAAGGAATCACATTGAGGAAAGGAATGCCGATTGCGCATCTGTTTCCTGTAAATGTACTGTCGTCAAATGTGAAGGAAGAGTCCAAAGTTAACTCAACCGGAGATCTGACACCCTCCTCCTTCAACTTTGGAGATTCATTCATTCCTAAAGAATGGAAGGACCGATTAGTCGGGAAGATGATGGAGCGGAGAGGAGTTTTCTCTACTCATGAGTTTGATGTTGGTTGTAGTAAGAGTACTCGCCATTCTATCAGAATTACCGAGGATAAACCCTTTCGGGAGAGGTCTCGACAGCTGGCACCAGCTGACATTGAAGCAGTGAGACAGCACCTGTCGCAGTTAAAAGAAGCTGAGATCATTACCGAGTCCAGGAGTCCTTATGCATCTCCTATAGTGGTGGTGAGGAAAAAGAACGGAAAGATTCGGATGTGTGTGGACTTTAGGATGCTTAACAGACATACTATTCCCGACCAATACACCGTTCCAAGAATTGAGGATGCACTGGCTTGTCTTAATGGAAACAAGTGGTTCAGTGTGTTGGATCTCAGAAGTGGATACTACCAAATACCGATGAGTGAATCGGACAAAGAAAAGACAGCCTTTATATGTCCAGTTGGGTTCTACCAATTTGAAAGGATGCCACAGGGAGTTTCAGGCGCTCCAGCAACTTTTCAAAGAATAATGGAACAAACAGTTGGGGACATGAACTTGCTCGAAGTATTGGTGTACTTGGATGATATCATTGTGTTTGGGGCAACCCTTGAAGAACACGAAGCTCGGTTGCTGAAAGTGCTTGGTCACCTGGAGGATGAAGGTCTCAAGCTATCATTGGACAAGTGTCAGTTTTGCCAAACATCCGTGTCCTATGTGGGGCATATTGTATCACAGGATGGAGGAGCCACAGATCCATCCAAGATCGAAGCTGTTACCACATGGCCCAAACCGAACACAGTGACTGCCTTGCGGTCATTTCTTGGGTTCTGCGGATATTACAGGTGCTTTGTGCAGGATTACTCCAAAGTGGCCCATCCTCTGAATCAGCTGCTGGCTGGTTACTTCCCACCAGCCAAGAGGAAGAAAAAGGCTAAAGGTAAAGAGAACAAGGACTACTTCAAACCCTCTGAGCCTTTTGGTGTTAGATGGGATGAGAAATGCGAAGAGGCCTTCCACACCTTAAAGCAAAGTCTTACTCAAGCCCCCGTGTTGACTTTTGCAAACCCACAGCTGCCATATGTGCTACACGTGGATGCCAGTCAAGAAGGGTTGGGTGGTGTGTTGTATCAGGACCAAGGAGCAGGGCTGAGACCTGTAGCGTTCATCAGTCGCAGTCTTACGCCATCAGAGCGTAACTACCCAGCTCATAAGCTAGAATTCTTGGCATTGAAGTGGGGGGTGGTGGATAAGCTGCAGGATTATCTGTATGGAGCAAAGTTTGAAGTGAGGACAGACAATAATCCATTAACCTATGTGCTGACTTCGGCAAAACTTGATGCCACCGGCCACCGCTGGCTTGCTGCACTATCTGCTTACGACTTTAATCTCAGGTACAGACCTGGGAACCAGAACATTGACGCAGATGCTCTGGCTCGTCGCCCACACTACCAGAAACCAGAGTGGAAAGATGTTGCTTCAGCAGATGTGAAAGTAATGTGTCAGATGTCCGTGGTATCTGGACCAAAGAATTCATTTCATGCCCGAGAGATTGACCACTTGGGAGCGTCAATGCATGCTGTTCCCCAGGCATTTTGCAACCTTTCCAGTTTGGATGTACAAAACTTACCCATGTTGTGTTCATCTGAAATATCCAAAGCACAACAGGAGGATCCCTGTATTCATGAGGTGTTTTCAGCTCTTCGTCTGGGTGATATTACACATACCACCAGGCTGAGTGCTTCCCTGTCGATCTGCGCATAGTTACGCTCAGCTGAGTTCAATGAGCGTGACGCAAAAGCTATCGGCCGCTCCGAGCCATCAGGGATTCTATGCGATAATATCGCTCCTACGCCATAAGGGGATGCATCGTACGCCAGTCTGATTGGCAGTGATGGGTTGTAATGAGCCAACACTTCCTTGGACGTGATCAAGCCTTTGCATTTATGGAAGGCACGTTTACAGTCTTCGCTCCATTTCCAAATTACTCCCATTTGTAGCAGTGCGTTAAGAGGGTGCAGAACAGTTGACAAGTTCGGTAAAAATTTATGATAGTAATTTATCAATCCCAGGAACGACCTTAATTGTGAGACATTTTCAGGTGCTGGGGCTTTTATGACCGCTTCAATTTTTTCAGGTGACTTATGCAACCCTTCTTCGTTAATTATATGGCCACAATATGATATTTGTTTCTGGAAAAATTCGCACTTGGGGCGATTTGTTCGTAGGCCCCGTTCTCTCAGCCTAGTGAGCACCTGCTCCAAATTGGCAAGGTGCTCGTTGTCGTTTTCTCCTGTTACAAGGATGTCGTCTAGGTAGCATTGAGTCCCCGGAATCCCTTGCAGGACTTGCTCCATAGCTCTTTGCCAGATAGCTGGAGCTGATGCTACTCCGAAAACCAGTTGATTTTACTGGTACAGGCCTTAGTGTGTGTTTATCGTGAGATACTTTTTAGAGGCCTCCTCAACCTCCATCTGTAGATATGCCTGTGCCAAGTCAATTTTGGTGAAACGTTTCCCTCCGGATAGTGAGGCGAAAATATCTTCTATCCTCGGAAGAGGATACTGTACCATGTGAAGGACCGGGTTTACAGTCACCTTGAAGTCCCCACAGATGCGAATTTTTCTCTGTTCTTCAGATTTATCATTATTCAACGTTTTCTTCATGACCGGGACGATGGGTGTTGCCCACTCGCTCCAATCTACCTTGGATAATACGCCTGCCTTTTCCAAATTCTCCAGCTCTGCCTCGACTGCTGGACGAATTGCGTATGGCACCGGCCTTGCCTTAAAAAACTTGGGAATTGCCGCATCTTCCACTTTTATTGAGGCGGTGACGCCTTTCAAGGTTCCTAGTTCCTGTTGAAACACTTCTTTGGCGTTGGCCAAGATGTCTTTTAATCGTTCAGGTATGACGTCATCATCAATTTTTTTCTTACTGGTCACCGTCACTGCCTGAATGGAGTGCCAGTCTAAACGTATCTTCCTGATCCATTCACATCCCAACAGCGGTGGACCACCATCTTGCAGAACGTATAAATACAACTTCTGTATTTCCTTGCCGTTGTATACAACAGGCACCCTTATTTTCCCTCTGGGGTATACTTTCTGCCCTGTATATGTCTTCAAGATAATGGATGTGTCTTTCAAAGGTATATGCGGAAATAGCCGCTCGTAATCCCGTCGACTTATGACGGTCAGAGCTGATCCTGTATCTAGCTCCATTTTAACTGGGGACCCCGCTATCATGAGGGTAACCCAAATGGTCTGGTAATCTTCTTTGGCAATTACATTATGTAATTTGAGACAACTTAGTCTCTTGTTTCCGGAGTCGCTATTGCTCTTCTGGTCTTCGGAGCTGCTGTCCGTCATCATTTGTACCTTTCTGTACTTTTCCTTATTGTTTTTTTTTCTATCAGTGGATTTTTTGTTTCCAGATCGGCATACACGTGCAATGTGTCCCATCTTTCCGCATTGCCTGCATGCTTTGTCCTTGAACCAGCAGTCCCTCTGGTCATGGGTGGATCTGCCGCAGCGATAACATCTTTCGAAACCCTGTGTCATTTCATGGGTGCCGAAGTCCTGTGGCTTTTGCTGTATCTCTGCAGCTCCTCTTGCTGCTGCTTCGTATGATACAGCCACACTGAAAGCCTTGTCCAGTGTCAAATCTTTCTCAGAAAGTAGCCTTTTCTGTGTTCCTTCGCTTAGGAGACCGCAGACGAATTTGTCTCGTAGAGAATCTGCCAGTCCTGCCCCGAATTGGCAGTGCTTTGACAGCTTTCTTAATTCGGTGAGGTAGTCAGCGTTACTTTCATTCTTGTGCTGATTCCTCCTGAAGAATTTGAATCGTTCCGCTATCAGCAGCGGTGTTGGGTTTAAGTGCTCCTGTAGGGTATCAACAATCTCCTTAAAATTCTTATCCATCGGTTTGGCTGGAGTGATTAAGTTTCGTAACAGCCCGTATGTCCTTGCGCCCATCAGATTTAGAAGTACCGATGCCTTTTTATCATCCTCTACTTCATTCGCTGTGCAATATACCTCCACTCTTTCCACATATGTGGTCCAATCCTCTATATAACTATCGAAAGCAGTAATATTGCCAGTCTTAGGCATCCTGAAAATCAAAAATGGCACCTCCCGCGCTTTCCTTTCTTCCCTGCCGAGAAAAAAATGGCGCCTCCCGCGCTTTCCCGCCGCTGCCGCTGCTGACGACGCTGTTCTCCGCGGTTTTTATTTACACAGATATTTTTAATAGTTGGAGACTCGTTCCCGCCGGACTCTCTGGGACTTTTCCCTCCCTCTGCTTGGTCCGAACGCCGACCTGCTTTGCAGCGCCGGCCGTCTCCCGAGTGCTCCTCCCTCCGTCTCTGTTTGCCTCCGCCTTCCGACTCGTTGCTTGGCCCCGCTGCATAGCCACCCGATCAAGCCTCAGCCCGCAGCACAGGAAGGATTAGTGCAGTACCTGCCACCAGCCCGGCTAGCTGGTGAAACCACAGTTTTTTTTTCTTCGACCTTCGTCTGAGGAATCGATCTCCTTGAGGTGCTGCCGAATTGCAGGTAAGTCCGTTTCCAATTCGTCGCCACTGTTGTATCCGTGTGTTAATGGAGACACGGAATGCAGGAGTTGGTTTAACAGGTGTTTACTGAACAAAGTCTGGAGGTGAACTAAAAGATACAGGACACTATACAGGCTTATATACCCGAGTGGTCACTAACGGTATTACAGTACACAGGGGCTCTTAAAGGTACATACACTACAGTTTACGGGCCGGGATACATCCCACGGGCTGCGAGATCTATGTAGACGGTTCCAGCACGGTATCTGCTGGCGAGCGTCTCACGGAGTGTGGAGTTTATGACCCAGCGGCAAACATTGTCCTGGCGATTAAGCTCCCCAGCACCATGAGCGCCAAGCAGGCTGAACTGTCCGCGGTAGTGTACGTCGTTACACACCCCGAAATCTTCCCCACCCCCTACACGATTTGCTCGGACAGCATGTTCACATGCAATTCGTGCACGGAGTACCTGGCCATCTGGTCCCGCCGTGGATACACCTCCACCGACGGGAGACCCCTCACAGTAAAACCCTTGCTGGAAAAGATCCTGGCAGCAGTGGGGGAGGAAGGGGAGGTTTTCATCCACAAGGTGAAAGCCCATTCCTCCACAGAACCCCGCGGCCAAGGCAACCAGCAGGCTGACTTGCTCGCCAAGGAGGGTGCCCGCACAGGCACTTAAGGGACCCATTTGGGTCCAGACCCATGGCGGCGGTCAGAGGTAGGGATGGGACCCAAGGGAGTGTAGGGGTAGCTTTAGCCCCAGACCTTAAGACGGTCCAAGCCCAAGACCCCGTCCTCAAAGCAATCCTCAGCGCTGTAGCTGAGGGAAAAAGGGTAGAGGGTCCGTACGGCACAGCAACACTCTCCGTCAAGGAGGGTATGCTGTTCCGGGGGGAACAGTGGGTTATGCCACAGCAGCACCGGAGGCAATTCCTTCAACTGGCCCATGAGGGTCCAGGAGTGGGACACCCCGGGCCTGAGACCACCTGGCAGCGGGTGGAACAGGCAGGATGGTGGCCGGGACTCAGGGAAGATGTCTGCGAGTTCTGTACAGGCTGTCTTGTGTGCGCTGCGAATAACCCCGACCCCCACAAAAGGAAGGTACCTATGGGACACGTCAGGAGGGTAGAGGGACCATGGCAGTCGATACAAGGCAACTACATTGGGCCCCTGCCCACCGCCCAGGGAGGCTATAAGTACTGCCTAGTCCTGGTTGACATGTTCACCAAATGGGTAGAGGCCATCCCCTGCAGAACAGCCATAGCTCTGGGTACTGCCAGGATCCTGGTCCAGGAAGTGTTCTCGAGGTGGGGACTACCACAGTATGTGGAGTCCGACCAAGGGAGTCACTTCACCGGACAGGTGATGCAGAACACCCTGATGCTGCTAGGCATTGAAGGGAAATGACACGTGGCCCACAACCCCCAGTCATCGGGATTGTGGAACGTATGAACAGGACCCTGAAGGAAAGGTTGAGGAAGGAGACGGTGGACTCGCCCTGTAAATGGGCCGAGGTCCTACCGTTGGTTTTGATGGGGATCCGGGCCAGCCAGTCTAAAAGCACAGGGTACTCCCCGAATGAGCTAATGACCGGCAGGGATATGCGCACCCCCACCCATGTACTAGCCCCGGTGCTCACGGAGGGTCGGCTCAGGGAGGTAAACCGGGACAGGTTCGCCCAAAACCTCTTTGAGCACCTGAAGCAGGTCCACGAGCAGGCTGCTGGGAACATGGGAAGGCAGCATCGGAGTAACCGATTGCTGCTCGAACCGAGAAAGCACCACGAGTGGGAGGTAGGAGATCAGGTTATGGTGAGGAACTATGCCCGAGTAGGGAGTTTGGAACCATTATACATGGGGCCCTACAGCATTGTAGATAAAGCCAGCCCTATGGTATACGCCGTTAAGATGCCCCGGTGTACAAAATGGTTTCATATCAACTAGTGCAAGCTGTTTAAACCTGAAAGGGGAAAACAGCCAGTTGGGGTAAGGTCTGAGGTTAAAGATCCTCAGCCTGCAACAGGAGCGAGCTCACAGTCTGCACAGGCAGGTGCTGTGGCTTGCTTAAAGGGAGGGGCCATCCCGCCCATCGATTGGGACACTCCCCCACTCTTCTGGGACCCAGACGAGGGGGAGGGACCCGAGGGTGAAAACCCCGCCCCTAACCCAGGTGTAGAGGGGGAGGGACCTGAGGTCAAAAACCCCGCCACGGACCCAGCCATGGGAGCTGGGGGCGGAGACTCTCAGCTCGCAGCAGCAGGCTGCGAAGAGTTACCTGCCCCTAGCCCAGGTTCGGGAGCGGTCAAGCCTGAAGGAGCAGCAGTTCGGGTTAAAGGCCCATCGGCCAAGAAAGCCCCACCCGCCAAAGCCCCTAGCAGGTCCCCACGGATGCCCCAGCCGAGAAAGCCATGGTCACCAGCTCCCCAGTTACCAAGGGCCGCCCCTCGAGTCAGGGGGAGGTCCAAGGACAGAGGTCCTCAGCCAGCAGCCACGGGCTGCGAGGGACCAACAGTGCAGGATGGTGCGGCCATGCTGGAGGTAGCGGTGTGCCGCACTCTGAACAGGAATTAGCCTGGCCGCCCGGAGACGGGCGGCGGATGTACATAGTTTAGGTAATGTAAGTTTATTGTTAAGTTTAGGTATTTAGCTTAAGTTTGGGTGTTAAAAGCTTAAGTTAGGTAAGGTGATGGGTAGTTTTAATTAAGTAGTAATCTGCTAAGAGTGTATGTATTTGAGTCGAGGTCGTGGGACCCGACTATGCTTCACCAAGCCAGAGAATCTCTTGGGGACCTGGCTGCATCTTTTTGTATCTGTTGCAGAAAGACTTTCAGGATAAAGGGGAGTGTAATCCTACTCGCCCTGATGGGACTGAGCGTCGGAAGGCGAGGTGACGTGGAAGACTCCCACATCTATGGGTGCTCGGGAGAAAAGGCTCCAGTGGTGACTGCCGGGAGCAGCGAACAAGGCACGGAGGGACCTGCCGTCTACGCCCACGAGGGAAGATGGCCCGGGTGGTTGGGATCCAACTCCACCCGGTACTCCAGCCAGACTGGATTCACCTATGGGGAGGCCTCCCTCCCCTGCCCCAGTGTACAGGTTGTGGCCTCACGGATCGGGGTCACTGATGGGAAACACGTGTGCCTGACTTGCGCAGGACAGATTCCCCTGGGAAGATGGTGGCTCAGGAAGCTGAGCACGGACATGGGAGATCGCACCGCCAACTGGGAATGGATGGGAAACGACCGAACGGTCACCGGAACCCAAGAAGGGACTTGTGTATGTTGGGACAAGTGGTGGGAATCGGAACAGGGGATCTCTGTCTGTATGTGGGGGTTGAAAAGGGCCTGCCCTACGGGCATATCTATCATCTTCTCTGCAGCCTGGCAGGATAAGGGGAAGGGGGTAGAATGGGATTCCCACCTACACACATGCATAGTCCCGTGGTACCAGCCCCAGTTAAAGCCACTGAGCTACTGGTGCACACCCGAAAGCCCTTGCCCATGACTCAGGCAGCAAGGACACACCGAGGGGGGTACCCCACCACCACCAAGGGACCAGGGAATGGTCTGGTATTGGTGCCTATGGATCAGGTACTGTACCAAGGGGAGCACTACGCGGTAGCCTCCGTGATTTTAAATCTCACCGAGGTACATATACCGGAGTGGTGCCCCAAAGAAACAGAGCAGCTATACCAGGCCCTTTTAAAGGACATGTTCAAGAAGTTTTATGAGTTCGATTTCGCCCATGTGGACAAAACCAAACTGTACACTCTAGAGCAGAAAACAGTAGAGATAGGGGCTAAGATATTGGATATTGTGATTCCACCCTGGTGGGACATTTTCATTAACATAGAGGTCCCCTCGTGGATCAGACTGGCTTCCCACATTCTCGTGGTCTGCCAGTTAGGGATAGTGTTGTATCTAGTTTGCATTCAGTGTAAGGGAAAAGGTCAGTTGTTAGAATTCCGAAACGAGAGGATCTGGAAGGAACATTATGTAAAGGTGGAGGGAGATATGCCTGTTTGAGTTTTTCCTTGTGTTTTTGATTAAAGGTTGTTGTTTTTTTGTGTTTGTTGTTTTTAATGACGTTTTTTGGGTTTTTTTGCGACGCGTTTAATAAAGATATATGTGTACCAAGTGGTGCAGGGGTGTTGGACCCCCTCCATGCTTGGATGTGTGTAAAAGTCTGTAATTTATCCTATGTATGCTTATGTACACTATATTTTTGCGGAATGGGAAGTGCATGTGTCGTGGGTATATTAGATAGGTAATTACAGGGGAAGATTGACTATGGAGGGCCAGAAAATTTTGCTCACCTTGTAAGAATGATACTTCAAGCAAGTTTTAGTATCACAGGGGGGAGTGTAAGATTTGCAAAATTCCCACATTCCCCCAAAGTTATTAATAAAAGGGACCCTGCATGGACATTTTAAAAAGGGTACCCAAAAGATGGCGTCCGCACCTCGTAACCAAAAGCCTGCAAGATTTTAAAAGCTTGGACTCTGTGGCAGCACAAGCAGCATTTGGAGAAATCAAAAGCTAAAATGCAGTTTCTGTGAAAAAGGACTTTGTATTTTGGAAAACAGTCAGCAAACACTGAATATGCCTTACGCCAGATCGTAGACAGGTCAAAACCAGTTAGGCCCATACTTGAGGCCATCAAGTTGTCTGCATAAATAATCAGAAACAGCTTATGGGAGCCGTCAAGGCTGAACAGTCCGATTAGAATGCATTAATAACAATACAGCTCGGACATCAGGCCATTAGGTGCGATAAACGGCCATCTAAAAACAGTGGGCCAGAAATTCCAGAACGGGGCTTGCAGCGCGTGCAAGCCCCGTATTTGCACTTACCCCGCGCTCCTGCCAATCAGCTTCTGGGATGCCTGAACTTGGAGAAATTGAAAGCACATTCCCGGGCAGCGTATGACGTCACGCCGCCCAGGAGTGCAGCCAGCGCGGACCCAGGAGCGTGCAGTGTAAGTGAGACACGCCCCTTGAGGTCTCAGTTTCACTGGACATGCCCCCAATGTTTCTGTCAAGCTGCTTTGCTTTTTTACATGCAAAGCAGCAGTTTAAATAGGTTTTTGGAAGTTTTTTGAAGATTTTGGTAACTTTTATAAACTTTTTTAAATGTTTACATTATTTTGAGTAATCTGAAGTAGTTTTAAAGAGAATTAAAGCAATTTAAAGACTTTTAAAAGCCCTAAAAGAATTTTTTTAATTCCATTTATTTATTTAGCAATGTCGTCGTCATACGTGTCTTCACACTGTTCCCTTTGGGGAACTGTATGAAGTGGTGGAAGGATTTATGGCCGTGATTAACGCTCATTCCGTGACCGTAACCATCTTTGAACCAGCCATTAGGGTGGTTAGTCCTATGGCGGGAGGGTTTTACGGGCTCCCACAAGCTATACAAGGAGGGGGGGCCACCCACACCCACGGACGCAAATATCCCACTGGATGTCAACCCAGAATTTAGAGCCGGAGCTCCGACTCCACTTGCCGGGACTCTCTGGAGCGGGGTTCGAAACCCTACCCTGATCTGGCCCAGCGGCGGGGATCCTACCGCTATGACAAAGACCCAATCCAATTAGCAACGTGAAATGGCAGCATAGGGCTCCAGTCACGGGAAGGGAAAAGGCGCAGGAAACGTATGGGTGTCACCTTTTGTGCGGAGTGGGCCTTTTGCGTAGCAGTAAGCATCCCCGCCGCTGGGCCAGAAGGAGTAGGGTTTTGAACCCCACTCCAGACAGTCCCGGCAAGTGGAGTCGGAGCTCCAACTTTAAATTCTGGGTGGACATCCAGCGGGATGCTTGCGTCCGTGGGTGTTGGTGGCCCCCCCCACTCAGATGGGTTGTGGGAGCCCGTAAAACCCGCCCGCCATAGGACTAACCACCCTAATGGCTGGTTCAAAGATGGTTACGGTCACGGAATGAGCGTTAATCACGGCCATAAATCCTTCCACCACTTCATACAGTTCCCCAAAGGGAACAGTGTGAGGATACGTGCGATGATGACCTCTTGCGCGATGCACCTCCTTGGACCCTCAGTCGCAGATGCGAGGGGGCAAGTCGTGTAAGTGTTAAATTTTTTATTTTATTGACATGTAAAATGTTGGCCCAATAATTCCCTTCCAAATGCGCCAGTACGGTCGGGGTACTTACGCATCTGGCCGGATGAAATGCCGGTTTTCAGCATGCACAGTGCATGTGGGGAAAACCGGCATTTCCTGTCCTCTGAACGAAGGGGTTCAGAGGCAGAACGCGTGCGACTGCACAGGCAGCGCGTGCGCAGTATAATTCGCCGCTTTCATTAATGCTTTCAGTGAGGTCCAGTCATTACAACTTACACATGAAAAAAGCATGGGTACAGTTGCTACAGAGGCTGCGGAGGAAGATATTTATCGTGGAGCTTCTGAAAGTATGTATGTCTGTATATATTCCTTTGCGTGTTATGTATATATTCCTTTACTTATGTGTATGAATGTATTATTTAATTATGACTTTCAGAGAAAGTAACTTATTGGAAAATCATAATTAAAAACATACATTCATAGTAAAGGAATATAAAACATACATACATATACGTAAAGGAATATATGTGGACATACATACATAACTCATTCTCACATTCCATTCACACAGCCACAATTGCTCCTTCTACCTACCGTTCTGAAAATTCCTAAAAAAAAAAAAATTTTAACTTTAAAACTTACTTAAAATTTCTTAAAATAACTTCCCTCCCTTTCCCAAACAAAAATATTGCATTTCAAAAGCTCCACGATAAAATATATCTTCCTCCGCAGCCAATGAACCACTTTACACTTGCTTTTTTTCAGTGTAACTTCTAAGGACTTAACCTCACGGATTTCATGAATGAAATCCACGAAGTTCACTGCGCAAGCGCTGCCTGTGCAGTTGCACGCGCTCGAGGTCTGGAAATGCCGGCGTTCCCCGCATGCGCTGTTCATGCTGAACGCCGGCATTTCCAACGGCCAGAAGCGTGAGTAAGCCGACCGCACTCACGCTTCTGGCCTGGAATTTCTGGCCCTAATCATTTAAACCAGCCCGCCAAAATTGAAACAATGAACTAACCTAATTTGGTGCGCAGATAAGGTGGCTTCGAAAGGAGTATAACTGTGGGCCCCGGGTAGAGTCTCTTGACTCTTGCGCTCTTGACTCTGACCTCTCGTCTGGTCTTACATAGAAACATAGAAACATAGAAGATAGGAGCAGGAGTAGGCCATTCGGCCCTTCGAGCCTGCTCCGCCATTCAATGAGATCATGGCTGATCATCCAAATTCAGTACTCGGTCCCTGCCTTCTCCCCATATCCCTTGATCCCTTTAGCCTTAAGAGATATATCCAACTCTTTCTTGAATATACTTAATGAACTGGCCTCCACCGCCCTCTGTGGCAGAGAATTCCACAGGTTCACCATTCTCTGGGTGAAGAAATTCCTCCTCATTTCAGTCCTAAATGGCTTACCCCTTATCCTTAGACTATGACCCCTGGTTCTGGACTCCCCGGCCATCAGAAACATCCTTCATGCATCGAGTCTGTCCAGGCCTGACAGAATTTTATAGGTTTCGATGAGATCCCCTCTCAATCTTCTAAACTCCAGTGAGTATAAGCCCAATCGACACAATCTCTCCTCATACGTCATTCCTGCCATCCCAGGTATCAGCCTGGTGAATCTTCACTGCACTCCTTCCATGGCAAGAACGTCCTTCCTCAGGTAAGGCGACCAAAACTGCACACAATACTCAAGGTGTGGTCTCACCAAGGCCCGGTACAACTGCAGCAAGACATCCTTGTTCTTGTACTCGAACCCTCTTGCTACGAAGGCCAACATAACATTTGCCTTCTTAACCGCCTGCTGCACCTGCATGCTTACCTTCAGCGACTGGTGTACAAGAACACCCAGGTCTCTTTGCACTTCCCCTTCTCCCAATCTATTACCATTCAAATAATAATCTGCCTTCCTGTTTTTGCCACCAAAGTGGATAACCTCACATTTATCCACATTATAGTGCATTTGCCATGTTTCTGCCCAATCACCCAACCTGTCCAAATCATGCTGGAGTTTCATGACATCCTCCTCAGAGCATACCCTCCCACCCAGCTTTGTGTCATCTGCAAATTTGGAGATATTACATCCAATTCCCTCGTCCAGATCATTAATATATATTGTGAACAGCTGGGGTCCTAGGACCGATCCTTGCAGTACCCCACTAGTCACTGCCTGCCACTCGGAAAATGACCCGTTTATTCCAACTCTTTGCTTTCTGTCCGCCAACTAGTTCTCTATCCAAGTCAATACCTTGCCCCCAATCCCATGTGCCTTAATTTTGCATGCTAATCTCTTATGCGGGACCTTATCGAAAGCCTTCTGAAAGTCCAAATACACCACATCCACTGGTTCTCCCTTATCTATTTTATCAGTTACATCCTCAAAAAATTCCAGTAGATTAGTCAAGCATGATTTACCTTTTGTAAATCCATGTTGACTTTGTCCGATCCAGTCACTGCTTTCCAAGTGCTCTGCTATTACATCTTTTATAATGGACTCTAGCATTTTCCCCACTACCGATGTCAAGCTTACCGGTCTATAATTCCCCGCCTTTTCTCCACCACCTTTTTTGAATAGTGGGGTAACATTAGCTACCCGCCAATCCATGGGTACCATTCCAGAGTCTATCGAGTTCTGGAAGATGACCAGCAATGCATCTACTATTTCTAGGGCCACTTCCTTAAGTACCCTGGGATGTAGATTATCAGGCCCTGGGGATTTATCGGCGTTCAGTCCCATCAATTTTCCTAACACCATTACACTACAAATACTGATTTCTTTCAGTTCCACCCTTTCATCAGACCCTATGTTCCCCGGCATCTCTGGGAGGTTATTTGTGTCCTCCTTTGTGAAGACAGAACCAAAATATGTATTTAGTTGGTCTGCCATTTCTTTGTTCCCCATTATAAATTCCCCCAATTCTGACTGCAAGGGACCTATGCTTGACTTCACCAATCTTTTTCTCTTCACATATCTATAAAAGCTTTTACAGTCAGTTTTTATGTTCTCTGCAAGCTTACTCTCATATTCTATTTTCCCTTTCTTAATTAATCCCTTTGTCCTCCTTTGTTGAATCCTAAACTGCTCCCAATCCTCAGGATTATTGCTTTTTCTGGCCAATTTATATGCCCTCTCCTTGGACCTTATGCTATCCCTAATTTCCCTTGTTAGCCACGGTTGGGTCACCTTTTTTGTTTTATTTTTATGCCAAACTGGGATGAAGAAATTCTGTAGTTCATCCATTCGGTCTTTGAATGTTTGCCATTGCCTATCCACCGTCAACCCTTTGAGTGCCATTCCCCAATCAATCCTACCCAACTCGCTCCTCAGACCATCATAGTTTCCTTTATTTAAATTGAGGACCCTAGTTTCTGAGTCAACTACTTCATTCTCCATCTTAATGAAGAATTCGATCATATTATGATCGCTCCGACCCAAGGGGCCTCTTACAACAAGATTGCTAATTAATCCTTTCTCGTTACATAACACCCAGTCTAAGATGGCCTGATCTCTGGTTGGTTCCTCGACATATTGGTCCAGGAAACCATCCCGTAAACACTCCAGGAATTCCTCCTCCACAGTATTGTTACTCATTTGGTTGGCCCAATCTATATGTAGATTAAAGTCACCCATGATGGCTGCTGTGCCCTTATTGCACGCTTCTTTAATTTCTCTTTTAATGCCATCCCCAACCTCTGCCTTACTGTTTGGAGGTCTATAAACCACTCCCACTAACGTTTTTTTCCCCTTAGTATTTCTCAATTCTACCCATACAGATTCCACCTCATCAGAGCTAATATCCTTCATTGTAATAGTGTTAATCCCTTCTTTAACCAGTAATGCTACCCCACCTCCCTTTCCTTTTTGCCTATCTTTCCTGAATATCAAATACCCCTGGATGTTGAGTTCCCAGTCCTGGCCTTCCTTGAGCCACGTTTCCGTAATCCCAACCAAATCGTATTTGTTTACTTCTATTTGCGCAGCCAATTCATCCACCTTATTACAAATGCTCTTCGCATTAAGACACAAAGCCTTCAGGCTTGTTTTTTTAACGCACTTAGACCTCGTGCCTTGGCCTCGTAGCGGGTTCTCTCCTCGCTCCCCGTAGCAAAGTTTCATCAGCTGAGGACACCATACCAATTGCAGGGGAGGGGAACGAGACCCAAGTCCATAGCCATCCAGGGCGCCCAGGCCACAAAAAGGGGCGAGACGAAAGTGAGTAGGCAGTCCAGGACTTGTATAGTAACTGAACGAGACGAGACGAATCGCGACGAAGAAGAAGGTAACAACTCGATAAGAGCAGAGCAGGGCAGCGAAAAATGTATTGATGAGGCCAAGCGTCTAGTTATAAGCTGGCGCTTGGTGAGACAAACATTCTTGTTGACCACTGCAAAAACGCAGGTGTCCATGCCACAATGAATATACTGGCGTTTTAATGCTTGGGTAGGAAAATCTAGGCAGTTAAAACTGCCAACTGCCCTATAGGCACAACATTACCGCCGACGACCGCCCGAGGGAGAAGAAGAGGAGAACCCATCGCAACGAGACGACGACGGCAGCGGAGGAGAAGAAGGTGTGTCGCAGCAGCAGCTCCAGCACCGCACCCCTGAAGACCACATGGCGATGGGGTACCTAAGAGGACAGAAAACCAAACCTTAAAACCTGCATCCGTTAAAACAGTTGGCTTTGCTTTGGATTGGTGAGCATGAATTCTGGCCCCTCATAGCTTAATCTAGTTAGGTATTGGGGGTGGGATAAGGATAAGGGTATTGTTAATGTAGTTTGTTTTCCCTCGATGTGCCGTGTGTTCCCCATTCCCTGTATAAGTGTAGTTATTTTGTATTTTGCCTGTAATTTATACTACTGACTTCTCATAAGACTGTTTTATTTTCTGCTTTAATAAAATCTTGGTTTTCTTACATCCAAACCACTTGTCTACTCGAGTTTTCTGTATCGCCGCCTGTACCTAAGTTCAGTGTCTAGAACCCAGGGGTGTGGGAGCGATTCAAACCGCTCACCAACAATCAGGGGCATAACTGACTGGGTGCACGCGCCACCCCCTCCACCCCCTACAGCACTGGTGCCTTGATCCTGGCGGCGCAACAAAGGCGGGCTGTCCTGTATCCACAGGGAGGCAAGAAGCCATTCAAGGCCATTTGCAGAAGGTAGTGGGAGGAGATGGCTGAATCCGTCTTGGCTACCAGTGTGGTGTCAAGGACTTAGATCTAATTGTAAGGGGGCATCTTTTAACTGATTTAAAGTAATTTATCTGGTCTGCAGCCTTTGCCTGCACTCTGACCAATTCCAAATAAACCAATTTTAAAACAGCGGTTTCGAATCGCTACCCCACCTTCCAGTTCTGACTGCAGGACTTATGATTATTGATATTAAAACAGACACGTGGTTTGGATGAGAGAAAAATCAAGTTTTATTAACTAAAAGAAACTATAATCAAAATTACAGTAAAATTGCTTAAATGGGGGAATGTGGACGGTAAAAACGAGGGGTAAGTGACTACAATGTTGATTAAACAATCTTAGCAATATCCCCTTAATTACCATCCCCTAACTCCTTACTAGGTTACTTTGCTGAGGAGTCAGAAACTCTGCTCACATGTGGTCCAGCGAAGTGAGAGAGAGAGAGAGAGAGAGAGAGAGGCTCACCTATGATCCCAGGAAGTAAAGAAAGCGATAGCTTCTCAGGAGCTATCTTATATATCTTGTGAGCCCCCTCCCCCCTCTGCTGTTTGCCTGTCTGGGAAATTCGCGCCCAAAAAGTTCCAATCCACAAGAGAAAAGCTGTGATTGGCTAACTCAAAGTGGTTGAACTGGGTAGTGTGTCTGCACTATGGAGCCGAAATGTTCCCGCCCACTTCTGGAGTACACCTGGGCTAAAACAAAAGAGAAATGCAACAGCCCTATAGTCCAATGCTGGGTGATTTAAAAACCCATTCATTGCTTAAACTGTAGCCTTTCAAAAGTCCATTCCAGGGTTTTAGTCTCTCATTGTGTGTCTGAGTCGTTCTGAATGGCTGTGTCAACATAGCAGTTTCAAATCGATTGTCTTGCGGTCAATTCTCAAGTGGGCTAATCTCTTATGTAAATAAACAACTTCAAGTGCTTCTGAAGGAAACCTCCCTTTGATTGGCAGGTCTGACTCACAGCCCCTGTATCCACCCACTTTTTCACACAGACAACATTACAAGCTGTACAGGTTTTCCAAACCCCACGGTTCTTGACCAATGCATTCTGTGGCCATTTTAAAACCTTTTGTGATTGCCCAAACTCCAGGGAATGATATTATTAATAAAGTACTGTCTTCGGATGTGTGAATATTTTCCACAGAGCTCCATGACTCCCGTGTTGTCCACGTTCTTTCCATCTCCGAACAGTCTTTTGCAGTTCTGGCACATTTTAAAAACATTGTAGACAAGTCCCATCACCCAATTCTTCGTCCACGATGTGGACCAATATTTTCAAATCTTCAGGGAAAATAGGGGAAATTTTGCAACCCCTACATAATGCCAAAAAATGTTTAATTATCTCACACAGCGGGTCAAAGTGAGTGAAAGCTTCAGCAAATGCCATATCCCACCATCTGCACCACAAGCCTCACACACTGCTCAATGATCCACACCCCCATCACTCACCTGTCAACAATCTCTACCTTTCACCACTCATACCTCACAATCATAGCTTCATTTCACCCTCACAACCTTACCACTGCTGCTACACTCCCACCTTGCACACACTGACAGCTACTCAACTATGGCAGGCACATCACCCAAACACATTGCACCACACTCGCTGACGCACTTCCCTTTCTCTTGCAGGCCAAGGTAGCACATAACAGGAGGGAGCAACGGCAGATGGGAGGCAGCCAAGCCACAATTGAGATCCTGATTGCCCTGGAGGAATCCGTGTTTGAAACTATTGGAGGGGCAGTGACGGAGTCCGTGGCCAGCGAGACAAGAAGTTGAAATCATTACTGATAATGATGGTATGGTCATACCTAATCCTTCTTCTCACATCCCACTTCCCCCTCATCCTACAATCTCTTCTCACTTACAAGCTGCTGTTGGTGTATGCATTGATATGTTGTTTTACCCCCTCCCCTCATCACAACTCAACCCTTGTGCCTTTCTGCTTTCAGATACCCAAGAACTGTCAGCAGGCCATCCTGTCCCTCATCTTGAGCAACCTGAAGGAGGAGACGAACAAGAAGAAGAAAAAGAAGAGACTCCGGCACTGCATCTGACACTCACAGACACCAGCTCGGAAAATGGGATGGCACATACTTTAGAGCTTAGTATAGAGGTGGGATCTGCACGTGGTGAGTCATCGGGCATGAGTGGACTACAGCCAGGCCAAGGGGGAAAGGGTATCTCGATGGGCATGCACACGGAAATGCTAGGTGAACTGGCAAGCCTAGCAGAGAATCTCTTGTCAGTATCATGGAGCATGACGGAATCCAGCTCCAACATTGAATGGGGCTTTGCGCAGAGCTTGGACCCTATGATTTCCAGGATGGAAATGATGGACAATTCCAGTAGAGACCTTGTGGGCGATGTCACAGCTTCCATTGCAGCACAGGCGGAAGCAACCCCACGTCTCACTGCTGCAATGGAAGCTCAGACTGCTGACATCATCGCTAGGTTTATGAGTCTCGAAAGGGACTTGCAGGGTGCTGCAGCCGGCCAGCAATCTGTCCTCCAACAGATTGCTAGGAATGCTGAGGAGCCGTCCCGGGGTAGTGGCAGTGGGTCTGTGGAGCAAGAACCTGCTGTCCTCTCTCAGAATGACAGCATTCCTACTCCCATCACTGTGCCTTGCCGCTGCCTATCAGCCAGCCAGCCCAGACTGCTGCCACCCATGCTGAGGTGGTGCAGTCTACAGCTGGGCCTTCTAGGTCCACAGCTGGTCGAGGTTGTCCTGCAAGGCCTTCTGCCGTCTCCCCCATGGGAACTCAGCAGCCTTCCACCAGCCATGCTGCAGAGTCTGACAAGGCGTTCCCATCCGGAACAGGAATTTTCTGCCTGCCTCCTCCCTCCCAATTCCTCTTCCTCATTCTCTTCCTTCTCCTCCTCCTCTTCCTCCTCTTTCTCCTCCTGAGGTGGTCCCACAGTCCCTGGTGGCAAGGCTGCGCCAAGTTGTGGAGCATGCAGCAGACCACCAGTAAATGGGACACCCGCTCCGACGAGTACTGGAGGGCTCCTCCTGAGCGGTCAAGGCAACAGAACCATTGCTTGAGCACCCCAATGGTCTGCTCGATGATGTTCCTGGTGGCAGCATAGCTCTCATTGTATGAGTACTGGACACAAGTGTTGGGGTTGTGGATGGGAATCATCAGCCAGGTACAGAGCAGGTAGCCCTTGTCTGTGAGCAGCCACCCTAGGGTTTGATGTGGTGGCTGGAAGATTGCTAGCACACTGGACTCGCACAGGATGAAGGCATCATGACTGCTGCCAGGATCTCGGGCATTCACCATAATGATGCACTGGACATGGTCGCACAACAACTGCACGTTAAGTGAATGGTAGCCTTTGCGGTTACAGAACATCTCAGGATTGATATATGGTGCCCACAAAGTGACGTGTGTGCAATCGATGGTGCCCTATACCATGGGGACGCCCGCTATCCTGGAAAATCCATATGCGCGCTCCTCCTGCTTCTCCCTGTTCAGAGAGAAAACTATGAAGTCCCTTCTCCTACTGTAGGGAGCCTCTGTGAACTCCTGGATGCAGCGATGGACAGCGAACTGGGAGATGTTAGCTATGTCTCCTACTGCAGACTGGAAGGATCTGCTGGTGAAGAAATTGAGGGCCGTGGTGACCTGGACTGCCACTGGGAGAGCCGCAGTTGCCCTGCGCTCAGGATGCAGGTCTGGTTGCAGGAGTGGCAGAGTTCTGTGACCACCTCCTTGGTGACACTCCAGCGCAGTACCGAGGGAGTGCTGCACTGTCGGAGGTGCCGTCTTTCAGATGAGACGTTAAACCGAAGCCCCGTATACTCCCTCAGGTGGGCGTAAAAGATCCCATGGCACTATTTCGAAGAAGAGCAGGGGAGTTATCACTGGTGTCCTGAACAATATTTATCCCTCAACCAACATCACTAAAACAGATTATCTGGTCATTATCACATTGCTGTTTGTGGGAGCTTACACAAATTGGCTGCCGCGTTTCCTACATTACAACAGTGACGACACTTCAAAAAGTACTTCATTGGCTGTAAAGCACTTTGGGATGTCCGGTGGTCATGAAAGGCGCTATATAAATGCAAGTCTTTCTTTTTCTAATACACTGCTCCCCGCTTAAGTGGAGGTAAGAGAAGTGCTCTCGGTAGATCCTAGGTGGGTAAGGCTGTGAGCTCAACTGGTCCTCCTCCTCCTCCCTCTGTACGGATCTTCTCTTCTTCGCTGCATCCGCTCCCTCTCCCGAAGATACTCAAGCATGAGGGGGACTGCAAGTAGAGCCCGCATGACTGTGAGCAAGTGGTGTGAGCAGAAACCTTTAAATGAGAATCAAGGCATTCTCCACATATAGTAACACTCCCTGTGACAAGTTTAGAAACCTGCAAGAACTGCAGAAACTTTTACCGACAGAGCCGGTAAAACTGGGAAATCATATCAGCTGTAAGGTGTTGTTGATGATCCCTTTAAATAGTACTGCTGGGGGCTCCTTCCTTCTGCTGAATGCTTGGTCAGCTGGTCGTGATTAAGAGAGGGCAGTAAGTGGAACGGCGATGTCAAAAATGGCAGCTCATGCGTCAACTCAGCGTTGCACACTCATTGACGTCACGCTGTGCCTCATTTCCATTTCTCTAGCAAGCGCTGGCAACGGCAGCACTGCCAACCTGCCCAAAATGGCAACCGCCACAGGGCCCGCCAAAAACGGGCAGAAGCAAGTCAGCCACCATTTTTTCATCAAATTTGACCGTCACGGCCGACGCTAAACCCCTGAATTTCTAGGCCTCGGCCTTCACTTCTGGAGGTACAGGGCCAGCTCTCCCCTCCAGGAAAATCACACAAATCCATGAGCAATGTAAAGAGGATGGAGATCTGTCATAAAGGGTCTTCATCTCATTTTTCCTAACTTTTGTAGCCTCAGAAATGGGCTTTCCCTGGGCGAAATGATCAGGAAAACTGGCACCTCTGTTTGTTGCAATGATAGTGCAGCTGGGGTTTATGGAGCAGCACAAACGCTGCTTTGAATCTGATGGTGAAAGTGCTTTTGCAGAGTGAAAGTATGTGATTATCAAATTCAAAATCAGGAAAGCATGTAAAATGCATTTAGACCAAATTGTCTTCTGGACACCCACTACACATCCCACCCCTCACCATTATCTTGACTTTTGTTTTTTGAGCTAATGAAGCTTGAAACCATAATGAAAAATAGAAGCCTAGTTTTCCACAGAGGCGTAATGTTTCAAAGAGATGTAATACAAATATCAGCAATTTTTAGAGCAACTTGACATTCATAAATCTTCGTTAAAGATATTTCTGACTTTATTGGTAACAGCGAAGTGAACGTTCATTCGATGAGATCTATGTATAAATTGCTGACACTTCACAGAACAGAACCTTTTCTCATCAGCCAACACGTACTAAAATGAAACATGACAGGGACTATAGTGTTTCTAAAAATGAAAAATTAAAGTGCCACGACAAACATTGAAAAATGAAAAATTTTAAATCACTATAGTTTTGAGAATGGCTAATTGTAACTAAACTATTCAATAGCAAACCACAACACACTAAACCCCTTTTAATACATACCAAACCTGACGAAACATTCCTAGAAATTTAAAAGTTAATATAAATCTAAAATGGTATAAACGTTAATAATGACACCAACCCAAGGAACACAAGTTGATTGCATTTATGTTTCTTGCAAGGTTTCAACACAGTTAGCTGTGTCATCATTAAATTCAGTTTACTGCCGGCAGATTTCCATTGTATTCCCAAATGACTTTTTCCAATTTTCAGAAAGTTAACGGCAAATTCCTCAAGCAACATATATGAATAAAACCTTTGCCGGTTCTAAACAAAATGCTATGAGCAACAACAATCAGATGTTGGAGGAAATATAATCAAGGCATTGTAGGAATGTCTAGTTCCTATCCAAAGACTGAGGTCCACTCAGGCGCTTAAACAAAATGAAGTTTAATGGAAACTAACAGGTTTAAACAAGTAACTGCAGGAGAACATCGAGGGTAGGTCTATTCAGTTCGGAGGCTCCACGAGGTCTGCTGGCTGGTCCCGTGGTTGATGTCATGACGTCATCACGTTCTTCCCGCCAGTGGGGGATCACGTGATGTACGGCGTGACGTCATCACGTTTACCCGCGCTGTTAAAGTAATCATGCTCTATACAAGTAAACAGTATACATAAAGATACAGACTCAGGCTGTAGCTAACATGTGGTTAAAGGAAATTATATACAAATGGTCTGTGTCCTTTAGTGGCTCCGCCACATGCGCCCCCCCAGAATTGTCTTTAACAGCAAAAGTGAGACGGCGAGGAGGCCTGACAAGCCTGTCCGAGCGACTTCTGTAACCCTGAAGTGGAAGCTGATGGCCAGTGGTCGAGCTGTCGGGCGGTTGTGGTGGAGCTGGTACAGCGACCGTGGGCGGTCGGCCCCGTTTTGGCGGTTGAGCGATTTCGACTGGGCTGTACAGGTCTAAGTGCACCGGCTTCAGCCGGTCAACCGATATGTGGTCCGGTTTACCTCCGATATCGACCGAAAAGGATTTGTCTCCCGGCTCTATGACACAGAAGGGACCAGTGTAAGGAGGCTTGAGCGGGTTCCGGTGAGCGTTGTAAGATTCGAAATTTTCAGCAATAATCACGCAAGAAAACAGGATAAAATAAGACAGTTTATTGACCAAAGTAAGCTTGCACAGAAAAACCTTTGATAAAAGGGCATACAAAATGGCCGCCGGGCCTCGTGATCAGTTTTCTGGACCGTTTGATTTCTGTTACTGCAAGCCAGACAGGCTTGTGGATTGAAGACAGTAAGCCCGCGAAAGCCAGTATCGGGGAACCGAAACTCAGGGAAACAGCATACATATTCAATGGATTCTAAGTACAGGATGGGGCCCATCAAGATATGGGCAGACAATGCAAAAACACTTATACCCATTTAATGTACAAAGGAGAAACCGTTTAACAGCAATCAAGGAAAATCTCCAGACCGATCAATATGCGAACCGAGTCGCGGTGACAATGTAAAAGACATTAAAAGACATTATCGGCCAGGAAGGCCAGTTAAGTTATCACCGGCTCCCGTTACAAGACAAAGCGCCCCCGCAGAGATTTCTGCCCGCCAAAATTAATACAAAGACAGGACTATGATTTGGCGGGAGATAAGACTGTCCCAAAAGGGTATAACTATGGATTGAAAGTCCATCAAAAGTTACGGAACGAGCAGACGAACGAAGGACGGATGGTGACGGTTACACAGATCCAGGATCGGCGCCTCTTCTACCTCGGTAGCTTCGGAATCGATGAAGACGCTTCGTCTTTTTAAAGACGCTTCGGACGGACAATTTCGGTGAAAAGACAACGTGGTCGGTGTTCAGCCAGACAAGGCTCGGTGACGACGGGAAGACAACGAGGGTGGCCCGGGTACTGTGGTCGGGAGATCATCGACGACCCAGGCCGAAGGAGAAGACACCCTCAGGAAAACCGACGATCCAGGCCGGAGAGAAAGGACATTCCGGGCCTGACACTTCCGTGCCTCAACATCCCATCGGGTTGTTGTTCTGCTCCATGAACAAAAATCGACAACAGACCTAGGGGATCCAACCTTGACGAGCGCTCATCGAGGCTGTGTCTACCCCGCCGCCTCGAGAGAGAGAGAGAGAGAGAGAGAGAGAATATCGACTGCGCCAGAAGTTTCCAAATCCACGTGACGACGGAAAGCTGTGCCAAAAGGCTGCAAACCCCTTTTTCGCGATTTTGAGAGTGGTGAGCATGATCCCAAGTTCGTCAGGTCGAAACTTAGTTTAGGTATAGGGGAGGGAGTTAAGGGTAATCGTAATGTGTTTTCCCTTTTACGATGTGCCGTGTGTTCCCCATTTCCATAGAGTCAAGTTCATAAATTTGTGCATGATTGTAGTTACTTTAATCTGTGCCTATGACATGTATTTTGTAATGCTTCAAACTGTTTAAAAATAAAAGCATCCATTTCGTGCTATTCAACCTGGTCTATTGAGTCCTTTCTCTGCACTACAGTTCTCTGCATCTAAATCCAAGGTCTAGAACCGTAGTGGGAGTGGGTCGAACCACTCAAGGGTAATTATTGCACAAAGCCTGGCAGGAGACCAGAACGAGCAAGAGAAACCCCCTACAGAAATGGCGACCGCAGCAGGACCTTGGCAGCAGGAAAGTAGTGTGTTAGATCAAGGTCTGAATAAACGAAATATGATGGATGAAAGAATAGCGGATTATGTTTTTGGAAAAGTCAACCTCACAAAACAATGGATATCTGACCTATTAAGGGATAGGCGCCCGCTAGACGCAGCCATCAAGTGGACAGAGGGTAAAGAGCATACGAAATCTGTAGAAAAGGTGGTCTGGCTGATGTGCTACAAGAAGCAAGTCCAGCTTTTGGACCAAGTCGTTGCAGCACAAACAGCTCAGATCAAAGGGTTGCTTACAGACGTAGAGGAAAAGGTTGTGGGAGGTCAAAAACTGATTGAATCGCTTAACGCGCTGAATCAGGAACGCCACTCCACAACTCGCTGCCACGAAACCCGGGAAGAGTATTTAAAATGTCAGGTCATTGAAGCCAAGGCCTGTGAAGGTAGAATGAGAGAGAGGTGTTTCCGTCTAGCTAAGCAGGTAGAGGCACAAGAGGAAAAACTTCTGGGAGCCAGGGCAGCATATAAGATGGCCATGGAGGATAGATCTGAGAGCACCGACCACAGCGCTTGCCGCCGGGAGCAAGAGAACCTGAGAACGGCCCTAGCCAAGGCAAACGGGTTGGTGTGTCTCATAAATCCACCAGCAAGCCAGCTATTGCTAGCCAAGGAATCCAAAAGACCGATTCCACAAGAAATAGTTCGGGAACCAACCCCCGAACCCTCTGCGCCTCCTGCTTATGATGAGTCTTGGACTCCGGGGAAGGAGACGGAGACGATAGATGAAGAGATTCTTGAGGTAGAGCAACACCAGATAGTAGAGTCGGGGCCGGCGCCGGTGTGTCCAACTCGACACCCGAGGCTTGGTCCGAATGAAGACAATGGCGAGGACGGACCCCTTGTGAATCAGATCATAATGCCCCACAGCGCACAACAGCTGAGGGCAATGATAAGTCACATCCCAAAACTCTCCGAGTCAGGAGATCCCTCCGTCCATTTTAGGGACGTGGAGCAGACCGCAGCAGTTAATGACTGCGACGGGGTTGAACAGTCTAAAATGCTGCTGTTCTTCCTGGACAGCTCGCTCCTCCAGTGTCTCCCTGACGAGAGCAAGAGAGGACACAGGGACTATGAGTTGCTACGGGACGAGATCCTGGAGATTATAGGAGAGGGTGACGGAACTCCGTTCCTCCGTTTAGAAAAGACAGTGCAGCTAGAGGGAGAACCCCCACGGGTTTTCTCCGGAAGGTTGTGGCCCGTGTATCGGCGCAGCTGCCCGGGAGGGCCAGAACGGAATGCGCTAAATGATGAACAAAGGGCTCATTGGCTCCGGTGCCTGGTAGCAGGTTGCTTGCCAATAGTGAGGGAGCAGGCCAAAGCATGGTTTGAGCCCACTAACGCCCGCTCCATGGAGGAACTGGTACTTGATCAGCTCACGATCAGTTACAGGAACAACAAGGGTAGGAAAACGCCTGTTTTAAAAGGAAAGGTGCATGAGGTGAGGCCCGCAGCTTCTGCTAAAAAGGAATGGCATCAGGAGGGAAATCACCCTCCCCAAGCCAACAGCAGTTGTTACGGGTGTGGGAAGGAGGGTCATTGGCGCAAGGACTGTAGAAATCCATGGAAGGATAAGAGAGAGAGAGCGTTCGCCGCAGCCCAAGCCCGAGCCCAAGCCCAAGTCCAAGCCCACGGCCAGATCGTTGCCCCAGTCCAAGCCCAAGCCCAGACCGCTGCCCCAGCACCAGTCCAGAACCCAACCGTAGCCCCTGCCCCAACAACAGGGGGTGGTGCGGTTGTGGATCCCGCTGCGATCGAGTCAGTCTTGGAGACTATGCGGTCTCTGATGACCTGGCAGGGGAAGGTAGCGGTCGCCAACAGCCCTATCGCTCCCGAGACCCCAACCGAAACACCTAAATGACTGACGCCTGCGCAGCCCGTCTACTTGTGTCCGCTCCGCTATGACGCCTGGAGAAGACCTGTGGTGGAAATGGAGGTGGAAAGACAAAAGGGTAGTTACCTGTTGGATACAGGAGCTTCGTGTGCCGTGATCCACACAGATAAACCTTTTGCCTCACCTCTGTCCTTCCAGGCTCCATTCTCAGTAGCGGGTTTCACAGGCAGAGAACAGGCTGGCGCGTACTCCATCCCGCTCTCCATTCATTTGGGAGCACTCCACACCACATGGACGTGTATCCTATTGAAGTGGAGTGAGGGGGGTGGAAAAGGCATCCTCGGGGCTGATTTCTTGGTGGAACACGGGATCCTCGTGGACCTGAGAAATCACTGTCTCTGGGGAGCCGAGAGCGGTTTAGGTAAGGTAGTCGTAATCCCAGGGAGGGAAGAAAAGGGGGCCCTGTGCACCATGAAGCCGTCAGGAGGTTACGATCTCGAGCTCATGGTAGCGAACGTCCCAACGGACTTGCAGGCGTGTGTGTCGGAAAATCTGACCGCGTTTGCCACCCACAAGCACGACTGTGGGAGAGTCACTGGGTTTGAAGTCAGCGTAGATGGGGACCCCATGATCCGACCCCAAAAGCAATATAATTTCCCCAAGGAGGCAGAACCCGACATGGAGACCGCAATATCTTCATTGGTGCAGCAGGGCGTATTGAGAACAATAGCCACTCACGTGAACTCCCCATTATGGCCGGTAAAGAAGCCGGACAATTCGTGGAGAGCCACAGTGGACTACAGAGTCCTCAATAGTAACATCCCAGCCTGCGCACCCACGGTAGCAGCAGTTGCAGACCTAATAGGGAGTATTCCAGCATCGGCGACCACGTTCACGGTGCTGGACATCTCGAACGGTTTCTGGTCCATTCCGCTGCGGCGGGAGGATCAGTACAAGTTTGCCTTTACTTTCAAAGGGCAACAGTACACTTGGAACTGCTTGCCACAGGGTTTTCACAACAGCCCCAGCATTTTCCATCAATGCATAGTGGGGAGTTTAAAAGAGTTTAGCCAACCCAACCAGATAGTACAGTATGTGGACGACCTACTCCTGTTCACGGACACAAGGGAGGAGCACGGCCCACTATTAGCCGAATTGTTGGAACTGTTAGAAAGGAAGGGTTTCAAAGTAAACCCAAAGAAAGCACAGATCGGCCAGCAGGAAGTCAAATTCCTGGGTCTGGCCATCCGCGCTGGAGAAAGAGCCATAGATAAGGCCAGAAGGGAATCAATACAAGATCTGCCGATCCCCAACACAGTAACGGGTGTAAGGTCCTTTTTGGGATTGACCGGGTACTGCAGAGATTTCATCGAGGACTATGCTGCCACAGCAGCCCCGCTACTTCGACTCTTACACAAGGGAGTCGAGTGATCTTGGGATGAGTGGTGCCAGGCAGCATTCGAGAAGTTGAAAAGAGATCTGCAGACCGCGCCAGCCCTAGGGGCCATAGATGGGGGAGAGGAGTTCTTCCTGGAGGTAGCCGCTAGTGGGGACAGCCTGAGCGCCGTGTTGCTCCAGGAGCGGCACGGCAAGCTGAGACCGGTAGTTTATTCCTCCAGGGTGCTCACGGATGTAGAGAGGAGTTTCTCCAATTGCGAACGGCATCTCCTTGTAGTGTATGTACCCGTCTACCTTTAAGGAAACTATTGTATGTAACCGTTCACCTTTAAGAGAACTACTTTAGGTGTGGCACTACTTGTTTGGCTTCTGTATACTGTAATACCGACAGTGACCACACCAGTATATAAGTGTGGTGGCAGGATTGCTGGGGCAGATTCGCCCTGACCTTCGAATAGTAAAGACCTGTTTGTTTGTTATTCCTGAAGTCTGTGTCGTTATTAACTGTACAACCCACAGACTTTACAGTGGCGACGAGTCCGATCGTACCCTGCGGCAAGACTACCAAAGCAACTAAAGAGCGTCGAAGAGAGGCAACCGCCCTCGTCGTTCTGCTGGAAGAAAACACGAGGCTGCAGCAATAGAAAGGAGGAAGACTTTAGCAACAAAAGCTTCCATCAGCAACAGGCACTGACTACCCTTCTACCACGGTGCGGAGTGAGCCGATCAGCAGGAAACAAGGCGGCCGCGGAGACTGTGAGTAGGGGAAAGTGTAAAGAATATCCGGAGGATAAGGGCTGTGCACTCGACCACGGTCGAGGGGGAGCGGAGCCGGTCAGAAAGTCGGGTCCAACGGCGTCGTGAGACAGCCGGACCGCGATCGGCGGGAAAAAGCCGGGCAGCGACCGAAGCCACGAAGCGCTGAGACCGGGAGCTGGCGCGGGAAGAGAGAAACTCAGCCGCAGCCGGGGAGGGAAGCACCGGACTGCGTGAGGGCTGGGAGGCGAACGGGAACAGAGCGTATGGGGGAGGCAGAGCCGACCAAAGGAGGCTGTGCGAGAGCCAGTCCAGCGGCTGAACTGTCCTCCACCAACGGGGTACCCAGCGCCGGTAGAGCCGAGTGTGCGGGAGAGAGAGAGACAGAGCCGAGCAAGGGGAGAGAGACTGCGCGAGAGCCAGTCCAGCGGCTGAACTGTCCTCCACCAACGGGGTACCCAGCGCCAGTAGAACCGAACGTGCGGGAGAGAGAAAGACAGAGCCGAGTAAGGGGAGCTGTGCGAGAGCCAGCCCAGCGGCTGAACCTGTCCGTTGTGGGGAAAGCGTACCCCTTCCACCAGGGAAGAAACGCGGGAAGCCGCCATTAGGCGGCGAAGACGACAGAAGCAGGAAACCGCCATTGAAGTGGGCGGGGAGAGAAGGAAAGAGCGGGAAACCGCCATTTTCGCGGGAAAAGCCGCCATCTTAGGAAAAAATAAAATAAATAAATAAATAAAAATTGTGTTGTACCCAAGGAAAGGAAGATGCCTAAGCGGGGGGACATCAACGATTTTAATTCTGAGATAGAAGACTGGGCCACGTACGTGGAACGTATTGAGATACATTGTAAGGCTAACAAAATAGCTAAGGATGAAAAAGCTTTAACCTTACTTAACATGATGGGTGCGAAAACATTCGGGTTGTTGAAGCATCTTCTCTCACCAGCTAAACCGGCGGATCAGACTTTCGATGATATTGTAGCAGTGCTGAAGGATCACTTGAACCCCACACCGTTGATACTGGCTGAACGATCCAAATTCTATGCAAGAACGCAGAAGAAAGACGAAAGCAACACGGAATACTTGGTCGAACTGCGTAGGCTAGCGGAACACTGCCAGTTCGGAGGGAATCTGACAGAGGCACTGCGAGACAAGTTCGTATGTGGATTGTCCAAAGAAGGGACGCAAAAGCGACTACTGGAAGAGAACGACCTCACACTAGACAGGGCTGTCCTTATAGCTGCATCGCACGAAGCCGCAGCGAAAGGAACGGCGGAAATGCAGCTAAAGGCGGCGGCACTCGGGGTGGACCAAATTACCTCGAGGACAACAAAATGCTATCGTTGTGGGAAGACAACACACGACCAGAATCAATGCTGGGTTAAAAACCAAGAATGCAGGAAATGTGGCAAGATCGGGCACATAGCTAAGGTATGCCGGTCAGGAACAACGTACAACAATAAGGAGTCACCACAAAAATGGTACGGAAAAGTGCAAGAGGTGACTAGGAAGAGTCTGAGGGAACAGAAGTCGGACTCACACTCCAAATGCAAAGGACTGGACAGTCTGAGAATTCACAATGGGAGTAATGAAGCTGACCGACAAACTATCTGGATAATGCTACAGATTGCAAAGGTCCAAGTAAAAATGGAAGTGGACACCGGATCGGCGTTGACGGTCATGAATAAGCATGACTATAAAAAGTTTTTCAAGCATATTCCACTACGGGATACGGAACTAGTACTACAGACATACACGGGGCACAAAGTATTCCCCATCGGAAAGATAGAAGTCAAGGTGAGATACAAGGATAAAGATCACCACCGGTTGGACCTGTATGTGTTGCCTGAGGGAGGTCCACCACTTCTGGGATGGGAGTGGATCCGAAAAATAAAGATGGACTGGCATTCACTAAATACCATGACGGTGGATTCGGAAAAAGAGGATGTCAAACCGGAACGGTTGTCCAGAATATTGGACGAAGCTAAAGAGGTATTCCAGCAAGGACTGGGAACACTGCGAGGAATTAAAGCAAAGGTTAAGATTGCAGAACATGCAAGCCCAAAGTTTTTTAAGGCCAGATCGGTACCTTACGCAATACGACCAGCGGTGGAGGCAGAACTGGAAGAACTTGAACGATCAGGGGTTCTGTCAAAAGTGGACTGGAGTGAGTGGGCCACGCCCATTGTTCCCGTCATGAAGTCCTCACCAAGTAATAAGCCAGGGGGACCGGGGAAGGTCCGTATCTGCGGAGATTTCAAGATCACTGTGAATCCGGTGCTTCACACAGTACAATACCCGCTTCCGCGGATTGAAGATATCTTTGCTTCGTTGGCTGGAGGGAAGCACTTCACGAAAATAGACCTGGCTCAGGCATATTTACAGATGGAGGTCGAGGAAGAGTCACGCCAGTACCTCACCATCAACACTCACAGAGGCTTGTATAGCTATAATAGACTGGTCTTTGGGGTAGCTTCGGCGCCAGCAATTTGGCAGAGGGCCATGGAACAGGTGTTACAAGGAATTCCAAGCACGCAGTGCTACTTAGATGACATTTTAATCACGGGAAAAGATGAGGAAGAACACCTCACGAATTTGAAACTGGTACTCACCAGGTTGAAGGAGTATGGCCTTCGGGTTAATCGCAAGAAGTGTGAGTTCTTCCAAAAACGGATCTCATACTGCGGTCATGTCATTGACCGAGAGGGACTGCATAAGTCACCTGAAAAGATAGAAGCGGTCGTGAAGGCCCCCGCTCCAGGAAACTTTTCACAGTTAAGATCATTCTTGGGGTTGATTAATTACTATCACAAGTTTCTGCCAAATTTATCCACGGTGCTGCATCCGCTGAATGATCTGTTGCAGAAAGAAACACCATGGAAGTGGAGTGAAGAATGCAAAAGGGCTTTTCGCAGAAGCAAGGAGTTGATTACCTCTGAAGAAGTCTTGGCTCATTTCAACCCAGCATTACCCCTTCGTCTAGCTTGTGATGCTTCCCCGTACGGAATTGGGGCAGTACTTTCGCACAGGCTACCAAATGGCTCGGAAAGGCCAGTGGCATTCGCGTCACGATCATTGACACCCGCGGAGTGAAATTACGCTCAAATAGATAGGGAGGCCCTCAGTCTTGTGTGGGGCGTGAAGAAATTCAACCATTACCTACAATGTAAAAAGTTCACATTGCTGACAGACCACCAGCCGTTGGTGTCCATATTCAACCCAAACAAGGCCGTGTCCACCATGACAGCACAAAGGTTACAAAGGTGGTCCGTGTTACTTGGGGCACACCAATATGAAATTGAGTACAAAAGGTCCAAACAGCATGGAAATGCTGATGGGTTATCACGCTTGCCATTGCCGATGGTGGAAGAAGCGAGTACAGTGGACCCAGTAGAGTTGTTCCACTCATCCATAGTGGAGTGTCTACCGATAACAAACTCAATGATTGAGAATGAGACAAGGAATGACCCGACTCTTTCACGGGTCTATGATGTAACGGTGGAGGGATGGCCAGCACAGAGCGAACCAACACTGCAAGCATTTTCACAGAGGAAAGAACAACTGTCAGTGTGTCAAGGAACCCTGATGTGTGGATCTAGAGTGGTGATTCCACCCAAACTCCAAAAGAAAGTGCTAAAGGAGCTGCACGAAGGACATCTGGGTGGAGTAAAGATGAAGAATCTAGCAAGAACGTTTGTGTGGTGGCCAGGCATTGATGGAGACATAGAGGAGATCACGAAGAACTGCCTAGGATGTCAGAGGGTTCAGAACGCGCCACCACAGGCTCCTCTGCATCCATGGGAGTGGCCCTCATCTCCTTGGCAAAGAGTACACATCGACTTTGCTGGTCCATTTATGGACTCGATGTTCCTAATAGCGGTGGATGCCCACGCCAAGTGGCCGGAAGTAATTAAGATGACCACCACCACGACGGAAAAAACCATCACAGTGTTAAGGACTATGTTTGCTCAGAATGGCCTGCCGGAACAGATCTGTTCTGATAATGGACCGCAATTTGTGTCCGAAGAATTCAAGAAATTCTTAAAGAGCAATGGGGTTAAGCATTACACGTCAGCCCCATACCATCCCACCTCCAATGGATTGGCTGAAAGGTTTGTCCAGACCTTCAAGAAGGCCGTAAAGGCCATGAGTAATGAAGACATAAGTCTACAACATAAGGTGGATAGCTTTTTGTTGGCATACCGGAATGCAACACATGCGGTCACAAATCAAACTTCCGCAATGATGTTTTGTAATAAACGCCTAAGATGCCGGCTGGATTTGCTCAAACCAAACATCAGAAGGGACGTAGAGAACCGGCAATTCCAGGGCATGAATGAAAGGGCCACTAGATCTTTCCAGATCGGTCAACGAGTTTTGGCCCGGGACTACCGTACCGAGAAATGGCAGCCTGGAACTATTGGAAAAAGGCTAGGCCCGTTGATGTACACCGTGGACATTGGGGACAATATAATAAGGCGCCATGTTGACCAAATCATAGGGTCCGCCACAAATGGGCAACCGACTTCACCACCTTACCCGGGTAATGTTGAGTCTGAGATACCCAGAACACCTACTTCCGATCTGGTAATACTGGAATCAGCTGAACCTGACACTGTCTTTCAAGCCGAATCGACTTTGCCAGAAGCACCTACTAGCCCGCCTGGAATGACGACACCACTGCGGCGTTATCCGGACAGAATCCGGAAACCTCCAGAAAGACTGAATCTATGAACTGTCTTACATAAGCTGTATATATGTTATAATGTATGTTCACTATGGACTCAGTATGTTGAAAGCTAAAAAGGGAGGATTGTAGTGTATGTACCCGTCTACCTTTAAGGAAACTATTGTATGTAACCGTTCACCTTTAAGAGAACTACTTTAGGTGTGGCACTACTTGTTTGGCTTCTGTATACTGTAATACCGACAGTGACCACACCAGTATATAAGTGTGGTGGCAGGATTGCTGGGGCAGATTCGCCCTGACCTTCGAATAGTAAAGACCTATTTGTTTGTTATTCCTGAAGTCTGTGTCGTTATTAACTGTACAACCCATAGACTTTACACTCCTGGCCACGCATTGGGCTGTGAACAGATCAGTGATCTTCACAGGAACCTCTCCCATCACGCTCCTCACCCATCACACCCCCACAAAGATGCTTCTGGATGGAAGGATGAAGGATGGGACCGTAAGCAGCGCTCGGATTGCGCGCTGGACCCTCCTCCTTTCCCAGATGGATCTCAAAGTTAAAGGCCTCTGCGCGCCAAGGCTCGCAGCCAACATGGCATATCCCGGAACAGCCCATCGGTGTTCCGTAGAAGGGGTATGGGAGGTCAACATAGGTTTACGGGCCGGGATACACCCCACAGGCCGCAAAATCTACGTAGACGGTTCTAGCACTGTATCTGCTGGCGAACGACTCACAGGGTGTGGAGTTTATGACCCTGCGGCAAACATTGCCCTGGCAATTTAGCTCCCCAGCACTATGAGCGCACAGCAGGCTGAACTGTCCGCGGTGGCGTACGTGGTTACCCACCCCGAAATTTTCCCAACCCCATACACGATTTGCTCAGACAGTATGTTCACATGCAATTCGTGTACGGAGTACCTTGCCATCTGGTCCCGACGCGGATATACCTCCGCGGACGGGCGGCCTTTAACAGTTAAGCCCTTGCTAGAAAAGATCCTGGCAGCTGTGGGAGAGGAAGGGGAGGTGTTCATCCATAAGGTGAAGGCTCATTCCACCACAGAACCCCGCAGTCAGGGCAACCAGCAGGCGGATGCGCTAGCCAGGGAGGGTGCCCGCAATGGCATTCTCTGGGACCCCTATGAACCCGGACCCGTGGCGGCGATCCAAGGCAGGGAAGGAATTCCAGGGAACACCGGGGTGACACCGCCCCCAGACCTAAAGACCGTCCAAACCCTGGATCCCGCCCTAAAAACAGTCCTAAAAGCCATCACAGAAGGCAAGCAGGTAGAGGGTCCATACAATACGGCAGCCCTCTCAGTCAAAGAAGGCATGCTGTTCCGAGAGGAGCAGTGGGTTGTGCCGCAGCAGCACCGGAGGGAATTCCTCCAACTGGCCCACGAGGGTCCAGGGGCGGGACACCCCGGGCCTGAGGTTACCTGGCAGCGGGTAGAGCAGGCGGAATGGTGGCCAGGACTTCGGGACGATGTCCGCGAATTCTGCACAAGCTGCCTTGTGTGCGCTGCAAACAACCCAGACCCCCACAAAAGGAAGGTGCCCATGGGGCACATCAGGAGGGTAGAGGGACCATGGCAGTCGATTCAGGTCGACTACATAGGGCCCCTGCCCGCCGCCCAGGGAGGATATAAGTACTGCCTTGTCCTGGTAGATGTGTTCACCAAATGGGTAGAAGCTTTCCCGTGCAGAACAGCTACGGCACTGGGCACTGCTAAGACCTTGATTCGGGAAGTGTTCTCACGGTGGGGACTCCCCCGTTTTGTAGAGTCCGACCAAGGGAGTCAGTTCACCGGTCAAGTAATGCAGAACGCCCTCATGCTCTTGGGCATTGAGGGGAAGTGGCACGTAGCATACAATCCCCAGTCATCCGGGATTGTTGAACGCATGAATCGGACCCTCAAGGAAAAGCTGAGGAAAGAGACAATGGGCTCGCCCCAGAAATGGGCGGAGGTCCTGCCTTTAGTCCTCATGGGGATCCGAGCCAGCCAGTCCAAAAGTACGGGGTATTCCCCGCACGAATTAATGACTGGAAGGATCATGCGAGCACCCACCCATGTACTAGCCCCGGTGCTCACTGAGGGCCAGCTCCGAGAGGTGAAACGAGACAAATTCGTCCAAACCCTTTTGGAGCGCCTGAAACAGATTTATGGGCAGGCGGCTGGGAACATGGGAAGACAGCACCAGGGAAATAGACTGTTACTGGAACCTCGTAAGCAACAAGAGTGGGTAGTCGGAGACCAGGTCATGGTCCGAAACTACGCCAGGGTAGGGAGTTTTGAACCATTGTACATGGGGCCTTACAGCATTGTGGACAAGGCCAACCCCATGGTTTATGCAGTGAAGGTGCCCCGACGTACCAAATGGTTTCACATTAACCAGTGTAAACTGTTTAAATCGGGTGCACAAGGGCCATCAAAAGGGACCAGGTCTGAGAACAAAGATCCTCAGCCTGTAACAGAGTCACAGACCACACAGGCTGGAACAGTAGCCTACTTGAAGGGAGGGGCCACCCCATCGGAGTGGGAGGTCTCCCCTCTAATGTGGGATTCGGACGAGGAAGAGCCCGAACAGCTTGACCTCGCCTTAGACCCAATCACGGAGGAGGAAGAGTCAGAGGACGACGATCCCGCCCTCGACTCAAGCTTGGGGGAGGTAGGGAATGGGGGCGGAGACTCACTACCTGTAGGGACAGGTGAGGTGGAGTCGGAAGCCACAAATCCCGGCCCCGGGGGGGCGGAGCCTGAGGGAGGGGCGCTGGAGCCGGCAGCTGTGGTGGAACCACAGGCTGTGACGGTGACAGTCCCAACCCCCGGTCCATCAGCCCCGGGAGCCCCACCCAAAGCAGCCCCTCGTAGGTCGACTCGAGCGCCCCAGCCCAGAAAGTTTTGGCCAGATTCTCCCCATTTTTCCCAACCTCGGTTTAGAGCAGCCCCAGGAAGGCATGGTTCCCGTTCAACAGCGACAGGCTGCGGGGGATCAAAGCCGAAGGCCAGTGCAGCCCCACCGCAGGATGTGGCATGCTGCAGCCCTCACAGGAATTCAGTAGGCCGCCCCGCGGAGGGCGGCGCTGTACATAAGTTAAGTTAGGTAATTATGATTATAGTTTAAGGAATATAAAGTTTACGGTGTTAAGAAATGTTAAGAGTACAATTTTGAAGTCTGCCCGGTATGTGTGCTTGTTTAGGAGCGGGGTCCAGGAACCCGCGCGTCCATTTAATTAGGCCAGCACCTATTGGGAGCCCGGCTACATCATTTTATTGGTTACAGAAACCTGGGATATGATGAAAAAGATTCTCATCGTGTTCGTGGCGATCGGGTGCGGGTGGGCCTACCGAGGCCACACCAAGGACATCATCATCTTCGGGTGTTCCGGGGACACGGCCCCCATCGCAACGGATGGGACAGGGGAGCGAGAGGTTGAGGAAACCGCCACCTACTTCCACCAGGGGAGATGGCCAGGTTGGCTGGGGACGAATTCTACGGAATACTCCAGCAATTTCAGTTTTGCCTACCAAGAGACTTCGTTAACGTGCCCTCGGGTGAGGATCCTTGCACCCAGAGTCAGCGTTACCGTGGGAAAGAGGATCTGTCTGGTGTGTAATGGGAACGTACCACTAAGGCGATGGTGGTGGCTGCGAAAGCTAGGAAAGGACATGAGGAACTCTACAGTCGAGTGGGAGCGACTGGGTAATAATACCCATCGGACTATTACGGGGACTCACAGACAATTACGTGTGTGTTGGGACAAATGGTGGGAACCAGATGAAGGAATATATGTCTGTATGTGGGGTTCAAAACACGTTTGCCCCAAGGGCGTATCCATCTTCTTCCAGAGGCAGTGGCAGGATGAAGGAAAGGGGATGAGATGGGATGTCAGCACTCGAGCGTGCGGAGCCCCATACTCCCCTATTCCGGTAAACGCCACTGAACTCATCACCCGCACACGCAAGCCCCTGCCCACGCTTCCGGTAGCACTAGCCCGGAAAGAAGGGTGCCCAACCACCACCAAGGGACCCGGGAACGGTTTAGTATTGGTACCCACCGGTCAGGTGCTGTACCAAGGGGTACACTACGCGGTGGCCTCAGTGATTTTAAACCTCACTGAGGTACGATTGCCGGAGTGGTGTCCCAAAGAAACGGAACAATTATACCAGGTCCTGTTAACCCGAATGTTTAGACAGTTTTACGAGTTTGACTTTGCCGACATCGACAAAGACAAATTATACACCACACCACCAGAAGTTTTGGATCGAGTCGGGAGGCAAAGAAGGGGTACAGTAAATGACATATTCACTGCTTTTAATACCGGGACATCTGTCGTCAACGCTCTAGATAACGTGGAGCTGCAGACACAGATCAACGGTTTAAAAGCCCAGTTAAGGAACATACTGACAGACGAAAATAAGGTAGTGGGTTCTGAGTTACATGAGGACCAGGCCATGACACTACACTTTAAGGAAATAATAGCTGAGCTGGAGAAACACACGAGAACGGTAAATGCGCTCATTAAGGAGGATCGGAATGCGTCCGATCAAGCTGCGCAAAACGAGGCCTGTGTGCTATACGGGGCGTGGTTACTGGGTGAGGGTCGCAGTAATCTTGAGGTTTTAAAACAGGGTTTGGTCCCGTCCTGGATCAGCAACAAGCACTTGCAAGCGCTCCACCCTTTTGAGAATGCATTAAGCCCGTGCCAGCTCAGACTAGCTGCAGAAGTGTACCCAGTCCCAGTGGACTGCGGACGTTCGAATCATACTATCATGGGAATGGTGGTAAGAATGACGGTGTTGGGTCCCGCAGCGAAACCCGCCCCGGTATACAGGGTAGAGAACATTGGAGTCATTCAGGGGGGCGCACACATTCGTTACGCAGTGGTCCCACCTTACGTCATCAGATGAGAGCGTACGATGACAGGCACCGACCTCTCGGGATGTCGGAGCCGGGGAGCACACATCATCCTGTGTCCCCAGCACTTGAATGCCTTTTTGAAACCACAGTGCGGGTTCAGAACCGCTAGCGCGAAGCCGATAAATTGCACCATGGAGGCAATGGCAGAGGACCATGTGCCCCCGCAGGTAGCATATATCGGGGGTGGGACATACTGCGTCACCACTGCAGTGCCTCACTACCGCTACGGACAACACGAGTGGTGTTCGATCAGTGATAGCAGTTTCTGTTTCAAACCAAGGGCCGAGGTTCAAGTGGCACAACAACGAATTGTCCCCATTCCTGCACCCTCCACCATTCACCTCACTGTCAAAGAGAATTTCACGGACTTTCAACGATTCGTCGCGCATTTTGGTTATGTCATTCCCCCTCTTCCCGAACACCTCACCAAGATTTTAAAAGCCGTTATAGTTTCACAGAAACATTTTTACACACTGGAGCAGAAGACTTTAGAGATAGGAAAAGACATTTTGGACATAGCCATCCCACCATGGTGGGACTTGTTCACTAACATAGAGGTCCCGGCCTGGATTAGAATAGCATCGCACATCCTAGTAGTGTGTCAGGTTTTAATTGTGATATTTTTGCTATTCGTGCATTGCAAAAGAGGCAAACGCCTCCAGAGGCACGAGAACACAGGAGAATGGAGAGAACGCTATGTGCGAATGGGGGAAGAAGACACCACACTTTAAGTTGCTAGTATTGAAGGTTAAGCATCCCTCCATTTTTAGATTTTGGCCATTCGCGTGTTTTTGTTTTAAGGATATGAATATTGTTATGTTATTAGTCGTTCTTAAGTTTTGGATTAATAAAAGGTGTATGCAGGTGGTGCAAGGGGGTGTCAACCCCTGCACATCTGACAGATGAATGTGTTATAGTTTAAGAAATGCTGCCTATGATTGTCCAAATGTGCAAAAGGTAATTTTTGTTTTTTTTCGGAAATGGGAACTGCATGTGTCGTGAGGGTCATAGATAGTTAAGTGCCAGGAATGTTTGGATGTGGGGAATCAGGGAAAATTTGCTCACCAAGGATTATTGATACCTCTAGCAAGCTATCAGTATCACAGGGGGGCCTGTAAGATTCGAAATTTTCAGCAATAATCACACAAGAAAACAGGATAAAATAAGACAGTTTATTGACCAAAGTAAGCTTGCACAGAAAAACCTTTGATAAAAGGGCATACAAAATGGCCGCCGGGCCTCGTGATCAGTTTTCTGGACCGTTTGATTTCTGTTACTGCAAGCCAGACAGGCTTGTGGATTGAAGACAGTTAGCCCGCGAAAGCCAGTATCGGGGAACCGAAACTCAGGGAAACAGCATACATATTCAATGGATTCTAAGTACAGGATGGGGCCCATCAAGATATGGGCAGACAATGCAAAAACACTTATACCCATTTAATGTACAAAGGAGAAACCGGTTAACAACCATCAAGGAAAATCTCCAGACCGATCAATATGCGAACCGAGTCGCGGTGACAATGTAAAAGACATTAAAAGACATTATCGGCCAGGAAGGCCAGTTAAGTTATCACCGGCTCCCATTACAAGACAAAGCGCCCCCGCAGAGATTTCTGCCCGCCAAAATTAGTACAAAGACAGGACTATGATTTGGCGGGAGATAAGACTGTCCCAAAAGGGTATAACTATGGATTGAAAGTCCATCAAAAGTTACGGAACGAACGGACGAACGAAGGACGGACGGTGACGGTTACACAGATCCAGGATCGGCGCCTCTTCTACCTCGGTAGCTTCGGAATCGATGAAGACGCTTCGTCTTTTTAAAGACGCTTCGGACGGACAATTTCGGTGAAAAGACAACGTGGTCGGTGTTCAGCCAGACAAGGCTCGGTGACGACGGGAAGACAACGAGGGTGGCCCGGGTACTGTGGTCGGGAGATCATCGACGACCCAGGCTGAAGGAGAAGACACCCTCAGGAAAACCGACGATCCAGGCCGGAGAGAAAGGACATTCCGGGCCTGACACTTCCGTGCCTCAACATCCCATCGGGTTGTTGTTCTGCTCCATGAACAAAAATCGACAACAGACCTAGGGGATCCAACCTTGACGAGCGCTCATCGAGGCTGTGTCTACCCCGCCGCCTCGAGAGAGAGAGAGAGAGAGAGAATATCGACTGCGCCAGAAGTTTCCAAATCCACGTGACGACGGAAAGCTGTGCCAAAAGGCTGCAAACCCCTTTTTCGCGATTTTGAGAGTGGTGAGCATGATCCCAAGTTCCTCAGGTCGAAACTTAGTTTAGGTATAGGGGAGGGAGTTAAGGGTAATCGTAATGTGTTTTCCCTTTTACGATGTGCCGTGTGTTCCCCATTTCCATAGAGTCAAGTTCATAAATTTGTGCATGATTGTAGTTACTTTAATCTGTGCCTATGACATGTATTTTGTAATGCTTCAAACTGTTTAAAAATAAAAGCATCCATTTCGTGCTATTCAACCTGGTCTATTGAGTCCTTTCTCTGCACTACAGTTTGCTGCATCTAAGTCCAAGGTCTAGAACCGTAGGGGGAGTGGGTCGAACCACTCAAGGGTAATTATTGCACAAAGCCTGGCAGGAGACCAGAACGAGCAAGAGAAACCCCCTACAGCGTCGTGGCGGATAAACACGTACTCGTCGCTTTTCAGCTCAGTTGGGACGTGGGAGCTCTGTAAGCCATGATGTGACTTAGGCACTGGAGCGAAACATCTGGCCGCTTCCTGGTGGCTGATGAGTTGCTGGGATGCAGACCATGGCTCTGTTGGAGACGGGAGGAAATCCCCTGGTACTCATAGTGGTTGGCCATATACGAGTTCCGCCGAGGAGGATTGTAAATCTTCTTTGGGCGCCGTACAAAGACCCAAAAGTACCCAGGGAAGTCTGTCCAACCATCCTGCGCCTTGAAGACTGGCCCGCAGAGCTGCTTTGAGCGACCTGTGGAATCGCTCGCATAGGCCGTTCGCCTGTGGATGATAGGCGGTGGTGCGATGTAGTTTGGTGCCGAGCCCCTGAGCCACAGCGTTCCAGAGCTCAGAGGAAAGCTGCGGTCCACGATCAGAAGAGATGTCCACTGGTACGCCGAAACAAGCAACCCAAGAGGAGATGAAAGCTCTGGCCACGTCTGCCGAAGTGGTGGAAGCCAAAGGAACTGCCTCTGGCCATCTAGTGGTGCGGTCTACCATTGTGAGGATGTGTGTAAAACCTTGAGAAGGTGGAAGCGGCCCCACGAGGTCCACATTCACGTGGTCGAATCGACGCTCTGGAACAGCGAAGGTGGCCAATGGAGCTTTTACATGACGCTGCACCTTGGCCTTTTGGCAGGCCACACAGGTGTTGGCCCAGTCGCGGACATCCAGGTGCATACACCTCCAGACGAATTTTGACAACATCAACCTTTGTGAGGCCCTCATGCCAGGGTGTGACAAACCATGTATGGCGTCGAACACTTTTCGGCGCCAGGCGACTGGAACTATAGAGCGGGGAACTCCCATGGAGACGTCACAAAGTAGCGTGGTGCCTGCGGCATGGAATTCGACGTCGGCCGCTTGGAAGCTAGAGGGGCTGGTCCTGTATGCTTGGACCTCCGGGTCCGAAGCTTGATCTGCAGCCATGAGGGCATAGTCGATTCCGAGTTGGACTGCGTGCACAGTCGCGTGGGAGAGACAATCCGCCACCAGGTTGTCTTTGCCGGACACATGCTGAATGTCCGTGGTGAATTCTGAAATGAACGTCAGGTGATGTTGTTGCCGAGCTGACCATGGTTCGGCAGTCTTGGCCATAGCGTACGTTAGTGGCTTGTGGTCCACGTAAGCCATGAATGGACGTCCCTCTTGTAAGAACTGGAAATGGCGGATGGCTAGAAAAAGGGCCAGCAACTCCCGGTCGAAAGTGCTGTATTTTCTTTCGTTTCACCGTAGTTGACGGCTGAAAAACGCAAGCGGTTGCCACGTCCCATTCACCCACTGTTCCTGCACTGCGCCGATTGCGTAGTCGGACGCGTCGGTGGTAAGGGCAATGGTGGCACCTGGAAGCGGGTGCGCCAGCATGGTTGCGTTAGCCAAGGCACCTTTGGTGTCGAAGAACGCCCGGTCCATCTCGGCCGTCCAGCTGATCGGATCCTTACCGGACTTGGCCTTGAGGGCCTCGTATAAGGACTGCATAAGCAGAGCTGCCTTAGGGACGAACCGATGATAAAAATTTACCATCCCGAGGAACTCCTGTAGGGCCTTGACGGTCTGCGGGCGCGGGAAAGATGTAACCGCCTCAACCTTTGTCTGTAAGGGAATTGCGCCATCTGATGTAATGCGGTGGCCCAAGAAATCAATCCGCTGCAGGCCGAACTGGCACTTGGCCAGGTTGATAATCAAACCGTGTTGACTGAGGCGTGTGAAGAGGGTTCGCAAATGGCAGAAGTGCTCCACTTTGCTAGGGCTGGTGATGAGGATGTCGTCGAGGTAGACAAAGAGGAATTTTAGGTCCCGAAGCACGGAGTCCATTAAGCGCTGGAAAGCCTGTGCAGCGTTCTTTAAGCCAAACGGCATCCGCAGAAATTCGAACAGGCCGAATGGAGTGATGACTGCAGTTTTCGGGACATCTTGCGGGTGCAAGGGGACCTGGTGGTAACCGCGGACGAGGTCGACTTTCGAAAAAAAGGTATTTCCCGCCAAATGGGCCGAGAAATCTTGGATATGCGGGATCAGGTACAGATCAGGAATAGTGGCATCATTCAGGCGTCGGTAGTCACCGCAACGCCGCCATCCACCGCCGGGTTTCGGAACAATGTGGAGAGGCGAAGACCAGGGACTATTCGACCGGCGAATAATCCCCAGCCGCTCCATCGTGTCGAACTCCGCTTTCGCAGCCGCGAGCTTGCCGGGTTCGAGTCGTCGGGCCCATGCGTAAACCGGGGGACCGGTGGTGGTGATGTGATGTTCCACACCATGTTTAGTAGCCGAGGAGGAGAAAGTGGGCCTGGTCAGATCCGGGAACTCTCCGAGGAGCCGAGTGAAGTCGTCTGGAGGTGGGGCCGCACAGAAGACAGTGCGTGGCACGGCGTTACCGCGGTGGCATGGGATGGAGTGGAACGTGGCCGCGTTGACCAACCAGCGGTGCCTGACATCGACCAGGAGGCCGTTGGCGCACAAAAAATCCGCCCCAAGGATGGCCTGCGTGACTTTGGCCGTGATGAATTTCCAGTGGAAACTCTGGCCACCGAAACACACCTGGACCCGCCGCCTTCCGAAGGTCCGAACGGCTACGCCATTAACCGCTGCGAGGGCGGGGCCGTGGCCCCCAGCTAGTATATCAAGATTTGACGCAGGTAGGATGCTACACTGCGCCCCAGTGTCGCAAAGGAAACGTCAACGAGAAAGGGAGTCGGTGATGAAGAGAAGCTTCCCTGAGTCTCCGATGGCCATCGTGGCCATGGGGTGCTCGTTAGACCCGGTCCTCTTTCCCCAGGGTGTCTGTAGATGTTTTTTTTTGTGCGAAAAACTGCAGGGAGGGCGGCAGCATCTTGCTTTCACGCCAAAACGGACGTGGTAAACGCACAACCCCGCTGATTGAGGAGCTGGAGCAGCATCTGTGGGGGAGGGGCGCCTCGTGGCCGCACAGTGCTGTTGTGTCACCGCGAAGATCTTGTCCACTTCGGCAGCAAGCTCCGCGCAGTCTGTGACTTCAGACCTGGCTAGGGCAGCCTGAACTTACTCCGGGAGTAGGCTGAGGAATAGCTCCCTGAAGAGGAAGCATTCCGGCTCAGACCCAAGGAGTGTGAGCATCTGGCTCATGAGCTCGGACGGCTTGGAGTCCCCGAGGCCGGGCATAGCGAGCAGCCGGCGAGCGCGCTCCGACTTCGTGAGCCCGAAGACCTGCAGCAACCGTGCCTTTAAGGTGTCATACTTGCGATCAGTAGGCGGACTACCGAGTAGGCTGACGATCTGCGAGGCTGTGGCGCTGTTGAGGGCGGAGACCACGTAATAATAACGGGTCTGATCTGCAACGATGTCCCTGATGGCGAACTGGGCTTCCGCCTAGATGAACCACGCGGCTGGTTTTTGCTCCCAGAACTGCGGCAGCTTCAAGGTAACAGTGTTCGTTTCCATGTTGATTATCTTCTGCGAAAACCGTTCGCAAAAGTCGGGGTCACCAATGTAGGAATGTCTAGTTCCTATCCAAAGACTGAGGTCCACTCAGGCGCTTAAACGAAATGAGGTTTAATGGAAACTAACAGGTTTAAACAAGTAACTGCAGGAGAACATCGAGTGTAGGTCTATTCAGTTCGGAGGCTCCACGAGGACTGCTGGCTGGTCCCGTGGTTGATGTCATGACATCATCACCTTCTTCCCGCCAGTGGGGGATCACGTGATGTACAGCGTGACGTCATCACGTTTACCCGCGCTGTTAAAGTAATCATGCTCTATACAAGTAAACAGTATACATAAAGATACAGACTCAGGCTGTAGCTAACATGTTGTTAAAGGAAATTATATACAAATGGTCTGAGTCCTTTAGTGGCTCCGCCACAGCATGATGATTATTTCCCTTGTGCCAGTTTGTAGAATTGATTAGTCTAACTTAACATTTAGTACATTTTCAATGTGAAATTAAAGCCCCAAATTAACGTTTTGGTAACCTTTGCAAAAGTCTCTCTCCCTTATGTCCTTGTACACCAGGCACTGAAAGTAAATATGCAGGTGCAGCAAGCAGTTAGGAAGGCAAATGGTATGTTGGCCTTCATTGCAAGAGGATTTGAGTACAGGAGCAAGGATGTCTTACTACAGTTATGCAGGGCCTTGGTGAGACCACACCTGGTGTACTGTGTGCAGTTTTCATCTCCTTACCTAAGAAAGGATATACTTGCCAGAGAGGGGGTGCAGCAAAGGTTCACCAGACTGATTCCTGGGGTGGCAGGACTGTCATATGAGGAGAGATTGGGTCGACTCTTCATTTCCTTTTCTGGTTCTTTCTGTCTTTCTTTTTCTAGTTCTCTCTTTTTCTGGTTCACACTCTCTCCTTTTTTGGCTTTCTCTCTGTCTATTCCCCCTTGACTTCCCTATCTGTCCTATTTAACTCTGAGTGTGGGGAATTTTAAACCCCAAGAATGGGCGGGTGAGGACTTAAAATTAATGATTTTTCGATTGCAACTGCAACCCAGCTCCAGGGCACCCTCTTCTGGGTTTATGAGCCACAGAGGGATGTGCAGAGGAGGGATATGCACAGGGGAGAGGTGAATAGGGGGATTAGTGCACAGGACAGAGGTGCACAGGAGAGGGCCGAGATCGCAGGAGACACAACCCACATCACAGGGTTTACAGGGCTCAACTTCCTTGACCTCTTGCAAGTGCAGTGTCTCCGCAGGCTGAGGTTGCAACATCAGGTGGTGGCAGACATGCAGCCTCCTAGAAAAAGACCTGCTCCCTGCTGGACCTAGCGAACATGCATTACCAGTGGCTGTGAAGGTCACCACCGCCCTCAATTATTTTGCCTCTGGTTCTTTCCAGGGCGCTACCAGAGACATATAGAGGGTCTCACAGTTCGCTGCACATAAGTACGTAAGGCAAGTGATGGATGGCTTGTTTGCCAGGGCTAGGAGTTATATAAACTTCCCCTGTGATGACAATAGCCAGAATGAGCGGGCACTCGGATCTGACTCTCTGGCTGGATTCCCACAGGTACAGGGTTCTATCGACTGCACAGACGTGGCAATCCAAGCAACACCACAGCAACCAAGAATTTTTATAAACCACAAGGGATATTCACCCATCAATGCACAGCTGGTGTGCAACCACAAGAAGAAGTTCATGCAGGTCTACGCCAGATTCCCTGGGAGTTGTCATGATGCTTTCATACTGCAGCAGTCCAACATTCCACACCCATTTCATTCCAAGAAGAGACTTAAGGGCTGGCTTGTAGGAGACAAGGGATATCACCATCAAACTTGGCTCATGACACTTGTCAGGAACCCCACCAATGAGGCATAGGAGTGCTCCAACAAGAGCCACATGACTACTAGGTGTGTCACAGAGCAATCCATTGTGATATTGAAGATGCGCTTCAGGTGCCTAGATAGGACTGGAGGCGCCTTTCAATACTCGCCAGCGAGGGTGTCCAGAATGATAGTGGTGTGCTGCGTCCTGCAAAACATTGAGCAGCAGAGAGGATTGCAGGTAAAGGACGATGAGGGGGCTCATCACTCATCTTCGGAAGAGCAGAACATAGGGGAGTAGGAGAAGGAGGATGAAGATGGGGCATCCATTACCAGAACAGCCACTTACATTGCTGCCCAGCATGCCAGGGATGCCCTAATATCACAAAGGTTCACCTAGTGTGAAGCATAAGAAATGAAACCGTGCAGTCCACTCCCACCACCAGGACCAGCCCCACCTTTGCATTAAACAGTCCTTCAATGGGGTACAGTAGCATTGTGGTTATGTTACTGGGCTAGTAATCCAGAGGCTGTGAGTTCAAATCCCACCATGGCAGCTGAGGAATTTAAATTCAGTTAATTAAATAAATCTGGAATTAAAAAGCTAATATCAGTAATGGTGACTATGAAATGACCAGATTGGCGTAAAAACCCATCTGGTTCACTAATGTCCTTTAGAGAAGGAAATCTGCTGTTCTTACCTGGTCTGGCCTATATGTGACTCCAGAATCACAGCAATGTGGTTGACTCTTAACTGCCCTCTGAAATGGCATAGCAACCCACTCAGTTGTGCCAAACCGCTACGAAAACAATAAGAATAAAACCGGATGGAACACCTGGCATCAACCTCGGCACCGGCTTCGGACACGACAAAGGCACACCCAGCCCAGTCGACCCTGCCTCACTAACATCTGGGGACTTCTGCCAAAATTGGGGGAGATGTCCCATAGACAGTCATACTCACTGAATCATACCTTTCAGCTAATATCACAAACTCCTCCATCACCATCCCTGGGTGTGTCCTGTCCCACCTGCAGAACAGACCCACAATGGGAAGTGGCACAGTGGTATACAGTTGGGAAGGAGTGGCCCTGGGAGACCTCAACATAGACTCCGGACCCCATGAAGTCTCATGGCTTCAGGTCAGGCATGAGCAAGGAAACCTCCTGCTGATTACACCTACCGCCCTCCCTCAGCTGATGAATCAGTACTCCTCCATGCTGAACAGCTCTTGGAAGAAGTACTGAGGGTAGCAAGGGCACAGAATGTACTCTGGGTGGGGGACTTCAATGTCCATCACCAAGAGTGGCTCAGTAGCATCACTACTGACCGAGCCGGCCGAGTCCTGAAGGACATAACTGCCAGTCTGGGACTGTGGCAGTGCTGAGAGAAAAATTTACTTCACCTCGTCCTCACCAAGCGACCTGTCGCAGATGCATCTGTTCATGACAGTATTGGTAACAGTATCCACTGAACAGTCATTCTGAAGACGAATTGCCATCTTCACACTGAGGACACCCTCCATTGTGTTGTGCGGCACTACCACCATGCTAAATGGGATAGATTCAGAACAGATCTAGCAGCTCAAAACTAGGCATCCATGAGGCGCTGTGGCCTATCAGCAGCAGCAGAATTGTATTCCACCACAATCTGTAACCTCATGGCCCGGCATATCCCTCACTCCAGCATTACCATCAATGCAGGGGACCAACGCTGATTCAATGAGGAGTGTAGAAGAGCATGCCAGGAGCAGCACCAGGAGTACCTAAAAATGAGGTGCCAACCTGGGGAAGCTGCAACACAGGACTACATGCATGCTAAACAGTGGAAGCAGCATGCTATAGACAGGGCTAAGTGAACCCACAACCAACAGATCAGATCAAAGCTCTGCAGTCCTGCCACATTCAGTTGTTGTAGTGTATGTGCCTTTAAGAGCCCCAGGTGTGCTGTAATGCCGGTAATGGCCACTCGGGCTATGTAAGCCTGTATATTGTGTATATCCGTTAGAACACCCCCCAGACTTTGCTTAGTAAACACCTATGAACCAACTCCTGTCTTCAGTGTCTTTATCAACACACGGACACTACAGTGGCTACGAAGTGGAAACGGACTTACCTGCAATTCAGCAGCACCTCAAGGACATCGATTCCTCATGCATCCAGAAGACTCAAGAAAGTAAGAGAAGCTGTGGTTTCACCAGCGGACCAAGCTGGTGTCAGGTACTACGCTAATCCTTCCTGGGCGTCAGGCTGGGGCTCCAGCGGCTGGCTCTACAGCTGAGACAGGCAGCGAAATCGGAGGCAAGCAATAACGGACTGGGAGGGAGCACTCGGGAGACGGCCAGCGCGGCAAGCAGGTCAGCGTTCAGGCCTGGAGAGAAAGTCCCGCTGGAACGAGTCTCCAACTGTAAATAAATTTTTTAAAAAGAACGGGAACCGCGGGAAACAACGTTGTCATCGGCAGCAGCGGCGGGAAAGCGCGGGAAGCGCCATATCTTTTCTGAAATGCCTAAGTCTGGCAATATTGATGCTTTTGATAGCGAAATAAAGGATTGGACCACATACGTGGAAAGAGTAGAGGCATATTGCACTGCAAATGGAATAGAAGATGAAAAAAAAGCTTCAGTACTGCTGAACCTAATGGGCGCAAAGGCACACGGGCTGTTACGAAATTTAATCACTCCAGCCAAACCAAAGGACAAGAATTTTAAAGAAATTGTTGATACCCTGCAGGAGCACTTAAACCCAACACCGCTGCTGATAGCGGAACGATTCAAATTCTTCAAGAGAAATCAACACAAGAATGAAAGTAACGCTGATTACCTAACCGAATTAAGAAAGCTATCAAAGTGCTGCCAATTCGGGGCAGGACTAGCAGATTATCTTCGAGACAAATTCGTTTGCGGCCTCTTAAGTGAAGGAACACAAAAAAGGCTGCTTTCTGAAAAAGATTTAACATTGGACAAAGCTTTTAGTATGGCTGTATCATACAAAGCAGCAGCAAGAGGAGCTGCAGAGATACAGCAAAAGACACAGGACTTCGGCACCCATGAAATGACAGGGTTTCGAAAGATGTTATCGCTGCGGCAGATCCACCCATAACCAGAGGGACTGCTGGTTCAAGGACAAACCATGCAGGCAATGCGGAAAAATTGGACACATTGCACGGGTATGCCGATCTGGACAAAATAAATCCACAGACAGAAAAAGAAAATCAATAAAGGAAAGTACAGGAAGGTACAAATGATGACGGACAGTAGCTCCGAAGACCAGAAGAGCGATAGCGACTCCAAAAACAAGAGACTAAGCTGTCTCAAATTACATAATATACTTGCCAAAGATGATTACCAAACCATTTGGGTTACCCTCACGATAGCAGGGTCCCCAGTTAAAATGGAGCTAGATACAGGATCACCTCTAACTGTAATAAATCGACGGGATTACGAGAGGCTATTTTCGCATATACCTCTAAAAGACGCATCCATTATCTTAAAAACATATACGGGGCAGAAAGTATACCCCAAAGGAAAAATAAGGGTGCCTGTTGTATACAATGGCAAAGAAATACAAAAGTTGTATTTATACATTCTACAAGATGGTGGTCCACCGTTGTTGGGACGTGAATGGATCAGAAAGATACGTTTAGACTGGCACTCCATTCAGACACTGACGGTGACCAGTAAGAAAAAAAACAATGATGACATCATACCTGAACGATTAAAAGACATCTTGGCCAACGCCAAAGAAGTGTTTCAGGAGAAACTAGGGACCTTGAAAGGCATCACCGCCTCAATAAAAGTGGAAGAAGCGGCAATTCCCAAATTTTTTAAGGCAAGACCGGTGCCATACGCAATTCGTCCAGCAGTCGAGGCAGAGCTGGAGAATTTGGAAAAGGCAGGCGTATTATCCGAAATAGATTGGAGCGAGTGGGCAACACCCATCGTTCCAGTCATGAAAAAAGCATTGAATAATGATAAATCTGAAGAACAGAGAAAAATTCGCATCTGTGGAGACTTCAAGGTGACTGTAAACCCAGTCCTTCACACAGCACAGTATCCTCTTCCGAGGATAGAAGATATTTTCGCCTCACTATCCGGAGGGAAACGTTTCACCAAAATTGATTTGGCACAGGCATATCTACAGATGGAGGTTGAGGAGGCCTCTAAAAAGTATCTCACGATAAACACACACAAAGGCCTGTACCAGTACAATCGACTGGTTTTTGGAGTAGCATCAGCTCCAGCTATCTGGAAAAGAGCTATGGAGCAAGTCCTGCAAGGGATTCCAGGGACTCAATGCTACCTAGACGACATCCTTGTAACAGGAGAAAACGACAACGAGCACCTTGCCAATTTGGAGCAGGTGCTCACTAGGCTGAGAGAACGGGGCCTACGAGCAAATCGCCCCAAGTGCGAATTTTTCCAAAATCAGATATCATATTGTGGCCACATAATTAATAATGAAGGGTTGCATAAGTCACCTGAAAAAATTGAAGCAGTCATAAAAGCCCCAGCACCTGAAAATGTTTCACAATTAAGGTCGTTCCTGGGATTAATAAATTACTATCATAAATTTTTACCGAACTTATCAACTCTTCTACACCCTCTTAATGAACTTCTACAAACAGGAGTGATTTGGAAATGGAACAAAGACTGTAAACGTGCCTTCCATAAATGCAAAGACTTAATCACATCCGAAGAAGTTTTGGCTCATTACAACCCATCACTGCCAATCAGACTGGTGTGCGATGCATCCCTTTATGGCATAGGAGCAGTATTATCCCATAAATTCCCTGATGGCTCAGAACGGCCGATAGCTTTTGCGTCACGCTCATTAAACTCAGCTGAGCGTAACTATGCCCAAATCGACAGGGAAGCACTCAGCCTGGTATGGGGGGTGAAGAAATTCAACCATTACCTACATGGACAAAAATTTACCTTGTTGACTGACCATCAACCCCTCATCTCCATATTCAACCCTAAAAAGGGTGTTCCCATTATGACAGCGCAAAGGCTACAGAGGTGGTCCCGTTTTCTAGGGGCACACCAATACAACATAGAATACAAAGGATCAAAATAGCATGGGAATGCTGACGGTTTATCGCGCCTGCCGTTGCCAACGGTAGAAGAGGCACCTACAGTAGACCCAGTAGAGATGTTCCACTCTACCATAGTGGAATGTCTACCAGTAACAAATTCTGCCATTGAAAGGGAGACAAGAAATGACCCGACTCTCTCACGGGTCTACGATTTAACAATGAAGGGATGGCCAGCACATGGTGAACCACTGTTGCCAGCATTCGTGCAAAGAAGAGAACAGCTGTCAGTGTGCCGAGGAACCTTGATGTGTGGATCCAGAGTGGTGATTCCACCCAAACTCCAGGATAAAGTGCTAAAGGAGCTTCACGAGGGGCACCTGGGTGGAGTGAAAATGAAGAACCTAGCTAGGGCGTTTGTATGGTGGCCAGGTATCGATGGAGACATCGAAGAAATGACCAAGAGCTGCCTAGGATGCCAGAAGGTCCAAAACGCTCCACCACAAGCCCCTCTACATCCATGGGAGTGGCCCTCATCTCTCTGGAAAAGGGTGCACATCAACTTTGCTGGTCCATTTATGGACTCAATGTTCTTAATCACGGTTGATGCACACTCCAAGTGGCCAGAGGTAATAAAGATGTCCTCCACCACCACGGAAAAAACCATCACAGTATTAAGGACCATATTTGCCAGGAATGGGCTGCCGGAACAGATATGTTCTGATAATGGACCGCAATTTGTGTCCGAAGAATTCAGCAAGTTATTAAAAAACAATGGGGTTAAGCACTACACGTCCGCCCCATACCATCCCGCCACCAATGGATTGGCTGAAAGGTTTGTCCAGACCGTCAAGAAGGCCATAAAGGCCATGGGTAATGAAGACATAAAACTTCAGCACAAGGTGGATAACTTCTTATTCGCATACAGGAATGCAACACATATGGTTACCAACCAAACTCCCGCCATGATGTTCTACAATAGAAACCTAAGGTGCCGGCTGGATTTGGTCAAGCCCAACATCAGAAGGGACGTGGAGAACCGACAGTTTCAAGGCATGAATGAAAGGCCAACTAGAACCTTCCAGATAGGTCAACAAGTTTTGGCCCGGGACTACCGTACCGAGAAATGGCAGCCTGGAACTATCTGCACACGACTAGGACCACTAATGTATACCGTGGACATCGGAGAAAGCATAATAAGGCGCCATGCTGACCAAATCATAAAGTCATCCAAAAAGGGACAACCTACACCACAACTCTATACATCTAACGATGAAGTAGAGATACCCATATCTACCTCCGATCCGGTGATACTGGAACCCGATGAACCCGACACTGGCATTCAAGCCGAATCAGCCTTGCCAAAAGAACCTACTACACCACCAGAAACTACTACACCCCCAAGGCGTTATCCGGACCGAGCCAGGAAGCCTCCTGAGAGACTGACTTATAATTAATTAACTACAGCAATGTGTATATTATTTTTCTTATAACATGTAATTATAATTACTTAAAATATGATGTACTGGTTAGCTAAAAGGGGAGGAATTGTAGTGTATGTGCCTTTAAGAGCCCCAGGTGTGTTGTAATGCCGGTAATGGCCACTCGGGCTATATAAGCCTGTATGTTGTGTATATCCGTTAGAACCCCCCCCAGACTTTGCTTAGTAAACACCTATGAACCAATTCCTGTCTTCAGTGTCTTTATCAACACACGGACACTACAGTTGTGAATGGTGGTGGACCATTAAACAACTAACGGGAGGAGGAGGCTCCATGAATATCCCCATCCTCAATGATGGTGGAGCCCAGCACAGTAGCCCATCGTCAGCCAATTCAATTCACTCCACAGGATATCAAGAAATGGCTGAGCGTACTGGATACAGCAACGGCTAAGGGCCCCAACAACACCCCGGCTATTGTGCTGAAGACTTGTGCTCCAGAACTAGCTGTGCCTCTAGCCAAGCCGTTCCAATACAGCTACAACACTGGCATCTATCCGACAATGTGGAAAATGGCCTAGGTATGTCCTGTCCACAAAAAGCAGGATAAATCCAATCCAGCCAATTACCGCCCCATCAGTCTACCCTCAATCATCAGCAAAGTGATGGAAGGTGTCATCGACAGTGCGATCAAGCAGCACTAACTCACCAATAACCTGCTCACTGATGCTCAATTTGGGTTCCACCAGGACCACTCGGCTACAGACCTCATTACAGCCTTGGTCCAAACATGGACAAAACGGCTAAATTCCAGAGGTGAGGTGAAAGTGACAGCATTTGACCGAGTGTGGCATTAAGGAGCCCTAATAAAATTGAAGTCAATGGGAATCGGGGGAAAACTCTCCACTGGCTGGAGTCATACCTAGCACAAAGGAAGATGGTTGTTGGAGGCCAATCACCTCAGCCCCAGGACATTGCTGCAGGAGTTCCTCAGGGCAGTGTCCTAGGTCCAGCCATCTTCAAATGCTTCATCAATGACCTTCCCTCCAACATATGTTCAGAAATGGGGATGTTCGCTGATGACTGCACAGTGTTCAGTTCCATCACAACTTCCCAGATAATGAAGCAGTCCATGCCCGAATGCAGCAAGACCTGGACGACGTTCAGGCTTGGGCTGATAAGTGGCAGGTAACATTCGCGCCACACAAGTGCCAGGCAATGACTAACTCCAACAAGCGAGAGTCTAACCACCGCTACTTGACATTCAACAGCATTACCATCGCTGAATCCCCCACCATCAATACCCTGGGGTCACCATTGACCAGAAACTTAGCCAAATAAATACTGTGGCTACAAGAGCAGGTCAGAGTCTGGGTATTCTGCAGCGAGTGTCTCACTTCCTGACTCCTCAAAGCCTTTCCACCATCTACAAGGTACAAGTCAGGAGTGTGACAGAATACTCTCCACTTGCCTGGATGAGTGCAGCTCTAACAACACTCAAGAAGCTCAACGCCATCCAGGACAAAGCAGCCCGCTTGTTTAGCACCCGACCCATGAACTTAAACATTCACTCCCTCCACCACCGGCATACCGTGGCTGCAGTGTGTACCATCTACAAGATGCACTGCAGTAACTCGCCAAGGCTTCTTCAGCAGCACCTTCCAAACCCACGACCTCTACCACCTAGAAGGACAAGGACAGCAGGCACATGGGAACGCCATCACCTGCAAGTTCCCCACCAAGTCATACACCATCCTGACTTGGAAATATATTGCTTTTCATTCATTGTCGCTGGGTGAAAATCCTGGAACTCCCTCCCTAACAGCATTATGGGAGCACCTTCACCACACAGACTGCAGCGGTTCAAGAAGGAAGCTCACCACCACCTTCTCAAGGGCAATTAAGGGTGAGCAATAAATGCTGGCTTTGCCAGCAACGCCCACATCCCATGAACAAATAAAAAAAACCTTATCCACCCATTGCGCATCCACCCAATTGTTCTTATAATATAGACATTTATCATGAAACAAGTGAAAGGGTGAGTTGGCACTCAGGTCACTATAATGGGCAAGATGTGGAAGTGGTGCTTATCAATACATTTTGGGGGAGAAATTTGGTATCGCCCCATTTGGGGCGCAATTATCGGCCGGGCGCAAAGATTAGCGCCTGGCGCTAATTATCGCCTCCGACTGCAAGCTTGGCTTTTATCGCCCCTGGAGGTGATTGGTGCGCTAAATCAGGTGCTACACAACTCTCTTAAGGCGCTAACGCCGAACAGCGAGGCGCTACCTCAGAGGGCGGGCGCAGCGTAGGTGCTGTCAGTTAGCAATTGAACACAGATACACTGGCGCCGGTCAGTTCTTAAAGGGGAGGGTCGATCTTGCTCTGCAGCCACACCCTGCTCACTGGAGCCTTGAATCTCGGCCTGGGCAGGCCTGTGGCTAAATCTAGCAGCCAGACACTATGGAAAGGGCCAGGGAGCGAGCACAGCGCTTCTGCGGCGGGCTTTGGAGGCTCTGGTTCGCGGGGTGGAGTGTAGAAGATCCATTCTGTACCCAAAGAGTGGCAGGAGGCCTTTGCCACGCGAGTACAGAAGAGTGTGGAGGGAGGGGGCTCAAAGCCTTTCCTCAAGCAGCATGGTGCCTAGGACCCATGTGCAATGTAGGAAAAAGTTCAACGACCTCACTCAGGTCGTCAGGGTGAGTGCCTTTTTTATTCAAAACCTCTTCATCCCTCCATCTCAACCTCACTTTATGGCCAGAGGGTCTTAAAAGCCCCAATGCCCAACACTCATCCAATACCTATGGCCCTTTCATCAAACACACATGCACATTCCACACTTTGCATACAGTAAGGGCTATTCAACTATGGGAGGCATATCAGGCAAGACCATGGCTTCATACAGCAAGGGCTATTCAACTATGGAAGGCATTTCAGGCAAGATCATGGCTGCATATTTACTCAGACGCCGTCCTTTTTCTTGCAGGCCAAGCTGTCTCATTATAGGAGACAGCAGCAATGGACCGGTGGAGGGCGGCCTCACCTTCAAGCCCTCAGTGATCTTGAGGAGCGCGTCCACAGGATTGTGGCAAGCCGGGTGATTGGTCCCATCGCCACTGGAGACACCGACCCCGTTCTGGACAGCAATGGTAAGGTCATCACCTTTTTGTCCTCTCTCTTTCCACTTGTTCCTCACAACAGCAGCATTTGACACTTTCAATCCAAATCACTAAATCGCTGCACTCATGCCTCCCTTTCTGCCACCCTGTCCTCACGCTAATGCCACTCTTTCAGATGGTGATTCACCAGGTGAGGAGATGGGCCCTCAAGCTGCCAGTGAGAGTGAAGCTGAAGGCGAGGAGGAAGAGGAAGCCAGACCATCAGCGCCACCCTCTACCGAGGCAGCCCATGCCCATACTGGGGACACACCTTCCCTGGCTGGGAGCAGGGGGGAATGGTCTGATGAGGGTGAAGCTCCAGGACCCAGCGGGCTGCAGCAACGCGAGGGGGGTAGGGAAGCTCGGGGGCCTTCTCCCCGGAGGGAGAGTATGGCCTCGAGTCCTGCTGCACTGGACGCAGACGAGGAGCGGGTCCTCGCTGAAATGAGCGCCCAGGCGGAGCAAAGGCACACTGAGCTCATGGCTGCAGTGGCAAGGATGCCCAAATCCATTGAATCACTGGCAAGGAATGTGGAGCACTTCGCTGTAGCACAGGCAGCTGCCACGCAAATGCTAAGTGCTGCAATGCAGTTAGTGGCTGGTCTCAAGCAGACGCAGATTGAGGCCATGCGAGCACTGACTGCTGCCACCCTCGCTGGATCGGGCAGATTTCCCCGGGGCTCTCACCGCGCCGCAGCAGGCCAGCAATCTGTGCTCCATCAGATTGCTCCGGATGCTGAAGTGCTGCCCGTTGGGAGTGCCAGTGTGTCGGTCGAGCAGGGAGTTGCTGTCCTCTCTCAAGATGACAGTATTCCTGCTGCCAGCACTGTCACTTCTCCACTGCAGTTGCCACCACCTCTAGGACAGACTGCTGCTGCCCATGCAGAGTGGGTGCAGTCAGCAGCCGGGCCCTCCAGGCCAAGAGTTGGTCCAGGCCGTCCCTCAAGGGCATCTGCAGTCTCAGTTTCCGACACTCAGCAGCCTTCCCCCAGCCTTGCTCCAGCCACTGGGGTCCCATTACATAAGAACATAAGAACATAAGAAATAGGAGCAGGAGTAGGCCAATCGGCCCCTCGAGCCTGCTCCACCATTCAATAAGATCATGGCTGATCTGATCCTAACCGCCAATCCACTATCACAGAACCATCTCCTGAATCTAACAGAATTAGACACACGAAAAAGGAGCAGATCAGGCTACACGGCCCCTGGGCCCGCTCCGCTACCCACAGGGCCATGACCGATCCGAACCTCGACTCATGTCCAAATTCCTGCCCGCTCCCCGTAACCCTTAATTCCCTTTACTTCTAGGAAACTGTCTATTTCTGCTTTAAATTTATGTAATGATGTAGCTTCTACAGCTTTTTGGGGCAGCATATTCCATGGACCTACCACCCTCTGAGTGAAGTAGTTCCTCCTCATCTCAGTTTTGAAAGAGCAGCCCCTTATTCTAAGACTATGCCCCCTAGTTCTAGTTTCACCCATCATCGGGAACATCTTCCCCGCATCCACCCGATCCAACCCCTTCACAATCTTATATGTTTCAACAAGATCGCCTCTCATTCTTCTGAACTCCAATGAGTAGAGTCCCAATTTACTCAACCTCTCCTCATATGTCCATCCCCTCATCCCCGGGATTAACCGAGTGAACCTTCTTTGTACGGACTCGAGAGCAAGTATGTCCTTTCTTAAGTATGGACACCAAGACGATATGCAGTATTCCAGGTGCGGTCTCACCAATACCTTGTACAACTGAAGCAATACCTCCCTATTTTAATATTCTATCCCCCTAGCAATGAAAGCCAACATTCCATTGACCTTCTTAATCACTTGTTGCACCTGCATACTAACCTTTTGAGTTTCGTGCACCAGGGCCCCCAGATCCCTTTGTACTTCAGTACTTTCCAGTTTCTTGCCATTAAGATAACAACTTGCTCGACGATTTTTCCTGCCAAATTGCATAACCTCACACTTTCCAGTATTGCATTCCATCTGCCAAATCTCTGCCCACTTACTTGGCCTGTCGATGTCCCCTTGCAGGTTTTTTATGTCCTCCTCATGCACTACTTTTCCTCCCATCTTAGTATCATCTGCAAACTTTGATATGTTACACTCGGTCCCCTCCTCTAAATCGTTAATATAGATTGTAAAGAGTTGGAGACCCAGCACTGACCCCTGCAGAACACCACTAGTTACTGATTGCCGGTCTGAGAATGAACCATTTATCCCAACTCTCTGCCTTCTGTTAGATAGCCAATCCTCTATCCATGCCAGAATATTACCCCCAATCCCGTGATTTTTTATCTTAAGCAATAATCTTTTGTGTGGCACCTTGTCAAATGCCTTTTGGAAGTCTAAATACACTACGTCCACTGGTTCCCCTTTATCCACCCTATACGTTACTTCCTCAAAGAACTCCAGCAAATTTGTCAAACATGACTTCCCCTTCATAAAACCATGCTGACTTTGTCCTATTAAATTATGATTATCCAAATGTCCTGTTACTGTCTCCTTAATAATGGACTCCAAAATTTTACCTACCACAGATGTTAGGCTAACCGGTCTATAGTTTCCAGCCTTCTGTCTACTGCCCTTTTTAAATAAGGGTGTTACATTAGCAGTTTTCCAGTCTGCCGGGACCTTTGCCGAGTCCAGGGAGTTTTGGAAAATTATTACCAATGCATCCACAATCCCTACCGCCACTTCCCTCAAGACCCTAGGATGTAAGCCATCAGGCCCAGGTGATTTATCCGCCTTGAGTCCCATTATTTTACCGAGTACCACTTCCTTAGTGATTTTGATCGTGTTTAGCTCCTCCCCCGCTTTAGCCCCCTGTTTGTCCAGTGTTGGGATATTCTTAGTGTCTTCTACTGTAAAGACTGATGTAAAATATTCATTCAGTGTTTTTGCCATCTCCATATTTCCCACCATTAATTTCCCGGTCTCATCCTCTAAGGGACCAACATTTACTTTAGCCACCTTTTTTCTTTTATATAACTATAAAAACTCTTACTATCTGTTTATATATTTTTTGCTAATTTACTTTCATAATCGATCTTCCCTTTCTTAATCAATCTTTTTGTTATTTTTTGCTGTCTTTTAAAGTTTTCCCAATCCTCTATCCTCCCACTAGATTTGGCTACCTTATATGCCCTTGCTTTTAGTCGAATACTATCCTTAATTTCTTTACTTAGCCACGGATGGCTGTCTTTTCTTTTACACCCTTTTCTTCTCAGTGGAATATATATTTTTTGGAAGTTGTAAAATAACTCCTTAAATGTACACCACTGATCATGTATCGCCTTACCCTTTAATCTATTTTCCCAATCCACTCCACTCAATTCCGCTCTCATACCTTCATAGTCTCCTTTATTCAAGCTTAGCACGCTTGTTTGAGATCCAACCTTCTCACCCTCTAATTGAATATGGAATTCAACCATGTTATGGTCACCCATTTCAAGGGGATCCTTTACTAGGACATTTTTAATTAATCCCGTCTCATTACACAGGACCAGATCTAAGGTTGCTTGCCCCCTGGTCGGTTCAGTTACATACTGCTCAAGAAACCCATCCCTAATACACTCAATGAACTCATCCTCAAGGCAGCCCTGCCCAATTTGATTTGTCCAATTAATATGATAGTTAAAATCCCCCATAATTATAGATGTTCCCTTATTACAAGCCTCAACTATTTCCTGATTGATACTCCGTCCAACAGAGTTGTCACTGTTCGGAGGCCTATAGACTACACCCACTAGTGTTTCTTTCCCCTTATTATTCCTTACCTCCACCCAAACTGTTTCATTATCCTGATCTTTTGACCCAATATCATTTCTCTGTATTACAGTGATTCCTTCCTTTATTAACATAGCCACCCCACCTCCCCTTCCTTCCTGTCTGTCCTTCCTGATCGTTAAATAACCTGGTATGTTTAATTCCCAGGCATTGTCACCCTGCAGCCATGTTTCTGTAATGGCCACAAGATCATACCCATATGTAGTTATTTGTGCCATTAACTCGTCTATTTTGTTACGAATGCTACGTGCATTCAGATAGAGAACTTTCAAAGATGTTTTGTGACACTTAGTTCCTGCTTTTGCCCTTTTTATTACTTTACCTTTTACTCCATACCTTCTGCCCCTTCCTGACATGCTCTGGTTTTTAATTTCCCCACTGCTACCTAAGTCTATGACCTTCTCTGTTGTCATTTTTATTATTTGCTCTCTAGGAACCTCCCCCCGACTAGTTAGTTTAAAGCCCTCTCTACAGCCCTAGTTATATGATCCGCCAGGACTCTAGCCCCAGCACTGGCCAAGTGAAGCCCGTCCCAACGGAACAGCTCCCTCCTGCCCCAGTACTGGTGCCAGTGTCCCAGGAAGCAAAACCCATTTCTCCCACACCAGTCTTTGAGCCACGCATTTAACTCTCTAATTTTATTTGTCCTAGCCAAATTCGCTCGTGGCTCAGGTAATAATCCACAGATTATTACCCTTGTGGTTCTGCTTTTTAATTTGGCCCCTAGCTGCTCAAACTCCCTCAGCAGAACCTCCTTCCTTGTCCTATCTATGTCGTTGGTACCAACATGGACCACGACAACTGGATCCTCCCCCTCCCACTCCAAGTTTCTCTCCAGTCCAGAGGATATGTCCTTAACCCTGGCACCGGGCAGGCAACACAGCCTTCGGGACTCTCGCTCTCGGCTGCAAAGAACTCTATCTATCCCCCTAATGATACTATCCCCTACCACTACAACATTTCTTTTAACTCCCCCCACTTGAATGGCCCCCTGCTCCACGGTGCTGTGGCCAGGTTGCTCATCCTCCCTGCAGTCCCTGCTCCTGTCCCCACAGGGAGTAAGAGCCTCAAACCTGTTGGACAAGTACAAGGGCTGCGGCTCCTCCAACACTACCTCCTGGATCCCCATACCTGTAAAGTCTGTGGGTTGTTTAGTTAATTAATACACAGACTACCAGAGTAACTTAAAACAGGACTTTACTATTCGAAGGTCAGGGCGAATCTGCCCAATAAATCCTGACACAGCACTTATATACTGGTGTGGTCACCGTCAGTATTACAGTATACAGAAGCCAACAAAGTAGTGCAACACCTAAAGTAGTTCTCTTAAAGGTGGACGGTTACATACAATAGTTCTCTTAAAGGTAGACGGGTGCATACACTACAATCCTCCCTTTTTAGCTTACAACATACTGATTCCCCATTAAACATACATTATAACATATATACAACTTTCTGCAAGACAGTTCACAGATTCAGTCTCTCTGGAGGTTTCCGGACTCTGTCCGGATAACGCCTCGGTGGTGCCGTAACTCCCGGCGGGGTAGTAGGTGCTTCTGGCAAGGTCGATTCAGCTTGAAGGACAGTGTTAGGTTCATCTGATTCCAGTATTACCAGATCGGAGGTAGGTGTTCTGGGTATCTCTGTCTCAACATTAACCGTGTAAGGTGGTGGAGTAGGTTGGCCATTTGTGGCTGACCCTATGATCTGGTCAACATGGCGCCTTATTATACTGTCCCCAATGTCCACCGTATACATCAACGGCCCTAGCCTTTTTCCAATAGTTCCAGGCTGCCATTTCTCGGTACGGTAGTCCCGGGCCAAAACTTGTTGACCTATCTGAAAAGATCTAGTTGGCCTTTCATTCATGCCCTGGAATTGCCGGTTCCCTACGTCCCTTCTGACACTTGGCTTAAGCAAATCCAGCCGGCATCTTAGTCGTCTATTAAAAATCATCATGGCGGGAGTTTGATTTGTGACCGCATGTGTTGCATTCCTGTACGCCAACAAGAAGCTATCCACCTTATGTTGTAAGTTAATGGCTTCATTACCCATGGCCTTTATGGCCTTCTTGAAGGTCTGGACAAACCTTTCAGCCAATCCATTGGAGGCGGGATGGTATGGGGCTGACGTGTAGTGCTTAACCCCATTGCTCTTTAAGAATTTCTTGAATTCTTCGGACACAAATTGCGGTCCATTATCAGAACAGATCTGTTCCGGCAGCCCATTCCTAGCAAACATGGTCCTTAACACTGTGATGGTTTTTTCCGTGGTGGTGGTGGACATCTTTATTACCTCCGGCCACTTGGAGTGTGCATCCACCGCTATTAGAAACATTGAGTCCATAAATGGACCAGCAAAGTCGATGTGTACCCTTTGCCAAGGAGATGAGGGCCACTCCCATGGATGCAGAGGAGCCTGTGGTGGCGCGTTTTGGACCTTCTGGCATCCTAGACAGCTCTTAGTGATTTCTTCGATGTCCCCATCAATGCCTGGCCACCACACGAACGCTCTTGCTAGGTTCTTCATTTTCACTCCACCCAGATGTCCCTCATGCAGCTCCTTTAACACCTTCTGTTGAAGTTTGGGTGGAATCACCACTCTAGATCCACACATCAGGGTTCCTCGACACACTGACAGCTGTTATTTTCTCTGCGAAAATGCTGGCAGCGTTGGTTCGCCCTGTGCTGGCCATCCCTCCACCGTTAAATCATAGACTCGTGAGAGAGTCGGGTCATTTCTTGTTTCGTTTTCGATCATCGAATTTGTTACTGGTAGACATTCCACTATGGATGAGTGGAACATCTCTACCGGGTCCACTGTAGTCGCTTCTTCTACTATCGGCAATGGCAGGCGCGATAACCCATCAGCATTTCCATGCTGTTTGGACCTTTTGTATTCGATGTCATATTGGTGTGCCCCAAGTAACACGGACCACCTCTGTAACCTTTGCGCTGTCATGGTGGAAACGGCCTTGTTAGGGTTGAATATGGACACCAACGGCTGGTGGTCTGTCAGTAATGTGAACTTCTTGCCCTGCAGGTAATGATTGAATTTCTTTATGCCCCACACAAGGCTGAGGGCCTCCCTATCTATTTGAGCATAATTTCGCTCCGCGGAGGTCAATGATCGGGACGCGAATGCCACTGGCCTTTCCGAGCCATTTGGTAACTTGTGTGAAAGTACTGCTCCAATTCCATAGGGGGAAGCATCACAAGCTAGACGAAGAGGTAACGTTGGGTTGAAATGAGCCAACACTTCTTCAGAGGTAATCAACGCCTTGCTTCTGCGAAAGTCCTTTTTACATTCCTCACTCCACTTCCATGGTACTTCTTTCCGCAACAGAGCATTCAGCGGATGCAGCACCGTGGATAGATTCGGCAGAAACTTGTGATAATAATTAATCAACCCCAAGAATGATCTTAACTGTGATACGTTTTCCGGAGCGGGGGCCTTCACGGCAGCTTCTATCTTGTCAGGTGACTTGTGCAGCCCCTCTCGGTCAATGACATGACCGCAGTACGAGATCCGTTTTTGGAAGAACTCACATTTCTTGCGATTAACTCGAAGGCCATATTCCTTCAACCTAGTGAGCACCAGTTTCAAATTTGTGAGGTGTTCTTCCTCGTCTTCTCCCGTAATCAGGATATCATCTAAGTAGCACTGCGTGCTTGGAATTCCTTGTAATACCTGCTCCATGGCCCTCTGCCAAATTGCTGGAGCCAAAGCTACCCCAAAAACCAGTCTATTATAACAATACAAGCCTCTGTGTGTGTTGATGGTGAGGTACTGACGCGACTCTTCCTCGACTTCCATTTGTAAGTATGCCTGTGCCAGGTCTATCTTGGTGAAGTGTTTCCCTCCAGCCAACGAAGCAAAGATATCTTCAATCCGCGGAAGCGGGTATTGTACCGTGTGAAGCACCGGATTCACTGTGATCTTGAAGTCTCCGCAGATGCGGACCTTCCCCGGTCCCCCTGGCTTGTTACTTGGTGAAGACTTCATGACGGGAACAATGGGCGTGGCCCACTCACTCCAGTCCACTTTTGACAGTACCCCTGATCGTTCAAGTTCTTCCAGTTCTGCCTCCACAGCAGGTCGTATCGCGTAAGGTATCGATCTGGCTTTGAAAAATTTTGGGCTTGCATGTTCTGCAATCTTAACCTTTGCTTTAATTCCTCGCAGTGTTCCCAGTCCTTGCTGGAATACCTCTTTAGCTTCGTCCAATATTCTGGACAACCGTTCAGGTTTGACATCTTCCTTTCCGGAATCTACCGTCATGGTGTTTAGTGAATGCCAGTCTATCTTTATTTTCCTGATCCACTCCCATCCCAGAAATGGTGGACCTCCCTCAGGCAACACATACAGGTCCATCCTTTGGTGATCTTTGTCCTTGTATCTCACCTTGACTTCTATCTTTCCGATGGGGTATACTTTGTGCCCCGTGTATGTCTGCAATACTAGTTCCGTATCCCATAGGGGAATATGCTTGAATAACTTTTTATAATCATGCTTATTCATGACCGTCAACGCCGATCCGGTGTCCACTTCCATTTTCACTTGGACTTTTGCAATCTGTAGTGTGATTCAGATAGCTTGTCGGTCAGCTTCATTACTCACATTGTGAATTCTCAGACTATCCAGTTCCTTGCAGTTGGAGTGTGAGTCCGAATTCTGTTCTTCCGGACTCTTCCTAGTCACCTCATGTACCTTTCTGTACCTCTTTTGTGGTGACTCATTATTGTTGGTCTTCTTTCCTGACCGGCATACCTTAGCTATGTGACCGAGCTTGCCACATTTCCTACATTCCTGGTTTTTAAACCAGCATTGGTTCTGGTCGTGTGTTGTCTTCCCATAACGATAGCATTTCGTTGTACCCGACGTAATTTGCTGCACACTGAGTGCCGCTGCCTTTAGCTGCATTTCCGCCGTTCCTTTCGCTGCGGCTTCGTTCGATGCAGCAATAAGGACAGCCTTATCAAGTGTAAGATCGTTCTCTTCGAGCAGTCGTTTTTGTGTTTCTTCCTTCGACATTCTGCACACGAATTTGTCTCTGAGTGCCTCTGCCAGATTTTCCCTAAACTGACAGTGTTTCGCTAGCCTACGCAGTTCAATCAGGTACTCCGCGTTGCTTTCCTTTTTCCGTTGCGTTCTCGCGTAAAATTTGGATCGTTCCACTAACATCAGTGGTGCAGGGTTAAAATGATCCTTCAGGACAGCAACAATATCATCGAAAGTCTGATCTGCCGGTTTAGCTGGTGCTAGTAGATGCTTCAAGAGCCCGTATGTCTTCACGCCCATCGAGTTTAGCAAGGTTATAGCTTTGTCATCTTCTTCTATTTTATTGGCCTCACCATAGATCTCAATGCGTTCCACATACGTGGCCCAGTCTTCTACCTCGGAATTAAAATCGTTGATGTTACCACGCTTAGGCATCTTCCTCTCTTCCTGATAACACCACGGATTATTTCTTTAAATTTTCTTTTTTTTTTCTTCAAGATGGCGGTTTCCGCGAAAATGGCGGTTTCCCGTGCTTATCTTCTCTCCCCGCCCACTTCAATGGCGGTTCCCCACTTCTGTCTTCTTCTCCGCCTAATGGCGGCTTCCCGCGTTTCTTCCCCTGGCGTGAGGGGTACACTTTCCCCACGGGCGACGGCCGCTGGCTTTCAGGTTCACAGCCTGCGCGTCGGCTTCAGTGCTTTCCCTTTTCTCGGCAGGGCAACCGGCGCTGGGTACACCCCGTTGACGGCGAACAGTTTCAGCCGCTGGGCTGGCTCTTGCTCAGTTCCCCTTGCTCGGGCTCTGTCTCTCTCCCGCTCGCTCGGCTCTACCGGCGCTGGGTACACCCCGTTGACGGCGAACAGTTTCAGCCGCTGGACTGGCTCTCGCTCAGTCTCTCTTGGTCGGCTCTGCCTCTCCCGCTCGCTCGGCTCCCAATCACGCCTCCCAGCCCTCTCGCAGTCCGGTGCTTCCCTCCCCGGCTGCGGCTGAGTTTTTATATCTTCCCGCGCCTATGCTCCCTGTCGCAGCGCTTCGTGGCTTCGGTCGCTGCCCGGCCTTTTTCGCCGGTCGCGGTCTAGCTGTCTCACGATGCCGTTGCGTCCCCAGCCTGTCTGTACCGCGGCTTCCTTGCTCCACGCTGCCCCAGTCTCAGTGCCTCTGGGCCCGACTTCTGTCCGGCTCCTTTCCCCCTCGACCGTGGTCGAGTGCACCGCCCTTATCCTCCGGTTATTCTTTTTACTTTTCCCTTACCCACAGCCACCATGGCCGGCTTGCTTCTCGTGCTGATCGGCTCACTCCTCACCGTGGCAGAAGGGACAGTCAGTGCCTGTTGCTGATGGAAGTCTTTGTCTCTGAATTCTTCCTCCTTTCCAGCTCTGCAGACTCGAGTTTTCTCCCAGCAGAATGACGAGGGCGGTTGCCTCTTTTCGATGCTCGTTAACTGCTTCGGAAGTATTGTTGCCGCAGGGTACGATCGGACTCGTCGCCACTGTAAAGTCTGTGGGTTGTTTAGTTAATTAATACGCAGACTACCAGAGTAACTTAAAACAGGACTTTACTATTCGAAGGTCAGGGCGAATCTGCCCAATAAATCCTGACACAGCACTTATATACCGGTGTGGTCACCGTCGGTATTACAGTATACAGAAGCCAACAAAGTAGTGCAACACCTAAAGTAGTTCTCTTAAAGGTGGACGGTTACATACAATAGTTCTCTTAAAGGTAGACGGGTACATACACTACAATACCTGCCTCACTTCTAGGTACGGGGAGCTGCAAGGTGGGAAGGGGGGAATTTCGCAAGGGAAGCAGGTCACCCTCGCAGGGCAAAAAGTAGGAGGTGTGGCAAAATGTTTTTCATTGTTTTTTTGAAGGCCGAGGTTCGTGGTCAAATTTTTGTTACTGTTTTGGACATTGTCTCCAGGTTGTGAGAGCCACTTATGTGAATGACTGCTTTTTTTTGTGTTTCTTTCTATTACTTTGTCATGCGAAAATGAGACACACAGAGTTTGTGAAATAAAGAAGTGTCTGTATTCAAAATATACATGTTTGGTCTTTGCACTCATTGTTGCCTTCACCGGCTTAGGGGTTGCGGGATGGTTTCATTCAGGTTGTTTGAATGGCAGAAGCCATTTCCTCAAAGGGGGCCTAGAAGCGACTTGCTATGAGCCTTTGACGGATGGCACTTCCACTTTGTGCCTCCCTCCCACCTTGGTGCTGCTGATGATCATCCACCTCATCTTCCTCCTCCTCCTCCTCTGCTGGTGCTCCAATGTCTGGTGGCATTGGCTGGGTCCTGAGGATTGCAAGGTTATGCAGCATGCAGCACACAACAACGAAGTGGGAGACTCGCTCAGGCGAGTACTGCAGGGCTCCTCCAGAATGGTCCAGACAGCGGATTCATAGCTTGAGCACGCCGATTGTGAGGTCAACGATGTTCCTGGTAGCTTGATGGCTCTCGTTGTATCGTAGCTCAGCAGGGGTGCTGGGCGAATGGAGCGCTGTCATCAGCCAGGTGCACAGAGGATATCCCTTGTCCCCGAGAGGCCAACATCCTGGGTGATGCGTTGCCTGGAAAAGGTCTGCCACAGAAGTCTGGCGCAGGATGAAGGCATCGTGGCTGCTGCCTGGAAAGTGGGCATTGACAGTGAGTATCAGCTGTCTGTGGTCACAGACCAACTGAACGTTTAAGGAATGGAAGCCCTTTCGGTTGCGGAAATCCTCGGCATTCTCTTGCGGTGCCCGCAAAGCCACATGCGCGCAGTCAATGGCGCCCTGCACCATGGGAAAGCCCGCTATCATCGCAAAGCCCGTTGTGCGTTTTTGCTGCTTGTCCGGGGTCATGGGGAAAGAGATGTACTCTCGTCTCCTCTTAAAGAGGGCATTTGTTACCTGATGGATGCAGCAATGCACCACGAACTGGGAGATATTGGAGATGTCCCCAGTAGCTGATTGAAATGAGCTGGTGGCATAAAAGTTGAGAGCCACTGTTATCTTCACTGCCACCAACAGAGATGTCCTGCTCCTCAGTTGAGGCTGCAGATCTGGCTGAAGCAGGTGGCAGAGCTCAGTGACCACCTCCTTGCTGAATCGCAGCTTTCGCAAACACTGCTCCTCAGACATATTAATGTAGGAGAACTGTTTACAAAAAACCCTGGGAGGGTAAGGTCTCCTGTACCGAGGCCTGTTGGCCCTCCTCCATCTGGCCATGATTACCACTCTATCTCTGCATCTCTGTGCCCTCCGAATGTGATGGAGAAGGACGACGTTCCCATTCATTGCAGCCCCCATAGTATCTGGGCAATCAAAGTTATGAAGGTCAAAAAGCAAAGTACCTGCAAAATTATGGTCAGAAGCCAAAACTGCCTCAGACAGCATTGACTCAATGCAGAAGTCTCTCTTTCTCTCTTTGTCTCTCTCCAAATCTCTCTCTCTCTCTCACAACGAGTGGTGCAAAAATGGCTACCATACAAAAACCAGGAAGAGGCCCCCTTTAAATAGTGCACCCTCAGCCCCACAGCGACTGGGAAGCGTTCCAGTCAACCTGTCATGGGTAGCGCCACGCGGAAAGGAGGGGGGCGCCACTGAATTTCCAGTCCGGGGCGCCCCAAGGGCGTTGCACTCTCGAACGACGTCAAGATCTGCGTGCGCAGGAGATTGGGCGGTATTGTTTAGCGCCGCCGCAAAATGTCCGGTCTATTTCGTGAGAGGCGCAGATATCGCCGCGCCCGGGCACCAGTTAGTTTGCGCCCCACTTAGCGCCCTCTTAAGGCGCTAATGGGTGGCGCTACCAACTGAATTTTTCCCCCTTTATGTGGCATTATAAAGAAAGGAAACTTAACAACATAATGGCCCAGAAATTCAGGTCGGGGGCTTCCAGCGGGTGCAAGCCCCCGACCTGCACTTAACTTGCGTGCCGGCAGTTGAGTTGTAGGGCCCCGTGGAATTCCGATCCGGGGCCTGGCCCAGCTGCCAGCGCGCAGTGCTTGCGTGTCCCAGGGGCGCAGTAAGTTCGATGCATCCCCTGGGATCACGTGGGCCATGGGCAGCCAATCGGAGCAGGGAATGCTCCATTCATAAGACTTGACAGGAAGACCTGTCAAGACTTATAAATACTACGGCCCCAAAATAGCAGTAAACCTTCAAATACATTTTTTTTTAAATCACATTTTTTAAATAAACTATAAATTGTATTAAATAACTATTTTAAACAATAATTAAAATTTTTGGAAAAAATAATTTTATATTCTAACGGGGCTAAAAATAAACTTAACTTGCTTTAAAGTATTTAAAGATAATAAACCTGTGGAAAAAATGTTTTAATTTTAATTAATTGACCACTTACCTTGTAAAAAGCAGGCCTTACGCCTGCTTTTTACATTTCTAAATTCTAAAGGCTTACCCTCCCGGAGAAACCTGTCAAAAAAACGTAAGTTCAAAGCGCACGCACAGACTCCCCCACGCACGCGTTCGACCTCTGAACCCCTGCTTTCAGAGGAACGGAAGTGCCGGTTTCCCGCGCATGCGCAGTGCATGCAGGAAACCGGCACTTCCATCGGGCCCATGGGTGAGTACCCCGTGCGTACTCACCCGTGGAGACCCGAATTTCTGGGCCATTAATATTTTATCAAGCACCCATGTGCATAACCTTGGAGAATTACAATTTCTTCAACTTACACCTCCTATCATTTCTATGTGCTGTATCCTGTGTGGCTTCAGCAGAGGTAGAGGTAGGCTGCTTAGATCCCTGCCCTGACTGTTAAGATGCTTTTGGCCTATGCACTCTGGGTTTTGGAGCCCCCAACGGCCCCGCCAAAAACTGTCGCACCTGCATCTGTGTGGGGACAGACTTGGCCATCGGGAGACGATGCAGCATGCCAGGTATTCATAGAATTATAGAAATTTATGGCACAGAAGGAGGCCATTCAGCCCATCGTGTCTGTATCGGCTGAAAAAGTCACAATCTTGAACAACACCATACTCAGTCTGCTCATAGTTCAGTCATTGAGGAAATAAAGTCAGCATATGTGTGTCAGATATATTTGTAATTCAGCCACCAGCAATCTAGGAACATAGGAACAGGAGTAGGCCATTGAGCCCCTCAAACCTATTCCACCATTCAATGAGATCATGGCTGATCTGTGACCTAACTCCATATACCCACCTTCGGCCCATATCCCTTAATACCATTGGTTAACAAAAAGCTAAAAATGTCAGATTTAAAATTAACAATTGATCCAACATCAATTGCTGTTTGCGAAAGAGAGTTCCAAACTTCTACAACTCTTTGTGTGTAGAAGTGTTTCCTAATTTCACTACTGAAAGGTCTGGCTCTAATTGTTAGACTATGCCCTTCTAGTCTCAGAATCCCCAACCTGCAGAAATAGTTTATCTCTCTCTACCCTATCAGTTCCCCTTAATATCTTGAAAACTTCGGTCAGATCACCCCTTAACCTTCTAAATTCTAGGGAATACAACCCTAGTTTGTGTAATCGCTCCTCGTAACTTAACCCTTGGAATCCAGGTATCATTCTGGTAAACTTACGCTGCACTCCCTCCAAGGCTAATATATCCTTCCTGAGAGCTCCCTGTCTCTACATCTCCGACTGAGTGATGTAGATGTGAAAGGATAATTACTAGTCCTAGCCCCTGTAGGGCTACCCCAGATCAGATGTATTCCTCAGATGTTCACTTTCAACTAAAGTTAGAGGTAGCTGAATCCTAAAGACGCTTAATTGGGTCTAAAGGTCCGGACTATCTCTTCCTAAAGGAAAGGAAAAATCTGAAAACGTTACCATCCTCCAGATAGCATTTTTAATAAGCTTAGCTAGACTGTAACGTTCCGGATATTATGTGGGTCTGGAAAACTCCCCCAGAATTCTGCAACTCCTCACCAAAGAGTATACAAAGATTGAGTTCGCGAGTTTGATACAGAAGTATTATGTGAGACAATTCTAGAAAATCTAGATTTATTAAAGAACCAACATATAATTGACAGTTGGTGAGTCAATTGCAACATTAACAGTTCCAAAAAGAGAAAGCTTTACAATCTTATCAGAGATCCTTACTCTCAAATCTTAACTTTGCTACAGTTTTACAGTTCATAAAGTTTATTCAGGATAACCACCAAAATCAAATACAATACCTTGATCCCCAAGGTACAAAGAGTTGTGGACTTACAGAGCTAGCTCTGAAGCTGAGAATCGCTTTGCCCCTTTAAGCGAGTCTATTATCCCATTTGAGAGTTCAATATTTATACCCTTTTCCAGTAGTATTTCCTTTAAGGTTTTCTGCTGATGTACGCTAATTATCTCTAGTCACTTTTCTGCTGACCCCTGCAGTTCTAAGTCACCTCAGCTGGTAGCACTACAGAACCAAGTCTCTTTGCTAGGTGTTCTAAATTTATCATAAAAAACAGTGTAATCAGCAGGTGTGCTTTACTTGGTATCATTTTTATGAAGGCGGATGTTTGTTACTTTTATGTGCTCCATTATGATGTGTAAATTAGAACACCTTGTACAGGGTGAACTATTGTCTTGTTCCCAAAGGTTCAGACTTCAGGAGCCTTTAACCTTCTGTTTCAATAAGGTTATTAATTCAGTGTCAACAACTTATCTTATCTTAATAGCTAGAATGCTATCACAGCTTTTTCATCATTATGTTTCTAGATTTCCAGACCCAGTTTGTTATGTTTTAATAAGGCCAGAATTCTTTCATAGAATGGTGTATTTTTCTGAATAGGTTATATTGCTTATTCCTTCACAGTCTGGCAGCAAGTGTTTTGTGCAGAAACCTTGAAGTCAGCAAAACAGTTCTTTAGCACCTGCCACACCACTCCCTGTAGACTTTGGCAACTTGAAACAACTATGGAAAGCACCAAACACTTGTACAATCATACCAACAGCCAGAAGAAATCAACCAGCAACTAACCTGTAAGCAGTTGCTGATCCCTTTAAATAGTGCTGATAGGGGGTTCTTCCTGCTGCTTAATGCGTGTTCAGCTGTGCGAGGTTAAGAGAGGGCATTATTAGCTGAAGCGTTGAGCTCCAAAATGGCAGTGCTGATGTCAAATTACTGTTGCACACTGATTGATGTCATGATCTGCCTGCTCTAAGAATATCCCAACACTGGACAAACAGGGGGCTCTAGGGGGGGAGGAACTAAATACGATTAAAATCACTAAGGAAGTGGTACTTGGTAAAATAATGGGACTCAAGGCGGATAAATCCCCTGGACCTGATGGCTTGCATCCTAGGGTCTTGAGGGAAGCGGCGGTAGGGATTATGGATGCATTGGTAATAATTTTCCAAAACTCCCTGGACTCAGCAAAGGTCCCGGCAGATTGGAAAACTGCTAATGTAACACCCTTATTTAAAAAGGGTAGTAGGCAGAAGGCTGGAAACTATAGACCTGTTAGCCTAACATCTGTGGTTGGTAAAATGTTAGAGTCCATTATTAAGGACATTTGGATAAACATAATTTAATAGGACAAACTCAGCATGGTTTCATGAAGGGGAAGTCATGTTTGACAAATTTACTTGAGTTTTTTGAGGAAGTAACATACAGGGTGGATAAAGGGGAACCAGTGGACGTAGTGTATTTAGACTTCCAAAAGGCATTTGACAAGGTGCCACACAAAAGATTATTGCTCAAGATAAGAAATCACGGGATTGGGGGTAATATTCTGGCGTGGGTGGAGGATTGGCTCCCTAACAGAAAGCAGAGAGTTGGGATAAATGGTTCGTTCTCAGATTGGCAACCAGTAACTAGTGGTGTTCCGCAGGGGTCAGTGCTGGGTCCCCAACTCTTTACAATCTATATTAACGATTTGGAGGAGGGGACCGAGTGTAACATATCAAAGTTTGCAGATGATACAAAGATGGGACGGAAAGTAGTGAGTGAGGAGGACATAAAAAACCTGCAAAGGGACATAGACAGGCTAAGTAAGTGGGCAGAGATTTGGCAGATGGAATACAATATTGGAAAGTGTGAGGTTATGCACTTTGGCAGGAAAAATCATAGAGCAAGTTATTATCTTAATGGCAAGAAACTGGAAAGTACTGTAGTCCAAAGGGATCTGGGGGTCCTGGTGCACGAAACTCAAAAAGTTAGTATGCAGGTGCAGCAAGTGATCAAGAAGGCCAATGGAATGTTGGCTTTTATTGCTAGGGGGATGGAATATAAAAACAGGGAGGTATTGCTGCAGTTGTACAAGGTATTGGTGAGACCGCACCTGGAATACTGCATACAGTTTTGGTGTCCATACTTAAGAAAATACATACTTGCTCTCGAGTCAGTACAAAGAAGGTTCACTCGGTTAATCCCGGGGATGAGGGGGAAGTCATATGAGGAGAGGTTGAGTAGATTGGGACTCTACTCATTGGAGTTCAGAAGAATGAGAGGCGATCTTATTGAAACATGTAAGATTGTGAATGGGCTTGATCGGGTGGATACGGTAAGGATGTTCCCAATGAAGGGTGAAACTAGAACTAGGGGGCATAATCTTAAAATAAGGGGCTGCTCTTTCAAAACTGAGATGAGGAGAAACTTCTTCACTCAGAGGGTGGTAGGTTTGTGGAATTTGCTGCCCCAGAAAGCTGTGGAAGCTACATCATTAAATAAATTTAAAACAGAAATAGATAGTTTCCTAGAAGTAAAAGGAATTAAGGGTTACGGGGAGCGGGCAGGAAATTGGACATGAGTCTAGGTTCGGAATGGTCATGGCCGTGTGGGTAGTGGAGTGGGCCCAGGGGCCGTGTAGCCTGGTTCTGCTCCTACTGGCCTAGAAATTCGCTTGGGCGCGGGCAGCTCGCTTGCGCCCAAAAGTTAGCGCTGGGCGGGGAGGCATTAGCGCACGCCGTATATTTGTCTTCTGCGCCCCAATTTGGAAGCGGGCGCTATACCAGGGTGTGCCCGCCTCCGTTTGGGGCACTGCAACTGAATATCGGCGCGCTAGTTGCCGCAGCGCCACCCGATGCGGTGCGGCAGGCTGCGGTACTGCTGGCCTCCTCCTTCTCTTAAGGGGGAGGTGCCTGCAACGGCCGGAGCCCCGATCGCGAGTTCCGGCAAAAGAGCCCGGCACAACGGAGAAGTGCCGGGCTCCACGGAAACCAGCCGGCAATGCCGTGGGGGGGGTGGAGGAGGCCGGGGAAGGAGGTGCGGGCAGGCGGCCGCCGAAAAAGCGGCCGGCCGCACCTTCAGCTTTAAAGCGCCCCACTATGGCAGCAGGACGGCCCCGTTTTCTGTTCGCTGTTTGCGCCCGCTTCAGAGGAGGCAGGCGCAAATAAATATGGGGATCGGCGCGGTTTCAGGGCGTTACGGGCCACCGCGCACACCGATGACGTCATCGGTCCCGGCGCAGCGCTAACGGCTACCGCCGCCAATACAGCTGCACTCAATTTCCGCGCTACCACCCCGCCGGCGCAAAAGACCTCTTTAGGCGGTAAGTGGGCGCAAGGCCCACTGAATTTCTAGGCCACTGTGTTCTAATTCTGTGTTAGATTTCAGGAGATGGTTTTATTCCTGTTCCTGGCTGGGGTGGAGATCGCCTTTACAGAAGGTAAGTACTGTAGAAAATATAGGGACAGAGTGATCTCCTGGAAGAATTTTGATCGCCTAGATGGGTCGGAGAGGAATTTCCCAGATTTTTTTCTCCCAATTTGGCCATTGGGTCTTTTATCTGGTTTTTTTGCCTCTCCCGGGAGATCACATGGGTTCGGGTGGATGCAGAGTGATAGAAGATTTGAGGTTAGGATCAGATCAGCCATGATCTTATTGAATGGTGGAGCAGGCTCGAGGAGCCGATTGGCCTACTCCTGCTCCTATTTCTTATGTTCTCTGCATGCTTCTGGCTCACGTTAGCTGCAAACGCACTAACACCCTCACCAATATGGCATCCGGCACGATTCAACCCACAAGTGTGTGCACATGCATCGGATGCCATTTTGGTACTCAAATGGCACTGGTAGCACCCAAACAATGGACATTACCAATCCCAATTTCATGCCGGAAAAGTTCAGAAGAAGCTGAACTTCATTCATCCCTCCCACCTTCTGTGCTTTTCCAAACCAAAGATTATTTCACAACCTGCAGGGAACAATTGGAAAAGTTACAATCTGTTAGCTCTGTTTATTTTCAAACATGAGCTCAAATGTTTTTCCCTCCCTTGGAACTGAAGAAATCACTGCTCTGAACCTTTAAGTGTAGTCTCACATGTAACCCAATAATCTACTGCTCAAATGCTTCAGTTTTGCCTTTAAAAGCACCATTCATAAAGATAAAGGGGATGACATTGGACAAAGGTGGGGATGCAAAACAAGCAGAACTGTCTTTGCCGACCGTTATATAGCACGCCTGATATTCACTTCTACTGAGGTAAATGGAGCTGAATATCGGGCGGAGTGTATAAAAGGCCTGATTTGTGTCGTCTCCCATGTCCAATTTCACACCCAATCTCTCCAATCTTTTCTCATTGGTTTACAAGGACACAGAATGATGAATGATAAATATCAATATGTTATTATAATTGCAGTAAAAATAGTTAGGCTATCTGTTTTCTCTCTGTTCCCAAACAGCAGAAAAAAATTCCCAAACACATTTTTGTGAGGACAGTGTTTCTTTAACTGTTCTTCCTCCTGGCTCAGTTTTCAAGGTCAGTGCTCTTGTGCAGTAGCTATAATACTTCTCTTTCCTGCAACTATATTCTCATGGTCAGATAAATATTTATCCACCGCTTGGATTTAATCATCATGATAAGTTTATCATCAATATTGACCACATTGCAGAGAGGACTGCCCCAAACATATATTGTATAATGCTTTTAATAGCCTGTGTCAAACTTCTTTTATGTACATCTTGGAACTATTATCTAGCAACCCATTTGTATTCTTTCCATTTTTAATATTGGGTTGGTCAACAAAATTACAAAATGTTGATTTTGTTTGACAATCTACACAGTAAAAGGATTAATAGATAGATTAGGAAGTGCTAATGTTAAATTAGATTGATGCAGATATAGGAGTGAATTCAAGGACATAAATGTGCCTGATGACTGTCAGATATTTCTTTCTTTAATATTTCGCTATAATTTTCATTTACTGGTCTATTTTGGGGTTATTACATTTGATAGTTTCTTAGATTCAGTGTCACTATCCACTCACATAAGTGGACATCGCATCCCGTATGATCTTGGGTGCACTTCTTCTGCCCATTATCTAGGGAAACAGCAGCAGATTTCCAGACCCAGTGTGTCATGTTCTAATAAGGCCAGAATTCTTTCATAGAATGGTGTTTTTTTCTGAATAGGCAATATTGCTTATTCCTTCACAGATGTGCCGCTTATCTCCAGGGCCTTCTCCTCTGAATCTGTTAGCTGAACTATTTGTGGCGGTCCACCTTCAGTCCTCTCCCTTTCCCTTGCATTTTACGCTCTCTTCTCCTACAAGGTGCGAAAAAACAGACCTGTGAGTGACTGAAGGTCACATATTCACCCAATGGATGCAGTGCATTCGGTGAGGGTGACCATCAGACAAACCGATTGGGATGAGTGGCAACGGTGGATGGATAAATGGGGAGGTGACGAAGTGTGTAGGAAGTGAACGCTGGGTGCTGCTGAAAGACAGAGTAAAAGCTGACGGGGGCTTCAACCACAGGATGTAGTTGAATCAGCAAATGTACTAACTTTTCCTGACCTGGTTAGGTCATTAAACCGCTTTCCACATTGCACCTGAGCACAATGCTCCTGCTGCTCACTTCCTCAGCTACCTCCAACCACGCCTTCTTGGTGAGAGCTGCAGGTTTCTTTCGCCCATTGCTCCTCATTGCACCTAACAGTAATTGCAGTGATGCAGCATTGAATCTGAATGCTGCACTTGCCACCATCCATCGTGAGCACCTCTAATTTCCATTTGTGCACTATCCCTTTAAATGCAGCGGAAATCATGTCATGTGGGTGCGCATCATGCCCACTGCGCAGCTTGAAGACGTGAAACCCAGAAGTCAAAATTGATTGCTTCAATTGCGTTGCGATCGCAGATTCCAACCCGCCGAGTTGACTTCCGGGTTTCGCCCACGCAATTCCAATCCCCACTCGGAAGCCGCCTTCAGACTAATATCGGGGTCTATATGACAGGAGTAAAGTTGATGGCTCAGGGAATGTAGAGAAGGGGCAAGGATGCACCAGACCACTAAAACACAGGAAACCTCAAATATTTTGTAGATTGTAATTATAAAAAGCTTTGGTGTGTAAGTTTTTTGTTATTTTATTATTTTGAATATTCCTTTCACTTTCTGTTTGAAGCATTTGGTAAAAGTAAATGGTATGTTTCAGTAATCCGCAATGTAAAGGATGCAATGTTCAGATTGCACAGAATTTAACAAGAATTCTCATTCAGACATTTCCATTTTGATATTTGTTCAGCTACTCAAGCAATCTTTTATGATTGAAGTTCTTTTGAACAAAATGGTATTTTGTGACCTTTTATAAAGTGATGTGGGACAGTAAAATTAGAATCTCAAACACCTTGTGCATTTTTATTTTGGAGTATATAATGTCTTTAGGAGGGATAGAATAGGTAAGAAAAGAGGAGTGGTGGACAATTGGGAAACACCCAAAAAAATTCTACCCCACTGTCTCTAAATATTGCCATAGTTTAGACCACCTCCTTGCTTCACCTCATTATCTAGGCTCAAGTCAAGTAGTGCCCTCTTCCTGGTTGGAATAGTAACATATTGAATGAGATAACAGTCCTGAACAAACTGCAAAAATACATCTTCCCTTTCTCATCACAAACATTTTCCCTATTCCAGTTTATTTTTGAATAAATAAAAGCTCCTACAATGCTAGCTCTATTGTTAATGCGCACAACTCTTACTTTCCAACGACTTTCATCTTCAATTTCCTTACCATTATTTGATGGTTACAATACACTTTGAGTAATGCGACTGATTCTTTGTCATTGCTTAGCTCAAACCAAGGGGATTTTGTTTGGACTACTTCTGTACTTAAATCCTTATGCGCTAGTGTCATGATATTTTTGCTGATTAATGCTGAGACCTTCTCCCTTCCTTCCATATCTATCTCTCTTGAAAATTTTATATTCAGAATATGACATGGCCAATCCTGTCTAAATTGCAGCCTCACTTCTTTGTGTTATAATTTTCTAATTTTAATCAATAACTCCAGTCTTTCAATTTTGTTTCTTGCACGCAGGCAATATTTCCTTCTCTGACTTCCCACTTCCTGATTTCTTTCTTTTTTACTGTTTAACCTCTTTCAATCTCTGAAGTCTACTTTCTTTTCCAAGCTGTTTACTCCACTCTCTCACTTTTCTTCCTTCCCTCCCCCCACCCAATCCCCGCCTCGTATGATATTAGTGTAAACCCTTCCACGTGGCTCTATTTAGTCTAGTTAGTGGTTCCTGCTGTCCTATTGAGGCAGCTTATTCCTGCCCCACAATTCATCCCCATGCCCTATCACACAACATCTCTAACCATGTTTTTACCTCCATAATCTAGCTGTTATTGTATTGGCTATTATATGGCAGTGAGATTGTTACCTTTGAGACTGTTGCCTGCTTCTTAATATACTTCCAAACTTCTGGAAACATTTTTGCAGGATTAGTCCAAATAAAATGAATACTCAGCTGTACAAGAAATTCAAATGGGGATTTGTATCTTACTTACTTCCATAAAAGTGATGAACAATCTTATTTTGCAACATCACAAATGCAGCTCATTATATTTTGTGAATTTAATAGCCATCCTTCTAACAACACTGCCCTGAAAGAACAGACTGGTGCAATATCCTGCAGCCAAAAATGGGCAGGGCCTAAGTGCTGGGACACTTCATCCAGTGACCTCCACTCCTGACCCCGACAAAATATTATATTTCTATATTATCACAGATTCCCATTCCACTAGCCCACAGATTCCCATTCCACTAGCCAGCAGATTCCCATTCCACTAGCCCACAGTTTCCCGTTCCACTAGCCCACAGATTCCCATTCCACTAGCCCACAGATTCCCATTCCACTAGCCCACAGATTCCCATTCCACTAGCCCACAGTTTCCCATTCCACTAGCCCACAGTTTCCCGTTCCACTAGCCCACAGATTCCCATTCCACTAGCCCACAGATTCCCGTTCCACTAGCCCACAGATTCCCATTCCACTAGCCCACAGATTCCCATTCCACTAGCCCACAGTTTCCCATTCCACTAGCCAGCAGATTCCCATTCCACTAGCCCACAGATTCCCATTCCACTAGCCCACAGATTCCCATTCCACTAGCCCACAGATTCCCGTTCCACTAGCCCACAGTTTCCCATTCCACTAGCCCACAGATTCCCATTCCACTAGCCCACAGATTCCCATTCCACTAGCCCACAGATTCCCATTCCCTAGCCCACAGATTCCCATTCCACTAGCCCACAGTTTCCCATTCCACGAGCCCACAGTTTCCCATTCCACTAGCCCACAGATTCCCGTTCCACTAGCCCACAGATTCCCATTCCACTAGCCCACAGATTCCCATTCCACTAGCCCACAGATTCCCATTCCACTAGCCCACAGATTCCCATTCCACTAGCCCACAGATTCCCATTCCACTAGCCCACAGATTCCCGTTCCACTAGCCCACAGTTTCCCATTCCACTAGCCCACAGATTCCCATTCCACTAGCCCACAGTCTCCCAATCCACTAGCCCACAGATTCCCGTTCCACTAGCCCAGTTTCCCATTCCACTAGCCCACAGATTCCCATTCCACTCGCCCACAGATTCCCATTCCACTAGCCCAGTTTCCCATTCCACTAGCCCACAGATTCCCGTTCCACTAGCCCACAGATTCCCATTCCACTAGCCCACAGATTCCCATTCCACTCGCACACAGATTCCCGTTCCACTAGCCCACAGATTCCCATTCCACTAGCCGACAGATTCCCATTCCACTAGCCCACAGATTCCCATTCCACTAGCCCACAGTTTCCCATTCCACTAGCCCACAGATTCCCATTCCACTAGCCCACAGATTCCCGTTCCACTAGCCCACAGTTTCCCATTCCACTAGCCCACAGATTCCCATTCCACTAGCCCACAGATTCCCGTTCCACTAGCCCACAGATTCCCATTCCACTAGCCCTCAGATTCCCATTCCACTAGCCCACAGTTTCCCATTCCACTAGCCCACAGATTCCCATTCCACTAGCCCACAGATTCCCGTTCCACTAGCCCGCAGTTTCCCATTCCACTAGCCCACAGTTTCCCATTCCACTAGCCCACAGATTCCCATTCCACTAGCCCACAGATTCCCATTCCACTAGCCCACAGATTCCCATTCCACTAGCCCACAGATTCCCATTCCACTAGCCCACAGATTCCCGTTCCACTAGCCCACAGATTCCCATTCCACTAGCCCACAGTTTCCCATTCCACTAGCCCACAGTTTCCCGTTCCACTAGCCCACAGTTTCCCGTTCCACTAGCCCACAGTTTCCCATTCCACTAGCCCACAGTTTCCCATTCCACTGGCCCACAGTTTCCCATTCCTCTAGCCCACAGATTCCCATTCCACGAGCCCACAGATTCCCATTCCACGAGCCCACAGATTCCCGTTCCACTAGCCCACAGTTTCCCATTCCACTAGCCCTCAGATTCCCATTACACTAGCCCACAGTTTCCCGTTCCACTAGCCCACAGTTTCCCATTCCACTAGCCCACAGATTCCCATTCCACTAGCCCACAGTTTCCCATTCCACTCGCCCACAGATTCCCATTCCACTAGCCCACAGATTCCCATTCCACTAGCCCTCAGATTCCCATTCCACTAGCCCACAGTTTCCCGTTCCACTAGCCCACAGTTTCCCATTCCACTAGCCCTCAGATTCCCATTCCACTAGCCCACAGATTCCCGTTCCACTAGCCCACAGTTTCCCATTCCACTAGCCCACAGATTCCCATTCCACTAGCCCACAGATTCCCATTCCACTAGCCCTCAGATTCCCATTCCACTAGCCCACAGTTTCCCGTTCCACTAGCCCACAGTTTCCCGTTCCACTAGCCCACAGTTTCCCATTCCACGAGCCCACAGATTCCCATTCCACGAGCCCACAGATTCCCGTTCCACCAGCCCACAGTTTCCCATTTCACCAGCCCACAGTTTCCCATTCCACTAGCCCTCAGATTCCCATTCCACTAGCCCACAGTTTCCCGTTCCACTAGCCCACAGTTTCCCATTCCACTAGCCCACAGTTTCCCATTCCACGAGCCCACAGATTCCCATTCCACTAGCCCACAGATTCCCATTCCAGTAGCCCACAGATTCCCATTCCACCAGCCCACAGATTCCCATTCCACTAGCCCACATTTTCCCATTCCACTAGCCCACAGTTTCCCATTCCACCAGCCCACAGATTCCCATTCCACTAGCCCACAGATTCCCATTCCACTAGCCCACAGATTCCCATTCCACTAGCCCACAGATTCCCATTCCACTAGCCCACAGTTTCCCATTCCACTAGCCCACAGATTCCCATTCCACCAGCCCACAGATTCCCATTCAACTAGCCCACAGATTCCCATTCCACTAGCCCACAGTTTCCCATTCCACTAGCCCACAGTTTCCAATTGCACCAGCCCACAGATTCCCATTCCACTAGCCCACAGTTTCCCATTCCACCAGCCCACAGATTCCCATTCCACTAGCCCACAGATTCCCATTCCACTAGCCCACAGATTCCCATTCCACTAGCCCATAGATTCCCATTCCACTAGCCCACAGTTTCCCATTCCACTAGCCCACAGATTCCCATTCCACTAGCCCACAGTTTCCCATTCCACTAGCCCACAGATTCCCATTCCACTAGCCCACAGATTCCCATTCCACCAGCCCACAGATTCCCATTCCACTAGCCCACAGTTTCCCATTCCACTAGCCCACAGATTCCCATTCCACTAGCCCACAGATTCCCATTCCACTAGCCCACAGATTCCCATTCCACTAGCCCACAGTTTCCCATTCCACTAGCCCACAGATTCCCATTCCACTAGCCCACAGATTCCCATTCCACCAGCCCACAGATTCCCATTCCACTAGCCCACAGTTTCCCGTTCCACTAGCCCATAGATTCCCATTCCACTAGCCCACAGTTTCCCATTCCACTAGCCCACAGTTTCCCATTCCACCAGCCCAAAGATTCCCATTCCACTAGCCCACAGATTCCCATTCCACTAGCCCACAGATTCCCATTCCACTAGCCCACAGTTTCCCATTCCACCAGCCCACAGATTCCCATTCCTCTAGCCCACAGTTTCCCATTCCACCAGCCCACAGATTCCCATTCCACTAGCCCACAGATTCCCATTCCACTAGCCCACAGTTTCCCATTCCACCAGCCCACAGATTCCCATTCCACTAGCCCACAGATTCCCATTCCACTAGCCCACAGATTCCCATTCCACTAGCCCACAGATTCCCATTCCACCAGCCCACAGATTCCCATTCCACTAGCCCACAGTTTCCCATTCCACTAGCCCAGTTTCCCATTCCACTAGCCCACAGTTTCCCATTCCACTAGCCCACAGATTCCCATTCCACTAGCCCACAGATTCCCATTCCACTAGCCCACAGATTCCCATTCCACCAGCCCACAGATTCCCATTCCACTAGCCCATAGATTCCCATTCCACTAGCCCACAGTTTCCCATTCCACCAGCCCACAGATTCCCATTCCACTAGCCCACAGATTCCCATTCCACTAGCCCACAGATTCCCATTCCACTAGCCCACAGTTTCCCATTCCACCAGCCCACAGATTCCCATTCCACTAGCCCACAGATTCCCATTCCACTAGCCCACAGATTCCCATTCCACTAGCCCACAGATTCCCATTCCACTAGCCCACAGTTTCCCATTCCACTAGCCCACAGATTCCCATTCCACCAGCCCACAGATTCCCATTCAACTAGCCCACAGATTCCCATTCCACTAGCCCACAGTTTCCCATTCCACTAGCCCACAGTTTCCAATTGCACCAGCCCACAGATTCCCATTCCACTAGCCCACAGTTTCCCATTCCACCAGCCCACAGATTCCCATTCCACTAGCCCACAGATTCCCATTCCACTAGCCCACAGATTCCCATTCCACTAGCCCATAGATTCCCATTCCACTAGCCCACAGTTTCCCATTCCACTAGCCCACAGATTCCCATTCCACTAGCCCACAGTTTCCCATTCCACTAGCCCACAGATTCCCATTCCACTAGCCCACAGATTCCCATTCCACCAGCCCACAGATTCCCATTCCACTAGCCCACAGTTTCCCATTCCACTAGCCCACAGATTCCCATTCCACTAGCCCACAGATTCCCATTCCACTAGCCCACAGATTCCCATTCCACTAGCCCACAGTTTCCCATTCCACTAGCCCACAGATTCCCATTCCACTAGCCCACAGATTCCCATTCCACCAGCCCACAGATTCCCATTCCACTAGCCCACAGTTTCCCGTTCCACTAGCCCATAGATTCCCATTCCACTAGCCCACAGTTTCCCATTCCACTAGCCCACAGTTTCCCATTCCACCAGCCCAAAGATTCCCATTCCACTAGCCCACAGATTCCCATTCCACTAGCCCACAGATTCCCATTCCACTAGCCCACAGTTTCCCATTCCACCAGCCCACAGATTCCCATTCCTCTAGCCCACAGTTTCCCATTCCACCAGCCCACAGATTCCCATTCCACTAGCCCACAGATTCCCATTCCACTAGCCCACAGTTTCCCATTCCACCAGCCCACAGATTCCCATTCCACTAGCCCACAGATTCCCATTCCACTAGCCCACAGATTCCCATTCCACTAGCCCACAGATTCCCATTCCACCAGCCCACAGATTCCCATTCCACTAGCCCACAGTTTCCCATTCCACTAGCCCAGTTTCCCATTCCACTAGCCCACAGTTTCCCATTCCACTAGCCCACAGATTCCCATTCCACTAGCCCACAGATTCCCATTCCACTAGCCCACAGATTCCCATTCCACCAGCCCACAGATTCCCATTCCACTAGCCCATAGATTCCCATTCCACTAGCCCACAGTTTCCCATTCCACCAGCCCACAGATTCCCATTCCACTAGCCCACAGATTCCCATTCCACTAGCCCACAGATTCCCATTCCACTAGCCCACAGATTGCCATTCCACTAGCCCACAGATTCCCATTCCACTAGCCCACAGATTCCCATTCCACTAGCCCACAGTTTCCCATTCCACTAGCCCACAGATTCCCATTCCACTAGCCCACAGATTCCCATTCCACTAGCCCACAGTTTCCCATTCCACTAGCCCACAGATTCCCATTCCACTAGCCCACAGTTTCCCATTCCACCAGCCCACAGATTCCCATTCCACTAGACCACAGATTCCCATTCCACTAGCCCACAGATTCCCATTCCACTAGCCCACAGTTTCCCATTCCACCAGCCCACAGTTTCCCGTTCCACTAGCCCACAGATTCCCATTCCACTAGCCCGCAGATTCCCATTCCACTAGCCCACAGTTTCCCATTCCACCAGCCCACAGTTTCCTGTTCCACTAGCCCACAGATTCCCATTCCACTAGCCCACAGATTCCCATTCCACTAGCCCACAGATTCCCATTCCACTAGCCCACAGATTCCCATTCCACTAGCCCACAGATTCCCATTCCACTAGCCCACAGTTTCCCATTCCACTAGCCCACAGTTTCCCATTCCACTAGCCCACAGTTTCCCATTCCACTAGCCCACAGTTTCCCATTCCACTAGCCCACAGATTCCCATTCCACTAGCCCACAGTTTCCCGTTCCACTAGCCCACAGATTCCCATTCCACTAGCCCACAGATTCCCATTCCACCAGCCCACAGATTCCCATTCCACTAGCCCACAGTTTCCCATTCCACTAGCCCACAGATTCCCATTCCACCAGCCCAGATTCCCATTCCACTAGCCCACAGATTCTCATTCCACTAGCCCACAGTTTCCCATTCCACTATCCCGCAGTTTCCCGTTCCACTAGCCCACATTTTCCCGTTCCACGAGCCCACAGTTTCCCGTTCCACTAGCCCACAGTTTCCCATTCCACTAGCCCACAGATTCCCATTCCACTAGCCCACAGTTTCCCGTTCCACTAGCCCACAGTTTCCCATTCCACTAGCCCACAGATTCCCATTCCACTACCCACAGATTCCCATTCCTCTAGCCCACAGTTTCCCATTCCACTAGCCCAAAGATTCCCATTCCACCAGCCCAGATTCCCGTTCCACTAGCCCACAGTTTCCCATTCCACTAGCCCACAGTTTCCCATTCCACTAGCCCACAGTTTCCCATTCCACTAGCCCACAGTTTCCCATTCCACTATCCCACAGATTCCCATTCCACTAGCCCACAGTTTCCCATTCCACTACCCACAGATTCCCATTCCTCTAGCCCACAGTTTCCCATTCCACTAGCCCAAATATTCCCATTCCACCAGCCCAGATTCCCGTTCCACTAGCCCACAGTTTCCCATTCCACCAGCCCACAGTTTCCCATTCCACTAGCCTACAGATTCCCATTCCACTAGCCCACAGATTCCCATTCCACTAGCCCACAGTTTCCCGTTCCACTAGCCCATAGATTCCCATTCCACTAGCCCACAGATTCCCATTCCACTAGCCCACAGATTCCCATTCCACTAGCCCACAGATTCCCATTCCTCTAGCCCACAGTTTCCCATTCCACTAGCCCAAAGATTCCCATTCCACCAGCCCAGATTCCCGTTCCACTAGCCCACAGTTTCCCGTTCCACTAGCCCACAGATTCCCATTCCACTAGCCCACAGATTCCCATTCCACTAGCCCACAGTTTCCCGTTCCACTAGCCCATAGATTCCCATTCCACTAGCCCACAGATTCCCATTCCACTAGCCCACAGATTCCCATTCCACTAGCCCACAGCTTCCCATTCCACTAGCCCACAGATGCCCATTCCACTCGCCCACAGATTCCCATTCCACTAGCCCACAGTTTCCCATTCCACTAGCCCAGTTTCCCATTCCACTAGCCCACAGATTCCCATTCCACTAGCCCACAGTTTCCCATTCCACTATCCCACAGATTCCCATTCCACTAGCCCACAGTTTCCCGTTCTACTAGCCCACAGTTTCCCATTCCACTAGCCCACAGTTTCGCTTTCCACTAGCCCACAGATTCCCATTCCACTAGCCCAGTTTCCCATTCCACTAGCCCACAGATTCCCATTCCACTAGCCCACAGTTTCCCGTTCCATTAGCCCAGTTTCCCATTCCACGAGCCAACAGATTCCCATTCCACTAGCCCAGTTTCCCGTTCGACTCGCTCACAGTTTCCCATTCCACTAGCCCACAGATTCCCATTCCACTAGCCCACAGATTCCCATTCCACTCGCCCACAGATTCCCATTCCACTATCCCACAATTTCCCATTCCTCTAGCCCACAGTTTCCCATTCCTCCAGCCCACAGTTTCCCATTCCACTAGCCCACAGTTTCCCATTCCACTAGCCCAGTTTCCCATTCCACGAGCCCACAGATTCCCATTCCACTCGCCCACGGTTTCCCATTCCACGAGCCCACGGTTTCCCATTCCACTAGCCCAGTTTCCCATTCCACGAGCCCACAGATTCCCATTCCACTCGCCCACGGTTTCCCATTCCACGAGCCCACAGTTTCCCATTCCACTAGCCCACAGTTTCCCGTTCCACTAGCCCACAGATTCCCATTCCAGTAGCCCACAGATTCCCATTCCACTAGCCCACAGATTCCCATTCCACTAGCCCCGTTTAACGTTCCACTAGCCCACAGTTTCCCATTCCACTAGCCCACAGTTTCCCATTCCACTAGCCCACAGATTCCCTTTCCACTAGCCCCATTTCCCGTTCCACGAGCCCACAGCTTCCCATTCCACTAGCCCACAGTTTCCCATTCCACTAGCCCACAGTTTCCCATTCCACTAGCCCAGTTTCCCATTCCACGAGCCCACAGATTCCCATTCCACTCGCCCACGGTTTCCCATTCCACGAGCCCACAATTTGCTATTCCACTAGCCCACAGTTTCCCATTCCACTAGCCCACAGATTCCCATTCCACTAGCCCACAGTTTCCCATTCCACTAGCCCACAGTTTCCCGTTCCTCGAGCCCACAGATTCCCATTCCACTAGCCCAGTTTCCCATTCCGCTAGCCCACAGAATCCCATTCCACCAGCCACATTTTCCCATTCCACTAGCCCACAGATTCCCATTCCACTAGCCCACAGATTCCCATTCCACTAGCCCACAGTTTCCCATTCCACTAGCCCACAGATTCCCATTCCACTCGCCCAGTTTCCCGTTCCACTAGCCCACAGATTCCCAAATCCACTAGCCCAGTTTCCCATTCCACTAGCCCACAGATTCCCAAATCCACAAGCCCAGTTTCCCGTTCCACGAGCCCACAGATTCCCAAATCCACTAGCCCACAGTTTCCCGTTCCACTTGCCCACAGTTTGACATTCCACTAGCCCACAGATTCCCATTCCACTAGCCCATAGATTCCCATTCCACCAGCCCACAGTTTCCCATTCCACTAGCCTACAGATTCTCATTCCACTAGCCCACAGATTCCCATTCCACTAGCCCACAGTTTCCCGTTCCACTAGCCCATAGATTCCCATTCCACTAGCCCACAGATTCCCATTCCACTAGCCCACAGATTCCCATTCCACTAGCCCACAGATTCCCATTCCTCTAGCCCACAGTTTCCCATTCCACTAGCCCAAAGATTCCCATTCCACCAGCCCAGATTCCCGTTCCACTAGCCCACAGTTTCCCGTTCCACTAGCCCACAGATTCCCATTCCACTAGCCCACAGATTCCCATTCCACTAGCCCACAGTTTCCCGTTCCACTAGCCCATAGATTCCCATTCCACTAGCCCACAGATTCCCATTCCACTAGCCCACAGATTCCCATTCCACTAGCCCACAGCTTCCCATTCCACTAGCCCACAGATGCCCATTCCACTCGCCCACAGATTCCCATTCCACTAGCCCACAGTTTCCCATTCCACTAGCCCAGTTTCCCATTCCACTAGCCCACAGATTCCCATTCCACTAGCCCACAGTTTCCCATTCCACTATCCCACAGATTCCCATTCCACTAGCCCACAGTTTCCCGTTCTACTAGCCCACAGTTTCCCATTCCACTAGCCCACAGTTTCGCTTTCCACTAGCCCACAGATTCCCATTCCACTAGCCCAGTTTCCCATTCCACTAGCCCACAGATTCCCATTCCACTAGCCCACAGTTTCCCGTTCCATTAGCCCAGTTTCCCATTCCACGAGCCAACAGATTCCCATTCCACTAGCCCAGTTTCCCGTTCGACTCGCTCACAGTTTCCCATTCCACTAGCCCACAGATTCCCATTCCACTAGCCCACAGATTCCCATTCCACTCGCCCACAGATTCCCATTCCACTATCCCACAATTTCCCATTCCTCTAGCCCACAGTTTCCCATTCCTCCAGCCCACAGTTTCCCATTCCACTAGCCCACAGTTTCCCATTCCACTAGCCCAGTTTCCCATTCCACGAGCCCACAGATTCCCATTCCACTCGCCCACGGTTTCCCATTCCACGAGCCCACGGTTTCCCATTCCACTAGCCCAGTTTCCCATTCCACGAGCCCACAGATTCCCATTCCACTCGCCCACGGTTTCCCATTCCACGAGCCCACAGTTTCCCATTCCACTAGCCCACAGTTTCCCGTTCCACTAGCCCACAGATTCCCATTCCAGTAGCCCACAAATTCCCATTCCACTAGCCCACAGATTCCCATTCCACTAGCCCCGTTTAACGTTCCACTAGCCCACAGTTTCCCATTCCACTAGCCCACAGTTTCCCATTCCACTAGCCCACAGATTCCCTTTCCACTAGCCCCATTTCCCGTTCCACGAGCCCACAGCTTCCCATTCCACTAGCCCACAGTTTCCCATTCCACTAGCCCACAGTTTCCCATTCCACTAGCCCAGTTTCCCATTCCACGAGCCCACAGATTCCCATTCCACTCGCCCACGGTTTCCCATTCCACGAGCCCACAATTTGCTATTCCACTAGCCCACAGTTTCCCATTCCACTAGCCCACAGATTCCCATTCCACTAGCCCACAGTTTCCCATTCCACTAGCCCACAGTTTCCCGTTCCTCGAGCCCACAGATTCCCATTCCACTAGCCCAGTTTCCCATTCCGCTAGCCCACAGAATCCCATTCCACCAGCCACATTTTCCCATTCCACTAGCCCACAGATTCCCATTCCACTAGCCCACAGATTCCCATTCCACTAGCCCACAGTTTCCCATTCCACTAGCCCACAGATTCCCATTCCACTCGCCCAGTTTCCCGTTCCACTAGCCCACAGATTCCCAAATCCACTAGCCCAGTTTCCCATTCCACTAGCCCACAGATTCCCAAATCCACAAGCCCAGTTTCCCGTTCCACGAGCCCACAGATTCCCAAATCCACTAGCCCACAGTTTCCCGTTCCACTTGCCCACAGTTTGACATTCCACTAGCCCACAGATTCCCATTCCACTAGCCCATAGATTCCCATTCCACTAGCCCACAGTTTCCCATTCCACTAGCCCACAGTTTCCCATTCCACCAGCCCAAAGATTCCCATTCCACTAGCCCACAGATTCCCATTCCACTAGCCCACAGATTCCCATTCCACTAGCCCACAGTTTCCCATTCCACCAGCCCACAGATTCCCATTCCTCTAGCCCACAGTTTCCCATTCCACCAGCCCACAGATTCCCATTCCACTAGCCCACAGATTCCCATTCCACTAGCCCACAGTTTCCCATTCCACCAGCCCACAGATTCCCATTCCACTAGCCCACAGATTCCCATTCCACTAGCCCACAGATTCCCATTCCACTAGCCCACAGATTCCCATTCCACCAGCCCACAGATTCCCATTCCACTAGCCCACAGTTTCCCATTCCACTAGCCCAGTTTCCCATTCCACTAGCCCACAGTTTCCCATTCCACTAGCCCACAGATTCCCATTCCACTAGCCCACAGATTCCCATTCCACTAGCCCACAGATTCCCATTCCACCAGCCCACAGATTCCCATTCCACTAGCCCATAGATTCCCATTCCACTAGCCCACAGTTTCCCATTCCACCAGCCCACAGATTCCCATTCCACTAGCCCACAGATTCCCATTCCACTAGCCCACAGATTCCCATTCCACTAGCCCACAGATTGCCATTCCACTAGCCCACAGATTCCCATTCCACTAGCCCACAGATTCCCATTCCACTAGCCCACAGTTTCCCATTCCACTAGCCCACAGATTCCCATTCCACTAGCCCACAGATTCCCATTCCACTAGCCCACAGTTTCCCATTCCACTAGCCCACAGATTCCCATTCCACTAGCCCACAGTTTCCCATTCCACCAGCCCACAGATTCCCATTCCACTAGCCCACAGATTCCCATTCCACTAGCCCACAGATTCCCATTCCACTAGCCCACAGTTTCCCATTCCACCAGCCCACAGTTTCCCGTTCCACTAGCCCACAGATTCCCATTCCACTAGCCCACAGATTCCCGTTCCACTAGCCCACAGTTTCCCATTCCACCAGCCCACAGTTTCCCGTTCCACTAGCCCACAGATTCCCATTCCACTAGCCCACAGATTCCCATTCCACTAGCCCACAGATTCCCATTCCACTAGCCCACAGATTCCCATTCCACTAGCCCACAGATTCCCATTCCACTAGCCCACAGTTTCCCATTCCACTAGCCCACAGTTTCCCATTCCACTAGCCCACAGTTTCCCATTCCACTAGCCCACAGTTTCCCATTCCACTAGCCCACAGATTCCCATTCCACTAGCCCACAGTTTCCCGTTCCACTAGCCCACAGATTCCCATTCCACTAGCCCACAGATTCCCATTCCACCAGCCCACAGATTCCCATTCCACTAGCCCACAGTTTCCCATTCCACTAGCCCACAGATTCCCATTCCACCAGCCCAGATTCCCATTCCACTAGCCCACAGATTCTCATTCCACTAGCCCACAGTTTCCCATTCCACTATCCCGCAGTTTCCCGTTCCACTAGCCCACATTTTCCCGTTCCACGAGCCCACAGTTTCCCGTTCCACTAGCCCACAGTTTCCCATTCCACTAGCCCACAGATTCCCATTCCACTAGCCCACAGTTTCCCGTTCCACTAGCCCACAGTTTCCCATTCCACTAGCCCACAGATTCCCATTCCACTACCCACAGATTCCCATTCCTCTAGCCCACAGTTTCCCATTCCACTAGCCCAAAGATTCCCATTCCACCAGCCCAGATTCCCGTTCCACTAGCCCACAGTTTCGCATTCCACTAGCCCACAGTTTCCCATTCCACTAGCCCACAGTTTCCCATTCCACTAGCCCACAGTTTCCCATTCCACTAGCCCACAGATTCCCATTCCACTAGCCCACAGTTTCCCATTCCACTACCCACAGATTCCCATTCCTCTAGCCCACAGTTTCCCATTCCACTAGCCCAAATATTCCCATTCCACCAGCCCAGATTCCCGTTCCACTAGCCCACAGTTTCCCATTCCACCAGCCCACAGTTTCCCATTCCACTAGCCTACAGATTCCCATTCCACTAGCCCACAGATTCCCATTCCACTAGCCCACAGTTTCCCGTTCCACTAGCCCATAGATTCCCATTCCACTAGCCCACAGATTCCCATTCCACTAGCCCACAGATTCCCATTCCACTAGCCCACAGATTCCCATTCCTCTAGCCCACAGTTTCCCATTCCACTAGCCCAAAGATTCCCATTCCACCAGCCCAGATTCCCGTTCCACTAGCCCACAGTTTCCCGTTCCACTAGCCCACAGATTCCCATTCCACTAGCATACAGATTCCCATTCCACTAGCCCACAGTTTCCCGTTCCACTAGCCCATAGATTCCCATTCCACTAGCCCACAGATTCCCATTCCACTCGCCCACAGCTTCCCATTCCACTAGCCCACAGATGCCCATTCCACTCGCCCACAGATTCCCATTCCACTAGCCCACAGTTTCCCATTCCACTAGCCCAGTTTCCCATTCCACTAGCCCACAGATTCCCATTCCACTAGCCCACAGTTTCCCATTCCACTATCCCACAGATTCCCATTCCACTAGCCCACAGTTTCCCGTTCTACTAGCCCACAGTTTCCCATTCCACTAGCCCACAGTTTCGCTTTCCACTAGCCCACAGATTCCCATTCCACTAGCCCAGTTTCCCATTCCACTAGCCCACAGATTCCCATTCCACTAGCCCACAGTTTCCCGTTCCATTAGCCCAGTTTCCCATTCCACGAGCCAACAGATTCCCATTCCACTAGCCCAGTTTCCCGTTCCACTCGCTCACAGTTTCCCATTCCACTAGCCCACAGATTCCCATTCCACTAGCCCACAGATTCCCATTCCACTCGCCCACAGATTCCCATTCCACTATCCCACAATTTCCCATTCCTCTAGCCCACAGTTTCCCATTCCTCCAGCCCACAGTTTCCCATTCCACTAGCCCACAGTTTCCCATTCCACTACCCAGTTTCCCATTCCACGAGCCCACAGATTCCCATTCCAGTCGCCCACGGTTTCCCATTCCACGAGCCCACGGTTTCCCATTCCACTAGCCCAGTTTCCCATTCCACGAGCCCACAGATTCCCATTCCACTCGCCCACGGTTTCCCATTCCACGAGCCCACAGTTTCCCATTCCACTAGCCCACAGTTTCCCGTTCCACTAGCCCACAGATTCCCATTCCAGTAGCCCACAGATTCCCATTCCACTAGCCCACAGATTCCCATTCCACTAGCCCCGTTTAACGTTCCACTAGCCCACAGTTTCCCATTCCACTAGCCCACAGTTTCCCATTCCACTAGCCCACAGATTCCCTTTCCACTAGCCCCATTTCCCGTTCCACGAGCCCACAGCTTCCCATTCCACTAGCCCACAGATTCCCATTCCACTAGCCCACAGTTTCCCATTCCACTAGCCCAGTTTCCCATTCCACGAGCCCACAGATTCCCATTCCACTCGCCCACGGTTTCCCATTCCACGAGCCCACAATTTGCTATTCCACTAGCCCACAGTTTCCCATTCCACTAGCCCACAGATTCCCATTCCACTAGCCCACAGTTTCCCATTCCACTAGCCCACAGTTTCCCGTTCCTCGAGCCCACAGATTCCCATTCCACTAGCCCAGTTTCCCATTCCGCTAGCCCACAGAATCCCATTCCACCAGCCACATTTTCCCATTCCACTAGCCCACAGATTCCCATTCCACTAGCCCACAGATTCCCATTCCACTAGCCCACAGTTTCCCATTCCACTAGCCCACAGATTCCCATTCCACTCACCCAGTTTCCCGTTCCACTAGCCCACAGATTCCCAAATCCACTAGCCCAGTTTCCCATTCCACTAGCCCACAGATTCCCAAATCCACAAGCCCAGTTTCCCGTTCCACGAGCCCACAGATTTCCAAATCCACTAGCCCACAGTTTCCCGTTCCACTTGCCCACAGTTTGACATTCCACTAGCCCACAGATTCCCATTCCACTAGTCCACAGTTTCCCATTCCACTAGCCCACAGTTTCCCATTCCACTAGCCCACAGATTCCCATTCCACCAGCCCAGATTCCCATTCCACTAGCCCACAGATTCTCATTCCACTAGCCCACAGTTTCCCATTCCACTATCCCGCAGTTTCCCGTTCCACTAGCCCACATTTTCCCGTTCCACGAGCCCACAGTTTCCCGTTCCACTAGCCCACAGTTTCCCATTCCACTAGCCCACAGATTCCCATTCCACTAGCCCACAGTTTCCCATTCCACTAGCCCACAGTTTCCCATTCCACTAGCCCACAGATTCCCATTCCACTACCCACAGATTCCCATTCCTCTAGCCCACAGTTTCCCATTCCACTAGCCCAAAGATTCCCATTCCACCAGCCCAGATTCCCATTCCACTAGCCCACAGTTTCCCATTCCACTAGCCCACAGTTTCCCATTCCACTAGCCCACAGTTTCCCATTCCACTAGCCCACAGTTTCCCATTCCACTAGCCCACAGATTCCCATTCCACTAGCCCACAGTTTCCCATTCCACTACCCACAGATTCCCATTCCTCTAGCCCACAGTTTCCCATTCCACTAGCCCAAATATTCCCATTCCACCAGCCCAGATTCCCGTTCCACTAGCCCACAGTTTCCCATTCCACCAGCCCACAGTTTCCCATTCCACTAGCCTACAGATTCCCATTCCACTAGCCCACAGATTCCCATTCCACTAGCCCACAGTTTCCCGTTCCACTAGCCCATAGATTCCCATTCCACTAGCCCACAGATTCCCATTCCACTAGCCCACAGATTCCCATTCCACTAGCCCACAGATTCCCATTCCTCTAGCCCACAGTTTCCCATTCCACTAGCCCAAAGATTCCCATTCCACCAGCCCAGATTCCCGTTCCACTAGCCCACAGTTTCCCGTTCCACTAGCCCACAGATTCCCATTCCACTAGCCCACAGATTCCCATTCCACTAGCCCACAGTTTCCCGTTCCACTAGCCCATAGAGTCCCATTCCACTAGCCCACAGATTCCCATTCCACTAGCCCACAGCTTCCCATTCCACTAGCCCACAGATGCCCATTCCACTCGCCCACAGATTCCCATTCCACTAGCCCACAGTTTCCCATTCCACTAGCCCAGTTTCCCATTCCACTAGCCCACAGATTCCCATTCCACTAGCCCACAGTTTCCCATTCCACTATCCCACAGATTCCCATTCCACTAGCCCACAGTTTCCCGTTCTACTAGCCCACAGTTTCCCATTCCACTAGCCCACAGTTTCGCTTTCCACTAGCCCACAGATTCCCATTCCACTAGCCCAGTTTCCCATTCCACTAGCCCACAGATTCCCATTCCACTAGCCCACAGTTTCCCGTTCCATTAGCCCAGTTTCCCATTCCACGAGCCAACAGATTCCCATTCCACTAGCCCAGTTTCCCGTTCCACTCGCTCACAGTTTCCCATTCCACTAGCCCACAGATTCCCATTCCACTAGCCCACAGATTCCCATTCCACTCGCCCACAGATTCCCATTCCACTATCCCACAATTTCCCATTCCTCTAGCCCACAGTTTCCCATTCCTCCAGCCCACAGTTTCCCATTCCACTAGCCCACAGTTTCCCATTCCACTAGCCCAGTTTCCCATTCCACGAGCCCACAGATTCCCATTCCACTCGCCCACGGTTTCCCATTCCACGAGCCCACGGTTTCCCATTCCACTAGCCCAGTTTCCCATTCCACGAGCCCACAGATTCCCATTCCACTCGCCCACGGTTTCCCATTCCACGAGCCCACAGTTTCCCATTCCACTAGCCCACAGTTTCCCGTTCCACTAGCCCACAGATTCCCATTCCAGTAGCCCACAGATTCCCATTCCACTAGCCCACAGATTCCCATTCCACTAGCCCCGTTTAACGTTCCACTAGCCCACAGTTACCCATTCCACTAGCCCACAGTTTCCCATTCCACTAGCCCACAGATTCCCTTTCCACTAGCCCCATTTCCCGTTCCACGAGCCCACAGCTTCCCATTCCACTAGCCCACAGTTTCCCATTCCACTAGCCCACAGTTTCCCATTCCACTAGCCCAGTTTCCCATTCCACGAGCCCACAGATTCCCATTCCACTCGCCCACGGTTTCCCATTCCACGAGCCCACAATTTGCTATTCCACTAGCCCACAGTTTCCCATTCCACTAGCCCACAGATTCCCATTCCACTAGCCCACAGTTTCCCATTCCACTAGCCCACAGTTTCCCGTTCCTCGAGCCCACAGATTCCCATTCCACTAGCCCAGTTTCCCATTCCGCTAGCCCACAGAATCCCATTCCACCAGCCACATTTTCCCATTCCACTAGCCCACAGATTCCCATTCCACTAGCCCACAGATTCCCATTCCACTAGCCCACAGTTTCCCATTCCACTAGCCCACAGATTCCCATTCCACTCGCCCAGTTTCCCGTTCCACTAGCCCACAGATTCCCAAATCCACTAGCCCAGTTTCCCATTCCACTAGCCCACAGATTCCCAAATCCACAAGCCCAGTTTCCCGTTCCACTAGCCCACAGATTCCCATTCCACTAGTCCACAGTTTCCCATTCCACTAGCCCACAGTTTCCCGTTCCACTAGCCCACAGTTTGACATTCCACTAGCCCACAGATTCCCATTCCACTAGCCCACAGTTTCCCATTCCACTAGCCCACAGTTTCCCGTTACACTAGCCCACAGTTTCCCGTTCCACTAGCCCACAGTTTCCCATTCCACTAGCCCACAGTTTCCCGTTCCACTAGCCCACAGTTTCCCATTCCACTAGCCCACAGATTCCCTTTCCACTAGCCCACAGTTTCCCATTCCACTAGCCCACAGATTCCCTTTCCACTAGCCCACAGATTCCCATTCCACTAGCCCACAGATTCCCGTTCCACCAGCCCACAGATTCCCATTCCACTAGCCCAGTTTCCCATTCCACTAGTCCACAGTATCCCTTTCCACTAGCCCACAGCTTCCCATTCCACTAGCCCACAGTTTCCCGTTCCACTAGCCCACAGATTCCCTTTCCACTAGCCCACAGTTTCCCGTTCCACTAGCCCAGTTTCCCATTCCACTAGCCCACAGTTTCCCATTCCACTAGCCCACAGTTTCCCGTTCCACTAGTCCACAGATTCCCTTTCCACTAGCCCACAGTTTCCCATTCCACTAGCCCACAGATTCCCATTCCACTAGCCCACAGTTTCCCGTTCCACTAGCCCAGTTTCCCATTCCACTAGTCCACAGTTTCCCTTTCCACTAGCCCACAGTTTCCCGTTCCGCGAGCCCACAGATTCCCTTTCCACTAGCCCACAGTTTCCCGTTCCAGTAGCCCACAGATTCCCATTCCACTGGCCCACAGTTTCCCATTCCACTAGCCCACAGTATCCCTTTCCACGAGCCCACAGTTTCCCATTCCACTAGCCCACAATTTCCCATTCCACTAGCCCATAGATTCCCATTCCACGAGCCCAGTTTCCCATTCCACTAGCCCACAGATTCCCACTCCACTAGCCCACAGATTCCCATTCCACTATCCCAGTTTCCTGTTCCACTAGCCCACAGATTCCCATTCCACTAGCCCACAGTTTCCCGTTCCACTAGCCCAGTTTCCCATTCCAGTTGCCCACAGATTCCCATTCCACTAGCCCACAGTTTCCCATTCCACTAGCCCACAGATTCCCATTCCACTAGCCCACAGATTCCCATTCCACTAGCCCACAGATTCCCATTCCACTAGCCCAGTTTCCCATTCCTCTAGCCCACAGATTCCGGTTCCACTAGCCCACAGATTCCCATTCCACTAGCCCAGTTTCCCATTCCACTAGCCCACAGATTCCCGTTCCACAAGCCCAGTTTCCCATTCCACGAGCCCACAGATTCCCATTCCACTGGCCCAGTTTCCCATTCCACTAGCCCACAGTTTCCCATTCCACTAGCCCACAGATTCCCATTCCACTAGCCCACAGATTCCCTTTCCACTAGCCCACAGATTCCCATTCCACTAGCCCAGTTTCCCATTCCACGAGCCCACAGTTTCCCATTCCACTAGCCCACAGATTCCCATTCCACGAGCCCACAGATTCCCTTTCCACTAGCCCACAGATTCCCTTTCCACTAGCCCACAGATTCCCATTCCACTAGCCCACAGATACCCGTTCCACTAGCCCACAGTTTCTCATTCCACTAGCCCAGTTTCCCATTCCACTAGTCCACAGTTTCCCATTCCACTAGCCCACAGTTTCCCGTTCCAGTAGCCCACAGTTTGACATTCCACTAGCCCACAGATTCCCATTCCACTAGCCCACAGTTTCCCATTCCACTAGCCCACAGTTTCCCGTTCCACTAGCCCACAGATTCCCTTTCCACTAGCCCACAGATTCCCATTCCACTAGCCCAGTTTCCCATTCCACGAGCCCACAGTTTCCCATTCCACTAGCCCACAGATTCCCATTCCACGAGCCCTCAGATTCCCTTTCCAATAGCCCAAAGATTCCCTTTCCACTAGCCCACAGATTCCCATTCCACTAGCCCACAGATTCCCGTTCCACTAGCCCACAGTTTCCCATTCCACTCGCCCAGTTTCCCATTCCACTAGCCCACAGATTCCCGTTCCACTAGCCCAGTTTCCCATTCCACTAGCCCACAGATTCCCATTCCACTAGCCCAGTTTCCCATTCCACTAGCCCACAGTTTCCCATTCCACTAGCCCACAGATTCCCATTCCACTGGCCCACAGATTCCCATTCCACTAGCCCACAGATTCCCATTCCACTAGCCCACAGTTTCCCGTTCCACTAGCCCACAGATTCCCATTCCAGTAGCCCACAGATTCCCATTCCACTAGCCCACAGATTCCCATTCCACTAGCCCACAGATTCCCATTCCACTAGCCCACAGATTCCCATTCCACAAGCCCAGTTTCCCATTCCACTAGCCCACAGATTCCCGTTCCACTAGCCCACAGATTCCCTTTCCACTAGCCCACAGTTTCCCATTCCACTAGCCCATTTTCCCGTTCCACTAGCCCACAGTTTCCCATTCCACTAGCCCACAGATTCCCATTCCACTAGCCCACAGTTTCCCATTCCACTAGCCCACAGTTTCCCGTTCCACTAGCCCACAGATTCCCTTTCCACTAGCCCACAGATTCCCATTCCACTAGCCCAGTTTCCCATTCCAGTAGCCCACAGATTCCCATTCCACTAGCCCACAGATTCCCATTCCACTAGCCCACAGATTCCCATTCCACAAGCCCACAGATTCCCATTCCACTAGCCCAGTTTCCCATTCCACTAGCCCACAGATTCCCGTTCCACTAGCCCACAGATTCCCATTCCACTAGCCCAGTTTCCCATTCCACTAGCCCACAGATTCCCGTTCCACTAGCCCACAGATTCCCATTCCACTAGCCCACAGATTCCCATTCCACTAGCCCACAGATTCCCGTTCCACTAGCCCACAGATTCCCATTCCACTAGCCCACAGATTCCCATTCCACTAGCCCACAGTTTCCCATTCCACTAGCCCAGTTTCCCATTCCACTAGCCCACAGATTCCCATTCCACTAGCCCACAGATTCCCATTCCACTAGCCCACAGATTCCCATTCCACTAGCCCAGTTTCCCATTCCACTAGCCCACACATTCCCATTCCACTAGCCCACAGATTCCCATTCCACTAGCTCACAGTTTACCATTCCACTAGCCCACAGATTCCCATTCCACTAGTGCACATTTTCCCATTCCACTAGCCCACAGATTCCCATTCCACTAGCCCACAGATTCCCGTTCCACTATCCCAGTTTCTTGTTCCACTAGCCCACAGATTCCCATTCCACTAGCCCACAGATTCCCATTCCACTAGCCCACAGATTCCCATTCCACTAGCCCACAGTTTCCCGTTCCACTAGCCCGCAGTTTCCCATTCCACTAGCCCACAGATTCCCATTCCACTAGCCCACAGATTCCCATTCCACTAGCCCACAGATTCCCATTCCACTAGCCCACAGTTTCCCATTCCACTAGCCCACATTTTCCCATTCCACTAGCCCACATTTTCCCATTCCACTAGCCCTGTTTCCCATTCCACTAGCCCACAGTTTCCCATTCCACTCGCCCACAGTTTCCCATTCCACTAGCCCACAGATTCCCATTCCACTAGCCCACAGATTCCCATTCCACTAGCCCACAGATTCCCATTCCACTAGCCCACAGTTTCCCATTCCACTAGCCCACAGATTCCCATTCCACTAGCCCACAGATTCCCATTCCACTAGCCCACAGATTCCCATTCCACTAGCCCGCAGTTTCCCATTCCACTAGCCCACATTTTCACATTCCACTAGCCCACAGTTTCCCATTCCACTAGCCCAGTTTCCCATTCCACTAGCCCACAGTTTCCCATTCCACTCGCCCAAAGTTTCCCGTTCCAGTAGCCCACAGTTTCCCATTCCACTAGCGCACAGATTCCCATTCCACTAGCCCACAGATTCCCGTTCCACTATCCCAGTTTCCTGTTCCGCTAGCCCACAGATTCCCATTCCACTCGCCCACAGTTTCCCATTCCATTAGCCCACAGTATCCCATTCCACTAGCCCAGTTTCCCATTCCACTAGCCCACAGATTCCCATTCCATTAGCCCACAGTTTCCCATTCCACTAGCCCAGTTTCCCATTCCACTGGCCCACAGATTCCCATGCCACTAGCCCACAGTTTCCCATTCCACTAGCCCACATTTTCCCACTCCACCAGCCCACATTTTCCCATTCCATTAGCCCACAGTTTCCCGTTCCACTAGCCCAGTTTCCCATTCCACTAGCCCTCAGATTCCCATTCCACTAGCCCAGTTTCCCGTTCCACTAGCACACAGATTCCCATTCCACTGGCCCAGTTTCCCATTCCACTAGCCCACAGTTTCCCATTCCACTAGCCCACAGATTCCCATTCCACTATCCCACAGATTCCCTTTCCACTAGCCCACAGATTCCCATTCCACTAGCCCAGTTTCCCATTCCACTAGCCCACAGTTTCCCATTCCACTAGCCCACAGTTTCCCATTCCACTAGCCCAGTTTCCCATTCCACTAGCCCACAGTTTCCCATTCCACTAGCCCACAGATTCCCTTTCCACTAGCCCACAGATTCCCTTTCCACTCGCCCACAGATTCCCATTCCACTAGCCCACAGATTCCCGTTCCACTAGCCCACAGTTTCCCATTCCACTTGCCCAGTTTCCCATTCCACTAGCCCACAGATTCCCGTTCCACTAGCCCAGTTTCCCATTCCACTAGCCCACAGATTCCCATTCCACTAGCCCAGTTTCCCATTCCACTAGCCCACAGTTTCCCATTCCACTAGCCCACAGATTCCCATTCCACTGGCCCACAGATTCCCATTCCACTAGCCCACAGATTCCCATTCCACTAGCCCACAGTTTCCCGTTCCACTAGCCCACAGATTCCCATTCCACTAGCCCACAGATTCCCATTCCACTAGCCCACAGATTCCCATTCCACTAGCCCACAGATTCCCATTCCACTAGCCCACAGATTCCCATTCCACTAGCCCAGTTTCCCATTCCACTAGCCCACAGATTCCCGTTCCACTAGCCCACAGATTCCCTTTCCACTAGCCCACAGTTTCCCATTCCACTAGCCCAGTTTCCCGTTCCACTAGCCCACAGTTTCCCATTCCACTAGCCCACAGATTCCCATTCCACTAGCCCAGTTTCCCATTCCACTAGCCCACAGATTCCCGTGCCACTAGCCCACAGATTCCCATTCCATTAGCCCAGTTTCCCATTCCACTAGCCCACAGATTCCCGTTCCACTAGCCCACAGATTCCCATTCCACTAGCCCACAGATTCCCATTCCACTAGCCCACAGATTCCCGTTCCACTAGCCCACAGATTCCCATTCCACTAGCCCACAGATTCCCATTCCACTAGCCCACAGTTTCCCATTCCACTAGCCCAGTTTCCCATTCCACTAGCCCACAGATTCCCATTCCACTAGCCCACAGATTCCCATTTCACTAGCCCACAGATTCCCATTCCACTAGCCCAGTTTCCCATTCCACTAGCCCACAGATTCCCATTCCACGAGCCCACAGATTCCCATTCCACTAGCCCACAGTTTCCCATTCCACTAGCCTACAGATTCCCATTCCACTAGTGCACAGTTTCCCATTCCACTAGCCCACAGATTCCCATTCCACTAGCCCACAGATTCCCGTTCCACTATCCCAGTTTCCTGTTCCACTAGCCCACAGATTCCCATTCCACTAGCCCACAGATTCCCATTCCACTAGCCCACAGATTCCCATTCCACTAGCCCACAGTTTCCCGTTCCACTAGCCCGCAGTTTCCCATTCCACTAGCCCACAGATTCCCATTCCACTAGCCCACAGATTCCCATTCCTCTAGCCCACAGATTCCCATTCCACTAGCCCACAGTTTCCCATTCCACTAGCCCACATTTTCCCATTCCACTAGCCCACAGTTTCCCATTCCACTAGCCCAGTTTCCCATTCCACTAGCCCACAGTTTCCCATTCCACTCGCCCACAGTTTCCCATTCCACTAGCCCACAGATTCCCATTCCACTAGCCCACAGATTCCCATTCCACTAGCCCACAGATTCCCATTCCACTAGCCCATAGTTTCCCATTCCACTAGCCCACAGATTCCCATTCCACTAGCCCACAGATTCCCATTCCACTATCCCAGTTTCCTGTTCCACTAGCCCACAGATTCCCAAACCACTAGCCCACAGATTCCCATTCCACTAGCCCACAGATTCCCATTCCACTAGCCCACAGTTTCCCATTCCACTAGCCCAGTTTCCCATTCCACTAGCCCACAGTTTCCCATTCCACTCGCCCACAGTTTCCCATTCCACTAGCCCACAGATTCCCAATCCACTAGCCCACAGATTCCCATTCTACTAGCCCACAGATTCCCATTCCACTAGCCCATAGTTTCCCATTCCACTAGCCCACAGATTCCCATTCCACTAGCCCACAGATTCCCATTCCACTAGCCCACAGTTTCCCATTCCACTAGCCCACAGATTCCCATTCCACTAGCCCACAGATTCCCATTCCACTAGCCCACAGATTCCCATTCCACTAGCCCACAGTTTCCCATTCCACTAGACCACATTTTCACATTCCACTCACCCACAGTTTCCCATTCCACGAGCCCAGTTTCCCATTCCACTAGCCCACAGTTTCCCATTCCACTCGCCCAAAGTTTCCCGTTCCACTAGCCCACAGTTTCCCATTCCACTAGCGCACAGATTCCCATTCCACTAGCCCACAGATTCCCGTTCCACTATCCCAGTTTCCTGTTCCGCTAGCCCACAGATTCCCATTCCACTCGCCCACAGTTTCCCATTCCATTAGCCCACAGTTTCCCATTCCACTAGCCCAGTTTCCCATTCCACTAGCCCACAGATTCCCATTCCATTAGCCCACAGTTTCCCATTCCACTAGCCCAGTTTCCCATTCCACTGGCCCACAGATTCCCATGCCACTAGCCCACAGTTTCCCATTCCACTAGCCCACATTTTCCCATTCCACCAGCCCACATTTTCCCATTGCACTCGCCCACAGTTTCCCGTTCCACTAGCCCAGTTTCCCATTCCACTAGCCCTCAGATTCCCATTCCACTAGCCCAGTTTCCCGTTCCACTAGCACACAGATTCCCATTCCACTAGCCCACAGATTCCCGTTCCACTAGCCCAGTTTCCCGTTACACTAGCCCACAGTTTCCCATTCCACTAGCCCACAGTTTCCCATTCCACTAGCCCACAGTTTCCCATTCCACAAGCCCACAGATTCCCGTTCCACTAGCCCACAGTTTCCCATTCCACTAGCCCACAGTTTCCCATTCCACTAGCCCACAGATTCCCTTTCCACTAGCCCACAGATTCCCATTCCACTAGCCCACAGATTCCCATTCCATTAGCCCACAGTTTCCCTTTCCACTAGGCCACAGTTTCCCGTTCCACTAGCCCACAGATTCCCATTCCATTAGCCCACAGTTTCCCATACCACTAGCCCACAGTTTCCCATTCCACTAGCCCACAGATTCCCATTCCACTAGCCCAGTTTCCCATTCCACTAGCCCACAGATTCCCATTCCACGAGCCCACAGATTCCCATTCCACTAGCCCACAGTTTCCCATTCCACTAGCCTACAGATTCCCATTCCACTAGTGCACAGTTTCCCATTCCACTAGCCCACAGATTCCCATTCCACTAGCCCACAGATTCCCGTTCCACTATCCCAGTTTCCTGTTCCACTAGCCCACAGATTCCCATTCCACTAGCCCACAGATTCCCATTCCACTAGCCCACAGATTCCCATTCCACTAGCCCACAGTTTCCCGTTCCACTAGCCCGCAGTTTCCCATTCCACTAGCCCACAGATTCCCATTCCACTAGCCCACAGATTCCCATTCCTCTAGCCCACAGATTCCCATTCCACTAGCCCACAGTTTCCCATTCCACTAGCCCACATTTTCCCATTCCACTAGCCCACAGTTTCCCATTCCACTAGCCCAGTTTCCCATTCCACTAGCCCACAGTTTCCCATTCCACTCGCCCACAGTTTCCCATTCCACTAGCCCACAGATTCCCATTCCACTAGCCCACAGATTCCCATTCCACTAGCCCACAGATTCCCATTCCACTAGCCCATAGTTTCCCATTCCACTAGCCCACAGATTCCCATTCCACTAGCCCACAGATTCCCATTCCACTATCCCAGTTTCCTGTTCCACTAGCCCACAGATTCCCAAACCACTAGCCCACAGATTCCCATTCCACTAGCCCACAGATTCCCATTCCACTAGCCCACAGTTTCCCATTCCACTAGCCCAGTTTCCCATTCCACTAGCCCACAGTTTCCCATTCCACTCGCCCACAGTTTCCCATTCCACTAGCCCACAGATTCCCAATCCACTAGCCCACAGATTCCCATTCTACTAGCCCACAGATTCCCATTCCACTAGCCCATAGTTTCCCATTCCACTAGCCCACAGATTCCCATTCCACTAGCCCACAGATTCCCATTCCACTAGCCCACAGTTTCCCATTCCACTAGCCCACAGATTCCCATTCCACTAGCCCATAGTTTCCCATTCCACTAGCCCACAGATTCCCATTCCACTAGCCCACAGATTCCCATTCCACTAGCCCACAGTTTCCCATTCCACTAGCCCACAGATTCCCATTCCACTAGCCCACAGATTCCCATTCCACTAGCCCACAGATTCCCATTCCACTAGCCCACAGTTTCCCATTCCACTAGACCACATTTTCACATTCCACTCACCCACAGTTTCCCATTCCACGAGCCCAGTTTCCCATTCCACTAGCCCACAGTTTCCCATTCCACTCGCCCAAAGTTTCCCGTTCCACTAGCCCACAGTTTCCCATTCCACTAGCGCACAGATTCCCATTCCACTAGCCCACAGATTCCCGTTCCACTATCCCAGTTTCCTGTTCCGCTAGCCCACAGATTCCCATTCCACTCGCCCACAGTTTCCCATTCCATTAGCCCACAGTTTCCCATTCCACTAGCCCAGTTTCCCATTCCACTAGCCCACAGATTCCCATTCCATTAGCCCACAGTTTCCCATTCCACTAGCCCAGTTTCCCATTCCACTGGCCCACAGATTCCCATGCCACTAGCCCACAGTTTCCCATTCCACTAGCCCACATTTTCCCATTCCACCAGCCCACATTTTCCCATTGCACTCGCCCACAGTTTCCCGTTCCACTAGCCCAGTTTCCCATTCCACTAGCCCTCAGATTCCCATTCCACTAGCCCAGTTTCCCGTTCCACTAGCACACAGATTCCCATTCCACTAGCCCACAGATTCCCGTTCCACTAGCCCAGTTTCCCGTTACACTAGCCCACAGTTTCCCATTCCACTAGCCCACAGTTTCCCATTCCACTAGCCCACAGTTTCCCATTCCACAAGCCCACAGATTCCCGTTCCACTAGCCCACAGTTTCCCATTCCACTAGCCCACAGTTTCCCATTCCACTAGCCCACAGATTCCCTTTCCACTAGCCCACAGATTCCCATTCCACTAGCCCACAGATTCCCATTCCATTAGCCCACAGTTTCCCTTTCCACTAGGCCACAGTTTCCCGTTCCACTAGCCCACAGATTCCCATTCCATTAGCCCACAGTTTCCCATACCACTAGCCCACAGTTTCCCATTCCACAAGCCCACAGATTCCCGTTCCACTAGCCCACAGTTTCCCATTCCACTAGCCCACAGTTTCCCATTCCACTAGCCCACAGATTCCCTTTCCACTAGCCCACAGATTCCCATTCCACTAGCCCACAGATTCCCATTCCATTAGCCCACAGTTTCCCTTTCCACTAGGCCACAGTTTCCCGTTCCACTAGCCCACAGATTCCCATTCCATTAGCCCACAGTTTCCCATACCACTAGCCCACAGTTTCCCATTCCACTAGCCCACAGTTTCCCATTCCACTAGCCCACAGTTTCCCATTCCACTAGCCCACAGATTCCCATTCCACTAGCCCACAGTTTCCCATTCCACTAGCCCACAGTTTCCCGTTCCTCTAGCCCACAGTTTCCCGTTCCATTAGCCCACAGTTTCCCATTCTTCTAGCCCACAGTTTCCCATTCCACTAGCCCACAGTTTCCCGTTCCTCTAGCCCACAGTTTCCCGTTCCATTAGCCCACAGATTCCCATTCCACTAGCCCACAGATTCCCATTCCACTCGCCCACAGATTCCCATTCCACTAGCCCACAGTTTCCCATTCCACTAGCCCACAGTTTCCCGTTCCTCTAGCCCACAGTTTCCCGTTCCATTAGCCCACAGTTTCCCATTCCACTAGCCCACAGATTCCAGTTCCACTACCCCAGTTTCCCATTCCACTAGCCCACAGATTCCCATTCCACTAGCCCACAGATTCCCATTCCACTAGCTCACAGATTCCCATTCCACTCGCCCACAGATTCCCATTCCACTACCCCAGTTTCCCATTCCACTAGCCCACAGATTCTCATTCCACTAGCCCACAGTTTCCCATTCCACTAGCCCACAGTTTCCCATTCCACTAGCCCACAGATTCCCATTCCACGAGCCCACAGTTTCCCATTCCACTAGCCCACAGATTCCCATTCCGCTAGCCCACAGATTCCCATTCCACTAGCCCACAGTTTCCCATTCCACTAGCCCACAGTTTCCCGTTCCTCTAGCCCACAGTTTCCCGTTCCATTAGCCAACAGTTTCCCATTCCACTAGCCCACAGATTCCCATTCCATTAGCCCACAATTTTCCGTTCCACGAGCCCACAAATTCCCATTCCACCAGCCCACAGATTCCAGTTCCACTACCCCAGTTTCCCATTCCACTAGCCCACAGATTCCCATTCCACTCGCCCACAGTTTCCCGTTCCACTAGCCCACAGATTCCCATTCCACTCGCCCACAGATTCCCATTCCACTAGCCCACAGATTCCCATTCCACTAGCCCACAGATTCCCATTCCACGAGCCCACAGTTTCCCATTCCACTAGCCCACAGATTCCCATTCCACTAGCCCACAGATTCCCATTCCACTAGCCCACAGATTCCCATTCCAATACCCCAGTTTCCCATTCCACTAGCCCACAGATTCCCATTCCAATACCCCAGTTTCCCATTCCACTCGCCCACAGATTCCCATTCCACTAGCCCACAGATTCCCATTCCACTAGCCCACAGATTCCCATTCCACGAGCCCACAGTTTCCCATTCCACTAGCCCACAGATTCCCATTCCACTAGCCCACAGATTCCCATTCCACTAGCCCACAGATTCCCATTCCAATACCCCAGTTTCCCATTCCACTAGCCCACAGATTCCCATTCCACTACCCCAGTTTCCCATTCCACTAGCCCACAGATTCCCATTCCACTAGCCCACAGATTCCCATTCCATTAGCCCACAATTTTCCGTTCCACGAGCCCACAAATTCCCATTCCACTCGCCCAGAGATTCCAGTTCCACTACCCCAGTTTCCCATTCCACTCACCACAGATTCCCATTCCACTAGCCCACAGATTCCCATTCCACTAGCCCACAGATTCCCATTTCACTAGCCCAGAGATTCCCATTCCACTCGCCCACAGATTCCCATTCCACTCGCCCACAGATTCCCATTCCATTAGCCCACAGATTCCCATTCCACTAGCCCACAGATTCCCATTCCACTAGCCCACAGTTTCCCATTCCACTAGCCCATAGATTCCCATTCCACTAGCCCACAGATTCCCATTCCACTAGCCCACAGATTCCCATTCCACTAGCCCACAGATTCCCATTCCACTCGCCCACAGATTCCCATTCCACTAGCCCAGAGTTTCCCATTCCACTAGCCCACAGTTTCCCATTCCACTAGCCCACAGATTCCCATTCCACTAGCCCACAGTTTCCCATTCCACGAGCCCACAGATTCCCATTCCACAACCCACAGATTCCCATTCCACTCGCCCACAGATTCCCATTCCACTAGCCCAGAGTTTCCCATTCCACTAGCCCACAGTTTCCCATTCCACTAGCCCACAGATTCCCATTCCACTAGCCCACAGTTTCCCATTCCACTAGCCCACAGATTCCCATTCCACAACCCACAGTTTCCCATTCCACTAGCCCATAGATTCCCATTCCACTAGCCCACAGATTCCCATTCCACTAGCCCACAGATTCCCATTCCACTAGCCCACAGATTCCCATTCCACTCGCCCACAGATTCCCATTCCACTAGCCCAGAGTTTCCCATTCCACTAGCCCACAGTTTCCCATTCCACTAGCCCACAGATTCCCATTCCACTCGCCCACAGATTCCCATTCCACTAGCCCACAGATTCCCATTCCACTACCCCAGATTCCCATTCCACTAGCCCACAGTTTCCCGTTCCTCCAGCCCACAGTTTCCCGTTCCACTGGCCCACAGATTCCCATTCCACTAGCCCACAGTTTCCCATTCCACTAGCCCACAGATTCCCATTCCACTAGCCCACAGATTCCCATTCCACTCGCCCACAGATTCCCATTCCACTAGCCCACAGGTTCCCATTCCTCTGGCCCACAGTTTCCCATTCCACTAGCCCACAGATTCCCATTCCACTAGCCCACAGATTCCCATTCCACTAGCCCACAGTTTCCCGTTCCTCCAGCCCACAGTTTCCCATTCCACTAGCCCACAGTTTCCCATTCCACTAGCCCACAGTTTCCCATTCCACTAGCCCACAGATTCCCATTCCACTAGCCCACAGTTTCCCGTTCCTCTAGCCCACAGTTTCCCGTTCCATTAGCCCACAGTTTCCCATTCCACTAGCCCACAGATTCCCATTCCACTAGCCCACAGTTTCCCGTTCCTCTAGCCCACAGCTTCCCGTTCCATTAGCCCACAGTTTCCCATTCCACTAGCCCACAGTTTCCCATTCCAATAGTCCACATTTTCCCATTCCACGAGCCCACAGATTCCAGTTCCACTAGCCCACAGTTTCCCGTTCCATTAGCCCACAGATTCCCATTCCACGAGCCCACAGTTTCCCATTCCACTCGCCCACAGATTCCCATTCCACTAGCCCACAGATTCCCATTCCACTAGCCCACAGATTCCCATTCCACTAGCCCACAGATTCCCATTCCACTCGCCCACAGATTCCCATTCCACTAGCCCACAGATTCCCATTCCACTAGCCCACAGATTCCCATTCCACTAGCCCACAGATTCCCATTCCACTCGCCCACATATTCCCATTCCACTAGCCCACAGATTCCCATTCCACTAGCCCACAGATTCCCATTCCACTCGCCCACAGTTTCCCATTCCACTAGCCCACAGATTCCAGTTCCACTAGCCCACAGTTTCCCATTCCACTAGCCCACAGATTCCCATTCCACTAGCCCACAGTTTCCCATTCCAGTATCCCACAGATTCCCATTCCACAAGCCCACAGTTTCCCATTCCACTAGCCCACAGTTTCCCGTTCCTCTAGCCCACAGTTTCCCGTTCCATTAGCCAACAGTTTCCCATTCCACTAGCCCACAGATTCCCATTCCATTAGTCCACAGTTTCCCGTTCCACGAGCCCACAAATTCCCATTCCACTAGCCCAGAGATTCCAGTTCCACTACCCCAGTTTCCCATTCCACTCACCACAGATTCCCATTCCACTAGCACACATATTCCCATTCCACTAGCCCACAGATTCCCATTCCACTAGCCCACAGATTCCCATTCCACGAGCCCACAGTTTCCCATTCCACTAGCCCACAGATTCCCATTCCACTGGCCCACAGATTCCCATTCCACTAGCCCACAGTTTCACATTCCACTAGCCCACAGTTTCCCATTCCACTAGCCCACAGATTCCCATTCCACTAGCCCACAGTTTCCCATTCCACTAGCCCATAGATTCCCATTCCACTAGCCCATAGATTCCCATTCCACTAGCCCACAGATTCCCATTCCACTAGCCCACAGTTTCACATTCCACTAGCCCACAGTTTCCCATTCCACGAGCCCACAGTTTCCCATTCCACTAGCCCATAGATTCCCATTCCACTAGCCCATAGATTCCCATTCCACTAGCCCACAGATTCCCATTCCACTAGCCCACAGTTTCACATTCCACTAGCCCACAGATTCCCATTCCACGAGCCCACAGTTTCCCATTCCACTAGCCCACAGTTTCCCATTCCACTAGCCCACAGTTTCCCGTTCCACTAGCCCACAGTTTCCCATTCCACTAGCCCAGAGATTCCCATTCCACTCGCCCACAGATTCCCATTCCACTCGCCCACAGATTCCCATTCCATTAGCCCACAGTTTCCCATTCCACTAGCCCACAGATTCCCATTCCACTAGCCCACAGATTCCCATTCCACTAGCCCACAGTTTCCCGTTCCTCCAGCCCACAGTTTCCCGTTCCACTGGCCCACAGATTCCCATTCCACTAGCCCACAGTTTCCCATTCCACTAGCCCACAGATTCCCATTCCACTAGCCCACAGATTCCCATTCCACTCGCCCACAGATTCCCATTCCACTAGCCCACAGATTCCCATTCCACTAGCCCACAGCTTCCCATTCCACTAGCCCACAGATTCCCATTCCACTAGCCCACAGATTCCCGTTCCACTAGCCCACAGTTTCCCGTTCCTCCAGCCCACAGTTTCCCATTCCACTAGCCCACAGTTTCCCATTCCACTAGCCCACAGTTTCCCATTCCACTAGCCCACAGATTCCCATTCCACTAGCCCACAGTTTCCCGTTCCTCTAGCCCACAGTTTCCCGTTCCATTAGCCCACAGTTTCCCATTCCACTAGCCCACAGATTCCCATTCCACTAGCCCACAGTTTCCCGTTCCTCTAGCCCACAGTTTCCCGTTCCATTAGCCCACAGTTTCCCGTTCCTCTAGCCCACAGTTTCCCATTCCAATAGTCCACAGTTTCCCATTCCACTAGCCCACAGATTCCAGTTCCACTAGCCCACAGTTTCCCGTTCCATTAGCCCACAGATTCCCATTCCACGAGCCCACAGTTTCCCATTCCACTCGCCCACAGATTCCCATTCCACTAGCCCACAGATTCCCATTCCACTAGCCCACAGATTCCCATTCCACTAGCCCACAGATTCCAATTCCACTCGCCCACAGATTCCCATTCCACTAGCCCACAGATTCCCATTCCACTAGCCCACAGATTCCCATTCCACTAGCCCACAGATTCCCATTCCACTCGCCCACAGATTCCCATTCCACTAGCCCACAGATTCCCATTCCACTAGCCCACAGATTCCCATTCCACTCGCCCACAGTTTCCCATTCCACTAGCCCACAGATTCCAGTTCCACTACCCCAGTTTCCCATTCCACTCGCCCACAGTTTCCCGTTCCACTAGCCCACAGATTCCCATTCCACTCGCCCACAGATTCCCATTCCACTAGCCCACAGATTCCCATTCCACTAGCCCACAGTTTCCCATTCCACTAGCCCACAGATTCCCATTCCACTAGCCCACAGTTTCCCATTCCAGTATCCCACAGATTCCCATTCCACTAGCCCACAGTTTCACATTCCACTAGCCCACAGTTTCCCGTTCCTCTAGCCCACAGTTTCCCGTTCCATTAGCCCACAGTTTCCCATTCCACTAGCCCACAGATTCCCATTCCATTAGTCCACAGTTTCCCGTTCCACGAGCCCACAAATTCCCATTCCACTAGCCCACAGATTCCCGTTCCACTACCCCAGTTTCCCATTCCACTCGCCCACAGATTCCCATTCCACTAGCCCACAGATTCCCATTCCACTAGCCCACAGATTCCCATTCCACTAGCCCACAGTTTCCCATTCCACTAGCCCACAGTTTCCCGTTCCTCCAGCCCACAGTTTCCCGTTCCATTAGTCCACAGTTTCCCGTTCCACGAGCCCACAGATTCCCATTCCACTAGCCCACAGATTCACATTCCACTAGCCCAGTTTCCCATTCCACTAGCCCACAGATTCCCATTCCACTAGCCCACAGATTCCCATTCCACTAGCCCACAGTTTCCCATTCCACTAGCCCACAGATTCCCATTCCACTAGTGCACAGTTTCCCATTCCACTAGCCCACAGATTCCCATTCCACTAGCCCACAGATTCCCGTTCCACTATCCCAGTTTCTTGTTCCACTAGCCCACAGATTCCCATTCCACTAGCCCACAGATTCCCATTCCACTAGCCCACAGATTCCCATTCCACTAGCCCACAGTTTCCCGTTCCACTAGCCCGCAGTTTCCCATTCCACTAGCCCACAGATTCCCATTCCACTAGCCCACAGATTCCCATTCCACTAGCCCACAGATTCCCATTCCACTAGCCCACAGTTTCCCATTCCACTAGCCCACATTTTCCCATTCCACTAGCCCACAGTTTCCCATTCCACTAGCCCAGTTTCCCATTCCACTAGCCCACAGTTTCCCATTCCACTCGCCCACAGTTTCCCATTCCACTAGCCCACAGATTCCCATTCCACTAGCCCACAGATTCCCATTCCACTAGCCCACAGATTCCCATTCCACTAGCCCACAGTTTCCCATTCCACTAGCCCACAGATTCCCATTCCACTAGCCCACAGATTCCCATTCCACTAGCCCACAGTTTCCCATTCCACTAGCCCACAGATTCCCATTCCACTAGCCCACAGATTCCCATTCCACTAGCCCACAGATTCCCATTCCACTAGCCCACAGTTTCCCATTCCACTAGCCCACATTTTCACATTCCACTAGCCCACAGTTTCCCATTCCACTCGCCCAGTTTCCCATTCCACTAGCCCACAGTTTCCCATTCCACTCGCCCAAAGTTTCCCGTTCCACTAGCCCACAGTTTCCCATTCCACTAGCGCACAGATTCCCATTCCACTAGCCCACAGATTCCTGTTCCACTATCCCAGTTTCCTGTTCCGCTAGCCCACAGATTCCCATTCCACTCGCCCACAGTTTCCCATTCCATTAGCCCACAGTTTCCCATTCCACGAGCCCAGTTTCCCATTCCACTAGCCCACAGATTCCCATTCCATTAGCCCACAGTTTCCCATTCCACTAGCCCAGTTTCCCATGCCACTAGCCCACAGTTTCCCATTCCACTAGCCCACATTTTCCCACTCCACCAGCCCACATTTTCCCATTCCACTAGCCCACAGTTTCCCGTTCCACTAGCCCAGTTTCCCATTCCACTAGCCCTCAGATTCCCATTCCACTAGCCCACAGTTTCCCGTTCCACTAGCACACAGATTCCCATTCCACTATCCCACAGATTCCCTTTCCACTAGCCCACAGATTCCCATTCCACTAGCCCAGTTTCCCATTCCACTAGCCCACAGTTTCCCATTCCACTAGCCCACAGATTCCCATTCCACTAGCCCACAGATTCCCTTTCCACTAGCCCACAGATTCCCTTTCCACTAGCCCACAGATTCCCATTCCACTAGCCCACAGATTCCCGTTCCACTAGCCCACAGTTTCCCATTCCAATAGCCCAGTTTCCCATTCCACTAGCCCACAGATTCCCGTTCCACTAGCCCAGTTTCCCATTCCACTAGCCCACAGATTCCCATTCCACTAGCCCAGTTTCCCATTCCACTAGCCCACAGTTTCCCATTCCACTAGCCCACAGATTCCCATTCCACTGGCCCACAGATTCCCATTCCACTAGCCCACAGATTCCCATTCCACTAGCCCACAGTTTCCCGTTCCACGAGCCCACAGATTCCCATTCCACTAGCCCACAGATTCCCATTCCACTAGCCCACAGATTCCCATTCCACTAGCCCACAGATTCCCATTCCACTAGCCCACAGATTCCCATTCCACTAGCCCAGTTTCCCATTCCACTAGCCCACAGATTCCCGTTCCACTAGCCCACAGATTCCCTTTCCACTAGCCCACAGTTTCCCATTCCACTAGCCCAGTTTCCCGTTCCACTAGCCCACAGTTTCCCATTCCACTAGCCCACAGATTCCCATTCCACTAGCCCACAGATTCCCATTCCACTAGCCCACAGTTTCCCGTTCCACTAGCCCACAGATTCCCTTTCCACTAGCCCACAGATTCCCATTCCACTAGCCCAGTTTCCCATTCCAGTAGCCCACAGATTCCCATTCCACGAGCCCACAGATTCCCATTCCACTAGCCCACAGATTCCCATTCCACAAGCCCACAGATTCCCATTCCACTAGCCCAGTTTCCCATTCCACTAGCCCAGAGATTCCCGTACCACTAGCCCACAGATTCCCATTCCATTAGCCCAGTTTCCCATTCCACTAGCCCACAGATTCCCGTTCCACTAGCCCACAGATTCCCATTCCACTAGCCCACAGATTCCCATTCCACTAGCCCACAGATTCCCGTTCCACTAGCCCACAGATTCCCATTCCACTAGCCCACAGATTCCCATTCCACTAGCCCACAGTTTCCCATTCCACTAGCCCAGTTTCCCATTCCACTAGCCCACAGATTCCCATTCCACTAGCCCACAGATTCCCATTCCACTAGCCCACAGATTCCCATTCCACTAGCCCAGTTTCCCATTCCACTAGCCCACAGATTCCCATTCCACGAGCCCACAGATTCCCATTCCACTAGCCCACAGTTTCCCATTCCACTAGCCCACAGATTCCCATTCCACTAGCCCACAGATTCCCGTTCCACTATCCCAGTTTCCTGTTCCACTAGCCCACAGATTCCCATTCCACTAGCCCACAGATTCCCATTCCACTAGCCCACAGATTCCCATTCCACTAGCCCACAGTTTCCCGTTCCACTAGCCCGCAGTTTCCCATTCCACTAGCCCACAGATTCCCATTCCACTAGCCCACAGATTCCCATTCCACTATCCCACAGATTCCCATTCCACTAGCCCACAGTTTCCCATTCCACTAGCCCACATTTTCCCATTCCACTAGCCCACAGTTTCCCATTCCACTAGCCCAGTTTCCCATTCCACTAGCCCACAGTTTCCCATTCCACTCGCCCACCGTTTCCCATTCCACTAGCCCACAGATTCCCATTCCACTAGCCCACAGATTCCCATTCCACTAGCCCACAGATTCCCATTCCACTAGCCCATAGTTTCCCATTCCACTAGCCCACAGATTCCCATTCCACTAGCCCACAGATTCCCATTCCACTATCCCAGTTTCCTGTTCCACTAGCCCACAGATTCCCATTCCACTAGCCCACAGATTCCCATTCCACTAGCCCACTGATTCCCATTCCACTAGCGCACAGTTTCCCGTTCCACTAGCCCGCAGTTTCCCATTCCACTAGCCCACAGATTCCCATTCCACTAGCCCACAGATTCCCATTCCACTAGCCCACAGATTCCCATTCCACTAGCCCACAGTTTCCCATTCCACTAGCCCACATTTTCCCATTCCACTAGCCCACAGTTTCCCATTCCACTAGCCCACAGATTCCCATTCCACTAGCCCACAGTTTCCCATTCCACTCGCCCACAGTTTCCCATTCCACTAGCCCACAGTTTCCCATTCCACTAGCCCACATTTTCCCATTCCACTAGCCCACAGTTTCCCATTCCACTAGCCCACAGTTTCCCATTCCACTAGCCCACAGTTTCCCATTCCACTCGCCCACAGTTTCCCATTCCACTAGCCCACAGATTCCCATTCCACTAGCCCACAGATTCCCATTCCACTAGCCCATAGTTTCCCATTCCACTAGCCCACAGATTCCCATTCCACTAGCCCACAGATTCCCATTCCACTAGCCCACAGTTTCCCATTCCACTAGCCCACAGATTCCCATTCCACTAGCCCACAGATTCCCATTCCACTAGCCCACAGATTCCCATTCCACTAGCCCACAGTTTCCCATTCCACTAGCCCACATTTTCACATTCCACTCGCCCACAGTTTCCCATTCCACTAGCCCACAGATTCCCATTCCACTAGCCCAGTTTCCCATTCCACTAGCCCACAGTTTCCCATTCCACTCGCCCAAAGTTTCCCGTTCCACTAGCCCACAGTTTCCCATTCCACTAGCGCACAGATTCCCATTCCACTCGCCCAAAGTTTCCCGTTCCACTAGCCCACAGTTTCCCATTCCACTAGCCCACAGATTCCCGTTCCACTATCCCAGTTTCCTGTTCCGCTAGCCCACAGATTCCCATTCCACTCGCCCACAGTTTCCCATTCCATTAGCCCACAGTTTCCCATTCCACTAGCCCAGTTTCCCATTCCACTAGCCCACAGATTCCCATTCCATTAGCCCACAGTTTCCCATTCCACTAGCCCAGTTTCCCATTCCACTGGCCCACAGATTCCCATGCCACTAGCCCACAGTTTCCCATTCCACTAGCCCACATTTTCCCATTCCACCAGCCCACATTTTCCCATTGCACTAGCCCACAGTTTCCCGTTCCACTAGCCCAGTTTCCCATTCCACTAGCCCTCAGATTCCATTCCACTAGCCCAGTTTCCCGTTCCACTAGCCCACAGTTTCCCATTCCACTAGCCCACAGATTCCCGTTCCACTAGCCCAGTTTCCCGTTCCACTAGCCCACAGTTTCCCATTCCACTAGCCCACAGTTTCCCGTTCCACTAGCCCACAGTTTCCCATTCCACAAGCCCACAGATTCCCGTTCCACTAGCCCACAGTTTCCCATTGCACTAGCCCACAGTTTCGCATTCCACTAGCCCACAGATTCCCTTTCCACTAGCCCACAGATTCCCATTCCACTAGCCCACAGATTCCCATTCCATTAGCCCACAGTTTCCCATTCCACTAGGCCACAGTTTCCCGTTCCACTAGCCCACAGATTCCCATTCCATTAGCCCACAGTTTCCCATTCCACTAGCCCACAGTTTCCCATTCCACTAGCCCACAGTTTCCCATTCCACTAGCCCACAGTTTCCCATTCCACTAGCCCACAGATTCCCATTCCACTAGCCCACAGTTTCCCATTCCACTAGCCCACAGTGTCCCGTTCCTCTAGCCCACAGTTTCCCGTTCCATTAGCCCACAGTTTCCCGTTCCACGAGCGCACAAATTCCCATTCCACTAGCCCACAGTTTCCCATTCCACAAGCCCACAGATTCCCGTTCCACTAGCCCACAGTTTCCCATTCCACTAGCCCAGTTTCCCATTCCACTCGCCCACAGATTCCCATTCCACTAGCCCACAGATTCCCATTCCACTAGCCCACAGATTCCCGTTCCACTAGCCCAGTTTCCCATTCCACTAGCCCACAGATTCCCATTCCACTAGCCCAGTTTCCCATTCCACTAGCCCACAGTTTTCCATTCCACTAGCCCACAGTTTCCCATTCCACTAGCCCACAGTTTCCCATTCCACTCGCCCACAGATTCCCATTCCACTAGCCCACAGATTCCCATTCCACTAGCCCACAGATTCCCATTCCACTAGCCCACAGATTCCCATTCCACTAGCCCACAGATTCCCATTCCACTAGCCCAGTTTCCCATTCCACTCGCCCACAGATTCCCATTCCACTAGCCCAGTTTCCCATTCCACTAGCCCACAGTTTCCCATTCCACCAGCCCACAGTTTCCCGTTCCACTAGCCCACAGATTCCCATTCCACTCGCCCACAGATTCCCATTCCACTAGCCCACAGATTCCCATTCCACTACCCCAGTTTCCCATTCCACTCGCCCACAGATTCCCATTCCACTAGCCCACAGATTCCCATTCCACTAGCCCACAGTTTCCCATTCCACCAGCCCACAGTTTCCCGTTCCACTCGCCCACAGATTCCCATTCCACTAGCCCACAGATTCCCATTCCACTACCCCAGTTTCCCATTCCACTAGCCCACAGTTTCCCATTCCACTCGCCCACAGATTCCCATTCCACTAGCCCACAGATTCCCATTCCACTAGCCCACAGATTCCCATTCCACTAGCCCACAGATTCCCATTCCACTCGCCCACAGATTCCCATTCCACTAGCCCACAGATTCCCATTCCACTAGCCCAGTTTCCCATTCCACTCGCCCACAGATTCCCATTCCACTAGCCCAGTTTCCCATTCCACTAGCCCACAGTTTCCCATTCCACCAGCCCACAGTTTCCCGTTCCACTAGCCCACAGTTTCCCGTTCCACTCGCCCACAGATTCCCATTCCACTCGCCCACAGATTCCCATTCCACTAGCCCACAGATTCCCATTCCACTCGCCCACAGATTCCCATTCCACTCGCCCACAGATTCCCATTCCACTCGCCCACAGTTTCCCATTCCACTACCCCAGTTTCCCATTCCACTAGCCCACAGTTTCCCATTCCACTCGCCCACAGATTCCCATTCCACTAGCCCACAGTTTCCCATTCCACTAGCCCACAGATTCCCATTCCACTCGCCCACAGATTCCCATTCCACTACCCCAGATTCCCATTCCACTAGCCCACAGATTCCCATTCCACTCGCCCACAGATTCCCATTCCACTCGCCCACAGTTTCCCATTCCACTAGCCCACAGATTCCCATTCCACTCGCCCACAGATTCCCATTCCACTACCCCAGTTTCCCATTCCACTAGCCCACAGTTTCCCATTCCACTCGCCCACAGATTCCCATTCCACTAGCCCACAGTTTCCCATTCCACTAGCCCACAGATTCCCATTCCACTCGCCCACAGATTCCCATTCCACTACCCCAGATTCCCATTCCACTAGCCCACAGATTCCCATTCCACTAGCCCACAGATTCCCATTCCACTAGCCCACAGTTTCCCATTCCACTAGCCCACAGATTCCCATTCCGCTAGCCCACAGATTCCCATTCCACTAGCCCACAGTTTCCCATTCCACTAGCCCACAGTTTCCCGTTCCTCTAGCCCACAGTTTCCCCTTCCATTAGCCCACAGTTTCCCATTCCACTAGCCCACAGATTCCCATTCCATTAGCCCACAATTTTCCGTTCCACGAGCCCACAAATTCCCATTCCACCAGCCCACAGATTCCAGTTCCACTACCCCAGTTTCCCATTCCACTCGCCCACAGTTTCCCGTTCCACTAGCCCACAGATTCCCATTCCACTCGCCCACAGTTTCCCGTTCCACTAGCCCACAGATTCCCATTCCACTAGCCCACAGATTCCCATTCCACTAGCCCACAGTTTCCCGTTCCACCAGCCCACAGTTTCCCATTCCACTAGCCCACAGATTCCCATTCCACTAGCCCACAGATTCCCATTCCACGAGCCCACATTTTCCCATTCCACTAGCCCACAGATTCCCATTCCACTAGCCCACAGATTCCCATTCCAATACCCCAGTTTCCCATTCCACTAGCCCACAGATTCCCATTCCACTAGCCCAGTTTCCCATTCCACTCGCCCACAGATTCCCATTCCACTAGCCCACAGATTCCCATTCCACTAGCCCACAGATTCCCATTCCACTAGCCCAGTTTCCCATTCCACTCGCCCACAGATTCCCATTCCACTAGCCCAGTTTCCCATTCCACTAGCCCACAGTTTCCCATTCCACCAGCCCACAGTTTCCCGTTCCACTAGCCCACAGATTCCCATTCCACTCGCCCACAGATTCCCATTCCACTAGCCCACAGATTCCCATTCCACTACCCCAGTTTCCCATTCCACTCGCCCACAGATTCCCATTCCACTAGCCCACAGATTCCCATTCCACTAGCCCACAGATTCCCATTCCACTAGCCCACAGTTTCCCATTCCACTCACCACAGATTCCCATTCCACTAGCCCACAGTTTCCCATTCCACTCACCACAGATTCCCATTCCACTAGCCCACATATTCCCATTCCACTAGCCCAGAGGTTCCCATTCCACCAGCCCACAGTTTCCCGTTCCACTCGCCCACAGATTCCCATTCCACTAGCCCACAGATTCCCATTCCACTACCCCAGTTTCCCATTCCACTAGCCCACAGTTTCCCATTCCACTCGCCCACAGATTCCCATTCCACTAGCCCACAGATTCCCATTCCACTAGCCCACAGATTCCCATTCCACTAGCCCACAGATTCCCATTCCACTCGCCCACAGATTCCCATTCCACTAGCCCACAGATTCCCATTCCACTAGCCCAGTTTCCCATTCCACTCGCCCACAGATTCCCATTCCACTAGCCCAGTTTCCCATTCCACTAGCCCACAGTTTCCCGTTCCACTAGCCCACAGATTCCCATTCCACTAGCCCAGTTTCCCATTCCACTAGCCCACAGTTTCCCATTCCACTAGCCCACAGTTTCCCGTTCCACTCGCCCACAGATTCCCATTCCACTCGCCCACAGATTCCCATTCCACTAGCCCACAGATTCCCATTCCACTCGCCCACAGATTCCCATTCCACTCGCCCACAGATTCCCATTCCACTCGCCCACAGTTTCCCATTCCACTACCCCAGTTTCCCATTCCACTAGCCCACAGTTTCCCATTCCACTCGCCCACAGATTCCCATTCCACTAGCCCACAGTTTCCCATTCCACTAGCCCACAGATTCCCATTCCACTCGCCCACAGATTCCCATTCCACTACCCCAGATTCCCATTCCACTAGCCCACAGATTCCCATTCCACTCGCCCACAGATTCCAGTTCCACTACCCCAGTTTCCCATTCCACTCACCCACAGTTTCCCGTTCCACTAGCCCACAGATTCCCATTCCACTCGCCCACAGTTTCCCGTTCCACTAGCCCACAGATTCCCATTCCACTAGCCCACAGATTCCCATTCCACTAGCCCACAGTTTCCCGTTCCACCAGCCCACAGTTTCCCATTCCGCTAGCCCACAGATTCCCATTCCACTAGCCCACAGATTCCCATTCCACGATCCCACAGTTTCCCATTCCACTAGCCCACAGATTCCCATTCCACTAGCCCACAGATTCCCATTCCAATACCCCAGTTTCCCATTCCACTAGCCCACAGATTCCCATTCCACTAGCCCACAGATTCCCATTCCAATACCCCAGTTTCCCATTCCACTAGCCCACAGATTCCCATTCCACTAGCCCACAGATTCCCATTCCACTAGCCCACAGATTCCCATTCCACTAGCCCACAGATTCCCATTCCACTAGCCCACAGATTCCCATTCCACGAGCCCACAGTTTCCCATTCCACTAGCCCACAGTTTCCCATTCCATTAGCCCACAGATTCCCATTCCACTAGCCCACAGATTCCCATTCCACTAGCCCACAGATTCCCATTCCACGAGCCCACAGATTCCCATTCCACTAGCCCACAGATTCCCATTCCACTAGCCCACAGATTCCCATTCCACTACCCCAGTTTCCCATTCCACTCACCACAGATTCCCATTCCACTAGCCCACAGATTCCCATTCCACCAGCCCACAGATTCCCATTCCACTAGCCCACAGATTCCCATTCCACGAGCCCACAGTTTCCCATTCCACTAGCCCACAGATTCCCATTCCACCAGCCCACAGATTCCCATTCCACTAGCCCACAGATTCCCATTCCACGAGCCCACAGTTTCCCATTCCACGAGCCCACAGATTCCCATTCCACTAGCCCACAGATTCCCATTCCACGAGCCCACATTTTCCCATTCCACTCGCCCACAGATTCCCATTCCACTCGCCCACAGATTCCCATTCCAGTAGCCCACAGTTTCCCATTCCACTAGCCCACAGTTTCCCATTCCACTAGCCCACAGATTCCCATTCCACTAGCCCACAGTTTCCCATTCCACTAGCCCACAGATTCCCATTCCGCTAGCCCACAGTTTCCCATTGCACTAGACCACAGTTTCCCATTCCACTAGCCCACAGATTCCCATTCCACTAGCCCATAGATTCCCATTCCACTAGCCCACAGTTTCCCATTCCACTAGCCCACAGTTTCCCGTTCCACTAGCCCACAGTATCCCATTCCACTAGCCCAGAGATTCCCATTCCACTCGCCCACAGATTCCCATTCCACTAGCCCACAGATTCCCATTCCACTAGCCCACAGTTTCCCGTTCCACCAGCCCACAGATTCCCATTCCACTAGCCCATAGATTCCCATTCCACTAGCCCACAGATTCCCATTCCACTAGCCCACAGATTCCCATTCCACTCGCCCATAAATTCCCATTCCACTAGCCCACAGTTTCCCATTCCACTAGCCCAGAGATTCCCATTCCACTAGCCCACAGATTCCCATTCCACGAGCCCACAGATTCCCATTCCACTAGCCCACAGATTCCCATTCCACTAGCCCACAGATTCCCATTCCACTAGCCCACAGATTCCCATTCCACTAGCCCACAGTTTCCCATTCCACTAGCCCACAGTTTCCCATTCCATTAGCCCACAGATTCCCATTCCACTAGCCCACAGATTCCCATTCCACTCGCCCACAGATTCCCATTCCACTAGCCCACAGATTCCCATTCCACTAGCCCACAGATTCCCATTCCACTAGCCCACAGATTCCCATTCCACTCGCCCACAGATTCCCATTCCACTAGCCCACAGATTCCCATTCCACTAGCCCACAGATTCCCATTCCACTAGCCCACAGATTCCCATTCCACTAGCCCACAGATTCCCATTCCACTCGCCCACAGTTTCCCATTCCACTAGCCCACAGATTCCCATTCCACTAGCCCACAGTTTCCCATTCCACTAGCCCACAGATTCCCATTCCACTAGCCCACAGTTTCCCATTCCACTAGCCCACAGTTTCCCATTCCACTAGCCCACAGATTCCCATTCCATTAGTCCACAGATTCTCGTTCCACTAGCCCACAGATTCCCATTCCACTAGCCCACAGATTCCCATTCCATTAGTCCACAGTTTCCCGTTCCACTAGCCCACAGATTCCCATTCCTCTACCCCACAGTTTCCCGTTCCATTAGCCCACAGTTTCCCATTCCACTAGCCCACAGATTCCCATTCCATTAGTCCACAGTTTCCCGTTCCACTAGCCCACAGATTCCCATTCCACTAGCCCACAGTTTCCCATTCCACTAGCCCACAGTTTCCCGTTCCTCTAGCCCACAGATTCCCATTCCATTAGTCCACAGTTTCCCGTTCCACTAGCCCACAGATTCCAGTTCCACTACCCCAGTTTCCCATTCCACTCGCCCACAGATTCCCATTCCACTAGCCCACAGATTCCCATTCCACTAGCCCACAGATTCCCATTCCACTAGCCCACAGATTCCCATTCCACTAGCCCACAGATTCCCATTCCACTCGCCCACAGATTCCCATTCCACGAGCCCACAGTTTCCCATTCCACTAGCCCACAGTTTCCCATTCCACTAGCCCACAGATTCCCATTCCACTAGCCCACAGATTCCCATTCCACTACCCCAGTTTCCCATTCCACTAGCCAACAGATTCCCATTCCACTAGCCCACAGATTCCCATTCCACTAGCCCACAGATTCCCATTCCACTTGCCCACAGATTCCCATTCCACTAGCCCACAGATTCCCATTCCACTACCCCAGTTTCCCATTCCACTAGCCCACAGATTCCCATTCCACTCGCCCACAGATTCCCATTCCACTCGCCCACAGATTCCCATTCCACTCGCCCACAGATTCCCATTCCACTAGCCCACAGATTCCCATTCCACTACCCCAGTTTCCCATTCCACTAGCCCACAGTTTCCCGTTCCTCTAGCCCACAGTTTCCCATTCCACTAGCCCACAGTTTCCCATTCCACTAGCCCACAGTGTCCCGTTCCTCTAGCCCACAGTTTCCCATTCCACTAGCCCACAGAATCCCATTCCATTAGTCCACAGTTTCCCGTTCCACGAGCCCACAAATTCCCATTCCACTAGCCCACAGATTCCAGTTCCACTACCCCAGTTTCCCATTCCACTAGCCCACAGATTCCCATTCCACTAGCCCACAGATTCCCATTCCATTAGTCCACAGTTTCCCATTCCACTAGCCCACAGTTTCCCATTCCACTAGCCCACAGTTTCCCATTCCACTAGCCCACAGTTTCCCATTCCACTAGCCCACAGATTCCCATTCCACTAGCCCACAGTTTCCCATTCCACGAGCCCACAGATTCCCATTCCACTAGCCCACAGATTCCCATTCCACGAGCCCACATTTTCCCATTCCACTCACCCACAGATTCCCATTCCACTCGCCCACAGATTCCCATTCCAGTAGCCCACAGTTTCCCATTCCACTAGCCCACAGTTTCCCATTCCACTAGCCCACAGATTCCCATTCCACTAGCCCACAGTTTCCCATTCCACTAGCCCACAGATTCCCATTCCGCTAGCCCACAGTTTCCCATTGCACTAGACCACAGTTTCCCATTCCACTAGCCCACAGATTCCCATTCCACTAGCCCATAGATTCCCATTCCACTAGCCCACAGTTTCCCATTCCACTAGCCCACAGTTTCCCGTTCCACTAGCCCACAGTATCCCATTCCACTAGCCCAGAGATTCCCATTCCACTCGCCCACAGATTCCCATTCCACTAGCCCACAGATTCCCATTCCACTAGCCCACAGTTTCCCGTTCCACCAGCCCACAGATTCCCATTCCACTAGCCCATAGATTCCCATTCCACTAGCCCACAGATTCCCATTCCACTAGCCCACAGATTCCCATTCCACTAGCCCACAGATTCCCATTCCACTCGCCCATAAATTCCCATTCCACTAGCCCATAGATTCCCATTCCACTAGCCCACAGATTCCCATTCCACTAGCCCACAGATTCCCATTCCACTAGCCCACAGATTCCCATTCCACTCGCCCATAAATTCCCATTCCACTAGCCCACAGTTTCCCATTCCACTAGCCCAGAGATTCCCATTCCACTAGCCCACAGATTCCCATTCCACGAGCCCACAGATTCCCATTCCACTAGCCCACAGATTCCCATTCCACTAGCCCACAGATTCCCATTCCACTAGCCCACAGATTCCCATTCCACTAGCCCACAGATTCCCATTCCACTCGCCCATAAATTCCCATTCCACTAGCCCACAGTTTCCCATTCCACTAGCCCAGAGATTCCCATTCCACTAGCCCACAGATTCCCATTCCACGAGCCCACAGATTCCCATTCCACTAGCCCACAGATTCCCATTCCACTAGCCCACAGATTCCCATTCCACTAGCCCACAGATTCCCATTCCACTAGCCCACAGTTTCCCATTCCACTAGCCCACAGTTTCCCATTCCATTAGCCCACAGATTCCCATTCCACTAGCCCACAGATTCCCATTCCACTCGCCCACAGATTCCCATTCCACTAGCCCACAGATTCCCATTCCACTAGCCCACAGATTCCCATTCCACTAGCCCACAGATTCCCATTCCACTCGCCCACAGATTCCCATTCCACTAGCCCACAGATTCCCATTCCACTAGCCCACAGATTCCCATTCCACTAGCCCACAGATTCCCATTCCACTAGCCCACAGATTCCCATTCCACTCGCCCACAGTTTCCCATTCCACTAGCCCACAGATTCCCATTCCACTAGCCCACAGTTTCCCATTCCACTAGCCCACAGATTCCCATTCCACTAGCCCACAGTTTCCCATTCCACTAGCCCACAGTTTCCCATTCCACTAGCCCACAGATTCCCATTCCATTAGTCCACAGATTCTCGTTCCACTAGCCCACAGATTCCCATTCCACTAGCCCACAGATTCCCATTCCATTAGTCCACAGTTTCCCGTTCCACTAGCCCACAGATTCCCATTCCTCTACCCCACAGTTTCCCGTTCCATTAGCCCACAGTTTCCCATTCCACTAGCCCACAGATTCCCATTCCATTAGTCCACAGTTTCCCGTTCCACTAGCCCACAGATTCCCATTCCACTAGCCCACAGTTTCCCATTCCACTAGCCCACAGTTTCCCGTTCCTCTAGCCCACAGATTCCCATTCCATTAGTCCACAGTTTCCCGTTCCACTAGCCCACAGATTCCAGTTCCACTACCCCAGTTTCCCATTCCACTCGCCCACAGATTCCCATTCCACTAGCCCACAGATTCCCATTCCACTAGCCCACAGATTCCCATTCCACTAGCCCACAGATTCCCATTCCACTAGCCCACAGATTCCCATTCCACTCGCCCACAGATTCCCATTCCACGAGCCCACAGTTTCCCATTCCACTAGCCCACAGTTTCCCATTCCACTAGCCCACAGATTCCCATTCCACTAGCCCACAGATTCCCATTCCACTACCCCAGTTTCCCATTCCACTAGCCAACAGATTCCCATTCCACTAGCCCACAGATTCCCATTCCACTAGCCCACAGATTCCCATTCCACTTGCCCACAGATTCCCATTCCACTAGCCCACAGATTCCCATTCCACTACCCCAGTTTCCCATTCCACTAGCCCACAGATTCCCATTCCACTCGCCCACAGATTCCCATTCCACTCGCCCACAGATTCCCATTCCACTCGCCCACAGATTCCCATTCCACTAGCCCACAGATTCCCATTCCACTACCCCAGTTTCCCATTCCACTAGCCCACAGTTTCCCGTTCCTCTAGCCCACAGTTTCCCATTCCACTAGCCCACAGTTTCCCATTCCACTAGCCCACAGTGTCCCGTTCCTCTAGCCCACAGTTTCCCATTCCACTAGCCCACAGAATCCCATTCCATTAGTCCACAGTTTCCCGTTCCACGAGCCCACAAATTCCCATTCCACTAGCCCACAGATTCCAGTTCCACTACCCCAGTTTCCCATTCCACTAGCCCACAGATTCCCATTCCACTAGCCCACAGATTCCCATTCCATTAGTCCACAGTTTCCCATTCCACTAGCCCACAGTTTCCCATTCCACTAGCCCACAGTTTCCCATTCCACTAGCCCACAGTTTCCCATTCCACTAGCCCACAGATTCCCATTCCACTAGCCCACAGTTTCCCATTCCACGAGCCCACAGATTCCCATTCCACTAGCCCACAGATTCCCATTCCACGAGCCCACATTTTCCCATTCCACTCACCCACAGATTCCCATTCCACTCGCCCACAGATTCCCATTCCAGTAGCCCACAGTTTCCCATTCCACTAGCCCACAGTTTCCCATTCCACTAGCCCACAGATTCCCATTCCACTAGCCCACAGTTTCCCATTCCACTAGCCCACAGATTCCCATTCCGCTAGCCCACAGTTTCCCATTGCACTAGACCACAGTTTCCCATTCCACTAGCCCACAGATTCCCATTCCACTAGCCCATAGATTCCCATTCCACTAGCCCACAGTTTCCCATTCCACTAGCCCACAGTTTCCCGTTCCACTAGCCCACAGTATCCCATTCCACTAGCCCAGAGATTCCCATTCCACTCGCCCACAGATTCCCATTCCACTAGCCCACAGATTCCCATTCCACTAGCCCACAGTTTCCCGTTCCACCAGCCCACAGATTCCCATTCCACTAGCCCATAGATTCCCATTCCACTAGCCCACAGATTCCCATTCCACTAGCCCACAGATTCCCATTCCACTAGCCCACAGATTCCCATTCCACTCGCCCATAAATTCCCATTCCACTAGCCCACAGTTTCCCATTCCACTAGCCCAGAGATTCCCATTCCACTAGCCCACAGATTCCCATTCCACGAGCCCACAGATTCCCATTCCACTAGCCCACAGATTCCCATTCCACTAGCCCACAGATTCCCATTCCACTAGCCCACAGATTCCCATTCCACTAGCCCACAGTTTCCCATTCCACTAGCCCACAGTTTCCCATTCCATTAGCCCACAGATTCCCATTCCACTAGACCACAGATTCCCATTCCACTCGCCCACAGATTCCCATTCCACTAGCCCACAGATTCCCATTCCACTAGCCCACAGATTCCCATTCCACTAGCCCACAGATTCCCATTCCACTCGCCCACAGATTCCCATTCCACTAGCCCACAGATTCCCATTCCACTAGCCCACAGATTCCCATTCCACTAGCCCACAGATTCCCATTCCACTAGCCCACAGATTCCCATTCCACTCGCCCACAGTTTCCCATTCCACTAGCCCACAGATTCCCATTCCACTAGCCCACAGTTTCCCATTCCACTAGCCCACAGATTCCCATTCCACTAGCCCACAGTATCCCATTCCACTAGCCCACAGTTTCCCATTCCACTAGCCCACAGATTCCCATTCCATTAGTCCACAGATTCTCGTTCCACTAGCCCACAGATTCCCATTCCACTAGCCCACAGATTCCCATTCCATTAGTCCACAGTTTCCCGTTCCACTAGCCCACAGATTCCCATTCCTCTACCCCACAGTTTCCCGTTCCATTAGCCCACAGTTTCCCATTCCACTAGCCCACAGATTCCCATTCCATTAGTCCACAGTTTCCCGTTCCACTAGCCCACAGATTCCCATTCCACTAGCCCACAGTTTCCCATTCCACTAGCCCACAGTTTCCCGTTCCTCTAGCCCACAGATTCCCATTCCATTAGTCCACAGTTTCCCGTTCCACTAGCCCACAGATTCCAGTTCCACTACCCCAGTCTCCCATTCCACTCGCCCACAGATTCCCATTCCACTAGCCCACAGATTCCCATTCCACTAGCCCACAGATTCCCATTCCACTAGCCCACAGATTCCCATTCCACTAGCCCACAGATTCCCATTCCACTCGCCCACAGATTCCCATTCCACGAGCCCACAGTTTCCCATTCCACTAGCCCACAGTTTCCCATTCCACTAGCCCACAGATTCCCATTCCACTAGCCCACAGATTCCCATTCCACTACCCCAGTTTCCCATTCCACTAGCCAACAGATTCCCATTCCACTAGCCCACAGATTCCCATTCCACTAGCCCACAGATTCCCATTCCACTTGCCCACAGATTCCCATTCCACTAGCCCACAGATTCCCATTCCACTCGCCCACAGATTCCCATTCCACTCGCCCACAGATTCCCATTCCACTCGCCCACAGATTCCCATTCCACTAGCCCACAGATTCCCATTCCACTACCCCAGTTTCCCATTCCACTAGCCCACAGTTTCCCGTTCCTCTAGCCCACAGTTTCCCATTCCACTAGCCCACAGTTTCCCATTCCACTAGCCCACAGTGTCCCGTTCCTCTAGCCCACAGTTTCCCATTCCACTAGCCCACAGAATCCCATTCCATTAGTCCACAGTTTCCCGTTCCACGAGCCCACAAATTCCCATTCCACTAGCCCACAGATTCCAGTTCCACTACCCCAGTTTCCCATTCCACTAGCCCACAGATTCCCATTCCACTAGCCCACAGATTCCCATTCCATTAGTCCACAGTTTCCCATTCCACTAGCCCACAGTTTCCCATTCCACTAGCCCACAGTTTCCCATTCCACTAGCCCACAGTTTCCCATTCCACTAGCCCACAGATTCCCATTCCACTAGCCCACAGTTTCCCATTCCACTAGCCCACAGTTTCCCATTCCACTAGCCCACAGATTCCCATTCCACTAGCCCACAGTTTCCCATTCCACTAGCCCACAGATTCCCATTCCACTAGCCCACAGATTCCCATTCCACTAGCCCACAGATTCCCATTCCACTAGCCCACAGTTTCCCATTCCACTAGCCCACAGTTTCCCATTCCACTAGCCCACAGATTCCCATTCCACTAGCCCACAGTTTCCCATTCCACTAGCCCACAGATTCCCATTCCACTAGCCCACAGATTCCCATTCCACTAGCCCACAGTTTCCCATTCCACTAGCCCACAGTTTCCCATTCCACTAGCCCACAGATTCCCATTCCACCAGCCCACAGATTCCCATTCCACTACCCCAGTTTCCCATTCCACTAGCCCACAGTTTCCCATTCCACTAGCCCACAGTTTCCCATTCCACTAGCCCACAGTTTCCCATTCCACTAGCCCACAGATTCCCATTCCACTAGCCCACAGTTTCCCATTCCACTAGCCCACAGTTTCCCATTCCACTAGCCCACAGATTCCCATTCCACGAGCCCACAGTTTCCCATTCCACTAGCCCACAGATTCCCATTCCACTAGCCCACAGATTCCCATTCCACCAGCCCACAGATTCCCATTCCACTACCCCAGTTTCCCATTCCACTAGCCCACAGTTTCCCATTCCACTACCCCAGTTTCCCATTGCACTAGCCCACAGTTTCCCATTCCACTAGCCCACAGTTTCCCATTCCACTAGCCCACAGATTCCCATTCCACCAGCCCACAGATTCCCATTCCACTAGCCCACAGTTTCCCATTCCACTAGCCCACAGATTCCCATTCCACCAGCCCACAGATTCCCATTCCACTACCCCAGTTTCCCATTCCACTAGCCCACAGTTTCCCATTCCACTAGCCCACAGATTCCCATTCCACTACCCCAGTTTCCCATTCCACTAGCCCACAGTTTCCCATTCCACTAGCCCACAGATTCCCATTCCACTACCCCAGTTTCCCATTCCACTAGCCCACAGTTTCCCATTCCACTAGCCCACAGTTTCCCATTCCACTAGCCCACAGATTCCCATTCCACTACCCCAGTTTCCCATTCCACTAGCCCACAGTTTCCCATTCCACTAGCCCACAGATTCCCATTCCACTACCCCAGTTTCCCATTCCACTAGCCCACAGATTCCCATTCCATTAGTCCACAGTTTCCCGTTCCACGAGCCCACAAATTCCCATTCCACTAGCCCACAGATTCCAGTTCCACTACCCCAGTTTCCCATTCCACTAGCCCACAGTTTCCCATTCCACTAGCCCACAGTTTCCCATTCCACTAGCCCACAGATTCCCATTCCATTAGTCCACAGTTTCCCGTTCCACGAGCCCACAGTTTCCCATTCCACTAGCCCAGTTTCCCATTCCACTCGCCCACAGATTCCCATTCCACTAGCCCACAGATTCCCATTCCATTTGTCCACAGTTTCCCGTTCCACGAGCCCACAAATTCCCATTCCACTCGCCCACAGATTCCCGTTCCACTCGCCCACAGATTCCCATTCCACCAGCCCACAGATTCCCATTCCACTAGCCCACAGATTCCCATTCCACTCGCCCACAGATTCCCATTCCACTAGCCCACAGATTCCCATTCCACTAGCCCACAGTTTCCCATTCCACGAGCCCACAGATTCCCATTCCGCTAGCCCACAGATTCCCATTCCACTAGCCCACAGATTCCCATTCCACTCGCCCACAGATTCCCATTCCACTAGCCCACAGATTCCCATTCCACTAGCCCACAGATTCCCATTCCACTAGCCCACAGATTCCCATTCCACTCGCCCACAGATTCCCATTCCACTAGCCCACAGATTCCCATTCCACTAGCCCACAGATTCCCATTCCACTAGCCCACAGTTTCCCATTCCACTAGCCCACAGTTCCCATTCCACTAGCCCACAGATTCCCATTCCACTAGCCCACAGATTCCCATTCCACTAGCCCACAGTTTCCCATTCCACTAGCCCACAGATTCCCATTCCGCTAGCCCACAGATTCCCATTCCACTAGCCCACAGTTTCCCATTCCACTAGCCCACAGTTTCCCGTTCCTCTAGCCCACAGTTTCCCGTTCCATTAGCCCACAGTTTCCCATTCCACTAGCCCACATATTCCCATTCCACTAGCCCACAGTTTCCCATTCCACTAGCCCACAGATTCCCATTCCACAACCCACAGATTCCCATTCCACTAGCCCACAGATTCCCATTCCACTAGCCCACAGTTTCCCATTCCAGTAGCCCATAGATTCCCATTCCACTAGCCCACAGATTCCCGTTCCATTAGCCCACAGATTCCCATTCCACTAGCCCACAGATTCCCATTCCACTAGCCCACAGATTCCCATTCCACAACCCACAGATTCCCATTCCACTAGCCCACAGATTCCCATTCCACTAGCCCACAGTTTCCCATTCCAGTAGCCCATAGATTCCCATTCCACTAGCCCACAGATTCCCGTTCCATTAGCCCACAGATTCCCATTCCACGAGCCCACAGATTCCCGTTCCAATAGCCCACAGATTCCCATTCCACTAGCCCACAGTTTCCCATTCCACTAGCCCACAGATTCCCATTCCACTAGCCCAGTTTCCCATTCCACTAGCCCACAGATTCCCATTCCACTAGCCCACAGATTCCCATTCCACTCGCCCACAGTTTCCCATTCCACTAGCCCACAGATTCCCATTCCACTAGCCCACAGTTTCCCATTCCACTAGCCCACAGATTCCCATTCCACTAGCCCACAGTTTCCCATTCCACTAGCCCACAGATTCCCATTCCACTAGCCCACAGATTCCCAATCCACTCGCCCACAGATTCCCATTCCACTAGCCCACAGATTCCCATTCCACTCGCCCACAGATTCCCATTCCGCTAGCCCACAGATTCCCATTCCACTATTCCACAGATTCCCATTCCACTCGCCCACAGATTCCCATTCCACTAGCCCACAGATTCCCATTCCACTACCCCAGTTTCCCATTCCACTAGCCCACAGATTCCCATTCCACTAGCCCACAGTTTCCCATTCCACTAGCCCACAGATTCCCATTCCACTAGCCCACAGATTCCCATTCCACTCGCCCACAGTTTCCCGTTCCACTAGCCCACAGATTCCCATTCCACGAGCCCACAGTTTCCCATTCCACTAGCCCACAGATTCCCATTCCACTAGCCCACAGTTTCCCATTCCACTATCCCACAGATTCCCATTCCACTAGCCCACAGTTTCCCGTTCCTCTAGCCCACAGTTTCCCGTTCCATTAGCCCACAGTTTCCCATTCCACTAGCCCACAGATTCCCATTCCATTAGTCCACAGTTTCCCGTTCCACGAGCCCACAAATTCCCATTCCACTAGCCCACAGTTTCCCATTCCACTAGCCCACAGATTCCAGTTCCACTACCCCAGTTTCCCATTCCACTAGCCCACAAATTCCCATTCCACGAGCCCACAGATTCCCATTCCACTAGCCCACAGATTCCCATTCCACTAGCCCACAGATTCCCATTCCACTAGCCCACAGATTCCCATTCCACTCGCCCACAGATTCCCATTCCACTAGCCCACAGTTTCCCATTCCACTAGCCCACAGTTTCCATTCCACTAGCCCACAGTTTCCCATTCCACTAGCCCACAGATTCCCATTCCACTCGCCCACAGTTACCCATTCCACTCGCCCACAGATTCCCATTCCACTAGCCCACAGATTCCCATTCCGCTCGCCCACAGATTCCCATTCCACTAGCCCACAGTTTCCCATTCCACTAGCCCACAGTTTCCCATTCCACTAGCCCACAGTTTCCCATTCCACTAGCCCACAGTTTCCCATTCCACTAGCCCACAGATTCCCATTCCACTAGCCCACAGATTCCCATTCCACTAGCCCACAGATTCCCATTCCACTCGCCCACAGTTTCCCATTCCACTAGCCCACAGATTCCCATTCCACTAGCCCACAGTTTCCCATTCCACTAGCCCACAGATTCCAGTTCCACTACCCCAGTTTCCAATTCCACTAGCCCACAGATTCCCATTCCACTCGCCCACAGATTCCCATTCCACTACCCCAGTTTCCCATTCCACTAGCCCACAGATTCCCATTCCACTAGCCCACAGATTCCCATTCCATTAGCCCACAATTTTCCGTTCCACGAGCCCACAGATTCCCATTCCACTAGCCCACAGATTCCCATTCCACGAGCCCACAGTTTCCCATTCCACTAGCCCACAGATTCCCATTCCACTCGCCCACAGATTCCCATTCCACTAGCCCAGTTTCCCATTCCACTAGCCCACAGATTCCCATTCCACTAGCCCACAGATTCCCATTCCACTAGCCCACAGATTCCCATTCCACTCGCCCACAGTTTCCCATTCCACTAGCCCACAGATTCCCATTCCACTAGCCCAGTTTCCCGTTCCACTAGCCCACAGTTTCCCATTCCACTAGCCCACAGATTCCCATTCCACTAGCCCACAGATTCCCATTCCAGTAGCCCACAGTTTCCATTCCACTAGCCCACAGTTTCCCATTCCACTAGCCCACAGATTCCGATTCCACTTGCCCACAGTTTCCCATTCCACTAGCCCACAGATTCCCATTCCACTAGCCCGCAGTTTCCCATTCCACTAGCCCACAGATTCCCATTCCACTTGCCCACAGTTTCCCATTCCACTAGCCCACAGATTCCCATTCCACTTGCCCACAGTTTCCCATTCCACTTGCCCACAGATTCCCATTCCACTAGCCCACAGTTTCCCATTCCACTAGCCCACAGTTTCCCATTCCACTAGCCCACAGATTCCCATTCCACTAGCCCACAGATTTCCATTCCGCTAGCCCACAGTTTCCCATTCCACCAGCCCACAGTTTCCCATTCCATTTGCCCATAGATTCCCATTCCACTAGCCCATAGATTCCCATTCCACTAGCCCACAGTTTCCCATTCCACTAGCCCACAGTTTCCCATTCCACTAGCCCACAGTTTCCCATTCCACTAGCCCACAGTTTCCCGTTCCACTAGCCCACAGTTTCCCATTCCACTAGCCCAGAGATTCCCATTCCACTCGCCCACAGATTCCCATTCCACTAGCCCACAGTTTCCCATTCCACTAGCCCACAGTTTCCCATTCCACTAGCCCACAGTTTCCCATTCCACTAGCCCACAGATTCCCATTCCTCTAGCCCACAGTTTCCCATTCCACTAGCCCATAGATTCCCATTCCACTAGCCCACAGTTTCCCATTCCACTAGCCCACAGATTCCCATTCCACTAGCCCATAGATTCCCATTCCACTAGCCCACAGTTTCCCATTCCACTAGCCCACAGATTCCCATTCCACTAGCCCATAGATTCCCATTCCACTAGCCCACAGATTCCCATTCCTCTAGCCCACAGTTTCCCATTCCACCAGCCCATTGATTCCCATTCCACTAGCCCACAGATTCCCATTCCACTAGCCCACAGTTTCCCATTCCACTAGCCCACAGTTTCCCGTTCCACTAGCCCACAGTTTCCCATTCCACTAGCCCACAGTTTCCCATTCCACTAGCCCACAGATTCCCATTCCACTAGCCCACAGTTTCCCATTCCACTAGCCCACAGATTCCCATTCCACCAGCCCACAGATTCCCATTCCACTAGCCCACAGATTCCCATTCCACTAGCCCACAGATTCCCATTCCACTAGCCCACAGATTCCCATTCCACTAGCCCACAGTTTCCCATTCCACTAGCCCACAGATTCCCATTCCACTAGCCCACAGATTCCCATTCCACTGGCCCACAGATTCCCATTCCACTAGCCCACAGTTTCCCATTCCACTAGCCCATAGATTCCCATTCCACTAGCCCACAGATTCCCATTCCACTAGCCCACAGATTCCCATTCCACTAGCCCACAGATTCCCATTCCACTAGCCCACAGATGCCCATTCCACTAGCCCACAGATTCCCATTCCACTAGCCCACAGATTCCCATTCCACTAGCCCACAGTTTCCCATTCCACTAGCCCACAGATTCCCATTCCACTAGCCCACAGTTTCCCATTCCACTAGCCCACAGTTTCCCATTCCACTAGCCCACAGTTTCCCATTCCACTAGCCCACAGTTTCCCATTCCATTAGCCCACAGTTTCCCATTCCACTAGCCCACAGATTCCCATTCCACTAGCCCACAGTTTCCCATTCCACTAGCCCACAGTTTCCCATTCCACTAGCCCACAGATTCCCATTCCACTAGCCCATAGATTCCCATTCCGCTAGCCCACAGTTTCCCATTCCACTCGCCCACAGATTCCCATTCCACTAGCCCACAGTTTCCCATTCCACTAGCCCACAGATTCCCATTCCACTAGCCCACAGTTTCCCATTCCGCTAGCCCACAGTTTCCCATTCCACTAGCCCACAGTTTCCCATTCCACTAGCCCACAGATTCCCATTCCACTAGCCCACAGATTCCCGTTCCACTAGCCCACAGATTCCCATTCCACTAGCCCACAGATTCCCATTCCGCTAGCCCACAGATTCCCATTCCACTAGCCCACAGTTTCCCGTTCCACTAGCCCACAGTTTCCCATTCCACTAGCCCACAGATTCCCATTCCACTAGCCCACAGTTTCCCATTCCACTAGCCCACAGATTCCCATTCCACTAGCCCACAGTTTCCCGTTCCACTAGCCCACAGTTTCCCATTCCACTAGCCCACAGTTTCCCATTCCACTAGCCCACAGTTTCCCATTGCACTAGCCCACAGATTCCCGTTCCACTAGCCCACACATTCCCATTCCACTAGCCCACAGTTTCCCGTTCCACTAGCCCACAGATTCCCATTCCACTAGCCCACAGATTCCCATTCCACTAGCCCACAGATTCCCATTCCACTAGCCCACAGTTTCCCATTCCACTAGCCCACAGATTCCCATTCCACTAGCCCACAGTTTCCCGTTCCACTAGCCCACAGTTTCCCATACCACTAGCCCACAGATTCCCATTCCACTAGCTCACAGATTCCCATTCCACTAGCCCACAGTTTCCCGTTCCACTAGCCCACAGTTTCCCATTCCACTAGCCCACAGATTCCCATTCCACTAGCCCACAGTTTCCCGTTCCACTTGCCTACAGTTTCCCGTTCCACTAGCCCAGAGATTCCCATTCCACTAGCCCACAGTTTCCCATTCCACTAGCCCACAGATTCCCATTCCACTAGCCCAGTTTCCCATTCCACTAGCCCACAGATTCCCATTCCACTAGCCCACAGATTCCCATTCCACTAGCCCACAGTTTCCCGTTCCACTAGCCCACAGATTCCCGTTCCACTAGCCCACAGTTTCCCGTTCCACTAGCCCACAGATTCCCATTCCACTAGTCCACAGATTCCCATTCCACTAGTCCACAGTTTCCCATTCCACTAGCCCACAGATTCCCATTCCACTAGCCCACAGTTTCCCGTTCCACTAGCCCACAGATTCCCATTCCACTAGCCCACAGTTTCCCATTCCACTAGCCCACAGTTTCCCGTTCCACTAGCCCACAGATTCCCGTTACTCTAGCCCACAGATTCCCATTCCACTAGCCCACAGATTCCCATTCCACTCGCCCACAGATTCCCGTTGCACTAGCCCACACATTCCCATTCCCCTAGCCCACAGTTTCCCATTCCACTAGCCCACAGTTTCCCGTTCCACTAGCCCACATTTTCCCGTTCCACTAGCCCACAGATTCCCGTTCCACTAGCCCACAGTTTCCCTTTCCACTAGCCCACACATTCCCATTCCACTAGCCCACAGTTTCCCGTTCCTCTAGCCCACAGTTTCCCGTTACTCTAGCCCACAGTTTCCCATTCCACTAGCCCACAGTTTCCCGTTCCTCTAGCCCACAGATTCCCATTCCACTCGCCCACAGATTCCCATTCCACTCACCCACATGCGTCCATTCCACTAGCCCACGGATTCCCATTCCACAAGCCCACACATTCCCATTCCACTTGCCTACATATTCCCATTGCACCTGCCAACTGGTGTCCATTCCTCGAGCCCACAGATTCCCATTCCACTAGCCCACATTTTCCCATTCCACTGGCCCACAGGTTCCCATTCCACTAGCCCACAGATTCCCATTCCACTAGCCCACAGATTCCCATTCCACTAGCCCACAGATTCCCATTCCACTGGCCCACAGGTTCCCATTCCACTAGCCCATAGATTCCCATTCCTCGAACCCACAGATTCTCATTCCACTAGCCCACTGGTGCCACTGCCCCACCCGCAGCCCCCACCAGAAAAATATCAAGAATAATAAATGGAATTAGTAAATTGCTAAAGCTGTGTACTTTCCTATTTACTCTACCATATTTGTTCAGTGCAGCGTGAATGTTGTGCATTGACATTTCAAGTTGCTCCACTATAGTTTAAAATCATTATGAAACATCATTATTGCATTTTGTTTATTCTTTCACAATGATCAGGTTTGAGGATTTTAATTTGGTCCCTCCATCTGCAGATGCAGGTGCAATTCCGAGCCTGCAGCAACTTGAGTAGACCACAGCAGTCAGGATAGTCTTAAATCAGTTTAACTACCGATGATTGAGGTTGCTTGTAGTAAAACTGAAATACAATCAAAATGCTTTTGTTGATTAAATGACTGCAGCAGTGACCATTTTGTGTTCCAGGGCACTTACTCTTATTAAACTAAATATTGAACAAGCAAAAATATGAATAGGAGTAGATGAGTCATCATGCATGTCATTTCCTGGTGACCATAGCAACCATATGCAGAAGTGATAAGGTGCTGCAAGAGATAATTAACCCTATCTTTAATTCACGTATTTTGCATTGACAATATGATGCAGAATGCAGCTTCCACTGCAGGGAGCGTTTTGTAAAATATTTTTCACCAATGTAAAATAACCTAATTTTGTTGAAAGCTTTAAAAAATCTTGAGCTAAATCATGCATTGGCGATACACGATTATAAGTAATGAAATAAAAACAGAAACACCAGGAATTTTTACAAGGGTTGTCCCAAACATTTGGTAGAAGAGCAGTGGAACCCCAGGAGATACGGGCAGGGCGAGAGGGTTAAGGAGATAGTGGAGAAAAGAAACGGGATGATCTTTGCTCTCCAGGATGATCCTGGATTAGTGGACTGTCTTGGCAAATGAGATTGAGGACCAACAACACTTAATGCGATCCAGCCAGATCTGGTGATGGATAGCTAAACCAGATACACTCCAGTCTGTGCCTTTTGGACTTGAGGGAGCAAAAACAGGGAACAACAACTAGGATAGGGTTTTTTGGGGACAAGGGCATCAAAGGTGGAGGTGGGGTGTGATTCAGCAGATTGGTAGCTGCAGAAGAATCTTGGTGAATTGAAGGCCAAAGGCTAGGCAATTGGTAGGTTGATAGTGCAATTGTAAATGACTTGGGGAGAGTAATTACACATTCATAATGAAAAATGTATTTTTTCACAACTCTTCTTGGCTCTATTCATTTGTGTAAATTGTGTATTTCACCAGTCAAATTAATTTATTTGATTATGATTTTCCCTTTATCAGTTTTTAGATTTTTTTCCCCATTCTGATTCCAATGAAAATCTTTTTTAAAATAAATTCACAAGATGTGGGCGTCACTGCCCATCCCTAATTGCCCTTGAGAAGGTGGTGGTGAGACTCCTTCTTGAACCGCTGCAGTCCGTGTGGTGAAGGTACTCCTACAGTGCCTTTAGGGAGGGAGTTCCAGGATTTTGACCCAGCGATGAAGAAGCAACAGTGATATATTTCCAAGTCAGGATGGTGTGTAACTTGGAGGGGATCTTGCAGATAGTGGTGTTCCCGTGCGCCTGCTGTCCAGCCCTTCTGGGTGGTAGACATCGCAGGTTTGGGAGGTGCTGCCAAAGAAGCCTTGGCGAGTTTCTGCAGTGCATCTTGTAGATGGAACACACTGCAGCCACGGCGCAGCAGTGGTGGAGGGAGTGAATGTTTAAGGTGGTGGATTGGCAGGATGGTGTTGAGTTTCTTGAGTGTTGTTGGAGCTGCACTCATCCAGGCAAGTGGAGAGTATTCCATCACAATCCTTACTTGTGCCTTGTAGATGGTGGAAAGGCTTTGGGGAGTCAGGAGGTGAGACACTCGCCGCAGAATACCTAGCCTCTGACCAGCTCTTGTTGCCACAGTATTTATGTGGCTGGTCCAGTTAAGTTTCTGGTCAATGGTGGCCCCCAGGATGTTAATGGTGGGGGATTCGGCGATGGTAATCCTGTTGAATGTCAAGGGGAGATGGCTAGACTCTCTCTTGTTGGAGATGGTCATTGCCTGGCACTTGTGTGGCCCATGGGATCCAGGGCAAAGTGTCAAGTTGGATTCAAAACTGCCTCCGAGACAGGAAGCAGAGGGTAATGGTTGATGGGTGTTTTTGTGACGGAAAGGCTGTTTCCAGTGGGGTTCCGCAGGGCTCAGTACTAGGTCCCTTGCTTTTTGTGGTATATATCAATGATCTAGACTTGAATATAGGGGGTATGATTAAGAAATTTGCAGATGATACTAAAATTGGCTGTGTGGTTGATACTGAAGAAGGAAGCTGTAGACTGCAGGAAGATATCAACAAATTGGTCAGGTGGGCAGAACAGTGGCAAATGGAATTCAATCTGGAGAAGTGTGAAGTAATGCATTTGGGGAGGGCTAACAAGGAAAGGGAATACACATTAAATGGTAGGACACTGAGTTGTGTAGAGGAAGAAAGGGACCTTGGAGTGCAGGTCCACAGATCCCTGAAGGTAGCAAGCCAGGTAGATAAGTTGGTTAAAAAGGCATACAGAATGCTTGCCTTTATTAGTCATGGCATAGAATACAAGAGCAGGGGGGTTATGCTTCAACTGTATAAAACACTAGTTAGGCCTCAGCTAGAGTACTGCGTGCAGTTCTGCTTACCACAGGCAAGATGTGATTGCACTAGAGAGGGTACAGAGGAGATTTACAAGGATGTTGCCGGGAGTAGAGAATCTTAGCTATGAGGAAAGACTGGATAGGCTGCGTCTGTTTACCATGGAACAGAGGAGGCTGAGAGGAGAACTTATTGAGGTGTATAAAATTACGAGAGGGCACAGATAAAATGGATAGAAAGGATCTATTTCCCTTAGCAGAGGGGTCAAAATCCAGGGGGCACAGATTTAAAGTAATTGGTGGAAGGTTTAGAGGGGATTTGAGGGGAAATTTCTTCACCCAGAGGGTTGTGGGGGTTTGGAATGCGCTGCCTGAAAAGGTGGTAGAGGCAGGAACCCTAACCACATTTAAAAAGTATTTGGATGTGCACTTGGGATGCTGTAACCTGCAGGGTTACGGACCAAGAGCTGGGAAGTGGGATTAGGCTGGATAGCTCTTTGTTGGCCGGCATGGACACGATGGGCCAAAATGGCCTCCTTCCGTGCTGTAACTTTCTATGATTCTATGATTCTATGAATGTTACTTACCAATTATCAGCCCAAGCCTTAATGTTGTCCAGGTGGGCACGGACTGCTTTATTATGTGAGGAGTTGCAAATGGAACTAAACACTGCAATCATCAACGAACATCCCCACTTCTAACCTTATGATGGAGGGAAGGTCATTGATGAAGCAGCTAAAAATGGTTGGGCCTAGGACACCTGGGGTTGAGATGATTGGCCTCCAACAACCACAACTGTCTTCCTTTGTGTTAGGTATGACTCCAGCCAATGGAGGCCTTTCCCCCTGATTCCCATTGACTTTAATTTTACTAGAGCTCCTTGATGCCACACTCAGTCAACATCAAATCCTGCCTTGATGTCAAGGGCAGTCACTCTCACCTTACCTCTAGAATTCAGATCTTTTGTCTATGTTTGGATCGAGGCTGTAATGAGGTCTGCAGTGAGTGGTCCTGGTGGAACCCAAACTGAGCATTGGTGAGCAGGTTTTTGGTGAGTAAGTGCCGCTTCGTCACAACACTTTGCTGATGGTTCAGAGTAGGCTGGAGTGTGGTATTTTGAATGGGCCAAACAACCCCATTACAGGGTACATTGTTGACATCTCATTTTTAAGTACACCTGGTGATGCTCATGGCATGCTCTTCTACACTCCTTATTGAACCAGGGTTCTCCCTTGGCTTGATGATAATGGTAGAGTGAGGCATATGCCAGGCCATGAGGTTATAGATTGTGGTGGAATACAATTCTGCTGCTGCTGATGGCCCACAGCACCTAATGGTAGACAAGTTTTGAGCTGCTAGATCTGTTCTGAATCTAACCCATTTGGCACGGTGGTAGTTGTAAAGTCTGTGCGTTGTATAGCGAAGTAATACACAGACTACAAGAGTAACTTTAACAGGACTTTACTATTCGAAGGTCAGGGCGAATCTGCCCAATAAATTCTGCCACAGCACTTATATACCGGTGTGGTCACCGTCGGTATTACAGTATACAGCAGCCAGGATAAAGTAGTGCCACACCTAAAATAGTTCTCTTAAAGGTGGACGGTTACATACAATAGTTCTCTTAAAGGTAGAACAGTTACATACACTACAATCCTCCCTTTTTAGCTTACAACATACTTATTCCCCATTAACATAACATCATAACATATCCAACTTCATGTTACAACAGTTCACAGAGGTAGTCTCTGCGGAAACAGTTCACAGATTCAGTCTCTGCGGGAAACAGTTCACAGATTCAGTCTCTGATCTTCTTGACTCAGTCCGGACCACGCCTCCGTGGTGTAGTCGGGTCACCTTGCTAGAGGGACTCATCCCATAGTCCTTCCCTAGACTTAACAGCTTTACTTCCATCACTTCTGAACCAGCATTGCTGACTTTTTAAAACAAACAAAAAACAGTTGGATTGCCTTGGGAAATTTTCCTACTTTCCAACTGATTTGGCTCCATTCGGGGGACCACGTGTGTGATCGGGTAGAGGTAATAATGGTTCAGATGGTTATCATCTTCTGCTTCGTCTTTTCCTTTTTTGCTTCTTGGAGACTCTCGGGGCTCCATTGTCAGCTGCCAGCTGTAACGCCACCATCTCCCTATGTTCCTTAGACTTTAAGTGATTCATCCTGATTTCGGCACTTTGGGAGTTCTCGGCACAAGCTGGGCAGACCAGGTCCTCGTAATATTCAGTGTCACTCAACAGATCATGGTAATATTCGGTGTCGTCCTGAGCTAGGCCAGCGAGAGGGTCTTCTATTTCCTCCTTACCCAGCTGGACATTAGCCGACTTTTGTTCCAAATCCCGACATCTGTCCTGAAGAGACTTCATCATGCGTTCAGATTCATCCCGCTTTTTCTGGGCTTCCTGCAAGTCTTTTACTAATGACCTCATTTGTGATTTCAATACTTCAACTTCATTCGGAGATTGATTGATTGGACTATTCAATCCCTCTACCGAAGTAGCTGTTTCAGTATTCTGTTGTTCTACATTGCCGTGCGTCAGCGTACTTTTGGCATCCAAGGGCTGTTCTGCTGCAGACTTCTCAGTCTGGGTTGCCACCTCAGCTCTTCCAATGACTTTTGAGAGCACCCTTCCCTTTGAAGATTGAGGCTCGTATTTAAGTTTTTCCCATTTTAGAATTTTATCCCTCAGCATATGAATAAGTTGGCTGACTGTTAACTCTTCTGCCATCATCCCTTTTCCATTAACTACAGGGCTGTTTATAACCTTGCCCTGGAGGAGTTGGCTGACTGTTAACTCTTCTGTCCTCATCCCTTTTCCATTAGCTGCAGGGCTGTTTAGAACCTTGTCCTGGGGCTCCTTTGCTGCTTCTACTTTGCCATCATCCGCAGCCACCATCATTTGAATTTCCACAAATGAATCGTCCGGTGATGCTGCACCCAACTTCAGTAGGAGCTCGGAAGTCATGTCGACCAACTCAGCTTTTTCTGCCTGCAACCTGCTAACCAGCGCCTTCAGTTGCGGCACATCTTGTTCCACCGGATTGGAGCACGCCCCTTCAGAAGCCGAATCAGCTTTGATTCGTTTGGCCTCCTCGTGCAGACGGTTTGTGTGCTCCTGCTCCCTTTTCTTCCCCAGCTGCTTCTGTTGTCTTTCCAGATTCTCCCATTCGGTATCATAGAACTTTTTCATTGCTTTCATCTCTTGCTCGAGACGGCAATTCAATTGTTCTAATTGCTGTCGTAATCTGAAATAAGTTTGCGTTCGAGCTCAATGTTCCTCAGTAATATATATGTCTGTAACTTGAACAGACTCAGAATTCTCTGTCAAGCTATGTTGTTGTTGTTCAGAGGAATTCTGTTCTGAAACTTTGTTCTCCTCTGGAGCATAAGCCTTTATGCCCACATTCGTTCTACCAACCTTAGTCAGCAAGTTCATTTTAGACTTGTCTTTCATGCTTGGGCTGGTCTTATCGTCATCCGTTTCAGAGTCTGAGCTGATTGTCTGCCCCGAGTCCTCACTCGTTATTGCTTTGAGGTAGTGCCATTCCATGTCTATTTTCTTGATCCACTCCCGTCCTAGAAGTGGTGGTCCTCCCTCAGGTAGTACGTATAAGTCCATTCCGGGGTGTTCTTTGCCCCTGTCTCTCACCTTGACTCGTATCTTTCCCATGGGGTATACTTTATGCCCCGTGTATGTCTGCAATACGAACTTGGTATCTCTCAAGGGTATATGTGAGAATAGCCGGTTGTAATCCCTTCGATTTATGACTGATAGGGCTGATCCAGTGTCCAATTCCATTCTCACTTGGACTCCGGCTATTTTTAGCATGACCCAGATAGTTTGTAGGTCAGCTTCCTTACTCACATTGTGAATTCTCAGACTACCCAGTTCCTGGCCGCTTGGGTCTGAATCCGAATTCTGTTCATCTGAACTCTTCTCAACCACCTTGTGTACTTTGTTGTACTTTTCCTGTGATGGCTTTTTTTTTTGGTTGTTGGTCTTCTTCCCTGACTGGCATACTTTGGCTATGTGACCCAGTTTGCCACATTTCCTACAGTCCTGGTTTTTAAACCAGCATTGGTTCTGGTCGTGTGTTGTCTTCCCACAACGATAACATTTTGTTGCACCCGAAGTAACTTGATCCACACTGAGGACCGCTGCCTTCAGCTGCATTTCCGCAGTTCCTTTCACTGCGGCTTCGTGTGATGCTGCAATAAGGACAGCCCTATCCAGTGTAAGGTCGTTCTCTTCGAGCAGTCGCTTTTGCGTTCCTTCCTTCGACAACCCACACACGAACTTGTCTCGCAATGCCTCTGTCAGATTTCCTCCAAACTGGCAGTATTTCGCTAGCCTACGCAGTTCGACCAAGTATTCCGCATTGCTTTCCTCTTTCCGTTGCATTCTCGCATAAAATTTGAATCGTTCCGCCAACATCAGCAGTGTGGGGTTCAAGTGATCCTTCAGAACAGCAACAGTATTATCGAAGGTTTGATCCGCCGGTTTAACTGGTGCTAGAAGATGCTTCAATAGCCCGTATGTCTTCGCCCCCATCGAGTTTAGCAAGGTGATAGCTTTATCATCATCCTCTATTTTATTGGCCTCACAATATATCTCAATGCGTTCTACATACGTGGCCCAATCTTCTACCTCGGAATCGAAATCGTTGATGTTACCACGCTTAGGCATCTTCACCTCCCTGATAAACAACAACAAAATATTTCTTTAACTCTTTTTTTTTAATTTTTTTTCCAAGATGGCGGTTTCCCCGTGCTTATCTTCTTTCCCCGCCCCTTTCAAAATGGCGGTTCCCGCTTCTGTCTTTTTCTCCGCCTACTGGCGGCTTCCCGCGGTTTCCCGCGCTTATCTTCTTTCCCCGCCCACTTTCAAGATGGCGGTTCCCGCTTTTCTTCCCCTGGCGGGAGGGGTAAGCTTTTCCCTCGGGCGACGGCCGCTGGCTTTCAGGGTTCGCAGCCTGCTCTTCGGCTTCAGCGCATTCCCTTCTCTCGGCCGGGCAATCGGCTCTGGTACAACCCGTTGACGGCGAACGGTCTCAGCCGCTGGCTGGATCTCGCTCAGTCTCCCTCGCTCGGCTCTGTCTCTCCGGTGCTGGGTACAACCCGTTGACGGCGAACAGTTTCAGCCGCTGGGCTGGATCTCGCTCAGTCTTCCTCGGGCTCTGTCTCTCCCGCTCGCGCGGCTCTCGCTCGCTCTCTCTCGGGCTCTGTCTCTCCCGTTCGCGCGGCTCTCGCTCGGGCTCTGTCTCTCCCGCTCGCGCGGCTCTCGCTCGCTCTCTCTCTGGCTCTGTCTCTCCCGTTCGCGCGGCTCTCGCTCGGGCTCTGTCTCTCCCGCTCGCGCGGCTCTCAATCACGCCTCCCAGCCCTCTCGCAGTCCGGTGCTTCCCTCCCCGGCTGCGGCTGAGTTCTCCACGAATTATTTATTTTATCTCTTCCCGCGCCTTACGATCCCGGTGGCAACGCTTCGTGGCCTCGGTCACTGTCCGACCTTTTTCACCCAATCGCTCCTCCCAGCCTCTCGCAGTCCGGTGCTTCCTCCCCGGCTGCGGCTGCGTTCTCCGCGGTTTATTTATTTTTATCTCTTCCCGCGCCTTACGATCCGGTCGCAGCGCTTTGTGGCCTCAGTCACTGTCTGGCCTTTTTCACCCCAATCGCGCCTCCCAGCTTCTTGCAGTCCGGTGCTTTCCTCACCGGCTGTGGCTGAGTTCTCCGTGGCTTATTTATGCTTATATCTTCCCGCGCCTTACGATCCCGGTCGCAGCGCCTCGTGGTCACGGTATTTGTCCGGCCTTTTTCGCCGTCGCGGTCCAGTCGTCTCACGACGCTCCCCAGCCCGCTTGTACCGCGGCTTCTGCTCCACGCTGCCCCAGTCTCAGCGCCTCTGGGCCCGACTTCTGTCTGGCTCCTTTCCCCCTCGACCGTGGTCGAGTGCACCGCCCTTATCCTCCGTTTATTTGTTTCTATTTTCCCTTTACTCACAGTCACCGTGGCCGACTTGCTTCTCGTGTTGATCGGCTCACTCACCACCGTGGCAGAAGGGACAATCCGTGCCTGTTGCTGATGGAAAACATCGTGTTTGAAATCTTCCTCCTTTCTTGGTCTGCAGACTCGAGTTTTCTCTCAGCAAAACGACGAGGGCGGGTGCTTCTTCTCGACGCTCGTTTACTTCTTCAGAAGTATTGTTGCCACAGGGTAAGATCGAACTCGTCGCCACTGTAAAGTCTGTGCGTTGTATAGCGAAGTAATACACAGACTACAAGAGTAACTTTAACAGGACTTTACTATTCGAAGGTCAGGGCGAATCTGCCCAATAAATTCTGCCACAGCACTTATATACCAGTGTGGTCACCGTCGGTATTACAGTATACAGCAGCCAGGATAAAGTAGTGCCACACCTAAAATAGTTCTCTTAAAGGTGGACGGTTACATACAATAGTTCTCTTAAAGGTAGAACAGTTACATACACTACAGTAGTGCCACACAACATGATGGAGGGTGTCCTCAGTGTGAAGGTGGGACTTTGTCTCCACAAGGACTATGCGGTGGTCACTGCTACCAATACTGTCATGGGCAGATGCATCTGTGACATGTAGAGTGGTGAGGATGAGGTCAAGTGCATTTATCACCTCGTGCTGGTTCTCTCACCACCTGCCACAGGCCCAGACTGGCAGTTATGTCCTTCAGGACTTGGCCAGCTCGGTCAGCAGTGGTGCTACTGAGCCACTCATTGTAGTCCCCAGCTAGAGTACATTCTGTGCCTTTGCTACCCTCAGTGCTTCTTCCAAGTGTTGTTCAACATGGAGGAGTACTGATTCATCAGCTGAGGGAGGGCGGTAGGTGTAATCAGCAGGAGGTTTCCTTGTCCATGTTTGGCCTGATGCCATGAGACTTCATGGGATCTGCAGTCAATGTTGAGGACTCCCATGGCCATCCTTCCCGACAGTATACCACTGTGCTGCCACCTCTGGTATAGTGATGGAGGATTCTGGGATGTTGGCTGAAAGGTATGATTCTGTGAGTATGACTATGTCAGGCTGTTGCTTGACTAGTCTGTGGGACAGGTCTCCCAATTTTTGCATAAGTCCCCACATGTTAGTGAGTAGGACTTTGCAGGGTTGACTGGACTGGGTGTGCCTATGACGTGTCCGAATCCGGTGCCGAGGTCTGTCCAGTTTTATTCTTATCATTTTTCCTAGCGGTTTGATACAACTGACTGGCTTGCTAGGCCATTTCAGAGGGCAGTTAAAAGTCAACTGCATTGCTGTGGGAGTCCCATATAGGCCAGACCGGGTAAGGACAGCAGATTTCCTTCTCTAAAGGACATTAGTGAACCAGATGGGTTTTTACGACAATCCGATAGTTTCACGGTCACATTACTGATACTATCTTTTTATTCCAGATTTATTTAATTAACTGAATTTAAATTGCCCAGCTGCAGTAGTGGGATTTGAACTCATGTCTCTGGATCATTAGTCCAGGCCTCTGGATTACTAGTCTAGTTATATAACCACTATGCTGCCGTACAGTCAAATGATATAACTCAATAATAAATCAGCTGCACATAATAAGTTTTATGCTGCATTCCATGTTCTGCAATCCAGTGTAAAGCATTGCAATGATAAGAGTTCTAATTGGAAAGCATATTATTATTAAAATCCCACTCTCGTACTATTACTGTATTTTATTATCCATTATTCTTTTCAAGTGTTTATTGATGTTTCAGCGTTATTCAACTAAATTATAAATGAAACTCAAGTTGGAGACATTGGATTCCCATGATACTTATCCCCTAAGTGAGGCATCAGTCACTGTTGAGATGCAATTTTTATTTTGAAGCATTTAGCCAGTAAAATAATGCTGTAAAAATAGGGGAGATGATTTCCTCTGTTCACTATCTGTTGTGGGATTGCAAATGTGTTTGAGAAGACCTCCTCTGTTCACTATTTTTGTGGTCATAAAAGCATTCTTTATACATGTAAGTATAGTTTGGCTACAAAGAGCAAATGGAGAAAATCTCCCCCCATGATGACTGGATAATTAATCTTTTTGGATACTGCAGGTAGCATTTTAAAATGGGAATTCATTTATATTTTCCAAACATATTCCTAAATGTTAGTCACAGAATATTCACTTTTACTGCCTTCTTGTAATTAATGCATAAACATTAGCAAATTGATGATCCTATTCACATACATTTTCTACAGTTTTGATCATAAATTTGCTTTCTATTGTACTAGTTTGTAACAAAATGGAACACCTATTGTCCACCCCTCCTATTCAAAAGTAATGCAGTTAAGTAAAATATAATTTGTTCACAAAAGTGTGTAAAAGTAACATTGCATAAAAGGTGGTATTTAGTTTTAAACTCCACATCAGAAGGAGTACCAAAGGTCAAACATGCCCGTGTGTGCACAAGAGAGCAGCACTGTAAGACTTTGGCAAACAATGAAGGTAATCCTGTATTAAAAGTGGCTGCCCACAAAACTCATCCTGATATCTCGTGAAATCCCCTTGTATGGTTGCTTCCTATGAGTCTCCTTGCTCCCTTGAGTATTACCTCATTGTAAAAAACTACTTTATTTTATATTTTGAGGCATTAAACCCTCAGTCAGTGAATATCTAGCTGATAGTCTCCAGAATTTTGGGGATCTAGAAGGTTGCACAAATTGCAAGATAGCCAGCTATCTACAATACCCTCCTACAGTGTCCCCTCAGTCCTTTCAACTGCACAAATTTGTCACATCTTTCAGATTATCTGATGACAAAATATCCCAGAGACTGAGAGAGTTAGGAACAGAGGACTGCCAGGTAAGGGCCTGGATTTCTGAACACTATTTAGTCGCCTATGTTCATCAAATAATGTGTTGTTATGTTCTTCTTATTCCGGAGGATGTCTTGTGGCATTCAAATGTAATCATTAGATATGTTTTCTAAACTTTTGCTGAATCCAAAGCTAAAGTATTTGCTAACATTAATCATTTGAAGTTATTGATGGCTTTCAATATTCTCACATGAGTTCACATCATCCATCTTGAGATATATGTTCAAATCAAAGATACTTTGGATGTTTTGTATATTTGTCAGGTTAAACCTATTAACCAGCATCGAGAGGGAGGAGGTGCTAGCGGTTTTAGCAGGCCAAAAAGTGGATAAATCCCCAGGCCCGGACGAGATGTATCCCAGGCTGCTGTGGGAGGCAAAGGAGGAGATTGCAGGGGCTCTGACACAAATTTTCAGAACCTCTCTGGCCACAGGGGATGTACCAGAGGACTGGAGAACAGCTAATGTAGTACCATTATACAAGAAGGGTAGCAGGGATAAACCAGGGAATTACAGGCCAGTGAGCCTAACATCTGTGGTAGGGAAATTATTGGAAAAAATTCTGAGGGACAAAATTAGTCTCCACTTGGAGAGGCAAGGATTAATCGGGGATAGTCAGCATGGCTTTGTCAAGGGTAAATCATGTCTGACAAATCTGATTGAATTTTTCGAGGGGGTGACTAGGGGGGTGGATGAGGGAAATGCTGTGGATGTGGTTTACATGGACTTCAGTAAAGCCTTTGACAAAGTCCCGCATAGGAGACTGGTCAAGAAGGTAAGAGCCCATGGGATCCAGGGTGCCTTGGCGCGTTGGATCCTAAACTGGCTGAGTGGCAGGAGGCAGAGGGTGATGGTCGAAGGTTGCTTTTGTGACTGGAAGCCTGTGTCCAGTGGGGTACCTCAGGGATCGGTGCTGGGTCCCTTGTTGTTTGTGATCTACATAAATGATTTGGATGAGAATGTGAAAGGTATGATCAGCAAGTTCGCAGATGACACGAAAATTGGTGGGGTGGTCAATTGCGAGGAGGAAAGCCTTAGGCTACAGGACGATATAAACGGGTTGGTCAGATGGGCGGAAAAGTGGCAAATGGAATTTAACCCTGAAAAGTGCGAGGTGATGCATTTTGGACGGACAAATAAGGCAAGGGAATACACAATGAGTGGTAGGACCCTAGGAAGTACAGAGGGTCAGAGGGACCTTGGTGTACATGTACATAGATCCCTGAAGGCAGCGGAACAGGTAGATAAGGTGGTTAAAAAGGCATATGGGATACTTGCCTTCATTAGCCGAGGCATAGAATATAAGAGCAAGGAGGTTATGATGGAGCTGTACAAAACGCTGGTGAGGCCACAGCTGGAGTACTGTGTGCAGTTCTGGTCGCCTCACTATAGGAAGGATGTGATTGCTTTGGAGAGGGTGCAGAGAAGATTCACCAGGATGCTACCTGGGATGGAGCGCCTCAGCTATGAAGAAAGACTAAACAGGCTGGGGTTGTTTTCCTTGGAGCAAAGAAGGCTGAGGGGGGACCTGATTGAGGTATACAAAATGATGAGGGGCATAGATAGGGTAGACAAAGAGGAACTTTTCCCCTTAGTAGGGGGGTCAATAACAAGGGGGCATAGATTCAGGGTAAGGGGCAGGAGATTTAGAGGGGATTTGAGGAGGAACTTTTTCACCCAGAGGGTGGTTGGAATGTGGAACTCAATGCCCAAAAGGGTGGTAGAGGCAGGAACCCTCACAACATTCAAGAAGCATTTGGATGAGCACTTGGAATGCCATTGCATACAAGGCTATGGACCAAATGCTGGAAAATGGGATTAGACTGGACAGGGATGGATGGGCGGCGCAGACACGATGGGCCGAAGGGCCTCTTTCTGTGCTGTAAAACTCTATGACTCTATGACTCTATGACTCTACTGTTCAGTCATGGATGAAACCTGCAAAGCCCAGGGCAGGTGTATTAATCTACATCTCATTCCCGCTATATCAAAAGTACCTGTCTCAGTGATGGATCTTGTTTGGTTTTAAATATTTGTACCAACTCAATGGTTAGGCTGGAACGTTTCACAAGCTCTATTTTAAATCCAATGTTTCTGAGGCTGGAGTAGGCCTTCGAGACAGCTCCACCATTCAATAAGATCGTGGCTGATCTTCTACCTCATCTCCACTTTCTCGCACTATCCCCCTACACCTTGATTCCCTTAATATTCAAAAATCTATCAACCTCTGTCTTGAATATTCTCAACGATTGAGCCTCCACAGCTCTCTGGGGTAGAGAATTCCAAAGATTCACCGCCCTCTGAGTGAAGAAATTTCTCCTCATCTCAGTTATAAATGGCCGACCCCTCATTCTGAGACTGTGACCCCTGGCTCTAGACTCCCCAGCCAGGGGAAACATCCTCTCTGCATCTACCCTGTCAAGCCCTGTAAGAATTTTGTATGTTTCAATGAGATCACCTCTCATTCTTCTAAACTCTAGAGAATATAGGCCAAGTCTACTCAATCTCTCCTCATAGGACAATCCCCCCATCCCAGGAATCAGTCTGGTGAACCTTCGTTGCACTCCCTCTATGGCAAGTATATCCTTGCTTAGGTAAGGAGACCAAAACTGTACACAATACTCCAAGTGTGGTCTCACCAGTGCCCTATATAATTGCAGTAAGACATCTTGGCCTAGAAATTCAGTTGGCTGCGCCAGGCGTTAGCGCCTTAGGAGGAGCAGATCTCGAGCGCTAGGCGCTTAGCGCCCGGGCGCAGTGCGATCTGCGCCTCGCCCCAACTTCAGTAGACATTTAGCGCGGCGCAAAGTCTTTGCGCGCGCTCAGCTGCGCGCGCAGATCATGACGTCATTTCGTCGTGCAACGCCCTTTGTGCGCCCGGAACCGGAACTTCACTCGCGCCGCCCCATTGTGCGCCGGGCGGCCCTACTGTGAAGTGGAACGATACACAGCCGAGGCGGGCCGCAGGGAGCGCAAATTAAAGGGCACTTACCCTGCACTATAAAGGGCAGCCATTTTGCAGCATTCACTCTTGTGCAACGGATTTTTGGGGAGAGACCAAGGAAGAGAGCTTACTGCTTTGGCCCAACACTAGGACAGGTCTTTTTGGCTTTAGGCCAGAGCTGTGCAATTCTCTTTGCCTTCATTGAGATCTCAGTGTTTGCCAGCATATTATGGGGGCTGCATTGGGTGCCAACGCTGAGTTTCAGACTTATGTCGGAAGGGCTTACAGACGCCGTGAGAGAGTGGCAGCCCTGGCTAGACGCAGAGGGGGCAACAGGCATCGCCAAGTGAGGCCTTACCCACCCAGGGTATACCACCAGCAGTTCTCCTATCTCAACATGTCTGCCGCGCAGTGTGTTAGGAGGCTGCAATTCAGAAGGCAGACATCTGCCAGCTGCTTCACAGAGATCTGCGTCCACAGCTGATGCGCAGGACGTCTCTGTCGGTGGCAGTGAAGGTGACGGTGGCTCTCAACTTCTATGCCACCGGCTCCTTCCAATCCGCTGCTGGGGACATTGCTAACATCTCCCAGTTCGCCGTGCATTGCTGCATCCGCCAGGTGACCAATGCCCTTTTCAGAAGGAGACGTCAATTCATCGCTTTCCCCATGACCCTGGACAAGCAGCAGCAGCGTGCAGTGGGATTTGCAAGAATAGCGGGCTTCCCCATGGTGCAGGGCGCCATTGACTGCACGCATGTGGCTTTGCGGGCACCTCTGGAGCATGCCGAGGATTACCGCAACCGGAAGGGCTACCATTCCCTCAACGTACAGCTGGTGTGTGACCACAGGCAGCGCATCCTAGCTGTCAATGCCCGCTTTCCAGGCAGCAGCCACGATGCCTTTATCCTGCGACAGACAACTGTGGCTGACATGTTCCAGTCACAGCCTCACCCAAGAGGATGGCTTATCGGGGACAAAGGCTATCCTTTGTGTACCTGGCTCATGACCCCGCTCCGCGCGCCCACGACCCCTGCTGAAGAGGCATAGAACGAGAGCCATCAAGCGACCAAGAACCTCATCGAACAAACAATCGGCGTCCTGAAGCAATGGTTCCGCTGTCTGGATTGCTCCGGGGGAGCCCTCCAGTATTCGCAGGAGCGAGTCTCCCAATTCGTCGTCGTTTGCTGCATGCTGCACAACCTGGCTATCCACAGGACTCAGGCACTGCCACCTCACGTTGGACCACCACCTCAGGAGGAGGAGCAGGAGGAGCATGAGGAGGAGGAGGACGAGGAGTACCAGCCCAGGAGGGAGGCAGAAGGTCCAAGGGCCGCCCGTCGGCGGCTTATTGAACGTCACTTCTAGGCCCCCTGTCAGGGAATGGCTTGTGCCAATGAAAGAACATGATTGCAGCCGCTGCGCAAGCCCTCAGCCGGTTAAGGCAACAAACACTTCAAAGATCAAACATGGACAATGTGAATAAATAAAATGGTTTTGTGGCGACACGCCACCACTGGACATAATCCGCTCACGGCGGCACGGACAGTCTAAGCAGAAGCCCCCAGCCGGGGGCCCTTTCCTCCAGCAACTTGTTTCCCGCAGGGACAGGCTGCCGGGAGCACTTCCTGTCTGGGAAGTATTTAAGTGGATGCGCGGGCTTTTCTAGTTCCTGTTTGCCATGTGGTTAGAATAAAGCAGTTGTGTTTTCAATAGCTCTGGTCTCGACTCCCACGTTTGCCGTGGTATCTCAACACTGGTGACCCCGACGCTCAGGACGGATCCTAAGCTAGCATGGCGGATACAAACGCAGTCACGGCTAAATTACCAGACTTTTGGGAGAACCTCGCCGAAGCCTGGTTCGTTCAAGCTGAGTCCAGATTCCGGCTGAAAGGCATTACAGTCGACGCCACGAAGTACGACTACCTCGTCGCCTCGCTCACCTACGCTACAGTCCCCAAGGTTTGGGCAGCGCTGCAGGATCCACCAACGGATGGCAAGTACGAACATCTGAAGGCTGCGCTACTTAAAAAATTTCAAACGTCCTCTTACCAGCGCCACTGCCAACTCCTGGACCTCCCCGGCCTTGGTGACGCTTCACCATCAGACCTGCTCTCCCACATGCTGTCCCTCTCAGACGACAAAAATCCCGGCACCCTTTTTCACACGCTTTTCATTCGGCAGCTCCCCGCCAGCATCCGCCCGCTCATAGTGGAGTCTGGCTCCACGGACCTGAATGATATAGCCGAAAAGGCCGACCGGCTGCTCTCTGCACAGGCCGCTCGCGACGTCGCGCCCGACCTCACGGCAACGACCACGCGGTCTTCCCGGCCCGTTAGGCCCGACCGCCCTACCACTCCGGGTCACTGCTACTACCACACCCGTTTTGGCGCTAGGGCTCAACGCTGCACGCCGCCGTGTACCTTCAAAACCCCCCCCGCACCGGCCCCCGCGATGGCCGCGGGGCAGAAGGAACCCCTACTGTACGTCACTGACGACAGAACCAACCGCCGATTCCTGTGCGACACAGGGGCCCAGCACAGCATCACCCCCGCCTCCGCCCTCGAGATCCAACGCGGCACACGGGGTATCACACTGGCTGCAGCCAATGGCTCGGCCATCCGCACATATGGCACCCACATGGTCACGCTCGACCTCGCGGGCCGCCGCTACCGCTGGAAGTTCCTCACAGCCAAGGTCCTCTGCCCACTCATCGGCGCCGACTTCCTACGCGCCCACGGCCTCCTCGTCGACATTCCGAGGCACCGCCTCGTCGACATCAACACTATGGCCCCCATCCCCGGCGCCTTTACCCCGGCCTGTTCGGCCGGCCTGACGACCTACTGCCTCGCCAACGCCACGGACGACTACTCGGCACTCCTAGCTGAGTTTCCCGCCCTCACTAACCCGACCTTTTCGGCCAAAGCCGCAAAGCACGGTGTGGAACACTATATCCCCACCACTGGCCCCCCAGTTTCTGCCCACGCCCGCAGACTCAACCCGGCCAAGCTGGAAATCGCGCGGGCCGAGTTCGCCACCATGGAACAACTCGGCATCATCCGCCGCTCCAGCAGCCCTTGGGCCTCGCCCCTCCACATCGCCCCCAAGCCCGGCGGTGGCTGGCGCCCTTGCGGGGACTACCGCCGCCTCAACGACGCCACCACTCCCGATCGATACCCGGTGCCACACATCCAGGACTTCTCGGCCCGACTGGCCGGACGAACCGTCTTTTCCAAAGTCGACCTGGTGCGCGGTTACCACCAAGTCCCCGTACACCCCGCGGACATCCCCAAAACGGCCGTCATCACCCCATTCGGCCTGTTCGAGTTCCTGAGGATGCCCTTCGGCCTCAAGAATGCAGCACAGGCTTTCCAGCGCCTTATGGACTCAGTCCTCCGGGACCTGAACTTCCTATTCGTCTATCTAGGCGACATTCTCGTGGCCAGCTCCTCCAAACAGGAACACCTCGAACACCTTCGCATCCTGTTCGGGCGCCTAGCCCAACACGGGCTCATCCTCAGCCCGGCGAAGTGCCAATTCGGCCTCACCGAGATCGATTTTCTCGGTCACCACATCACCCCTGCTGGGGCCGTCCCCCTGCCCAACAAGGTGTAGGCCGTCCAGCAATTTCCCTGCCCCACAACCATCAAGGGCCTCCAAGAGTTCCTCGGGATGGTGAACTTCTACAACAGGTTCATCCCCAGAGCTGCAGCCCTCGTGAAGCCCCTATACGACTCCCTCCGAGGAAAATCCGGCAAGATGGACGTAGCCTGGACCACTGACACGGCAGCCGCCTTCGACGCCACCAAAAACGCACTCGCCGACGCCACTCTGCTCGCGCACCCGAAGGCCGATGCCCGGGTCGCGCTCACCACTGACGCCTCCGACCACGCGGTCGGGGCCGTGTTCGAGCAGTGGGTCAATGGCGCGTGGCAGCCACTTGCCTTCTACAGCCGCCAACTGCGCCCCCCGGAGGTCAAATACTCCACTTTCGACCGCGAGCTTCTCGCGCTCCACCTGTCGGTCCACCATTTCAGGTTCCTCCTGGAAGGCCGCCACTTCACCACGTATGTGGACCACAAGCCACTCACGTACACGATGGCCAAGCACACCGAACCCTGGTCCGCTAGGCAGCAACGCCAGCTCGCGGCCGTGTCCGAGTTTACTACGGACATCCAGCACGTCTCCGGTAGAGACAACGTGGTCGCCGACTGCCTTTCCCGTCCCGCCGTCTGTGCGAATCACCTCGCGGTCGACTACGCACAACTAGCAGCGGCCCAGCTCACAGACCCAGACCTCCTCTCGGCGGCTACCAGCCTGCCAGGGCTACGCCTAGCCAAGGTCGCGCACGGGCCCGAAGCCACGGCAGTCACTTGCGACGTCTCACTCGGCCAACCCAGGCCGGTCATCCCTGAGACCTGGCGCCACCGCGTTTTCGACGCGCTCCACGGGCTCTCTCACCCGGGCTCCCGCGCATCCGTCAAACTCCTCTCCAAGCGCTTCATCTGGCGCGGCTTCAGCAGAGATGTTCGGACTTGGGCCACCTCCTGCCTCGCCTGCCAACGGGCTAAGGTACAGCTGCACACCAAAGCACCCCTGGGAGACTTCAAGGTACCCAGCCGCCGCTTCGACCACGTACACGTTGACATCGTCGGTCCCCTGCCGCCATCGCAAGGCCAAACTTATCTCCTCACGATGGTCGACCGCTACACACGCTGGCCTGAGGCAGTGCCGCTGACCTCCACCACCACAGCCGACATCGCCAGGGCGTTCGTTAACACCTGGGTTGCGAGGTTCGGCGTACCGGCCGACATAACCTCCGACAGAGGCGCCCAGTTCACCTCCGAACTCTGGACGGCCACAGCACACAACCTCGGGGTGACGCTCCACCGCACCACGGCGTACCACCCGCAGGCCAACGGGCTTTGTGAACGCTTCCACAGGTCACTCAAGGCCTCACTCTGCGCCGGCCTGCAGGACAGTACCTGGACTGACCGCCTACCGTGGGTGCTACTCGGCCTACGCACCGCGGTCAAGGAAGACCTCCAGTCCTCGGCAGCGGAGTTAGTCTACGGACAACCGCTGCGTGTCCCAGGCGAATTCCTCCCGGAGCCTAACAAGCCTTGGTCGGCCGAACAGCAGCGGCTCAACTCTTTCTCTTCCGCTCAGCAGTTCGCCCCACTTCCGGTCAACCGACACGGCGAACTCGCACCTCACGTCCCGCCAAATTTACAGCAGGCGCGCTTCGTCTTCGTGCGACACGACGCGCACCGCGGGCCCCTGCGACCCCCGTACGACGGACCGTACGAGGCACTACAAACCGGGGACAAGGTCTTCAAGCTGCGACTCGGCGACAGGGTCGACACAGTCTCCATCGACCGGCTGAAACCAGCACACACAGAACCAGGGGAACAGGTCCCCGTGGCCCAGCCTCCAACTAGAGGCCGTCCCCCCGGCAAGCCAGCACAGCCGGCGGCGAACCGCCCGACCCAAACAACTAGACTGGCGACCACTCAGAGCCGCTGCGGCAGAACCATTAGACCACCGTCACGACTCGTCCACTCCTCCTAAGCGGATTCTGGGGGGAGCTCTGTGGCGACACGCCACCACTGGACATAATCCGCTCACGGCAGCACGGACAGTCTAAGCAGAAGCCCCCAGCCGGGGGCCCTTTCCTCCAGCAACTTGTTTCCCGCAGGGACAGGCTGCCGGGAGCACTTCCTGTCTGGGAAGTATTTAAGTGGATGCGCGGGCTTTTCTAGTTCCTGTTTGCCATGTGGTTAGAATAAAGCAGTTGTGTTTTCAATAGCTCTGGTCTCGACTCCCACGTTTGCCGCGGTATCTCAACAGTTTATTGTACAAACTCAGGGCCCTTCCCACATGAAAACCAAGAACACACGAAACCCCCAAAAAACACTCACACACATGAGTCACTCCCACAACCTGGGGAGGATTAACCAAAGATGTAAATAAAAATGGCCTCATCCTCGGCCTTCAAAAAACAACCATTCCACAAAACACAACATTTGGACACACCCTCTACTTTGTGTCTCGCGAGGGTGATGCCCTCTGCAAACTTTGCCGGCCCCTGGACGCACTGCTGCTCCTCCTCAAAGTGAGGCCAGTGGCTGCTGCAAGGCTGGGGGAAGGCTCCTGAGGGGCACATGTCGTGACGGCAGATGCCCTTGGGGGTCGGCCTAGACGAGGTCTGGCCCTCGAGGGGCCGGCTGGTGAATGCTGCAGCTGTCGCTGGCCAGCATCAGTCGCTGCAGCAGCTCGTGGCAGCTCCACTGGGGGAGTGGCAGTGGCGGCTGGAGGAATGGGGGCAAGCTGGCGGATGGCAGGCGCTCGCTGGTCGCCTGAGACACTGGCACTCGCCCGGGCCAGCACTGCAGCATGCACAGCAATCTGCCGAGGGACAGACCGCTGTGCTGCTGCAGCGCGCCGGGTGCCCTGGCGATGCCGGGCTGACACAGCGAGTGTGGCAGCAGTGAGTGCCCGTGTTGCCCTGTTCTGAGACCGCATCAGAGCAGCCAGTGACTGCACGGCACCACTGATCACCTGGCCAGTCGCTGCCAGAGAGGCCCCGAATTCGGTGACACTCCGAGACAGGGACTGGATGGCCTCAGGCATCCGTCCCACTACCCCCATGAGCTCCGTGTGCCGGCGCTCCGAGTCCGCGGACATGTCCTCGAGGCGGCGCATCTCCTCGGCGTTGACCGTCTCCGGACTGGAGGCTGGACTCTCCCTCTGGGGAGAAGGCCGCCGAACTGGCCGACCCTTCCTGCGTTGCTGGACGCCGCTGGGCCCAGCAATTGGACTCCCCTCCGACCCTTCCCCCCTCTGGGGAGAAGGCCGCTGAGCTTCCACCCCCCTCCCGCGTTTCTGCAGGCCGCTGGTCCCAGGAGCTACATTCCCCTCCGACACTTCCGCCACGCTCCCCTCCAGGGAAGACGTCTCCCCTACAGTGAAATGGCTTGCCGCGGCTGAGGGTTCCCCTGATGGGCCGCCTTCCTCTTGCTCCTCCTCCTCCTCCTCTTCTGAGGGGCTGTCACTGGCAACTTCAGGGACCTCCTCCTCACCATCTGAAAGCAGGAAGGCACAAGAGTAGCTTTAGAGTGAGGAGAGGGCATCAGCGAGGGATGCATGAGTGGTGGCATTCAGCGCATTGGTCGGACAGTGGCAAAGGATGTAGATCTGATGCGCAAGTGGGACGAGAGAGGTCCAAAACATGATGTCCTTACCATTGGTGCCCAGAACAGGGTCGGCATCTCCAGATGCAACGGGGCCAATCACCCGGGCACCCAAGATGCGCTCCACGCGCTGTTGCAGCTCGGTGAGCGGCTGGATCTGGGGTCCGCCTCCCCCGGTCACAGTCCGGCTCCTCTTATTATTGTCCAGCTTGGCCTGCAAGAGAAAGGACGGCCTCTAAGTACAGTGTGTAGTCCTGATCTTGTGTGCACTGCCTCCCATGGTCGAATAGCCTGGCCAGTCTGTAGCCCTGATCTTGTGTGCACTGCCTCCCATGGTGGAATAGCCTGGCCAGTGTGTAGCCCTGATCTTGTGTGCACTGCCTCCCATGGTCGAATAGCCTGGCCAGTGTGTTAAGTGTACAATGTGCAATTGATGTTCATGACTGAACCATAGCTGCTGCATGAGGGCTGGCCATTAGGGCTTTCAGGTCCCTTTGCCCATAATGTGAGGTGCACATGCAAGGATGAGGAGGACACTGGAAAGGGTACTCACCCTGACAATCCTGGCGAGGTCATTTAGTTTCTTGCGGCATTGTACCGCGCTCCTGGGGACTTCACTGTTCGATGTCACCCTGGTGGCAACATGCCTCCAGGCTCTCCGGTAGACGCGGGCCGGCGGCTTCCTCCCATTGTCTGGGAACAAAATATGGCGTCTCTTCTCCACAGCGCTAACCAGCACCCTCAGATCAAGCTCTGAGAAGTGCTGCGCTCGTTCACGGGCCTTCTCCATACTTTGAGGCGCTATATGGGTCCAGCAGCAGTGTTCAGGCCTAGCTGGAGGGCTCCAGTGTGCAGGGCGTGGCAGCAGACCAAGTCGACCCTTCCCCCTTAAGAGCTGGCCGGCGCCAGGGTGTCTGCTGTCAATCAAGAAATGGCCGCACCTGCGCTGCGCCCGGCCTCGGCGGTATCGCTCAGCACCTCCGGCTTAGCGCCTAAAGAGAGCCGTGCATCGCCAGTTTTAGCGCTCGAGCAAACTCTTAGGGCTAGATTTTCAGTATAGGCAGTTTTGGGGCGCTAACCTTAGCGCCCGCCCGAAGTTAGCGCCCGCCCCAAAGTAGCGCCCCGTTGCCGGGAATTCAGTGGCTTCGCCCTAAGAGGTTGGTGGAGCACTAAAAGAGGCGTTCCACTACTCTCTTTAGGCGCTAAGCCGGCGGTCCAGAGGGATAGCGCCCAGGCGGGGCGCAGCACGGGTGCGGTCATTTTTGCACTGACAGCAGACCCCGTGGTGCCGACCAGCTCTTAAAGGGGGAAGGGACGAATTGGTCTGCTGCCACGCCCTGCACACTGCAGCCTTGCAAAGAGGCCTCAACACTACTGCTCAGCCCCAGGGAGTCATGGCAACGCCAGAGAAGGCCCGTCAGCGTGCCCTGCGCTTCTCAGAGGGTGATCTGGACATAATGGTCACAGCTCTGGAGGTGAGGCGCAAGATCTTGTTTCCAGAGAGTGGGAGGAATCCAACCCACCACGACTACACCAAAGCCTGGAAGCAGATCGCCCAGAGGGTGACGTTCACCGGCGAGGCCCCCAGGACCCACACACAATGCCGTAAGAAATACAACGATCTGACCAGGATTGTGAGGGTGAGTAGCCTTTCCAGTCTCCTCCTCATTCTTGCATGTACACCTGACATGATGGGCAAAGGGACCTGAAAGTCCTTTTGGCCAGCCCTCAGCCAGCAGCATTGGGACAGTCATGAGCATCAAATGGCCATTCGGCACTCTACACTTTGGCCCAGCTATTCCACCATGGGAGGCAGTGGACAGTACATCAGGGCTTCACTCTGTCCAAGCTATTCCACCATGGGAGGCAGTGCACACTACATCAGGGCTTCACTCTGTCCAAGCTATTCCACCATGGGAGGCAGTGCACACTACATCAGGGCTTCACTCTGTCCAAGCTATTCCACCATGGGAGGCAGTGCACACTACATCAGGGCTTCACTCTGTCCAAGCTATTCCACCATGGGAGGCAGTGCACACTACATCAGGGCTTCACTCTGTCCAAGCTATTCCACCATGGGAGGCAGTGCACACTACATCAGGGCTTCACTCTGTCCAAGCTATTCCACCATGGGAGGCAGTGCACACTACATCAGGGCTTCACTGCGCACTTACAGCCCGTCCTTTCTCTTGCAGGCTAAAGTAGCGTTTAATCGCCAGGCCCGTGCCAGGGGTGGCCGCGCCAAGCTGCAGAAGCTCACTCGGCTGGAGGAGCGCGTGTGTGTGCTCATGGGAGCACGTGTGATTGTCCCCACAGCGTGCGGTGTATCCGACCCTCCACTGCCCGGCAATGGTAAGGACCTCGCCTTTTGGCCCTCTCGCGTCGCACTGGCCCATCCGAGCTACCTCCTTTGCCACTGTCCCACCAATGCGCTGAATCCCACCAGTCCTAACTCCCTCGCTGACGCCGTCTCCTCACTCTGAAGCTACTCTTGTGCATTCCTGCTTTCAGCTGGTGACGACCAGGACCCTGAGGCTGCCAGTGACAGCACCTCCAACCAGGAGGAGGAGGAGGAGCAAGCCGGACCTTCGGGGGAACAGTCACGTCCCGCAGGAGAGGAGGAAATGCTTGACACCTCCTCACTGGACGAGTGCCTGGAGGAACTGTCGCAGGGCAATGCAGCTTCTGGGACCAGTGGCGTCCAGCCACCCAGCAGCCGTGCGCGTGGCCCGCGGCCTTCCCCCCAAAGGGGGGAAGGATCAGAGGGGAGTGCTGCTGCTCGGCACACTCGCCGTCACCAACGCGGCAAGGGTCCCCTAGTTCGGCCCCATCCTCCCCAGCGGGAGAGTCGCGACTCCAGTCCGGACACCTTCACTTCGGAGGAGGTGCGGAAGCTCGATCAGATGGCCGACGACTCGGACCGGCGCCACACGGAGCTCATGAGCGTGGTGGGGCGCATGCCTGAGGCCATCGAGTCGCTGGCGACCAGTGTGCGCGAGTTCGGGGCAGCAACTGCCGCGACTGGCCGCATGCTAACTGATGCCGTCAAGACCCTGGCGGATGTGATGCGCGCGCACACCAGGACCACAGGGCCACTCACTGCTGCCACACGCGCTGTCTCAGGCAGGCATCGCCAGGGCAGGCGCCGCGTTGGACCATCCCAGCAAGCCGGCCGTCGGCTGATTGCTGCGGATCCTGCAGTGCGGGCCCGGCCGAGAGCCACCGCGCCACAGCACCAGCCAGCGCATCCCAGACGCCAGCTGGCCCACATTGCGCCATCCGTCGCCGCCATTCCCCCTCTGGGCCGTCAAGGGCAAGCGGCTGCAGCTGATGGTGGCCAGGCTCAGGTGCGCCACTCAGGAGACGGCCCCTCGAGGCCCAAACGCCGTGTAGGCTGCCCCACAGCGGCATCTGGCGGAAGGGCATCTGAGCCTCAGGCGCCTTCCCCCAGCCTCGCAGCAGCCACTGGGCAGAGCTTGCGAAGGAGCAGCAGGCAGGGCAGGGGAGGCAAAATGCTGGCCAAGGTCTCGCCCTCGCGGGCCACTCAGTAGAGGGTGTGGCCAGCTTTCCTTTAATATGGCGGTGGCCATCTTTATTTTGCCCATGGTTGTGCTTTTGGAGGGCTTTTTTTTTGCGTTAGGCCGACGTTGAGGCCCGGTTTCAATAAAGGTGGAGTGGCTCCTCCCCAGTTTGTGGGAGTGAGTCGTTTGTTGGGCTTTTTGTGGGGCCCGTTTATTGTTTTTGGGGATTCATGTGGGAAGGGCTTTTCATTTTTGTTTAATAAAAAATTATCTTTATTCATGCAGTCTCCATGGTTGTTCTTCTTAGTGTTTGTTGGCTTCTCCGGCTGAGGGCTTGCGGAGCGGCTGCATTCATCTTCCCTCATGGCCCCTGGCCATTCCCTGACAGGGGGCTTAGAAGTACCGTGTAATAAGGTGGCGTCGTGCGGCCCTTGGCCCTGGTCGCTCCCTCCTGGGAACGTACTCCTGCTCCTCCTCCTCCTCCTCCTCCTCCTCCTCATGCTCCTCCTGCTCCTCCTCCTGAGGTGCTGGTCCAACGTCAGGTGGCAGTGTCTGAGTCCTGCGGATAGCCAGGTTGTGTAGCATGCAGCAAACCACCACAAATTGGGAGACCCGGTCCGGCGAATACTGGAGAGCTCCTCCGGAGCGATCAAGGCAGCGGAACCGCTGCTTGAGGACCCCAATAGTTAGCTCGATGATGTTGCGGGTGGTTTGATGGCTCTCGTTGTAGGCCTCTTCAGCAGCGGTCCTGGGCGCGCGGAGCGGGGTCATGAGCCAGGTGCACAAAGGATAGCCTTTGTCCCCAAGTAGCCATCCTCTTGGGGGAGGCTGTGCCTGGAACATGTCATGCACAGTACTCTGCCGCAGGATAAAGGCATCGTGGCTGCTGCCTGGGAAGCTGGCATTGACTGCCATGATGCGCTGCTTGTGGTCACAGACCAGCTGCACATTCAGAGAATGGTAGCCCTTCCTGTTGCGATACTGCTCGCCATGCTCCAGAGGGGCCCGCAAAGCCACATGCGTACAGTCAATGGCGCCCTGCACCAAGGGGAATTCCCCGAGTCTGGAAAATCCCAATGCGCGCTGATGCTGGCTCTCCAGGGCCATGGGGAAGGAGATGAATTGGCTTCTCCTTCTGAACAGTGCTTCGGTCACCTGGCGGATGCAGCGATGCGCGCCGTACTGGGAGATGTTTGCTATGTCCCCAGCAGCGTATTGGAAGGAGCCGGTGGCATAGAAGTTCAATGCCACCGTCACCTTCACTTCCACCGACAGAGACGTCCTGCACCTGAGCTTTGGCCGCAGATCTCGGCGAAGCAGGTGGCAGATCTCTGCAATCACCCCCTTTCGGAATCGGAGCCTTTTAACACATCGCGCGGCACTCATGTTTAGGTAGGAGCGCTGCTGGCGGTATAGCCTGACTGGGTAAGGCCTACGTGGCCGACGCCTGTAGCCCCCTCTGCCTCTAGCCAGGGCTGCCCCTCTCACAATGCGTCTGCGAGCCCTACGGACATGGAGCTGCAGCTCCGCGTTGGCACCCCATGCAACCCCCATCAAATCCTGGCAAACAGTCTAATTTCCAAATGGCCACTTGCAGCGCTATTGCCTGAGTCCAAAAATACCTGGCTCTTGCTGCTTGAAACCAGTTAGCTATCCTCCTTGTTGTGTCTCCAGAAATGCGTTGCACAAGACTGTTTTCAGAAAAAAGGATGGCCTTTATACTGGAGAGGACGTTCCCTTTAATTAGCGCCCCCCGGGGCCCGCGCTGGTTGTGTTGCGTTCCTTTTTCCAAACGCTCCGGCCGCCCGCCGCACAATGGGGCGGTCCGACTGAAGTTTGCAATCGGGGCGGCCAAAGGGCGTTGCACGAGGATGTGACGTCATTTTCTGCGCGCGCATCCGGGCGGGCGCTAAACTTTGCGCCGGCGCTAACGGGCAACTTAATTTGGGGCGGGGCGCAAACTGCGCTGCGCCCGGGCGCTACACGCATAGCGCCCGGAAATCACTTCTCTTAAGGCGCTAACTGCTGGCGCAAGCAACTGAAAATCTAGCCCTTAAGGCGAAGCTAATGAATATCGGCGAAGTGGCCTCGAATTTGCGCCGGGCGCAAACTTTAGCGGCCGCCCGACTTTACTGCCCCAAAAGTGGCTATAATGAATTTCTAGGCCCTTTACTCTTATACTCAAATTCTCTTGTAATAAAGGCCAATATACCATTTGCTTTCCTAATTGCTTGGTGTACCTGCATGTTAACTTTCAGTGATTTATTTACAAGGACACCCAGGTCCATCTGAACACCAACATTTCCCAATCTCTCACCATTTAAGAAATGCTCTGCTTTTCTATTTTTCCTACCAAAGTAGATAACTTCACATTTCTCCGCATTATATTCCATTTGCCAGGTTCTTGCCCACTCACTTAGCCTGTCTATATCCCTTGAAGCCTCCTTGCATTCTCCTCACAACTTACATTCCCACCCAGCTTTGTATCATCAGCAAACTTGGATATATTACATTTGGTCCCCTCATCCAAATCATTGATGTAGATTGTGAATAGCTGAGGCCCAAGCACTGATCTTTGCGGTTCCCCATTAGTTACAGCCTGCCAACCTGAAAATGACCCGTTCATTCCTACTCTCTGTTTTCTGTCCATTAACCAATCCTCAATCCATGCTAGTATATTACCCCTAATCCCCTGAGCCCTAATTTTGTTCAATAACTTATCAAATGCCTTCTGAAAATCCAAATACACCACATCCACTGGTTCCCCACTTATCGATTCTGCTAGTTACAACCTCAAAAAGCTCTAACAGATTTGTCAAACACGATTTCCCTTTCATAAATCCTTGTTGACTCTGCCCAATCCTATTATTATTTTCTAAGTGCCCTGTTACCATATCCTTCATAATAGATTCTAGGATTTTCCCTACTACTGATGTCAGACAAACTGGTCTGTAGTTCCCTTTTTTCTCTCTCCCTCCTTTCTTAAATAGTGGGGTTACATTTGCTACCTTCCAATCCGCAGGAACCGTTCTAGAATCTATGGAATTTTGGAAAATGACAACCAATGCATCCACTATCTCGATAGCCATCTACTTCAAAACCAGTGCCAGTGCCCCATGAACTGAAGCCCCTTCCTCCCACACCACTCTAAGTCACACACTTAACTCTCTAATCTGTTTGTCCCTATGCCAATTTACATGTGGTTCAGGTAGCAATCCAGAGATTATTACCTTGAGGTTCTGCTTTTTAACTTGGATCCTAGCTCCTCAAACTCCCTCAGCAGAACCTCATTCCTAGTTCTACCTGTGTCGTTGGTTCCTCTGTGGACCACGACAACTGGATCTTCCCCCTCCCATTCCAAGTTCTTCTCCAGCTGCGAGGAGATGTCTTTAACCCTGGCACCGGGCAGGCAACACAACCTTTGGTCGCAGCTGCAGAGAACAGTATCTATCCCCCTGACTATACTGTCCCCTACCACAACTACATTCCCTTTCATTCCCCCCACTTGAATAGCCTCCTGTACCATGGTGCCATGGTCAGCTTGCTCATCCATCCTGCAGGCTTTTCCCTCAGCCACACAGGCAGCAAGAACCTCATACCTGTTGGACAAGGGCAAAGGCTGAGGCTCCTCCAGCACTGCACCTGGGGTCCCCTTACCTGCCTGAGTTGCAATCACCTCCTCCTGTCCCTGACCACTAACCAGACCTGTACCACTACCTAACCTAAGGGGTGTGACTGCCTCCTGGGTCAAAGTGTCCAGGGAACTCTCCCCATCCTTGATGCCCCGCAATGTCTGCACCTCAGACTCCAGCTCAAAAACTCTGAGCTGAAGTTCCTCAAGATGCAGGCACTTACTGCAAATGTGGTTGTCTGGGATCACAATGCTCTCCACAAACTCCCACATGCTGCAGATGTGGCTCACCACCTGCACTGCCATCCCTATATGATCTAGTTTTATTTAATTAAATTTAATTGAATTTGTAATAAGGTAACTTAGTTTACAGTGTAGTTTGTTGACCACTTACTTGATCTAGGTTAAGTTAAGGGTAATGAAATTAAATATCTACCTGTAACACAAAGCACTACAAGTAGTGTAGGCAAAAAGCAGCAACTCCTTCCCCCTCTTCTCCGAATTCCCACTCTTTCCAAATTCCCAAATAAAACACTCTGTTCAAGTCCACTCAGCTCCCTTGCTCCTGGTGATTAGCGCCTATTCAAGACAAACACTCATAGCTGACTGACAGTTAACTGCCACTGGCAGTCAGCTTCTGTAACTACAGTTTTTAAAGTTCTAGGTTAAAATCAAAATCTTCAACTAAATGTCACAATATATATATCTGTATATGAAAGCTTGATTTCAGGACTATTGCACATCTTCCCCTTTAAGTCACGAGGGAGAAATTTGTGTGTTTAGCGCCACACATTAGCACCACGAGATGGAGGTAAAATGCCGTTCAGAGCTCTATCGCCAGCTGATGGCAGTTCCAGCACTGCACGCCATATCCATCTTGCCGGTAGTGTTAGATCCGTGTATCTTAATGTTGTGTCCTTCAATAATCAGACAAAAAACTGCAGAGAACGATTCAACAGGTGTTTACTGAATGAGGGTTACTCTAGAACTAACAATACAGATCACTACTCAGGGTTTATATACAGGTGTGGTCACTGCCAGTACTACAGTATACAGGAGCTGTAAAAAGTAGTTCTCCCCTTAAAGGTACATACATTACAATTCCTCCCCTTTTAGATTAACAGTACCATAACACTCATTTAACAATTAAATATCAAACTAATTACAATTAACATGCAACATTAGCTGAAAATAGTCTATTTATAAATTCAGTCTTTGGGGAGGCTTCCTGATCCTTTCTGGATAGCGCCTTTCCCGAGTGTCTTGCTCTTGGTGCGGAGGCGATTCTGGCCCCCTGTCATCGGTTGGTTCATCAGCATCCGATGCTACTGTTTCTGGGGTAGATGCTACCTGTACGTCGGGTTCATCACCAGGTACATATGGGCGAGGCATGGGGTTGACTTGTTCCTGTGACTCTAGGATCTGGTCAGCATGGCATCTCACGATGCTCTCCCCAATGTCCACTGTGTACATTAGTGGGCTCTGCCGTGTGCATATCGTTCCTGGCTGCCATTTTTCTGTTCGGTAGTCGCGGGTCAAGACTGGTTGCCCTACATTGAAGCTCCTTGTTGGCTTCTCATGGATGTGCTGGAATTGCTTACTCTCAACGTCTCTTCGTACGTTTGGTCTGAGCAAATCCAGGCGAGATCTTAACCTTCGGTTAAAGAACATCATGGCTGGGGCCTGGTTGGTGACTGCATGTGTCGCATTCCGGTAGGCGAACAGGAAATTGTCCACCTTGTGCTGCAGCGGAATGTTGTCATTGTACATAGCCTTTATTGCCTTCTTAAAGGTTTGTACGAACCTCTCAGCCAATCCATTTGTGGCTGGATGATACGGGGCGGATGTGTAATGCCTTACCCCATTCTTTTTCAAGAACCTCCGGAACTCTTCGGACACAAACTGTGGTCCGTTGTCGGAGCAAATCTGTTCTGGCAAGGCATTCCTGGCAAAATGGTCCATAGGACTGCAATAGTTTTCTCCGTGGTAGTGGAGGACATTTTGATGACCTCAGGCCATTTCGAGTGCACATCCACGGCTATTAAAAACATTGAGTCCATGAATGGACTAGCAAAATCAATATGCACCCGTTGCCATGGAGATGAGGGCCTCTCCCATGGGTGTAGAGGGGCCTGTGGTGGTGCATTTTGGACTTTCTGGCATACTGAGCAGCTCTTGGTCAGGTCCTCGATTTGTTTATCAATTCCCGGCCACCACACATAAGCCCTGGCTAGGATTTTCATTTTTACCCCTCCCAGATGACCTTCGTGAAGCTCATTGAGCACTCTCTCCCTTAACTTAGGTGGAATTACCACTCGGGATCCACACATCAAGCTCCCCTGGCATACTGACAGCTGTTCTCTTCTGGATGAGAATGCTGGCAACAGTGAGTCGCCATGTGCTGGCCATCCCTTCACCGTCAAATCATATACCCGAGACAGTGTCGGGTCATTTCGGGTCTCCTTCTCTATAACAGCGTTAGTTACTGGCAAGCATTCAATGATAGTCGAATGAAATATTTTGACAGGATCCACTGCTGGTGCTTCCTCCACAGTAGGCAGTGGCAGGCGTGATAGCCCATCAGCGTTTCCATGCTGTTTTGTGCCCTTATACTCGATTTCATATTGGTGCGCCCCTAGAAAAAGGGACCATCTTTGTAGCCGTTGCGCAGTCATCACCGGAACGCCCTTCTTTGGATTAAAGATGGAGACAAGTGGTTGGTGGTCAGTCAGCAAAGTGAACTTCTGCCCGTGCAGATAGTGATTGAACTTTTTCACTCCCCACACTAGGCTGAGGGCCTCCCTGTCAATCTGGGCATAGTTACGCTCGGCTGAGGTTAGTGATCGTGACGCAAAGGCTATTGGCCTCTCTGAGTCGTCCGAGAATTTGTGCGACAGCACCGCTCCGATGCCGTAGGGTGACGCATCACATGCCAACCGAATTGGTAATGCCGGGTTGTAATGGGCCAATAACTCTTTCGATGTGATTAGTGTTTTGCTCTTCTGGAAAGCTCATCTACATTCGTCACTCCACTTCCATGGCACCCCAGTTTGCAGTAGGGTGTTCAGTGGGTGTAGAATTGTTGACAAATTTGGCAAGAACTTATGGTAGTAGTTCACCAGCCCGAGGAATGACCTCAGTTGTGACACATTTTCCGGTGCTGGAACCTTGACTACTGCCTCAATCTTCTCTGGGGACTTATGTAACCCCTCTTTATCGATAACGTGGCCACAATACGAGATCTGTTTTCTAAAAAACTCGCATTTGGGGCGGTTAGCTCGGAGCCCATATTCCTGCAATCTAGTGAGCACCTGCTCCAGGTTGGCAAGGTGATCACTGTCAGTTTCGCCCGTGACCAGGAAATCGTCCAAATAACACTGGGTCCCTGGGATAACTTGCAGCACTTGTTCCATTGCCCTCTGCCAAATAGCCGGAGCTGATGCTACCCCGAATATCAGCCGGTTGTATTGGTAGGGACCTTTATGGGTGTTGATTGTGAGGTATTTTTTTGATGCTTCTTCTACCTCCATTTGCAGATACGCCTGGGCCAGATCAATCTTAGTGAAGCGTTTCCCTCCAGATAGCGAGGCGAAAATATCTTCAATCCGCGGAAGTGGATATTGTACGGTGTGAAGGACCGGGTTCACTGTTACCTTAAAGTCCCCACAGATGCAAACCTTCCTTGATTCCCCAGGCGTGCTGCTCAATGACTTTTTCATCACAGGGATGATGGGTGTAGCCCACTCGCTCCAGTCTACCTTGGACAGTACACCTGAACATTCCAGACTCTCCAGCTCTGCTTCGATGGCTGGGTGGATCACATAAGGTACCGGTCTGGCCTTAAAAAATTTTGGGCTTGCGTTTTCTTCAAATTTTATCATCGCTGTCATGCCTTTTAGTGTTCCGAGTCCTTGCTGGAACACTTCTTTCGCATCAGTTAGGATCTTTGACAGTCGCCCAGGTGTGACGTCGTCATCCTTTTTGTCAGCCACAGTCAGTGCCTGTATGGAATGCCAATCTAGCTGTATCTTCCGGATCCATTCACGTCCTAGTAGTGGTGGTCCTCCATCTGGCAATACATATAGGTCCATTTTTGGTGTTTCCTTGCCGTTATATATAACGTTCACCCTTATTTTTCCTTTGGGGTAGACTTTTTGCCCCGTGTACGTCTTCAAGACAATCTTTGTATCTCTCAAGGTTATATGTGAGAATAGCTGCTTGTAGTCCCTTCGGTTTATGACTGTTAGGGCTGATCCTGTGTCCAATTCCATTTTCACTTGGACTCCTGCTATCTTGAGCGTGACCCAGATAATTTGGTGATCCTCCGTTTTGATCACATTATGTAGTTTCCTTGCTTCCGGAGTCTGTATCACTCTTCTGTTCGTCTGAACTACTCTCCGTCACCTTATGTACCTTCTTGTACTTCTCCTGTGGAGATTTCTTGCTGCTGGTTTTCTTTCCCGACCTGCAGACTCTTGCTATGTGTCCTACTTTTCCACACTGTCTGCACACTTTGTCCTTGAACCAGCAATCCTTATGGTCGTGTGTTGTTCTGCCGCAGCGATAGCACTTCACTGTTCCGTATGACATTTCATTTGTGCCATATTCTTGCGGTCTCCGTTGTATCTCTGCAGTGCCCCGTGCTGCTGCTTTGTGTGATACTGCAATGCTGAAAGCCTTGTCCAGCGTAAGATCCTTTTCTGCTAGAAGCCGTTTCTGGGTTCCTTCACTTTGAAGCCCACACACAAACTTGTCCCTTAAAGTATCTGCTAGTCCCGTTCCAAACTGGCAGTGTTTCGATAGCTTGCGCAGTTCTGTTAAATACTCAGCATTACTTTCATCTTTATGCTGGTTCCTTTTGTGAAACTTAAATCTTTCTGCTATCAGCAGTGGTGTGGGGTTTAAGTGGTCCTGTAGGATTGACACTATGTTTTCAAAATCCTTTTCTACTGGCTTCTCTGGGGTTACTAGGTTTCGTAGTAAGCCGTACGTTTTTGCACCCATTAAATTCAACAATACCAGCGCTTTCTTGTCATCTGGCACTTCATTCGCCTTGTAGTATATTTCTATGCGTTCGACATATGTCATCCAATCTTCGACTTCATTGTCGAACGCTGTGATACTGCCACTCTTTGGCATTTTTGGGTGTGGGTAGACTGGCTTAAAATGGCATCTCCCGCGCTTTCCCTTCTTCCCCGCTGCGGCTTAAAATGGTGTCTCCCGCGCTGCTGCCAACGCCGCTCTCGGCGGTCCTCGTGGCAAATGGCGACGCCCTGTGGGTTTCGTGCACTGCTCCTGCGCTGCTGCCAACACCGCTCTCTGCGGTCCTCGTGGCAATGGCAGCGCCTCGTGTTTTCCTGCGCGCCTCTCTCCCCCGTTGACGCTGCTCGGCCCTTGAACACCGGCTGCGCTCTGCACGTTTTCCTGCGCGCCTCTCTCCCCCATTGACACTGCTCGGCCCTTGAACACTGGCTGTGCTCTGCACTCTCTCACCTCTCTCCCCCGTTGACGCCGCTCGGTCCTGAACACCGGCTGCACCCTGTGTGCTCTGCCCTCTCTCTCTCCCCCGTTGACGCTTCTCGGCCTTTTTCTGTGCCGCTCGGGCGGGCTCTAGCCCGTCGCTCTCCAGGAAGGGTCTGCGCAGTACCTGTTGCCAGCCCGTTTCGCTGGACCACCGTGACTGGAAAGCCAAGCCTGGCTCTCGACAGCCTCCCCTGCGATGCTCAAATCTCCGCTGGATGACTGGGCGGTTGCCCGTGGTCGACGCCCATGCTTCTGGACTCGACCTTCTTCCACTGTTCTCGAGGAGCGAATCCCTGGGAGGTGATGCGGAGTTGCAGGTAGGTTCGAACTTGCTCGTCGCCACTGTTAGATCCATGTATCTTAATGTTGTGTCCTTCAATAATCAGACAAAAGACTGCAGAGAATGATTCAACAGGTGTTTACTGAATGAGGGTTACTCTAGAACTATCTGTACAGATCACTACTCAGTGTTTATATGCAGGTGTGGTCACTGCCGGTACTACAGTATACAGGAGCTGTAAAAAGTAGTTCTCCCCTTAATAAAGGTACATACATTACAGGTAGTGCTGCCGGTAAACTCAATCACCAGGGACATCGCAATCACAGAGATCATGACGTCAGTGAGTGTGCAACGCTCACTTGACGTCCGATCTCACCACTTCATTTTGGCCATTGAACTTACTGGCTGGAGTAAGCAAAGACAGGTTGAGGTGGTGTGCAGCCGTGGGAAGCCGGCTCCAGCGATGCTATTTAAAGGGATCCTCACCAATCTCTTGCATCTGAAAGGGTTTTGAACTTTGAGTGGCTGTGTGCTAATTCCTGCCACTGCAAGAGATTTCCTTAGAATTTCAAGGTTATTTGGCATCAGGGAGTTTTCTGGCAATTAGCAAACTTACTCATTATTTTTGAAACACTTCAAACTACAACACTTGCTAAAAGTCATGGGGACTGTATGGGCAGTCGACCTCACCCTCCATGATCTATGGCGGAGGGATGAAGACAGCGAAAAAGACAGGAACATGTGCACAGAGGGAGGAGGAGGGCCATCATGGCTCTCAACAGGAGGCCTTACCCTCTGAGGGTCTTCCGACAGCACTTCTCCTACCTTCAATTAAGCGAGGAGCAGTGTATTAGGAGGCTTTGCTTCACGAAGGAGGTGGTCACAGAACTCTGCCACCTCCTGCAACCAGACCTCCAGCCTCAGACCAGGGCGACCATAGCTCTCCCAGGGGCAGTCAAGATCACCGTGGCCCTCAATTTCTTCACCAATGTATCCTTCCAGTCTATAGCAGGAGACAAAGCTAACATCTTACTGTTTGCCATCCATCGCTGCATCCAGGAAGTCCCTGAGGCTCTCTACACCAGGAGAAGGAATTACATTGCCTTCCCGATCACCAGAGAGAAGCAGGACAAGCGTGCATGTGGCTTTGCCAGGATAGCGGGCTTCCCCATGGTGCAGGGCACCATCGACTGTACCCATGTGGTTTTGCGGGCACCGCAAAACAATCCTGAGAACTTCCGTAACCGCAAAGGCTACCACTCACTTAATGTCTAGTTGGTGTGCGACCACACACAGCGAATCCTCAGCGTCAATGCCCACTATCCTGGCAGCAGTCATGATGCCTTCATCCTGTGCCAGCACTTTTCAAGCCCCCACATCAAGCTCGAGGGTGGCTGCTCGGAGACAAGGGCTATCAGCTCTCCACCTGGCTCATGACTCCCCTCCGCAACCCCAACACTCATGCCCAGCATTCATATAATGAGAGCTATGCTGCCACCAGTAACATCTTCAAGCAGACCATTGGCCTACTGAAGCAATGGTTCCGCTGCCTTGACCACTCGGGAGGTGCCCTCCAGTACTCGACTGAGCGGGTGTCCCATTTCGTGGTGGTCTGCTGCATGCTCCACAACTTGGTCATCATGAAGGCGCAGCCCTTGCCACCAGGGATTGCGAGACCACCTCAGGAGGTGGACAAGGGAGAAGAGGATGAGGAGGAAGAAGACGAGGAGGGAGAGGAACAGGAGGGAGGGCGGAGACAGCGAGACAATCAGCCTTCTGGACGGGCAGTCCATGACAAACTCATCAGACTCTGATTTGAATGAATGAAACCCCAGATCCCCATTGCTCACCACATCCCCAGCATATCATCCCTGTCACAGGCCATATCACAGCGTCCTCCTGGGTGCAAAGGTGAAATGAGAGAGACCACAAAAGGTTCCAAACACAATTAATAAATGTATCTATATATATATCACACATATCACATTAATTCTAATAACTAATGACACTTGTGCCTGCCATAGTTGAATAGCTGTCATTGTGTGCAAGGTGTAAGGTGTGGGTGTGAGTGTTGCTAGGTAGAGATTGTTGGTGGGTGAGTGCTGGGGGTCTGGTGCATTGAGCAGTGTGTGAAGCTTGTGGTACAGATGGTGGTATGTAGCATTTGTTGAAGCCTTCACTCACCCTGACCACCTGTGTGTACTCGTTAAACTTCTTCCTGCACTGGGTCTGGGTCTGGGGACCACAGTGCTGCCCGTGACATAGTGTGCCACCTCCCTCCACATAGTCAGGCAGACTTGTGGCGAGGGCCTCTTGCTAGTTGGGGGGTACAGGACTGCCCGCCTTCTCTCCATCGCTAAAACCAATGCTTCCAGAGCTTCTTTGGAAAACCTATGGGTTCTCTCCCTGGGGCGGAAATCTGCCATCATGGTTTGTAAATAAGTGCTCCTTCTCCTTGACCTTCTTCTTATGTTTGTTGAGATAGCGGCACACCAAACAATGCTGGGAATGAGGTGCTGCAGCATCAGTGAACCTCTCCTTTAAGTAATGAAAAAAGCATGTGGCAATCATTACTTGCATTTAGACTGCCCCCGATATTGCTCCAGCTTTTCATTGTAACGTCAATGGGAGCTTGAGTTTTTAGATGAGAATCATGACTACAATCATTTTAATGAGTGAGGATGAATTTTGCATGCATCCTAGATGATTTTTAGTTGGCGCTACTTAACCATTTTTAGTCTAAACACTGCCCATTTCTTGGCTATAACGAATTTCAGCCCACAGAAATTCTGGATTTCTATCTAACACTCTCAGACGTAATCCATTTTATTGATGAGATCTTTTCTCCAAAAGAATATAAAATTACCATTTATTATTTTTTCCACATGTCTGTGCAAAAGATTTTCACAAACAACATAAAGACAAGTATTGATGAAGGAAACCATTTGGTGTATCTGGCTGCTATAGAAACAGACAACTGCCCCATCACTACAGCTACCTACCACTTCAATGACTCCAGAGTTTTTACCTCCCTTACCCTATTAATCCAAATATTAATCACTCTCTGTATGTGAAGAAGGACTTCCTGACATCAGCCCTAAATTTGCCTTTTACCAATTTGTACTTCAGTCTTCTTGCCCTGTAGTCATGGTTTAACTTGAAATAGTGCTCAAGATTAACCTGTTCTGTTCCAGTTATATATCTCTTTAAAGTCATCTTTTATTTGTCTCCTTTCAAGTCTTAGGAGTTCAAGTTTTCCTAACCTTTCCCCATAACTCAATTCTCTGTCAATAGGAATCAGCCTCATAGCCCTTCTTTACATTACTTCCAGATCAGAGTACTTATTCTGTACTGACTTGGCAATATTGCTCAGCATTCTGTTTACATCATTGATTGCTGCTCTCCAATGACTGAGCCTAACCAGTGTTGAGGCTACTATCTCTCACAAATCTTTCAGGCTCTCTCCTAACTAATTCAGCACGAATCATTAGATAATTCTGTCTCCTTTTTTCTGCCAATAAAGTAAGACATTTCACTTTGTTTGATTTGACTTTTACCTGCCACAGTTCTGCCCACTTGCAAATATTCCAGCAGATTTTCCTTTCATTGCGCTTGAGTATAAAGGATTGTCTGAGTGGAGTGCTTAGCGGAATATTTCCCGATATGTGCTCTTGGAGGGTGAGGCTCTGCATCAGGAGGGCTCATTCAGAAAAATCGCACTTTAAATATTCCACTATCCATTTTCCAGACACCGGCCTTGAAATTGTGCTATGGAATACTATGGTATGAACACTTATGCATTAATTTGAAGTTTCTCTCTTTTATTAGAGGCATTCATCGAATCATTTTGAATGCATTTAACATCTCCATTAAAATATGAAAAGAGGAATTTCAGACAAATGCATTAAGGTCCCATAGCCTAATTTCAAGGCCATTGAATATTTTACATCATGCCCTATCATAACTAAGAGCCTGTATCATGTTTTGCTTAGGCTTGCTTTAGTTCCATTATAGCTTTACTCATTAATTGTGGCCTTCTCTCAGCATAATCAGATCAATTTCTAAATTCAAAACCAACAGATGACCTCTGTGTATCATCCTGGGCTGATTTAGAAACAGATTGCTCAATAAATAAATCATTGCTATCTGATTTAGACGAGAGGAAAACTAAGCAAGGGAAAATTAAATGCACATCAAAAACAGAACAATGCACCCAAAACTTGTTCATGGATTTTATTTCATATATTCCAATTATCATTTATTCCAATTTTTAAAAATTACAACGGGAAAGAGTTCAATAAAGGGCATTAACTATGGTACTAGTTCATAAAGGAATTAACTGTAGGGAGAGGATATGGGAGATAAATCAGACCTCAATGGGAAATAATATGGGGAAAGGGTATGATCCAAGTTCTTAAATTTATGGGCTATGGTTTTCCACTGTGAGATCACCAGCCCATAATTTTCTTGCCCATTAAAATGAATGGGAGCAAAATTGTGGGTGAACGACCGCATGTGAAAAACCCCGGGCAAGGTGGAAGGAATCAGAGGGGCTGATGGGAGGAGTTTCTTGTGCTGAATCAGAACAGACAACTCTCACATTGCCCATATCAGACAGGCTGGGGTCATAAACCAGGAATGTAAAGGACTGTTTTATCATTGAGTATTCTCACATCACATTCTACTCTGATGGAGATAACACAAGAAACTTGCTCCTGGGATTCTGCCAAATCTTCTCTAATCAAGCCAGTAGGGAGGTTCACAGGAGCAACCCGTGAGTAACTGGCTGTCTGCAGGGAAACACTTGACCTTTGCAAAAAGCCTCCCTATGGAAGCACATTTGAGAACTCACCAAGGGTACTTTTGACTTTGGGTAATACAGGTAGACTACCATTTATCCGGACTTCCGAAAACCGAAACCCTCTAAAAACCGAAGGTTTTTTCGTTCAGCGTAAGTCGTGCGTACGACTTACGCTGAACGAAAAAACCTTCGGTTTTTAGAGGGTTCCGGTTGCGGAATTTCGGATAAAGGGTAAGTCGTGCGCACGACCCCCCGCCGACCCCCCCGCCAGCCCCGACAACCGCCGACCCCGCCAGCCCCGACAACCGCCGACCCCGACAACCGCCGACCCCCCCGCGGACCCCGCCGGCCCCGACAACCGCCGAACCCCCCGCGGACCCGCCGGCCCCGACAACCGCCGACCCCGCCAGCCCCGACAACCGCCGACCCCCCCGCGGACCCCGCCAGCCCCGACAACCGCGGACCCCGCCAGCCCCGACAACCGCCGACCCCCCTGCGGACCCCGCCGGCCCCGACAACCGCCGACCCCGCCAGCCCCGACAACCGCCGACCCCCCCGCGGACCCCGCCAGCCCCAACAACCGCCGACCCCGCCAGCCCCGACAACCGCCGACCCCGACAACCGCCGACCCCCCCGCGGACCCCGCCGGCCCCGACAACCGCCGAACCCCCCGCGGACCCGCCGGCCCCGACAACCGCCGACCCCGCCAGCCCCGACAACCGCCGACCCCCCCGCGGACCCCGCCAGCCCCGACAACCGCGGACCCCGCCAGCCCCGACAACCGCCGACCCCCCTGCGGACCCCGCCGGCCCCGACAACCGCCGACCCCCGCCAGCCCCGACAACCGCCGACCCCCCCGCGGACCCCGCCAGCCCCAACAACCGCCGACCCCGCCAGCCCCGACAACCGCCGACCCCCCCCCGCGTACCCCGCCGGCCCCGACCCCCGCCGACCCTGACTGACTTACGCTGAGCGTCAGCGTAAGTCGTGCGCACGGCCCCCCGCCGACCCCCCCCGCGGACCCCCGCCGACCCACCTTCCGAAATCCGAAATTCTCCTTTATCCGAAACTCGGCTGGTCCCGAGGTTTTCGGATAAAGGATAGTCTACCTGTAGTGTAAAATGAGCAATATTGGCCCAGAAATTCGGGTCGGGGGCTTCCCGTGGGTGCAAGCCCCCGACCTACACTTACCTAGCGCGCCGGCAGTTGAGCTCTGGGCCTGCGTAGAATTCCTCTCCAGGGCCTGGCTCAGAGGCCGGCACGCTGTGCTGGCGTGTCCCAGGGGCGTAGTTAGTGCGATGTGTCCCCTGGGATCACGTGAGCCATGGGCAACCAATCGGAGGAGGGAAAAGCCCATTCATAAGATTGACAGAAAGACCTGTCAAAACGTATGAATGCTGAGGGTCCAAAACAGTAGTTAACCTTAAATAATTTTTTTTTTAAATCACACTTTTTAAATAAACTATAAATTACATTAAATAACTATTTTAAACAATAATATAAATTTTTGAAAAAAATAATTTTATATAAAAACGGGGCTAAAAATAAACTTACCTTGCTTTAAAGTATTTAAAAATAACAATCCTGTGGAAAAAATGTTTTAATTTTAATTAATTGACCACTTACCTTTAAAAATGCAGTCCTTACGCCTGGTTTTTACATTTCTAAAATCTAAAGACTTACCCTCACGGAAAAACCTGTAAAAAAAACGTAAGTTCAAAGTGCACATGCAGACTCCCGCGCGCACGCGTTCGACCTCTGAACCCCTTCGTTCAGAGGATCGGAAGTGCCGGTTACCCATGGTGAAACTGGGTATTGTCCCGTATGGGGCGTTAACTTTTGAAATTTTGAAAATTTAGCACCAGGCGCTAAGGATTTTGAACTTCTACTAAATTGGGTGTTAGCACCCCAGGAAGGAAGTGGGGCACTAAATGAAGTGCTAATGACCTCAGTGGGGCGCTACAGGGACGTTACCAGCAGAGCGCTACTGAATTCCAGGTGCAATGCATTCAGCAATGATCCTTTACACTGGCTCCTTTCAGCTATTAAAGGGGAGGTCACATCTTTGTGCAGAAGCTCATTTTCAGCATTGCTAGCTTTGAGGTGACCTGCGAGCAACTGAATCCCCTGATGGCTATGGCTGTTCCCACTCCCAGGGAGAGAGCTCGTCGAGGGCAAGGCCATCTGTAGTCTGTGGCACTAACACTCAGCAGCCTTCCACCAGCCCTGCTGCAGCTACTGAGGAGACACTAGGTAGGAGCACTAGATTAGGAAAGGGGACTGTATATAGGGGAGGCAAGGGTTTGCACAAGGGTGATTAGTCAATATTGTGGATGAATTGGCTGCGCAAATAGAGGCAAACGAATACGATTTGGTTGGGATTACAGAAACGTGGCTCAAAGATGGCCAAGACTGGGAATTCAACATCCAGGGGTATTCGATATTCAGGAAAGATAGGCAAAAAGGAAAGGGAGGTGGGGTAGCATTACTGGTTAAAGAAGGGATTAATACAATTGTAATGAAGGATATTAGCTCTGATGATGTGGAATCTGTATGGGTAGAATTGAGAAATACTAAGGGGAAAAAAACATTAGTGGGAATGGTATATAGACCTCCAAACAGTAAGGTGGAGGTTGGGGATGGCATTAAAAGGGAAATTAAAGAAGCGTGCAATAAGGGCACAGCAGTCATCATGGGTGACTTTAATCTACATATAGATTGGGCCAACCAAATTAGTAACAATACTGTGGAGGAGGAATTCCTGGAGTGTTTACAGGATGGTTTCCTGGACCAATATGTCGAGGAACCAACCAGAGATCAGGCCATCTTAGACTGGGTATTATGCAACGAGAAAGGATTAATTAGCAATCTTGTTGTACGAGGCCCCTTGGGTCAGAGCGATCATAATATGAACGAATTCTTCATTAAGATGGAGAATGAAGTAGTTGACTCAGAGACAAGGGTCCTCAATTTAAATAAAGGAAAATACGATGGTCTGAGGAACGAGTTGGGTAGGATTGAGTGGGGAATGGCGCTCAAAGGGTTGACGGTGGATAGGCAATGGCAAACATTCAAAGACCAAATGGATGAGCTACAGAATTTGTTCATCCCAGTTTGGCGTAAAAATAAAACAAAAAAGGTGACTCAACCGTGGCTAACAAGGGAAATTAGGGATAGCATAAGATCCAAGGAGAGGACATATAAATTGGCTAGAAAAAGCAATAATCCTGAGGATTGCGAGCAGTTTAGGAGTCAACAAAGGAGGACAAAGGGATTAATTAAGAAAGGGAAAATAGAATATGAGAGTAAGCTTGCAGAGAACATAAAAACTGACTGTAAAAGCTTTAATAAATATGTGAAGAGAAAAAGATTAGTGAAGTCAAGCGTAGGTCCCTTACAGTCAGAATCAGGGGAATTTATAATGGGAAACAAGGAAATGGCAGACCAACTAAATGCATACTTTGGTTCTGTCTTCACAAAGGAGGACACAACTAACCTCCCAGAGATGCCGGGGAACATAGGGTCGGATGAAAGCGAGGAACTGAAAGAAATCAGTATTTGTAGGAAAATGGTGTTAGGAAAATTGATGGGACTGAAGGCCGATAAATCCCCAGGGCCTGATGGTCTACATCCGAGGGTACTTAAGGAAGTGGCCCTAGAGATAGTAGATGCATTACTGATCATCTTCCAGAACTCGATAGACTCTGGAACGGTACCCATGGATTGGAGGGTAGCTAATGTTACCCCACTATTCAAAAAAGGTGGTAGAGAAAAAGCAGGGAATTATAGATCGGTAAGCCTGACATCGGTAGTGGGGAAAATGCTAGAGTCTATTATAAAAGATGTAATAGCAGAGCACTTGGAAAGCAGTGACAGGATCGGACAAAGTCAACATGGATTTAGAAAAGGTAAATCATGCTTGACTAATCTACTGGAATTTTTTGAGGATGGAACTGGTAAAATAGATAAGGGAGAACCAGTGGATGTGGTGTATTTGTACTTTCATAAGGCTTTCGATAAGGTCCCACATAAGAGATTAGCCTGCAAAATTAAGGCACATGGGATTGGGGGCAAGGTATTGACTTGGATAGAGAACTAGTTGGCGGACAGAAAGCAAAGAGTTGGAATAAACGGGTCGTTTTCCGAGTGGCAGGCAGTGACTAGTGGGGTACCGCAAGGATCGGTCCTAGGACCCCAGCTGTTCACAATATATATTAATGATCTGGACGAGGAATTGGATGTAATATCTCCAAATTTGCAGACGACACAAAGCTGGGCGGGAGGGTATGCTGTGAGGAGGATGTCGGGAAACTCCAGTACGATTTGGACAGGTTGGGTGATTGGGCAGAAACATGGCAAATGCACTATAATGTGGATAAATGTGAGATTATCCACTTTGGTGGCAAAAACAGGAAGGCAGATTATTATTTGAATGGCAATAGATTGGGAGAAGGGGAAGTGCAAAGAGACCTGGGGGTCCTTGTGCACCAGTCGCTGAAGGTAAGCATGCAGGTGCAGCAGGCGGTTAAGAAGGCAAATGGTATGTTGGCCTTCGTAGCAAGAGGGTTCAAGTACAGGAACAAGGATGTCTTGCTACAGTTGTACAGGGCTTTGGTGAGACCGCACCTTGAGTATTGTGTGCAGTTTTGGTCACCTTACCTGAGGAAGGACGTTCTTGCCATGGAGGCAGTGCAGCGAAGATTCACCAGGCTGATACCTGGGCTGGCAGGAATGACGTATGAGGAGAGATTGTGTCGATTGGGCTTATACTCACTGGAGTTTAGAAGATTGAGAGGGGATCTCATCGAAACCTATAAAATTCTGTCAGGTCTGGACAGACTAGATGCAGGAAGGATGTTTCTGATGGCCGGGGAGTCCAGAACCAGGGGTCATAGTCTAAGGATAAGGGGTAAGCCATTTAGGACTGAAATGAGGAGGAATTTCTTCACCCAGAGAGTGGTGAACCTGTGGAATTCTCTGCCACAGAGGGCAGTGGAGGCCAGTTTATTAAATATATTCAAGAAAGAGTTGGATATATTTCTTGAGGCTAAAGGGATCAAGGGATATGGGGAAAAGGCAGGGACAGGGTACTGAATTTGGATGATCAGCCATGATCACATTGAATGGCGGAGCAGGCTCGAAGGGCCAAATGGCCTACTCCTGCTCCTATCTTCTATGTTTCTATGTTTCTATGTTTCTATGTTCTTGTATATATGTGCTTAATGGTTTTCGATAAATTTATTACTGGAATGTTGTAGATTTGGTGCTGTGTCTCATTTCAGTTCTGGGGTGTGGTATGGAATCACAAAGTGATGGAATGATGGTGACGTGCTCAGCAACCGGAAAGAGGACTCGAAGTCACTGGAAACGACGTCTGATGAGGCGGTCATGGACCGACCTTGCACAACGCCGATTGAGTGGCTGCCTCCTCCGTCGCTGCTGTTCATCATCCTGTTCCTTCTGCTCTTCTTCTTCCTCCTCCTCCTCCTCCACCTCCTCCTCCTGAGGTGGTGGACTTATGCCTGGTGGCAATGGCTGTGCCCTCATAATGGCTAGGTTGTGCAGCAGACAACGACGAAAAATGACATCCACTCAGCTGAGTACTGGAGGGCTCCTCCTGAGCGGCCAAGGCAGCGGAACCATTGCTTGACCACTCCGATGGTCTGCTCAATGATGTTCCTGGTGGCAGCATGGCTCTCATTATATGAGTGCTGGCCAGGAGTGTTGGGGTTGCGGAGGGGAGTCATGAGCTAGGTGGAGAGCGGATAGCCCTTGTCTTCCAGCAGCCAGCCGCAAGCTTGATGTGGTGGCTGGTATACATCTGGCACACTGGTATGGTGAAGGATGAAGGCATCATGGCTGCTGCCAGGATAGCAGGCATTGACGGTCAGGATTCACCGCGTGTGGTCGTACACTAACTGCCCATTAAGTGGGTGGTAGCCTTTGCAGTTATGGAATACCTCAGGATTGTTATGAGGTGCCCGCAAAGCAATATAGGTGCAGTCAATGGCGCCCTGCACCATGGGGAAACCCGCTGTACTGGCAAAGCCACAAGCACGCTCGCGCTGCTTCTCTCTGGTCATGGGGAAGGAAATGTAGTCCCTTCTCTTTCTGTACCGTGCACCTGTGACCTGGCGGATGGAGCAATGGATGGCAAACTGGGAGATTTTGGAGATGTCGCCTGTCGCACACTAGAATGATCCGCTGGCATAGAAATTGAGGGTGACGGTGGCCTGGGCTGCCACTGAGAGAGCCATGGTGGTCCTGATCTCAGGCTCGAGGTCTGGCTGCAGGAGGTGGCAGAGCTCTGTGACCACGTCCTTGCTGAAGCGAACCCTTCTAAAACACTGGTCCTCAGTGAAATTCATGTAGGAGAACTGCTGCCGGAATACCCAGGGTGAGTAAGGCCTCCTGTTGCGAGCCCTGTTGGCCCTCCTACCTCTGGCCACATTTTGCACTCTTTCTCTGTGGCCTCAGTTGCCTCCGACATTGACGCTGGAGGGTGAGATCCAGTGCCAGTACAGCGCCCATGAAAGGATACAAATATTGCACTCTCAAATCTCCCCTCAATGAAACTCAATAATTTTTACGTGCCACAACACTCGTTAAAATGCAAAACGCTCAAAATGGTCAAAAGACGCCTTTGCCAATGTGAAATTAACAATGCAGCATTGTTGACCAACGAAAACTACACCGGAAGTGGATGCGAAGTGGACGCCTTTAAATAGCGCTCCTCCAGGGGACATCTGACTGAAAGCCGCCTCCTATACCTGTCGTTGTTAATGACAGGCGCACAAGCAGGGGGGCGAGTGGGAATTTTTCATCCGGGGCGCTGTGCATGGCAATGACATCACGATCTCCATGCGCAGGAGATCGGGGCACAATGTCTTACTGCTGCCGCAAACCTCCCGACACATTTAGCGGGAGGCGTTGATATCGCCGCGCCCAGTCGCAAACCCATTAGCGCCCCCGGAAATGCTAACGGGAGGAGCAAAGGAGCCCAATTTCTAGCCCTAAAAGTTTTACTACTTTTGAATGGCTGCATAAAAGATTGGTTGACTACGCTGCACTCTGCCATTGAGAAAAAAGCGACACAAGGGGCAACTACCATAACAGCCACCATCATACAGGACTTGGAGTATTAGCAGATTCAGGAATGGGTTCTCCCAATCGTTCACCATAACTTTGGCATAAAATCTGCAGAAACCCCAAAGAACTGGCAGAACTATTACCAGTTCTTAAAACTCCTTCAACAAGGCATATTTTTTTTGTTATAAATAACTTTCAGCCCTTTTCGATGGCAGCAAGATGTGGAGTAGTATTAGAAACTCACTTTTAAATCCATTCCACCTATTACCCCATACATCTCACTTATCTATTCAAATCGACTCTTAATATTGAATTGGACTTTGGATTGCTCAGATCTATGTGTTTTCTCCACAAGGCTCTGAATTTTATTCTGGTCTCAGGCTGTTCTTTCAGCATAATTAAATATTTGAAATTTAATTTACATAAATTCTGTTGGGCTTGTCCTGATTTATATATAAATTCAACATCTCTTTCATAAACTAACTGAACTACCAAAGTGTAGCTGATAATAATTGTAACCATTCTCGAAGTCTACAGCCATGCTAAATCTTGAGGTTTGCACCTATCCTATTGTATCTGCATTAATGGTTATTTTCGACTTCAGTGTATATACTGCTTGAGCATGTCATGCTAAGCACAGTTGTGCACTCATATATTTGTACTCAGGAGAGTGGATTTCTCTAGTGTTTGCTCAATCTAAGTTCCTTTATTTTTATCATATTTATATCTCATTCACTGCCCTTCATAACACTTTATCAGATACTGCCACCATTCTTACTCATTGTGTATTTTACTGATCAACTGAGATTTTTTTACAATTTAATTTTAACATCGGTATAGGTCTTCTGTATTTTTTAAATTGTACACCTTAGTGTGGTGTTATGCCATGCAATTTAACTGCCAATAATCAATGAACTGTTGTCTAACTTAACAGATAATATTGGTGGCAACAATGGGTTATACACTAGACCTTGACCTCTGGGACCTGAGTTTGAGTGCAACCTGGACCAGTTGAAAGTCTCCTCCTTCTGCCAGGTCCTAAATGAAAAAATACTGGGCAGTATGTTTGATTTTTTGATCTATTCTGTAGATGGGGAGGGGGGGGTGGGGAGAGAAGGCAAATTTATTTAGATCACCTAAAAGCCTAGAACAAGGAAGAGACAAGCGAATACACCAGAGTTACATGGATCTGAGCCAATTTGTTGCAAGCTGAAATCTTTTAGTCTCTCTTCTAAAAATTCACAATGCCCCAGCTTCAAATCTGAGTCTGCTACCTGTAACCCAAATAATAAAGAGATTACATGTGCATGGTATGGCGCCATAGTAATGAGGAACTGCAATGTGTTGTGAAACAGGGCTGTCGAATGACAGTTCCTGGCATGATGACTTTCCAATCTCAACAATCACTGGCAAGTGTCAAGCAATTTCTCACAACAAATAAAAAAATGGGAGGGCTGGTCACCTTGAAATGCTCCCCTGCACCTTTCAATTTTCAGCTATGGAACAATACTAGTGGAAGCCTGGGCGTAAATCTCCAACTCATTTTCTCATGTGAGGACAAATGTATGAAAATAGATTGAATAATAAAGTAAATTACCAAAAAAATGCTGTTCCATCACCAACACTAACATTACCTCCTTATAAATCTATTTTCATTGATTCTACTAAAACAAGGCACTATGAAACTACTTCAAGTGATGCTTAACCATTATATAAATCCAGAAAGTGAAATGCAAATTATTCCAGCTACAATTCACAGTGCTTTTTCTATGCTGCTGCCTATATAATGGCTGCCCTGGTTGACTTTCTGACACTGCTACTCCCACAAGCTCCAGAGCAGATTTGGATTGTTATCTGCCCTTAACTGTCTTACAAAGGAGCCAGTTTCAGATTAAACACTTAAAGGGGGCAAAATTCAGTTGCTTTGCGACTCCCGTTAGCATCCTAAGCAACTAGCACCCGGGTGCGGCACCGTTAATGCCTCCCACGAAATTCAGCGCCTCTGGAGATGACGTCATCACCATGTACAGGGCCCCGCTCACACCCTGGGTGCAGACTTCAGTCGCGCCCCCTGAATTACCGCCGGACGCTATGTCCGACAGGGTCGGGGGGGTGGGTGGGGGCGCATACATGCAGCCAGGGTGAAATTAATTAAAGGGGTGGTGCCGGGCGCCCATTTTTTTTTTGCTGGCCGCTTGCCAGCACCTGCCCCCTCTGCTGTCTGCCCATGGAGTGCCGGCCGCAATCAGGCAGCCCAGCACTCCTCTTGAGTGCCGGGCTCTTTTGCCAGCACCCCGATCCGTGGTGGCCCAGCTGGGCCCCGGGTCGCGCTGCGCAAGGCCCCTCCCCTTTAATAATGGCACTCCTGCACGTAGCACCGCGATATTCCCTGAGAGCGCCCCAAGAGGGAGGGGGCGTGCTTCCAGTAGTGCCCCGCCTCATTCTTGGGGCGCTACAATTGAATTTCAGGCACGGGGGTGCTAACTTTCTCGGGGCGCTGAAAGTAGTGCTCTGGCAAAGTTAGCGCCCCAAAGGGGGCACGACCGAATTTTTGCCCCTTAGTTTTCTCCATCAAAAAGAATCCACTAATCGTATTACCTCCTCTCCAATCTTTATTGAGACCCTAAGTAATACCACAACCTCCACTTCTAATAAAGTACAAAATAATACAAAGTTATTCATTATTAGCCTTAGGATTGTTCTAACAAAAAAGAGGGACACATGGCCTCCTTCTATGCTGTAAATGTCTATGGTGCTTTTAACGTGATGCTGCTGTCAAGGACAAATGCAATTTGCAAGCTTTTAGGAACAAAGCTCACTTTACTATGCCTCCTAATAAAAAACAAAAAACAATCAATAAATCAATCAATCAGTTCATATTCTAAGTGAATTATTGACAGAGCAGCAGAGAAGTAATTTGTATGTAACCATTTCACACTGACACCTGCAGCATTTTCATGTTACTACCACTTTTGTGTGATTCTTTGTTGGTATTTGATTAACTTTTTCACAAAATATTTGTAACACGTTTGAAATTTACTCACTAGACTAAGATGCAACATGAACTGAACTGTCTGTTACCGGATGAGTTTTCTATTCATATCTAACTGCCTTCAACATCAATGTACTGCATACATTCCCTTATACAGACACAAAATGCACAACATACAAATGATGTTATGCCCTATCAAAGCACTGACAATGATGCATCGTGACTAAAAATGCTGTACTTGAGGAATGTGAGCCCTAATGCTACGAGTAGGGGCAGGTGCAGAAGTGATTGCGGCATCCAGTGAGTCAATTTTGCTAATGGCAGAGAGAACAGTAGCAGCAGATATACAATTTATCTTTTTCCTCCATTCAATGTTCTCATCTTACTCTCTTCTGGGGAAAATTACATCCTTTTGAAGGAAAGAACATCACACTTAATCAGCCTAAGTTCACACAGTCCAAGACCAAGTTTTATATGAGCTATGCTGCGGCTGTTGTATTTCCCTAATTAATTGGGGAAGTGAAGTGCATAACATCTCTATATAATCTGCAAAAGGTAATACAGGCTTCCAGATATTGATTATTTACAGCAACCTGCTATTTCCTTCTGAAATTTGCATTTCATGTTCAGTTATTCCAAATATTTCAGACAATAAAAAAAGCATGTTTCATAAGCTTTACAAAAAAAGTGTTCATTTTGTCACTAACATAAGAACATAACAAAAGTCAAGACAAGAAAAGGCCATAATCAATCTGTATAGCAGAGGCAGAGGCAGTTAACAAAACAACACTGTCAAAGAGTTGAAATTTACTTGATATTTACCTGATATTTTCCTAAAAGAAATTGTGCTTCTTTCATTCATTTCGACATAGAAAATTACAATTCTGTGGTTCTGCTGTGGCTCTAGATTTACTGGGGGTGATTTTCAACTGTCGTCCACTATTTTTATGCTGGAAAACAGGGCAGGCACCAGTTGATTTTTTTAAAATCAGCCACTCTTTGGCCATCTGAGATCCATGTGGTGCGATTTTCAGGTGCACCTGTGAATGGTTAGCTAACACTCCCTCCCGAAACAGGTAGGAGCCTACTTGAATATGCAAATTGTCAGTTGTAGGACACCATTAGCGATTTTTAGTACTAATGAGCATGGTGGGGTTGCGGACGGTGTCATGAATCATGCCTGTAGGGGTATCCCTTGTTCCCCAACAGCCATCCTGCCACTTTCCTGGGAGGGTTGAATACTGTGGAGATGGTAGACTGTCTCAGGTTAATGTGTCATGGCAGCTGCTTGGGTATCTTGCAGACACTCAGATAATCCTTTTTGTGTGACCGACCACTAGCTGCACATTGATGGAGTGGCAGGCTTTTGGATTGGAAAACGTTGCTGACTGATGTTGTGGTGTCCTGATGGCAACATCTGTGCAGTCAATGATGCCCTGGGCGTGAGGGAAGCGAGCCACTGCTGCAAATCCTTGAGCTTTCTGGTGTTGACTGTTGAGGTCAATGGGGGAAGGTGATGTACTGGTCAGCCCTTTTGAAGAGAGTGTCGGTCACCTGCTGAATGCAGCTCTGCACTGCAGACTGGGAGATGTGGGTGATGTCCCCTGTAACAGACTGGAAGGAGCCAGTGGCAAAGAAGATAAGGGCTGTGGTGACTTTGAGAGCCACTGGGAGAGCTTGGCACCTGGTCCAGCAGGCAGCAGGTCCTGCTGCAGGAGGCTGCAGAGGTCTGCGACAATCTGCCTGGAGAAGCACAGCCTCCTGATCCATTGCTTTTCAGATCAATCCAAGGAAGAGACTCTCAGCCTGTACACTCTGTTTGCTGGGATCGGCCTCTTCCAAACAGCCACCTGCACCTGTTGTCTTCTGATAGGTCCGGCTGCTGTTGGTGATGGTTGCTGAGGCGGCTGATGCTTCTGCTGCTCCTCGCCTCCAACTGCAAGAAACTAGCAATAATAACACCCATGATAATCACAGAAAGCTTTTTGAGGGTGATAAGGCAAAAAAAGTGTGAAAGAAGCGATCTCGATCATCTTAACGAGGCCCCGGCCTACCTGTGGTGGGTACCTTTCCCACCACTAAATGTGGGGAATGCGTTTGGAATGGCCACTATCTTCCCACAGGACAGACAGTATTAAAATCGGGCCTATAGGGTGACTTACATTCCAAAGTATCATCTAGAGGCCAGTGTCGGGAGGAGCAGAGAGCGGCGGTACAGTGAGTATTTAAACTCACCTTTGCGGGCTTTTTTACAGAGGCTTACCAAACTCACAGACCAGCGGCGGCGTTCCGGAGCCACATCACGATTCAAAAAGTGACGTGGGCAAGAGGAAGCAGCTGATTGGGTGAGTATGGCCAGGTGAGTATTTATATATACTCTATTGTTTGACAGTTAAGATTAATAGTTTATAAAGTTTAGAAGGTCTTAATTTTTGGGATTATAGTTTCTAAGGTCTGTGTTGTGTATCAGGGAGTGTTGGTAACCAAGGGCCCTTGAGTATATCATTTAACTGTAGTGTAATTAGTGATATTGATTTGATTTAAATTAATTTAAATTAATTAAAGGGTAAGTCGTGGCAGGACAGCTCAGCCCCGTGGCATGCTCCTCCTGCATTATGTGGGAAATCAGGGACACTTCCTGTGTCCCTGATGACCATGTGTGCGGGAAGTGTATCCAGCTGCAGCTACTGACAGACCACATTGCGGCGCTGGAGCTGCGAATGGATGCATACTGGAGCATTCACGATGATGAGGACATCGTGGATAGCACATTTAGGGAGTTCGTCACACCACAGGTAAAGGTGGTACAGGCAGGAAGGGAATGGGTGACCGCCAGGCAGAGTAGTAGGCACAGGCAGATACTGCAGGGGTCCCCTGTGGCCATCCCCCTCTTCAACAGATATACCATTTTGGATATTGTTGAGGGAGATGGCTTATCGGGGGAAGGCAGCAGCAGCCAACTTCCTGGCACCATGGGTGGTTCTGCTGCACAGGACAGGAGGAAAAAGACTGGGAGAGCTATAATGATAGGGGATTCTATTGTAAGGGGAATAGATAGGTGTTTTTGCGGCCGCAAACAAGACTCCAGGATGGTATGCTGCCTCCCTGGTGTAAGGGTCAAGGGAGTCTCGAGGCGGTTGCAAGGCATTCTGGAGGGGGAGGGTGAACAACCAGTTGTCGTGGTGCATATAGGTACCAACGATATAGGTAACAAATGGGATGAGGTCCTAAAAGCTGAATATAGGGAGTTAGGAGGTAAATTTAAAAATAGGACCTCAAAGGTAGTAATCTCAGGATTGCTACCAGTGTCACGTGCTAGTCAGAGTAGAAATAGAAGGCTATTTCAGATGAATATGTGGCTAGAGGAATGGTGCAAGGGGGAAGGATTCAAATTCCTGGGACATTGGAGCCAGTTCTGGGGGAGGTGGGACAAATACAAACTGGACGGTTTGCACCTGGGCTGGACCGGGACTGATGGCCTAGAGGGAGTGTTTGCTGGTGCTGTTGGGGAGGGTTTAAACTAAAATGGCAGGGGGTTGGGAACCTGTGCAGGGAGACAGAGAAAGGGGAAGCAAGGATCGAAACAAAAGACAGGAAGGAGAAAAGCAAAAGTGGAAGGCAGAGAAATCAAGGCTGTAAATCAAACAGGGCTACAGTAAATAATAATTCTAAAAGGACTAAAAGTGTTAAAAAAACAAGCCTGAAGGCTTTGTGTCTTAATTCGAGGAGCATTTGTAATAAGGTGGATGAATTAGCTGCACAAATAGATGTAAATGCATATGATGTAATTGGAATTACAGTGACATGGCTCCAGGGTGACCAAGGCTGGGAATTCAACATCCAGGGGTATTCAATATTCAGGAAGGACAGGCAAAAAGGAGAAGGAGGTGGGGTAGCATTGCTGGTTAAAGAGAAGATTAACACAATAGTAAGGAAGGATATTAGCTCTGATGATGTGGAATCTCTATGGGTAGAGCTGAGAAATACCATGAGGCAGAAAACGTTAGTGGGAGTTGTATACAGACCCCCAAACAGTAATGCTGAGGCTGGGGATGGCAGTAAATGGGAAATTAGAGATGCGTGCAATAAGGGCACAGCAGTTATCATGGGTGACTTTAATCTACATATAGATTGAGTGAACCAAATTAGTAACAATACTGTGGAGGAGGAATTCCTAGAGTGTATACGGGATGGTTTCCTGGACCAATATGTCGAGGAACCAACTAGAAATCAGGCCATCAGACTGGGTATTATGCAATGAGAAAGGATTAATTAGCAATCTTGTTGTGCGAGGCCCCTTGGGGAGGAGCGATCATAATATGATGGAATTCTTCATTAAGATGGAGAGTGAAGTAGTTGACTCAGAGACTAGGGTCCTGAATTTACATAAAGGAAACTACGATGGTTTGAGGCGCGAGTTGGCTAGGATGGATTGGGGATGTTACTTAAAGGGTTGATGGAGAGGACATATAAATTGGCCAGAAAAAGCAGCAAAACTGAGGATTGGGAGCAGTTTAGGATTCAGCAAAGGAGGACAAAGGCATTAATTAAGAGGGGGAAATAGAATATTTCAGGTAAGCTTTCAGGGAACATAAAAACTGACTGTAAAAGCTTCTATAGATATGTGAAGAGAAAAAGATTGGTGAAGCCAAGCGTAGGTCCCTTGCTGTCAGAATCAGGGGAATTTATAATGGGAAACAAAGAAATGGCAGACCAATTAAATACATACTTTGGTTCTGTCTTCACAAAGGAGGACACAAATAACCTCCCAGAGATGTCGGGTAACATAGGGTCTAATGAGAGGGAGGAATTGAATTAAATCAGTATTTGTAGGGAAATGGTGTTAGGGAAATTGACGGGATTGAAGGCCGATAAATCCCCAGGGCGTGATAATCTACATCCTAGTGTACTTAAGGAAGTGGCCCTAGAAATAATAGATGCGTTGCTGGTCATCTTCCAAAATTCTATAGACTCTGGAATAGTTCCCATGGATTGGAGGGTAGGTAATGTAACCCCACTATTTAAAAAAGGTGGTAGAGAGAAATTGGGGAATTATAGACCGGTAAGCCTGACATTGGTAGTGGGGAAAATGCTAGAGTCAACTGGAGGGAGGTGCTCGGCGAGTCGGGCAGAGGCAGCGCAGTGCGGTGAGCAGCAGCAGCAGCAGCCAAGCCGACCCGCTGGAGCATATCGGCCGGCAGCTCCTCGGCGGGAAGGAATTCCGACTGGGAGGAGGGGAGCTGAGCATGGCGGCCATAGGCCGACCCGGGAGAGGGAGAATTAGGCCCCGGGCCGTGGAACGTGGAGCCGGCGACGTTGAAGAGGAGGCCGCATTGGAGCATTCACATCCCGACGATGTGTTCGGCGAGTCGGGCAGAGGAGCGCAGCGCAACGAGCAGCAGCAGCAGACTCAACGACAAGCTGCAGCACATCGGCCGGCAGCTCCATTTCGGGTAACTCGCAGTCCGGATGGGAGGAGGGGAGCCGGGCATGGTGGCCAGAGCGGGAGAAGCATGCCACCACACGTAGAGCCAGCAACAGTGAGGAGGAGGCCGCGGTGAAGAGGAGGACGGAGCGGCTGAGGGACATCGTGCTCCCACTGCCACGGGAAGCCATTGTATTGACTCTGAATGCGGCGGCGCTGTATGTATAGCTGACGCGTCCCTATGGGGAACAAGCATTCCATTGTACTTGTTACATATGGCAAATAAATCTAATCTGAATCTGAATCTAAAAGATGTAATAGCAGAGCACTTGGAAAACAGTGACAGGATCGGACAAAGTCAACATGGATTTACAAAAGGTAAATCATGCTTGACTAATCTACTGGAATTTTTTGAGTATGTAACTGGTAGAATAGATAAGGGAGAACCAGTGGATGTGGTGTATTTGGACTTTCAGAAGGCTTTCGATAAGGTCCCACATAAGAGATTGGCATGCAAAGTTAAAGCACATGGGATTGGGGTAAGGTACTGACTTGGATAGAGAACTGGTTGGCAGAGAGGAAGCAAAGAGTTGGAATAAATGGGTCTTTTACCGAGTGGCAGGCAGTGACTAGTGGGGTACCGCAGGGATCGGTGCTAGGGCCCCAGCTAGTCACAATATATATTAATGATCTAGGCGAGGGAACTAGATGTAATATCTCCAAGTTTGCAGACGACACAAAGCTGGGTGGGCGTGTGTGCTGTGAGGAGGATGCAGAGAAATTCTATACTGAATTTGGATGATCAGCCATGGTCTCATTAAATGGCAGAACAGGCTCGAGGGGCCGAATGGCCTACTCCTGCTCCTATCTTCTATGTTTCTATGTTTCTAAAATGGCAAATGTTTCTTTTTGGTAAATAAAATTGTATTACGAAATAGCAACAATTAACCAATGTGATTATTATGTTTTTCTAGCTGATGTTGGATCATCAAAAGACGTCTTTTGGGTTAGAGTGCATGAAGATTGGAGAGCTGATTATCCTTAACATTCTTCATTACTTTCTCTCTTGGTTCAATCTTTAAAAGAAAATAATTGTATCTCGTTACTTATTTCACATAATTTTGGGCAAGCACTTCATGAAGGATTTTTATAGCTAGTGTAAGTAAGCTATGTAATATTTTCACTGAGAGCCCCATCAATTTAGTCTTTCTTCACTCCTGCTTCAATAAGGTTAAGTGGTTTGCAGTAACCTCTAGCATCTACATAACAATATATCACCGAGACAGAGAAAAGAAAAGACACAGCATTACTAAGGTGAAGATTCTGCTCTCTGAAAAAGATGATGAAACTTTCACGCCTTTTGTACTAACTTGTGCAATCAAGAAGTCACCTTTTGTGCATTTTTTCCATCAACAGTCCCTGTTACTGTGAATAACAATAAATAATGAAAAGCAGTTTTTTAACGATTTACTGCAGTTTTAATTGAAGAATTCACTGGCTAAAAAGCAATGGATTTAATATAGAATCATAGGGGAAAAAATTCGGTTGATTTGCGCATCCATTAGTGCCCTCTTCAGGGCGCAAAGCAACTAGTGCCCAGGCACGGCGCCACTAATGCCTCCCGCGAAATTCAGTGGGAGGTTAGCAGTGGTGGTAACCGTTAGCGCCCCGTGGCGATGATGTCATCGCCGTGTGTGGTGCCCCGCTCGCGCCCCGGCCGCGACCTTCATTAGCGCCCCCTGAATTACCGCTGGATGCTATGTCCGACGGCGTCAGGGAGGCCTACCTGTGGCCAGGGTGGTGCAAATTAAAGGGGAGGTGCCGGGCAGCCATTTTTTTGTTGCTGGCCGCCTGCCAGCACCTGCCCTCGTTGCCGTCCTTGGCCTCCTGTGAAGTCCCCCAGCGGGGCGACGGCTGCGCACCATGAGCCCAGCACTCCTCTTGAGTGCCAGGCTCTTTTACTGGCACTCCGATCCCTGGTGGCCCAGCTGGACCCCGGGTTGCACTGCGCTAGGCCCCTCCCTTTTAATAAGGGGAGGAAGGCCTGCAGTACTGCGGCACGTAGCACCGCGATATTCACTCCTTCTTGGGACGCTACCGGTGAATTTCAGGCGCGGGGGCGCTAACTTTTTCGGGGCACGAAGTTAATGCCCCCAATTTTGCCCCAATAGAGTGATACCGCACAGGAGATGGCCATTTGGCCCATTGTGCCTGTGCCGGCTGTTTGGTAATGCTTTCCAATTAACCCCACTCCCCTGCTCTTTCCCCATAGCCCTGAGCATCCCTGATTATAATCGCTCAACCTTTGGTGGTCGTGCCTTCTGTTGCCTAGGCCCTAAGCTCTGGAATTTCCTCCCTAAACCTCTCCGCCTCTCTACCTCTCTTTCCTCCTTTAAGATGCTCCTTAAAACCTACCTCTTTGACCAAGCTTTTCGTCACCTGCCCTAATTTATCCTTATGTGGATCGGTGTCAAATTTGTTGTCTTAAAATACTCTTGTGCATCGCCTTGGGATGTTTTACTACGTTAAAGGCGCTATATAAATAAAGTTGTTGTTGTTGTTGAAAAGTTTTTCACATCAAGTACTTATCCATTTCACTTTTGAATGTTACTATTGAATCTGCTTCTACCACCCTTTCAGGCAGTGGATTCCAGATCAGAACTCACTGTATAAAAAATTGTTTCCTCGTGTCATCTCTGGTTCTTTTGCCATTCACCTTAAATCTATGTCCCCTGGTTACCGACCCTTCTGCCACTGGAAACAGTTTTTCCTTATTTACTCTATCAAAACCCTTCATGATTTTGAACACCTCAATCAAATCTCCTCATAACCTTCTCTGCTCTAAGGAGAACAACCCTAGCTTCTCTAGTCTCTCCACATAACTGAAGTTCCTCATCGCTGGTACCATTCTAGTAAATCTGTTCTGCACCCTCTTCAAGGCCTTGACATCCTTCCTAATGTGTGGTGCCCAGAATTCAACACAATACACCAGCTGAGGCCTAATCAGTGTTTATAAAGATTTAGTATAACTTCCTTGTTTTGTACTCTATTCCTCTATTAATAAAGCCAAGGATCCCATATGCTATTTTAACAGCCTTCTCAACTTGTCCTGCCACCTTCAAAGATTTTGTGTAAATACAACAGGTCTCTCTGTTCCTCCATCCCCTTTAAAATTGTACCATTTAGTTCATATTCCCTCTCCTTATTATTCCTACCAAAATATATCACTTCACACTTCTCTGCATTAAATTTCATCTGCCATGTGTCTGCCCATTTTAACTGTCTGTCTATATCCTTCTGAAGTCTGTTACTATCTTCCTCATTGTTTATTACATTTCTGAGTTTCGTATCATCTGCAAACTTTGAAATTATGCCTGGTATAACCAAGTCCAGGTCATTAATATATATCAAAAAGAGCAGTGGTCCTAATACCAACCCATGGGGAGCACCACTGTATACTTCCCTCTGGTCTAAAAAACAATCGTTCACCACTACTCTCTGTTTTCTGTCCCTTAGCCAATTTTGTATCCATGCTGCCACTGTCCCTTTAATCCTGTGGGCTTTAATTTTGCTACCAAGTCTATTATGTGCTACTTTGTCAAATGCCTTTTGTAAGTCCATGTACACATCATTAACCGCACTACACTTATCATCCCTCTACGTTACTTCATCAAAGAACTCGATCAAGTTAGTCAAACATGACTTTCCTTTAACAAATCCGTGCTACTTTCATTTATTAGCCCATACGTTTCCAAATGCCAATTAATTTTGTCCCGGATTATTGTCTAAAAGTTTCCCCACCACTGACGTAAGGCTGACTGGCCTGTAGTTGTCGGGTTTATCCCTCTCCTCTTTATCTCTTTTTATCCGATCCAATATCACTACTGCCTACATATTTACTGCTACATTGGCAGCATCCTCTTCTCCAGTGAAGACTAGAAAAGAGGCTTCTTAAGGCTCTTAAGGGATCGTAAAGGATCTTAAAGGCTGATATTTAATTTACCACTTAATTGAAACTAAAACACGATTATGCATCCCAAGTTATTTTAAATGAAAAGCAACTATCACTTTGGATCCAAATAGAGTCCAAATCCATTATACAAATAGAGTCCAAATCCATTCTGCAAAGGTGTCCCTAAAATCCAAATAGTAGAGTTATATTGAAGCTGTAGGAATATTATCCAGTTCAAGACCTTTTCTGCAATAAGGAGGTTCATAGCTGCTAAGAAACCAATCACATTCCATCATTAATAAATCAAAACATTTCAGTTTGAGATTGTTTTATAAAGAGAAAAAAGTAAGATTTGCCACTAATTGTTTTAAAGTCAAATGTGGGAAAATGCAAAATTTAAACATGATTTAAAATGAGAAAATTTACTGTGAATTCTGAAAGACCAATAAGCTAAATAGTTATCCAACCTATTCTGGGGTTTAGCATTGCTGTGAAGCAATTTTCATTTCACAGCCGTGCTAAGTTGCGGAATCTCAACCTCACTCTGGAGCTGAATGGTGTGAGACCTGCGAGAGGAGGCAGTGTCACAACATTTGGGCTTGATGCCTCCACTTAATGTCAAACCAAAATGCTTAAGAACTGCTACCAGCTGCACGTTAAAATTATTTACTGGATGAAGCTCTACGGAGATTCTCTCAATCTCCTGCCATAGCTTTGTTGGAAGGTTGGTGGAAACCCTGCAGAAACAGCCATTTACGCCGTATCTCTGGGATTCCCACCAAAGTTACAGCGGGATATGGGGAAACCCCCCGCAAAGGATTCCGCCGTTAAATTTTAACAGCTGACTGAGGATTTCAGCATCTTACGTTTAAGCATTCAAGGGCCGAGCTCTCTCCCAGACAGGACTATTCCAGTTGGAGTCAGGCATTGCAAACGAGGTGCTCAGGCCAGTAGCTGCAATATAAATGTATGCTTAAACTTCAATGTAGAATGAATTGGTGGGGCTGGAGAAGAGGATGGAGGAGCTAGTCAGGAGGATGTGGCAGAGAGCCAGCATTAGAAACATAGACAGATCTCTGTCCCAGGATTCTGTTTTATTCCTGTGCTCATTGCCAACTGGCAATCATTTTTGATGGCCCTCGAAACATGTGCTACCATGTTGAAGGTTGTTGGCAAGATATTGGGGGAAATTTTAACTCCCTCCACCTGGCAGAAACAAGGCAGTAGTAGAGTTAAAATGGAGTCAGTGCAGTTACCGCCCATTCCTGTCCGTCACCATTTTTCTTGCGGCCTTTCGCTGGGTGACCTAGGCTTAATCAGACAGGAGCCTCAGTAATCTATGCAAATTAGAGGTCTAGGAACCCTGATGCCATTTTAGCTGCCTACACAAGAATAATGTGTGTCACTGGGCTCCTCCACCTCTGCAATCGCAATCCCCCCCCTTCCCGGACCTGTCTTTTCCCTGGGGTTGACCTCCAGGCCTCCCCAATATTGCAGCAGCCTGGAGCTGGCAAGGTGCTTTGGAATGCCCTTTCGGGTTGTGTAGCTCACCACATATATGTTAATGAGGCCCAATCCTCTAAATTATATTTCATGTAAGTTAGCGCCTCCATAAAATACCAGACAAAGGAATTTCATATGAACATATACAGCATTTGAGCACAAATATTCAAAGGGCTAGAAATTCGGCTCCTTTGCGCCTGCCATTAGCGCCTCTGGGGGGCGCTAACAGGGTGCAAAGGGTTTATCGCTAGGGGGGATGGGTGGGGTGAAAAAGAGCCTCCCGAGAAATTCAGCGGGGCGTTGCTGAGATGCTACCTGATTGCGTCACGTCCCCGCCGGTAGTGCCCCGGGCCAGTGTGTCCCCTTACCGCCCCGTGGCAGAAATTCGGCTGCACCACGCAAGGCTGCTGCGGGTGATGTCAGCGCCAGCCTCGCGGGTCATGAACTGGGCCAACCTCTGCTTGCATGGTGGTATTTAAAGGGGAGGTGTGACCCCACACCTCCATTATCTTGTTCGGGACAACCTCCAGGTCGGCCTTCCGTGGTGGGCCGTGGCGTGGTCCTGGCCGTCATCTCTGTACCGGGCTGCGGCCACGGCACCACGCTGCCCTGGTAGCCTAATTGGGGCCATCGGAGGCCCTGCAGAGTGCGCAACAGCACTCCCCTTTAACTGAAGGGGAGGGGATTTGAAATGTGGCAGCGCCCCACGGAGCCTCCACAGAGCGCTGCTGACATCGCCTTGGTTACCGCCCGAGATTGCGCTCCACTTCCTGTGCGGGGCGCTAAGCTGAAGTTAGCAGCCAGGGTGGTACTTCCGCATCAGGCGCTAAATGTTCGGCCTTACCTCTGTTACCACCCCCAGACGGGGCGTAATGGAATTTCGCGCCCAGGTCTCTTGTTTCTTTTTTGCATTACCATGGGATTTCCCCCCGAGAGTGAAAACTGCTTGAAAAATTGGAATTGAATGAAGTAGAAGTGATGTCATGGCATCTTCTTACTTCATTTTCTACCACCAAATGGGAGCAGAAATCTAGCTGCTTCACCAACGCAAGAAGAGGCAGGCCTTAGGTTTTGCACCCAGCCACATTCAGATCAAAGCATCCAAGTGGGTCCTGAGTGCCACTGGCAGAAAGTAAGTATTTTTCCTTCAACAGGATCACGGTTGGAGGCCTTCTGGCCGCTCTGTATGGACAATAATCAGAAGAATGAAAGCGCCAGCTATTACTGCTGCTGCAGGCTTCTCAACCCTTCCACCCCTTCACTGCCATGCACATGCAGATGATACGTATGGCATAAGGTGTCAGAATTCCTGTCATTTATGCCCCAATTAAATATAGTTTCTGTAGCTGTAACTTATGCCCCAATAAGTGAGGTACAGCCTGCTGATGAGCAGACCTGTTTGGCAAAAGTATTCCATTTAAAGGTGCTTGCTTACTGCCTGGAAAACTGTGCATTTTTTCAGGTGCACCTGCATATTTCAGCTATTTTTTTCTGCTTTATAGTTATTGAGCTGCACTTCAACCTGTCTGAATTAAAGACCCTATGGTTAGCAGCACATTTTTGTAGGGGGTGGTGTGTGCAGTCAGCTTTGCCCCTGACTGGTTTTGAGCGGTTCGAATCGCTCCCACACCCCTGGGTTCTAAACACCAGACTTAGGTACAGGCGGCGATACAGAATTGGAGTAGACAACTGATTTGGTTAAAGAAAACTGTATTTTATTTAGAGTCACAATAAAATTACACACTTAAATTACTGGAGTGATTACAGGCATACAAAAGTATGTAGGATTCGCAAAATTGGACTTTGTATTAATAAGGGTCAAATGGCAGAAGAGACCATGATTTTAAAGACTGTTTTAAAAGAAGCCCAGAAAAAGGGGCATACAAAATGGCCGCCATACCATGTGACCGGCTTATTGGGACATTTTAAAATGGTTCCTGCGAATCCTCAGACAGCTTTGTTGATTCAACCCACAGTAAGTTCTGGAAGCCGTTTCTGAGAGAACAAAACTAGACCCACACATATACATATGGATTAGATGCAGATCCAGTCAAGATAGGCCTGGAGACAGAGGCCATCTAAATGTTGACCCAGACAAATGGGGACAATTTCATATTCATGAGAACAACACCACGGACTAGATAACGAGATCAGCAGGACATTAAAAACAATGAAGGTCATTCCAGACCAGAGATGGGCCTTTACCGGCCATCTAAAACTTTAAAAAATATAATAACTACCCCGCTGTGCTCCCAGCCCGCCAAAAGTTAAACAAAGACAAACCTGATTTTGGGCGGGAAGTGGAGACTCCTGAAGAAAGGTATAACTGGAGGAGTTGGAGTTGTAGTTGCGGAGACAGTTGGAGACAGCTACACTCAGAAACACACGACCGAGTGGCAGTGGGTGAAGAGGAGTCGCTTCGGGAGAAGATCAGCAAACTCCTCTCCACCACCGGAGGAGGAAGAAGAATTAAGCCAACATCAAGAGGGCCGTTCGAAGCCGGCGTCCCGCCCCGGGGAAACACATCGGGAGATCATCGACCATCCCCGGGCCGTTGCCGAAACGAGAGGCCATCGACCCAACTCGGGAGAAGAGACAAAAACGAACTGAAGAAACGATGGGAGCCAGCCCAAGGCTTCTCTGACCGGGGTCAAGCCGACAATCCCCGACCCCGCCGACAGCCAGATCCAGCCGGTGTCAAGCCGCCCCCGGCCCCCACCTCAGGAGAGAGGTGTGCCGCAGCTCGCTGGGGCTCCACGATCCACGTGGAGACGGAATGCCTGAAAGGATCAAAGCACAGACTTGCTTTCAAAACCTGGTACCTCCTAGTTGGATTGGTGAGCATGTTTCTGCCCTTCACAATCAGATCTAGATAGGTTTAAGGGGGTGGACTTAAGGGTATAATTAACATGAGTTGTTGTCCCTCGATGTTCCATGTGTTTCCTTATTTCATGATGATCGTTGTAGAGTATAAGAGGCCTGTATTTGCCTTAGTTAGTATTGTGTCGTTATGATTTGTTTGTGTTTTTCCCTCCCATGTACCCTCTTATCTGCTTGCATTTGATTTGATATTTTTCCATATGCAATAAAATTTCATTTCGTTTCATCAAACTTGGCCTACAAGAGTTTTCTCTACATTGTAGTTCCTGCCCCAAAGGCCAGAGTATAGAATCTAAGGGGCGAGTGGGTCGAACCACTCAAGGTTTTACTGTGCAAGAGAGAGAGGCCTCTAGAGAGAGAAACCTCTGCGATCTAAAACCCCTTACAAGTACACTTAATTAAGAATGGGGAACATACGGCACAACGAGGGAAAATCACATTAATAATCCCCCTACCCTTGTCCCACTCCCAATACCTAACTAAATTGCACTACAAGAACCAGGGATTATGCTCACCAATAGGGGTTTCTTGACAGTTCGAATCCTGTCAATTAAGCCGGTTGCGCTTTTGGGGTTCGCTCTTTGTGTCCTTTGGGGCCTGCCATCACCACGTGGTCCCAGTCTTGGGATCTGCGAAGATTCTTCAGTTGGGTGGAGTCCGCAGATGTGGTAAGGGCGCGGTTGTGGATTTGTCTGGGTAAGTACCTTCTTTTCTCCCTTAGAAATAGGGAGTAAAGCCTTTATTGGGCACTTTAGCTTGTAGAGTGGAAAACTTTGGGTTTTGTTCCTCTGGTGGTGGTCTGGTCGTCGAGTTTTGTTGCAGTTGGGGTTCGGTTGGCAGTCTTCAGTGTCGGCTCGGTTGCGGTGGCCTAGATCATTACCTGTGCAGTGGTAATGATCTGAAGGTATGGTTTATCCCGCCCTTTGTTACCGCGGTGCTCGTGGTCGGTCTCTGTGTAAGGGTGCGGTTGCAGCCTAGTCGTCTTCGGTCGAGCCTGCCCCACCGTGCCTCCTTGCCGTGATGTTCCGTGAGCCTTCCGGTTTGATGCCCCTGTGGCCTGAAGGCTTCTGCGAGTGTCCGTCTGCTTCTTTGAGTTTCGAGTATCCCTGCACCCGAGCGTGTGCCTGCTTGCGAGTCTGCCTTTCTTGGTTACCGATGGGCCTACAATTATACTATTTTGAGTTCGTTATCTGCGCGACAAATCAGGGCTAGTTCTTTGTCTGATTTTTGGCGGGCTCGTTAAGGTGATTATAGTCGTTCACCTTAACTGGTTTTTGGGCGGTTGTCCCGTTGTTAAATGGTTTTTAATGTCTTGGTGTTTGTTTATGAAATCGGTGTCTTCCTGGCTTGGTAGCTAGTTTGAACTGTAGGCAATTATATATGCATAGTCTTGATGGGTTTTAAGTTTGTGCAAGATTAAGCCTCTTCCTGAGTTGATTTGTTTTAAAGGGAAGAATGCGTGTTCTGTCTCCTTCAGCTGTCTGGTTTGAAATCACAAATCAAAGGCTGTCTCCCACAGGCCCGGGCATGTCAAGTTTTGAGTTTTGAACTTGACATGCTGCGCAGGGCCCTGCTTTAACCTTGCAGTCTTTGCCATAAAGTCCAAAAGCAATTGTCCTTCAGGGTTCCCTTATTTAATAACTTGTCCTTTAGGGTCCCTTACTAACTTGGGAACTGTGGGAATTTTGTGAATCCTACACCCACCCCCCGTGATACTTCAACTTGTTTCAAGTATCATACTTACGAAGGTGAGCAAAATTCCCGACCCTCCATAGCCAATCTTCCCTGTAATTACCTATCTAAACTCCCATGACACACACATTCCCCATTCTTTAAGAATGTAGTGTACATAAGCATACATCGGCAAAAATATAATTATTTACATACATTCAAGCATGGAGGGGGAGGGGGTCCAACCCCCTGCATCACTTGGTACATTTACATCTTTATTGAAAATAACACGTCAAAGTTCTGTTGAAATAACAAAACACACAAAACAATCTTAATTTCAGAAACACAAAAATAAAACTCAAACAGGTGTATCTCTCTCCACCTTAACATAATGCTTCTTCCACGTCCTTTGGTTTCGAAATTCTAGTGTTTTGCCTTTCGGCAAAATCGAACTCGAAGAATTTCCTGAACATTTCTCTTAACAGGGCCTGGTATAGCTGTTCTGTCTCTGTGGGGCACCACTCAGGTAAGTGTACCTCGGTAAGGTTTAAAATCACGGAGGCTACCACGTAGTGTGCCCCCTGGTATAGCACCTTTTCGGTCGACATTAGTACCAGCCCATTCCCTGGTCCCTTGGTGATGGCAGGGCACCCCTCTATGTGTGTCCTTTCTGTCTGAGTCGTGGGCAGGGGCTTTCGGGTGCGTGCCACGAGTTCAGTGGCTTTAACTGGGGCCGGGGAGTTTGGGACTATGCAGGTGTGTAGGTGGGAATCCCATTCCACCCCCTCCCCCTTAGCCTGCCATGATGCGGAGAAGATGATGGATATTCCTGTGGGGCAGGCCCTTTGCGACCCCCACATGCAGACATAAATTCCCTGTTCCGACTCCCACCACTTAGCCCAGCATACACTAGTTCCCCCTTGGATCCCTGTGACCGTCCGGTAGGTGTCATTCCCCAGTCGTTCACAGTCAGCTGTATGGTCCCCCATGTCTCTGCTCAGTTTTCTGAGCCACCACCACCTTACCAGGGGAATCTGTCCTCTGCAGATCAGGCACATGCGTTTCCCCTCAGTGACCCCAAACCATGAGGCCACAACCTGTACACTGGGGCAGGGGAGGGAGGCCTCCCCGTAGGTGAACCTGGTCTGGCTGGAGTATCGGGTGGAGTTAGATCCCAGCCACCCTGGCCATCTTCCCTCATGGGAATAGATAGCGAGCTCCTCCACACCTCGTTCGCCGCCCACAGCAGTCACAACCGGTGCTCTCTCTCCTGAGCACCCATAACTGTGGGCGTCCTCCACGTCACCTCGCTTCCCAGTGCTCATTCCCATCAGAGCGAGTAGGAGTATGCCCCCCTTCATTTCAAAATCCCTTCTGTAAAGAGACACAAGAGCATATAGCCAGGTCCCAAGAAGATTCTCTGGCTTGGGTAAAGCATAGTCGAGTCTTGCGACCTTGACTCAATACAAACACTCTTAAAACAATAATATTTAAACTACCAATCACCTTGTTTAAAATTAAACTAAAACACCCAAACTTAACAATCCCAAAATTACATTACAGAAGCTATGCTGGCTGGGAACCTCTGTCCTCAGATCGATCCCTGACTTGAGAGGCTGCCCGTTTAAACTGGGGAGCTGGTGACCACGGTTTCTTTGGCCGTGGAGTACGTGGGGATCTTCTAGGGGCTTTGGCTGCTGGGGTTTTTCTGGCTGGTGGGTCTTTAACACGAGCCACTGTCCCCTCCTGTGCGGTCTGTGAACCTTCCACTACCGCTGGCTGGGGATTTTCCTCCTCAGGCTTTACCTCTCCTAAACCTGTGCTAGGGGCAGCCTGGTGCTGCTGGCTGCGGGTCCCCGCCCTCACATCCCACTTCTCTTAAACCTGGGTTAGGAGCGGGCAACTCTCTGCAGACTGATGCTGCAGGCTGAGGGTCTCCGCCCCCAGGTCCCACCTCATCTAAGTCCCAGATGAGTGGGGGAGTGTCCCAAACAGTGGGTGGGATGGCCCCTCCCTTAAAACAAGCCACTGCACCTGCCTGTGCAGTCTGTGAGTTTGCTCCTGCTGCAGGCTGAGGATTTCTATCCTCAGACCTTGCCCTAACTGGCTGTTCCCTTTTCTCGGGCTTAAACAATTTGCATTGGTTAATGTAACTAGCAGCCTGTTTTACAGTCTCGTCCGCTGCCCTGAACGGGCCTTCTATGGACTCCCCATTCTTTCTCCTTACCGGGATGGCCTTAAGGATGGGATCTTGGGCTTGGGCCTGCTTTAGGTCTGGGACCAAAGCTACCCCCTGTGTGCCTAAAGTATTAGCAAGTAAAATCAAAGAAAACCCAAAGATGTTTTATAAATACACTAAGAGCAAGAAGATAACTAAAGTAAGAGTAGGGCCTATTAGGGACCATAAAGGTGACCTGTGCGTTGAGGTGGAAGACATGGGTATGGTTCTTAATGAATATTTTGCATCTGTTTGCACAAAAAAGAGGGAGGATGCAGACATTGCAATCAGGGAGGAGGAGTGTGAAATATTAGATGAAATAAACATTGTGAAAGAGGAAGTATTAAGAGGTTTAGCATCTTTGGAAGTGGATAAATCCCCAGGCCTGGGTAAAATGTATCCCAGACTGTTAAGAGAAGTAAGAGAGGAAATAGCAGAGGCCCTGACCATCATTTTCCAATCCTCTCTGGCTACAGGTGTGGTGTCGGAGGACTGGAGGACTGCTAACGTGGTACCGTTGTTTAAAAAGGGAGAAAGGGATAGACCAAGTAATTACAGGCCAGTAAGCCTATCCTCAGTGGTGGGTAAATTATTGGAAAAAATTCTGAGGGACAGGATAAATGTTCATTTAGAAAGACACGGATTAATCAGGGGCAGTCAGCATGGATTTGTTAAGGGCAGGTCGTGTCTGACTTACTTTGATTGAATTTATTGAGGAGGTAACATAGAAACATAGAAGATAGGAGCAGGAGTAGGCCATTCGGCCCCTCTAGCCTGCTCCGCCATTCAATGCGATCATGGCTGATCATCCAAATTCAGTACCCTGTCCCTGTTTTCTCCCCATACCACTTGATCCCTTTAGTCTTAAGAAATATATCCAACTCCTTCTTGAATATATTTAATGAATTGGCCTCTACTGCCTTCTGTGGTAGAGAATTCCACAGGTTCACCACTCTCTGGGTGAAGAAAATCCTCCTCATTTCTGTCCTAAAAGGCCTACCCCTTATCCTTAGACTGTGACCCCTGGTTCTGGATTCCCCGACCATCAGCAACATCCTCCCTGCATCTAGTCTGTCCAGTCCTGCCAGAATTTTATAAGTTTCAATGAGATCCCCTCTCATTCTTCTAAATTCCAGCAAGTACAAGCCCAATCATCCCAATCTCTCCTCATACGTCATTCCTGCCATCCCAGGTATCAGCCTGGTGAATCTTCGCTGAACTCCTTCCATGGCAAGAATATCCTTCCTCAGATAAGACGACCAAAACTGCACACAATACTCAAGATGTGGTCTCACCAAGGCCCTGTACAACTGCAGCAAGACATCCTTGTTCTTGTACTCAAACCCTCTCGCTACGAAGGCCAACATACCATTTGCCTTCTTAACCGCCTGCTGCACCTGCATGCTTACCTTCAGCGACTGGTGCACAAGGACACCCAGGTCTCGTTGCACTTCCCCTTCTCCCAATCTATTGCCATTCAGATAATAACCTGCCTTCCTATTTTTGACACCAAAGTGGATAACCACACATTTATCCACGTTATATTGCATCTGCCATGCTTCTGCCCAATCACCCAACCTGTCCAAATCATCCTGTAGTTTCTCAGCATCCTCCTCACAGCACACACGCCCACCCAGCTTTGTGTCATCTGCAAATTTGGAGATATTACATCTAGCTCCCTTGTCTAGATCATTAATATATATTGTGAATAGTTGGGGTCCAAGGACCGATCCCTGCGGTACTCCACTAGTCACTGCCTGCCACTCGGAAAAAGACCCATTTATTCCAACTCTTTGCTTTCTACCTGCCAACCAGTTCTCTATCTAAGTCAATACCTTGCCCCCAATCCCATGTGCCTTAACTTTACATGCTAATCTCTTATGTGGGACCTTATCGAAAGCCTTCTGGAAGTCCAAATATACCACATCCACTGGTTCTCCTTTATCTATTTCACTAGTTACATCCTCAAAAAATTCCAGTAGATTAGTCAATCATGATTTACCTTTTGTAAATCCATGTTGACTTTGTCCGATCCTGTCACTGTTTTCCAAGTGCTCTGCTATTACATCTTTTGTAATGGACTCTAGCATTTTCCCCACTACCGATGTCAGGCTTACCGGTCTGCAATTCCCCGTTTTCTCTCTGCCACCTTTTTTGAATAGTGGGGTAACATTAGCTACCCTCCAATCCATGGGTACTGTTCCAGATTCCATCGGATGTTGGAAGATGATCAGCAATGCATCTACTATATCTAGGGCCACTTCCTTAAGCTCCCTAACACCATTTCCCTACAAATACTGTTTTCTTTCAGTTCCTCCCTTTCATCAGACCCTATGTTCCCCGACATTTCCGGGAGGTTATTTCTGTCCTCCTTTGTGAAGACAGAACCAAAATATGTATTTAATTGGTCTTCCATTTCTTTGTTCCCCATTATAAACTACCCTGAGTCTGACTGCAAGGGACCTACGCTTGACTTCACCAATCTTTTTCTCTTCACATATCTATAAAAGATTTTACAGTCAGTTTTTATGTTCCTTGCAAGCTTACTCTCATATTCTATTTTCCCTTTCTTAATTAATCCCTTTGTCCTCCTTTGTTGAATCCTAAACTGCTCCCAATCCTCTGGATTACTGCTTTTTTTGGCCAATTTATAGGTCCTCTCCTTGGATCTTACGCTATCCCTAATTTCCCTCGTTAGCCATGGTTGAGTCACCTTTTTTATTTTATTTTTATGCCAAACTGGGATGAACAAATTCTGTAGTTCATCCATGCGGTCTTTGAATGTTTGCCATTGCCTATCCACCGTCAACCCTTTGAGTGACATTCCCCAATCAATCCTACCCAATTCGCGCCTCAGACCATCTTAGTTTCCTTTATTTAAATTCAGGACCCTAGTCTCTGAGTCAACTACTTCATTCTCCATCTTAATGAAGAATTCGATCATATTATGATCTCTCTGACCCAAGGGGCCTCGTACGACAAGATTGCTAATTAATCCTTTCTCGTTACATAATACCCAGTCTAAGATGGCCTGATCTCTGGTTGGTTCCTCGACATATTGGTGCAGGAAACCATCCTGTAAACACTCCAGGAATTCCTCCTCCACAGTATTGTTACTAATTTGGTTAGCCCAATCTATATATAGATTAAAGCCACCCATGATGACTGCTGTGCCCTTTTTGCACGCTTCTCTAATTTCCCTTTTAATGCCATCCCCAACCTCCGCATTACTGTTTGGAGCTCAATATACCACTCCCACTAACGTTTTCTGCCCCTTGGTATTTCTCAGTTCTACCCATACAGATTCCACATCATCAGAGCTAATATCCTTCCTTACAACTGTGTTAATCCCTTCTTTAACCAGTAATGCTACCCCACCTCCCTTTCCTTTTTGCCTATCTTTCCTGAATATTGAATACCCCTGGATGTTGAGTTCCCAGCTTTTGCCACCCTGGAGCCATGTTTCCGTAATCCCAATCAAATCATATTCGTTTACCTCTATTTGCGCAGATAATTCATCCACCTTTTTATGAATGCTCCTCGCATTAAGACACAAAGGCCTAGAAATTCAGTTGGGCGCGCCAGCCGTTTGCGCCTTAGGAGGAGTAGATCTCGAGCGCTAGGCGCTTAGCGCCCGGGTGCAGCGTGATCTGCGCCTCGCCCCAACTTCAGTACACATTTAGCGCTGACCCAAAGTCTTAGCACGCGCCCTGCTGCGCGCGCAGATCATGACGTTATTTACTAGTGCAACGCCCTTTGTGCGCCCCGAACCGGAACTTCACTCGCGCCGGGCCATTGTGCGCCGGGCGGCCCTAACGACTGTGAAGTGGAATGGTACACAGCCGAGGCGGGCCGCGGGGAGCGCTAATTAAAGGGCACTTACCCTGCACTATAAAGGCCAGCCATTTTGCAGCATTCACTCTTGGGCAACGGTTTTTTGGAGAGAGACCAAGGAGGAGAGCTTACTGGTTTGGACCAACACTAGGACAGGTATTTTTGGCTCAGGCCAGAGCTTAGCAATTATCTTTGCCTTCATTGAGAGCTCATTGTTTGCCAGCATATAATGGGGGCTGCATTGGGTGCCAACGCTGACTTTCAGCCTTATGCCAGAAGGGCTTACAGACGCCGTGAGAGAGTGGCAGCCCTGGCTAGACGCAGAGGGGGCAACAGGCGTCGCCAACTAAGGCCTTACCCACCCAGGGTATACCGCCAGCAGTCCTCCTATCTGACCATGTCTGCCGCGATGTGTGTAAGGAGGCTGCGATTCAGAACGGAGGTGGTTGCAGACATCTGCCAGCTGCTTCAGAGAGATCTGCAGCCACAGCTGATGCGCAGGACGTCTCTGTCGGTGGCAGTGAAGGTGATGGTGGCTCTCAACTTCTATGCCACCGGCTCCTTCCAATCCGCTGCTGGGGACATCGCTAACATCTCCCAGTTCGCCGTGCATTGCTGCATCCACCAGGTGACCGAAACCCTTTTCAGAAGGAGACATCAATTCATCTCCTTCCCCATGACCCTGGACAAGCAGCAGCAGCATGCAGTGGGATTTGCAAGAATAGCGGGCTTCCCCATGGTGCAGGGCGCCATTGACTGCACGCATGTGGCTTTGCGGGCACCTCTGGAGCATGCCGAGGATTACCGCAACCGGAAGGGCTACCATTCCCTCAACGTACAGCTGGTGTGTGACCACAGGCAGCGCATCCTAGCTGTCAATGCCAGCATTCCAGGCAGCAGCCACGATGCCTTTATCCTGCGACAGACAACTGTGGCTGACATGTTCCAGGCACAGCCTCCCTCAAGAGGATGGCTTATCGGGGACAAAGGCTATCCTTTGTGTACCTGGCTCTTGACCCCGCTCCGCGCGCCCACGACCCCTGCTGAAGAGGCATACAACGAGAGCCATCAAGCGACTAGGAACATCATAGAACAAACAATCGGCGTCCTCAAGCAATGGTTCCGCTGTCTCGATCGCTCCGGGGGAGCCCTCCAGTATTCGCAGGAGCAAGTCTCCCAATTCGTCGTCGTTTGCTGCATGCTGCACAACCTGGCTATCCGCAGGACTCAGGCACTGCCACCTCATGTTGGACCCCCACCTGAGGAGGAGGAGCAGGAGGAGCATGAGGAGGAGGAGGACGAGGAGTACCAGCCCAGGAGGGAGGCACAAGGTCCAAGGGCCGCCCGTCGGCGGCTTATTGAACGTCACTTCTAGGCCCCCTGTCAGGGAATGGCTTGTGCCAATGAAAGAACATGATTGCAGCCGCTCCGCAAGCCCTCAGCCGGTTAAGGCAACAAACACTTCAAAGATCAAACATGGACAATGTTAATAAATAAAATGCTTTATTGTACAAACTCAGGGCCCTTCCCACATGAAAACCAAAAACAGACGAAACCCCCAAAAAACACTCAAACACATTACTCGCTCCCACAACCTGGAGAGGAGTAACAAAACAGTGCAACTAAAATGGCCGTCATCCTCGGACTTCGTAAAATACAAACATCACATCCTCGGCCTTCAAAAAACAAACATCCAATTCTCGGCCTCAAAAAACAAACACAACTAGCCACACATTCGACTTTTTGGCCCGCTAGGGCGATGCCTTGGCCATCTTTGTGTGGCCCCTGCCCGCCCTGCTGCTCCTCCTCAAAGTAAGGCCATTGGCTGCTGCAAGGCTGGGGGCAGGCTCCAGAGGGGTACATGTCGTGACGGCAGATGCCCTTGGGGGTCGGCCTAGTCGAGGTCTGGCCGTCGAGCGGGCGGCTGTTGAATGCTGCAGCTGTGGCTGGCCAGCATCAGTCGCTGCAGCAGCTCCTGGCAGCTCCGCTGGGGGAGTGGCAGTGGCGGCTGGAGGAATGGGGGCAAGCTGGCGGATGGCAGGCGCTCGCTGGTCGCCTGAGACACTGGCACTCGCCCGGGCCAGCACGGCAGCATGCGCACCAATCTGCCGAGGGACAGACCGCTGTGCTGCTGCAGCGCGCCGGGTGCCCTGGCGATGCCTGGCTGACACAGCGAGTGTGGCAGCAGTGAGTGCCCGTGTTGACCTGTTCAGTGACCTCATCAAAGCACCCAGTGACTGCACGGCACCACTGATCAGCTGCCCACTCGCCGCCTGAGCTGCCCCGAATGCCGCCCGACTCGCTGCCTGATCTGCCCCGAATGCCGCCCGACTCGCTGCCTGCTCTGCCCCGAATTCCGCCAAACTGATGGCCTGTGAGGCCCCGACGTCGGTGACACTCCGAGAGAGGGACTCGATGGCCTCAGGCAACCGTGCCACTACCCCCATGAGCTCCGTGTGCCGGCGCTCCGAGTCCGCGGACAAGTCCTCGAGGCATTCCATCTCCTCGGCGAAGACCATCTCCGGACTGGAGGCCGGACTCTCCCTCTGGGGAGAAGGCCGCCGAGCTGGCCGACCATTCCTGCGTTGCTGGACGCCGCTGGGCCCAGCAATTGGACTCCCCTCCGACCCTTCCCCCCTCTGGGGAGAAGGCCGCCGAGCTGGCACCCCCCTCCCACGTTTCTGCAGGCCGCAGGTCCCATGAGCTCCCCTCCCCTCCGACACTTCCACGACGCTCCCCTCCAGGGAAGACGTGTCCCCTACATTGGCATGGGTTGCCACGGCTGAGGGTTCCCCTGACGGGCCGCCTTCCTCTTGCTCCTCCTCCTCCTCCTCCTCTGAGGGGCTGTCACTGGCAAGTTCAGGGACCTCCTCCTCACCATCTGAAAGCAGGAAGGCACAAGAGTAGCTTTAGTGTGAGGAGAGGGCGTCAGCAAGGGATGCATGAGTGGTGGCATTCAGCGCATTGGTCGGACAGTGGCAAAGGATGTAGATCTGATGCGCAAGTGGGACGAGAGAGGTCCAAACGTTGATGTCCTTACCATTGGTGCCCAGAACAGGGTCGGCATCTCCACATGCAACGGGGCCAATCACCCGGCCACCCATGATGCGCTCCACGCGATGTTGCAGCTCGATGAGCGGCTGGATCTGGGGTCGGCCTCCCCCGGTCGCAGTCCGGCTCTTCTTGTTATTGGCCAGCTTGGCCTGCAAGAGAAAGGACGGCCTCTAAGTACAGTGTGTAGCCCTGATCTTGTGTGCACTGCCTCCCATGGTGAAATAGCTTGGCCAGTGTGTTAAGTGCAGAATGTGCAATTGATGTTCATGCCTGTTCCATAGCTGCTGGATGAGGGCTGGCCATTAGGGCTTTCAGGTCCCTTTGCCCATAATGTGAGGTGCACATGCAAGGATGAGGAGGTCACTGGAAAGGGTACTCACCCTGACAATCCGCGTGAGGTCATTAAACTTTTTGCGGCATTGGACACCGGTCCTGGGGACCTCGCTGTTGGCTGACACCTTGCTGGCGACATGCCTCCAGGCTCTCCGGTAGGCGCGGATTGTCCGGGTACAAAATATGGCGCCTCTTCTCCATACCACCAACCAGCACACTCAGATCACGCTCTGAGAAGCGCTGCGCTCGTTCACGGGCCCTCTGCATGGCTTCAGGTGCTATTTGGGTCCAGCAGCAGTGTTCAGGCCTAGCTGGAGGGCTCCACTATCCAGGGCGTGGCAGCAGACAAAGTCGACCCTTCCCCCTTAAGAGCTGGCCGGCGCCAGGGTGTCTGCTGTCAATCACGAGATGGCCGCACCTGCGCTGCGCCCGGCCTGGGCGCTCTCGCTCAGCACCTCTGGCTTAGCGCCTAAAGAGAGGCGTCCAGCGCCAGTTTTAGCGCTCGAGCAAACTCTTAGGGCGAAGCTAATGAATATCGGAGAAGTGGCCTCGATTTGGCGGCGGGCGCAAACTTTAGCGGCCGCCCGACTTTAACGCCCCAAAAGTGGCTACAATGAATTTCTAGGCCAAAGCCTTCAGGCTTGTTTTTTTAATGCTCTTAGACCTACTAGAATTATTATTTACTGTGGCCATGTTTGATTTAAACTGTTGTTTTCTCTGACTGCCACTTTTGTTTTTCTCCTTCCTATCTTTTGCTTTTATCCTTGTTTCCCTTTCCTCTGTCCCCCTGCTCAGGTTCCCAACCCCCTGCCATTTTAGTTTAAACCCTCCCCCAGAGCACTAGCAAACACTCCCCCTAGGACATTGGTCCCGGCCCTGCCCAGGTGCAAACCGTCCGGTTTGAACTGGTCCCACCTCCCCCAGAACCGGTTCCAATGTCCCAGGAATTTGAATCCCTCCCCCTGGCACCATTCCTCTAGCCATGTATTCATCTGAAATATTCTTCTATTTCTACTCTGACTAGCACGTGGCACTGGTAGCAATCCTGAGATTACTACCTTTTGAGGTCCTATTTTTTAACTTACCTCCTAACTCCCTATATTCAGCTTTTAGGACCTCATCCCATTTTTTACCTATATCGTTGGTGCCTATATGCACCACGACAACTGACTGTTCACCCTCCCCTTCCAAGATGTTCTGCAGCTGCTCTGAGACATCCTTGATCCTTGCACCAGGGAGGCAACACACCATCCTGGAGTCTCGTTTGCAGCCTTGGAAACGCCTGTCTATTCCCCTTACAATAGAATCCCCTATTACTATAGCTCTACCCCTCTTTTTCCTCCCGTCGATGAGGGTAGTGCATTTGATGTAGTTTATATGGATTTTAGCAAGGCTTTTGATAAGTTCCCGCATGGCAAACTGGTCATGAAAGTAAAAGCCCATGGGATCCAAAATTGGCTCAGAGGCAGGAAACAAAGGGTAATGGTCGAAGGGTGTTTTTGTGACTAGAAGACTGTTTCCAGTGGGGTTCCGCAGGGCTCAGTACTGGGTCCTTTGCTTTTTGTGGTATATATATCAATGATTTGGACTTAAATGTAGGAAGTATGATTAAGAAGTTTGCAGATGATACAAAAATTGGCCGTGTGGTTGATAATGAAGAAGAAAGCTGTAAACTGCAGGAAGATATCAATGGACTGGTCAGGTGGACAGAACTGTGGCAAATGGAATTCAATCCGGAGAAGTGTGAGGTAATGCATTTGGGGAGGGCTAACAAGGCAAGAGAACACACAATAAATGGTAGGACTCTGAGAAGTGCAGAGGATCAGGGGGACCTTGGAGTGCATGTCCACAGATCCCTGAAGGTAGCAGGACAGGTAGATAAGGTGGTTAAGAAGACATTCGGGATACTTACATTTATTAGCCGAGGCATAGAATATAAGAGCAGGGTCTGGATCTCACTGCCTAAAAGTGTGGTAGAGGCAGAAACACTCATCGCATTTAAAGTACTTGGATATGCACTTGAAGTGCCATAACCTACAAGGCTACGGACCAAGTGCTGGGAAGTGGGATTAGGTTGGATAGCTCTTTGTCGGCCGGCACGGACAAGATGGGCCGAATGGCCTCTTTCTGTGCTGTAAATTTCTATGATTCTATGATTCTATGAAGCACTAAATCGAACACATCTAGATTTTCTTCCTTGCTGCTTGTTGTGATCAGCAGATCGTCTTGATTGCATAAGCAATTTGGAACTCCTTGCAAAATCTTATCCATCGTAGCCTGGAAGATTTTGGGGGAGGACTTTACACCATATGGCAGCTTGGTGTATGAGTAAAGTCCCTTGTGTGTGTTGATGGTGAGATACTGTTGACTCTCTTTGTCAACATTCAGCTGAGTGTAAGCGTGCAACAGGTCAAGCTTGGAGAAAACCTTTGACCCAGAGAGTACTGCATACAAATCTTGCAATGTAGGTAACGGGTACTGCTCATCATCAACTGCTTGGTTGATAGTAACTTTGTAGTCACTGCACAAGCATACAGTTTTGTCTGCTTTGGGCACTACCACAATTGGGGTAGCACATTCACTTTTTTCAGTTTTTACTCGCACTCCATTCTCTGAGCTTTGCTAGCCCTTCCTCCACCTGACTTTTCAACGCATAGGGGACTGACCTTGCCTTACAATAGACAGGCTTCACGTTGGACTTGATGTGGATATGCGTGTCATACCCAGTGATGCCCTCATAACTGTCTGTGAACATGCTTTCGTACTTGTTCAGCATTGTGTTGAATCGCTTCTTGGAAGCATCTACACTGAAGACGTTGGCTTGTTGTTGTAGCTCGCTACGATAATAGACAGCTTTACTGACTGGCCATTGTGTTGAACTGTACATTCCATTTGTCCACATGTCTCTAGGATTTCTCCGGAGTAGGTTTTTAACTCAACAGTACTCTTTGTAAGTGGTATTTGATTAAACTTACTCTCATATGTGTTCTTACTCATGATAGAGGAGTCCGCCGCCATGTCAATACATATATCAATATATTGCTCATTGATCAAAAGTTTTGTACAGAAGTCTTTCTCACAACTGTGGGGAGTGATTTTCATTGCAGCGATAACAATTCACTGAACTGCTCTCACTGAAATGCTTTTGACCCAGTCTCACAGCTTTAGGTTCATTGGTGGATTTGTGACTGTAGACCTCAGCTGCACTAGTCACTTGAGTTGGATGAAGCTCCCTAGCATTCTTAGACGCCATCTCCATAGATAGGGTAATTTTGCATGTTATGTCAAACGTTAGGTTCGGAGTGTTCAGTAAATTGGGCTGTGTGCGCTCATCCATCAGTCCCCACACAAACTTATCTCGCAATGCACGATCCAAAAATGTGTCGAAGTTACAATGCAAAGACAGGTTTTTAAGAGTTACAATGTACTCACTGATGGTTTCACTTTGTTTTCGGTTTCTGGTACCAAACTTATAGCTCTCTGCTGTTTCTAACAGCTTTGGGTCGAAATGGTCCTCGAGTTTCTCGACAAAGACACATCCTTCGCTTTCCCTGGCACGAGTAGGTTTGTCAATTTTCCATAGACATCTGGCCTGATCTCCGTTAGAAAAATTGCTTTGTATTCACAAATTATTTTATTTTGAGCTTGAACATTCTCGTCTGCACCTTTGGTCTCAATAATGTTATTAGCCTTAAAAAACAATCTCCATCCGCTCAATGTAAGAACTGAATGGTTCACGAGCTCGGTCATACATGACGAGGCTTCCAATGAATCCCGTAGGCACGGCCATGGTTATCCCGATCCCGTCGAACAGTGATTCAGCACGCTACCTGTGAGAATCAACGTTGCTGTTGGTGTGTATACATACACGCAAAGCACAGATGATTCTGCATGAGCATTAATGGTAAAACATCGCAAAAATTCAGTTTAGGTTTCACAAATTCATCTTAAACTTTTTCACTCAAAGGTTGAACACTGTGTCCTTCCATGATCCCTAAAAATGGCTTTGAGATCCCATCCTCATCGCCAAAATGTAATAGATGTGGGTAGAATAAATGAAGGACTGAGACACGATGAGTTATTAGTCCATGTGCTTGTTTATTAGGTCAGAGCGAACTGAGCATGCTCATATTAAACCATGTGACAAACCATGAGATAATACATCACAGCTACCATCTGGGAGATAATGATGTTCTTTTTGATCGACCTGCATCCTATGGTGATGCAGCCTGTGATTGGTTGCTGCAGATCTGAAACTTGCGAATGCACCATGTTTTATATTATTCCTGGCAGCATCTTTGAAGTGTGCCATCTGATTCTGCCAAAGTTGTTTGTTTTGGACTTGGCAAAAGGCTTCAATCCAACACCAAACCATAAAGGAATGAACAGTTTTCTACTTAGTTTCAGCCATGGCTCAGTTGATAGCATTCTTGTCTCTGAGTCAGAAGGTTGTGGGTTCATAGTCCCACTCCAGAGATTTGAGCACAATAATCTAGGCTGACACTCCAGTGCAGTACTGAGGGAGGGCTGCATTGTTGGAGGTGCCGTCTTTTGGATGAGATAGTAAACCGAGGCCCCGTCTGCTCTCTCAGGTGGGTGTAACATATCCCGTGGCAATATTTTGAAGAAGAACAGAGGAGTTCTCACCAGTGTCATGACCAATATTTATTCCTCAATCAGCATCACTAAAAACAGATTATCTGGTCATTATCACATTGCTGTTTGTGGGAGCTTGCTGTGCCCACATTGGCTGCCATGTTTCCTACATTACAACAGTGACTACACTTCAAAAGTACTTCACTGGTTGTAAAGTGCTTTAGGATGTCCTGAAGTTGTGAAAGGCGCTATATAACTGCAAGTCTTTCTTTATTATTCTCAGTGATATTGTTGTTCCACACATAACAAATTCAGTTATTTCCTTTAATGGAATCACAGCAACCAAATTGTTTTATGGCTAACAGTCGTTCAGAAAACTCTCTACATACTTTAAAGCTGAAAGTAACAGGCTTTTCCAGCTCTTACACTTGATAGCTTTCCACACTGCCCTGCAGGGTTACTCCTCATATTAAAGCTGGTGTCATCATCTGTTGTCATCACTTGTTGACCTGAGGTATACTTAGACCTTTTAAAGTTGCCCCTAAGCAAAATAAGATATTAAAAGCAAATACTGATAACAATGTTCAGGAACAAAATAGTTATTTACGCATCATGATAAATATAAAACTCAAGAAGCATGCTTCAATAAACACAAAGCAAAACCACAGGGATTTCAGTTACACTCGAAGGAAGATTACTATTGGGCCAGATTTTACTGTAGAAATGACAGTGAACCTAAAAGTGTTCACCGTTATTTATGTGGAAATCGGGCAGCTACTTCCAGCGACTGCACATGCGCAGTTAAACGTGGAAATCCGGAATTTGCTGTCCGAGATACGACGTTCCTCCAAAAGCTTCCTGAAAACAGCATCTTGCTGTCAGACTCACCACTGAAATGTATTGAATGATGTGAAGTTGCTGTACTTACCTCATAGATACAGACTAAACTCGCCAAGAAAAGTTAGGGCTTGTCCATTCCAGTCTAAGTACCCTTTTAACGGCGTGTCAATTCTTAATTACTGCCAAACAACCTCTCTGGCACTGAAAATTAACTTTTACAAGTATGGAATCTTACTCCTTCAGATTTTAATTATTGTTGGAGTTTTAAAAATGAAAAATTTAAATAGTTTTTTTTTTTAATTTTCTTTGTCTCTTTTATCTCTCACTTAATCCAATCTTTCTTTCCCTCTCTTTATTTTGCTTCCTGTATCTGATTTGACATTGAATTAATTATTCTAACTGACATTTCCTCTTGGTTCAAATGCTGTGCTGATCAATAATGATTCTTCAATCTGATTGGTTAAGTAGATACACCATTGCTGGTCCTCCTCACACAGGTCACAGATGTTCTGTAGAGGGCACTGTGCTTTTTTGAATGGTAGGCTAACAGGAACTTCCAATGCAAAAATCCACAGAAAGTCTCTGGGCAAGTGCATGTCTAATGAAAAGTTAAAATACAAGTTTGCAGGTCTATATTTAATTTTTTGAGAATTTTGGCTTGATCAGCATAGGATGTTTCATTAAGGTTACAAAGATAGCTGGGGTCCTTGGTCTGTTAAAGGTCACACAGATTTTCAATGAAATTACACAGTACTTATTCCACAAAGAGGTAAATCAAATAGGGAAGATTGCATACCTGTAACAGAACACACACAATTTTCCTTCCCCTTAAATGACAGTCTTGCGCTCCTCCCACCTCATTTTTGTAGTGTCCGTGTGTAGATAAAGACACTGAAGACAGGAGTTGGTTCATAGGTATTTACTAAGCAAGTCTGGGGGGGGGTTCTAAAGGATATACACAATACACAGGCTTATATAGCCCAAGTGGCAATTACCGGCATTACGCACACCTGGGGCTCTTAAAGGCACATACACCATAATTGCTCTTAAAGGCACATACACCACAATTCCTCCCCTTCTAGCTAACTAGTACATCATATTTTAAGTAATTATTAATTACATGTTATATGCAAAATAATATACATTGCTGTATTAATTAATTATAAGTTAGTCTCTCAGGAGGCTTCCTGACTCGGTCCAGATAACGCCTCGGGGGTGTAGTAGTTTCTGGTGGTGTAGTAGGTTCTTCTGGCAAGGCTGATTTGGCTTGAAGGCCAGTGTCGGGTTCATCGGGCTCCAGTATCACCGGATCGGAGGTAGATATGGGTATCTCTACTTCATCGTTAGATGTATAGAGTGGTGGTGTAGGTTGTCCCTTTTCGGATGACTTTATGATTTGGTCAGCATGGCGCCTTATTATGCTGTCTCCGATGTCCACGGTATACATCAGTGGTCCTAATCGTGTGCAGATAGTTCCAGGCTGCCATTTCTCAGTACGGTAGTCCCGGGCCAAAACCGGTTGGCCTATCTGGAAGGCCCTAGTTGGCCTTTCATTCATGCCCTGAAACTGCCGGTTCGCCACGTCCCTTCGGATGTTGGGCTTGACCAAATCCAGCCGGCATCTTAGGTTTCTATTGTAGAACATCATGGCGGGAGTTTGGTTGGTAACCATATGTGTTGCATTCCTGTATGCAAATAAGAAGTTATCCACCTTGTGCTGAAGTTTTATGTCTTCATTACCCATGGCCTTGATGGCCTTCTTGAAGGTCTGGACAAACCTTTCAGCCAATCCATTGGTGGCGGGATGGTATGGGGCGGACGTGTAGTGCTTTACCCCATTGTTCTTTAAGAACTTTCTGAATTCTTCGGACATAAATTGCGGTCCATTATCAGAACATATCTGCTCCGGCAGCCCATTCCTGGCAAATATGGTCCTTAATACTGTGATGGTTTTTTCCGTGGTGGTGGAGGACATCTTTATTACCTCCGGCCACTTGGAGTGTGCATCAACTGCGATTAAGAACATTGAGTCCATAAATGGACCAGCAAAGTCGATGTGCACCCTTTGCCAGGGAGATGAGGGCCACTCCCATGGATGTAGAGGGGCCTGTGGCGGAGCATTTTGGACCATCTGGCATCCTAGGCAGCTCTTGGTCATGTCTTCGATGTCTCCATCGATACCTGGCCACCATACAAACGCCCTAGCTAGGTTCTTCATTTTCACTCCACCCAGATGCCCCTCGTGAAGCTCCATTAGCACTTTATCCTGGAGTTTGGGTGGAATCACCACTCTGGATCCACACATCAAGGTTCCTCAGCACACTGACAGCTGTTCTCTTCTTTGCGAGAATGCTGGCAACAGTGGTTCGCCATGTGCTGGCCATCCCTTCACTGTTAAATCGTAGACCCGTGAGAGAGTAGGGTCATTTCTTGTCTCCCTTTCAATGGCAGAATTTGTCACCGGTAGACATTCCACTATGGTAGAGTGGAATATCTCTATTGGGTCTACTGTAGGTGCCTCTTCTATCGTTGGCAACGGTAGGCGTGATAAACCGTCAGCATTCCCATGCTGTTTTGACCCTTTGTATTCAATGTTGTATTGGTGTGCCCCTAGAAAAAGGGACCACCTCTGTAGTCTTTGTGCCGTCATAATGGGGACACCTTTTTTAGGGTTGAATATGGAGATGAGGGGTTGATGGTCAGTCAGCAAGGTAAATTTTTGTCCGTGTAGGTAATGGTTGAATTTCTTCACTCCCCATACCAGGCTGAGTGCTTCCCTGTCTATCTGGGCATAGTTACGCTCAGCTGAGTTCAATGAGCGTGACGCAAAAGCTATCGGCCGTTCCGAGCCATCAGGGAATCTATGGGACAATACCGCTCCTGTGCCGTAAGGGGATGCATCGCACGCCAGTCTGATTGGTAGTGATGGGTTGTAATGAGACAAAATTTTCTCGGATGTGATTAAGTCTTTACATTTATGGACGGCATGTTTACAGTCTTCATTCCATTTCCAAATCACTCCTGTCTGTAGAAGATCATTAAGAGGGTGTAGAATAGTTGATAAGTTCGGTAAAAATTTATGATAGTAATTTATTAATCCCAGGAATGACCTTAATTGTGAAACATTTTCAGGTGCTGGGGCTTTTATAACTGCTTCAATTTTTTCAGGTGACTTATGCAACCCTTCCTTATTAATTATGTGGCCACAATATGATATCTGATTTTGGAAAAATTCGCACTTGGGGCGATTTGCTCGTAGGCCCCGTTCTTTCAGCCTAGTGAGCACTTGCTCCAAATTGGCAAGGTGCTCGTTGTCGTTTTCTCCTGTTATAAGGATGTCGTCTAGGTAGCATTGAGTCCCTGGAATCCCTTGCAGGACTTGCTCCATAGCTCTTTGCCAGATAGCTGGAGCTGATGCTATTCCAAAAACCAGTCGATTGTACTGGTACAGGCCTTTGTGTGTGTTTATTGTGAGATACTTTTTAGAGGTCCCCTCAACCTCCATCTGTAGATATGCCTGTGCCAAGTCAATTTTTGTGAAACGTTTCCCTCCGGATAGTGAGGCGAAAATATCTTCTATCCTCGGAAGAGGATACTGTACCATGTGAAGGACCGGGTTTACAGTCACCTTAAAGTCCCCACAGATGCGAATTTTTTTCTGTTCCTCAGAGTTATTTTTCAATTTTTTTTCATGACTGGAACGATGGGTGTTGCCCATTCGCTCCAATCTATTTTGGACAATACGCCTGCCTTTTCCAAATTCTTCAGCTCTGCCTCAACTGCCGGACGTATTGCGTATGGCACCGGTCTTGCCTTAAAAAATTTTGGAATTGCTGTATCTTCCACTTTTATTCGGCGGTGATGCCTTTCAAGGTTCCTAGTTTCTCTTGAAACACTTCTTTGGCGTTGGCCAAGATGTCTTTTAATCGTTCAGGTATGATGTCATCATTGTTTTTTTCCTTACTGGTCACCGTCAGTGCCTGAATGGAGTGCCAGTCTAAACGTATCTTCCTTATCCATTCACGTCCCAACAACGGTGGACCACCATCTTGTAGAATGTATAAATACAACTTTTGTATTTCTTTGCCGTTGTATACCACAGGCACCCTTATTTTTCCTTTGGGGTAGACTTTCTGCCCTGTATATGTTTTTAAGATAATGGATGTGTCTTTTAGAGGTATATGCGAAAATAGCCTCTCATAATCTCGTCGATTTATTACGGTTAGAGCTGATCCTGTATCTAGCTCCATTTTAACTGGGGACCCTGCTATTGTGAGGGTAACCCAAATGGTTTGGTAATCCTCTTTGGCAAGTACATTATGTAATTTGAGACAGCTTAGTCTCTTGTTTCCAGAGTCGCTATCGCTATTCTGGTCTTCGGAGCTACTGTCTGCCATCATTTGTACCTTCCTGTACTTTTCTTTATTGATTTTTTGTTTTCTGTCAGTGGATTTATTTTGTCCAGATTGGCATACCCGTGCAATGTGTCCAATCTTACCACATTGCCTGCATGCTTTGCCCTTGAACCAGCAGTCCCTCTGGTTATGGGTGGATCTGCCGCAGCGATAACATCTTCCGAACTCCTGTGTCATTTTGTTGTATCTCTGCAGCTCCTTTTGCTGCTGCTTCGTATGATACAGCCATACTGAAAGCTTTGTCCAATGTTAAATCTTTTTCAGAAAGCAGTCTTTTTTGTGTTCCTTCACTTAAGAGACCGCAAACAAATTTGTCTCGAAGATAATCCAATAGTCCTGCTCCGAATTGGCAGTACTTTGATAGCTTTCTTAATTCGGTTAGGTAATCAGCGTTACTTTCATTCTTGTGTTGATTTCTCTTGAAGAACTTGAATCGTTCCGCTATCAGCAGCGGTGTTGGGTTTAAATGCTCCTGCAGGGTATCAACAATTTCTTTAAAAGTCTTGTCCTTTGGTTTGGCTGGAGTGATTAAATTTCGTAACAGCCCATATGTCTTCGCGCCCATTAAGTTCAGAAGTACTGAAGCTTTTTTTTCATCTGTTATTCCATTTGCAGTGCAATAAACCTCTACTCTTTCCACGTATGTGGTCCAATCTTCTATTTCGCCATCAAAAGCCTCAATATTACCAGATTTAGGCATTTCAGAAAAGATATGGCGCTTCCCGCGCTTTTTTTTTCTCTCTGTAGCAATGATATGGCGCTTCCCGCGCTTTCCCGCCGCTGCTACCGATAACAACGGTGTTTATTCACTGTTGGAGACTCGTTCCCGACGGAGGTCTAAACGCTGACCTGCTTGCCGCGCCGGCCGTCTCTCGAGTGCACCCTCCCAGTCCGTTATTGCTTGCCCCCGATTTCGCTGCCTGTCTCAGCTGTAGAGCCCGCCGCTGGAGCTCCAGCCTGACGCCCAGGGAGGATTAGCGCAGTACCTGTCACCAGCTTGGCCAGCTGGTGAAACCACAGTTTCTCTTACTTCCTTGAGTCTTCTGGACGCTGGAGGAATCGATGTCCTTGAGGTGCTGCCGAATTGCAGGTCAGTCCGTTTCCACTTCGTCGCCACTGTAGTGTCCGTGTGTAGATAAAGACACTGAAGACAGGAGTTGGTTCATAGGTATTTACTAAGCAAGTCTGGGGGGGGGTTTCTAAAGGATATACACAATACACAGGCTTATATAGCCCAAGTGGCAATTACCGGCATTACGCACACCTGGGGCTCTTAAAGGCACATACACCATAATTGCTCTTAAAGGCACATACACCAAAATTCTCCTCTCTACACTCTGCCCAGGTGATGCTTTATGGCCAAGAGGTAAAGACAAGAAAATGTCACCCCCCCCCCGCCACCCCCGACCCCCCACTATCAAAGTTAGGGCAAGAACAGCGCATTAGGATTCATCGTAAAGTCCTCTCAACCCGACAAGATGCCTCATGTAAGAGCATTTGAATCCGACACCAAATATGCTTGTAACATAATCCTTTCATTGTGTTCGGCCAAGTCTTTGATACATGCAATATCTCTAAGCGGTAGACATAGAGAGAAATAAACGTAATTAACCCGTTTTACCTCTGGGTAGAGAGTTAACTTTCATCAATACTTTCAATGCTGAATCTACAGATTGTGGAGGAAAGCTCAAGAACTTTATAGGCTTCTAGTCATGTACACTGTCCCAGATGATTCATTATGGCATGACAAGTATTATTGTGAATAAAACTCCAGAAATGAGGTAGTTCCTACAAAACACCAAACATGGACAAAAGAGCTGAATTCCAGAGGTGAGGTGAGAGTGACTGCTCTTGACATCAAGGCAGCATTTGACCGAGTGTGGCATCAAGGAGCCCTAGTAAAATTGGAGTCAATGGGAATCGGGGGGGAAAACTCTCCACTGGCTGGAGTCATACTTAGCACAAAGGAAGATGGTTGTGGTTGTTGAAGGTCAATCATCTCAGCCCCAGGACATCGCTGCAGGAGCACCTCAGGGCAGTGTCCTAGACCCAGCCATCTTCAGCTGCTTCATCAATGACCTTCCCTCCATCATAAGGTCAGAAGTGGGACATTCGCTGATGATTGCACAGTGTTCAGTTCCATTCACAACTCCTCAGATAATGAAGCAGTCTGTGCCGACATGCAGTAAGACCTGGACAAGATTCAGGTTTGGGCTGATAAGTGGCAAGTAACATTCTCACCACATAAGTGCCAGGCAATGACCATCTCCAAAAACAGAAAGTCTAACCACCTCCCCTTGACATTCAATAGCATTAGCATCATCAAATCACCCATCATCAACATCCTGGTGGTCACCATTAATCAGTAACTCAACTGGACCAGTCACATAAATACTGTGGCAACAAGAACAGGTCAGAGGCTGGGTATTCTGTAGCGAGTGACTAACCTCCTGACTCCCCAAAATGTTTCCATCATCTACAAGGCACAAGTCAAGAGTGTGATGGAATACTCTCCACTTGCCTGGATGAGTGCAGCTCCAACAACACTCAAGAAGCTCAACACCATACAAGACAAAGCAATCAGCTTGATTGGCACCCCATCCACCACCTTAAACATTTACTCCTTCCACCACCGGCATACCGTGGCTGCAGTGTGTACCATCTACAAGATGCACTGCAGCAACTCGCCAGGTCTTCTTCGACACTACCTCCCAAACCCACAACCTCTACCACCTAGAAGGACAAGGGCAGCAGGTGCATGGGAACACCACCACCTCCAAGTTCTCCTCCAAGTCACACACCATCCTGACTTGGAAATATACCACTGTTCCTTCACCATCGCTAGGTCAACATCCTAGAACTCCCTCCCTAACAGCACTGTGGGTGTACCTTCACCACACGGACTGCAGCGGTTCAAGAAGGCGGCTCACCACCACCTTCTCAAGGGCAATTAGAGATGGGCGCCCACATCCCAGGAACGAATAAAAAAAAACCTGATGCCGACTTGTTTACCATTTAGGATGTAACTAATCATCCAGAGCTCATTGTCCTGGCTCCTTATCTCTTGGCTATCTCATTTCATTATGTAGAGGCAAAAAGAAGTCAACAGGCTCAAATCAGACACCCTGCACTTTCAACAGAAGCTAAACAGCACAGTCAGCTGAAATTTACCCTAAAGCATCCTGGGAATCAATAACTTTAACCATTTTATTATTTCTAGCTACAGTACAAATCCACAAGACATTTATAAGTAAAAGGAAAGCAAAAACCTTAATCATATGAGATTGAACCAAATACTAATCCTAACTACGTATATATACACGACTGGGGTGTCTTACACTCAGCCCTGATCTGAGAAGAGCAACCACTTCTGTGACAGTGTGACATTCTTCCATTTGTCATACCAGCCATTCTGTAGCTTCTTGGAGTTAGAATATTAATTCAATGCCAATTAATGCTGAATTAAAGACAAATAAAAAGAAAAAAAACTGCAAGGGTATGCACAAAGAATATTAATATGTTTTTCTTCTTGCAGATGCTGATAGAACTGCAATGTATTTCCAGCATTTTCTGAATGAAGGCAAGTTTTGAGCTGTGTGCCCATATTCAATAGGGACTTGGTTACTGCTTCCGAGACTCAGTTCACATGAGACCGCTATAGCCAATAGACAAAGAAGGCTTTCCTCCCTTCGGTCTGGGCTGGATTTGAACCCAGGCCCCAGAAACAAAAAAGCCTGGCTAACCAACTACACCACGCAATCCTCAAGCATAAAACTTTATTACTGTAATATTAAGCCTATATATATATTTAGACGCTGAAAGTTTTTTCTGCTTTCCTGGTCCCACCATCTATTTTGGAGGTAGGAGCAACATCCAAAACATAGAGCTCAGATTGGCTGAAAACTCTCTCTAAACATGAGGACCCTGGATTTCCATGGGGTTCTCCCGATCTCGTACCATAACATCATCAGGAGAGCAACATAAAAACCAGAGAAATGACATAAACCTGGGTTCTGCCAATCTTTTGCTGGACAACCCGATGGAAATCCTGGACACATATTTTAGTCAATTAAATGCCAAGGTCTAATTGACATGTGATCACCTCTAAATTTAACTCTCATGCCCAGGAAGGGTGGCCATAGGGTAAATTGTTGTATTGCTAATCCAGGGAGTCCAATCGCACGCATTGAGAAAAAATGCCTGTGATGCATTAAAAGTTGTATTTGGTTAAAAACATTGTAAACATTTAACTATCCAGCAAAATAACATTAAGCCTTACTTCAATTATGATTTATAGGCCGGAATTCTCTATATCTGGGCGGGTCGGGTACAGGCAGTCACCATGGCAGGTCACAACCCCTTTCCTGATTCCACGCTGATCCTCAGATTGACTTTGCGTTAATGGGGCCTATTAAGGCTGCCCTGCGCATTAACCGGCCCAATTAAATGGTACGGGTCTGATGACATCAGTGATGATGCATTTTCAGCTGGGATATTTAAAGGAGCCATGGCCACATTGCATTTGAAGGTTCAGTTAGGAGTGCGCAGGCAGTACACTGCACGATTGGACTGCTGGAAAGAGTGCCAAATATGACTGCACTGAGAGAGAGGGCTGCACCCAGGTTCTCAAATGACACCCTCCATATGCTTGTGGAGGGAGTCAGAGCATGCAGGAAGGTCCTCTTCCCTTCTAATGGGTGGAAGAGACCTCCCCAGGAGACCAAAAGAGCCTGGCTCCAAATAGCAGAGGGGGTAAACAGCAGGGTGTGATTAGGAGGACCTGGGTGCAGTGCCGGATGCATTTCAATAACCTCATTAGATCAGGAAACGTGAGTACAAAGCCACACTCAACTTCATCCTGCTGTGCCTCTCATCACATCCCCATCACTCTGCCTTCCCAACCCTACTCCTGTACACCCTTACTCACACAAACCTACCTTGCATGTCCACCCATCCCTCGCTATCTACTTTATCACATCCCCATTTCACTAATCACCCCTCATGCTCACCCTCATCCTAATGCAGTCATACCAACTAACTACATGCAAGGAGGCCACTTGGCTTTGGCACCCCACTCCATCATAGTCTCCCTCTACAGATCTAACCCATCCATTCCTTACACCCATTCCATCACTCTCGCTCAACCTTCTCTTCTTTCCCTTCTTGCAGGAAAAGAGAACCCACAATAAGAGGGAGAGGGAGAGAACTGAAGGTGGAACGCCATCATTGGTGACCCTAACATCAGCAGAGGAGGTTGCCTTAGAAGTCTCTGGAGTCACCAAGCAGCTGGAGGTGGGAGACGGAGAAGAGGGACATCTCAGCAACCTAGTGACAGAATTATATATCATACAGCTACATAGCATACAGCAGTCACTAATATGGGGACTGATGTCAGCAGCCACTGAATGTACATCATGTGCATAATGGTATCTGTACCCATTCTTGATATGACATATCTAACTCATCTCTTTACTCTCCCACAGGTCCAACAAGAGCACCCCCCAATGTCGAGGAGGAAGAGGAAGACAACTCCTCAGAGGAGCCTCCATCACCAGACATAAGTGCACCCAGCACCCATGCAGATACACACACCTCGGTGGGTCCCACGTGTAAGGGGTGGTGGTGGGGGGGTTGTTTGTCAGCTTCACCTCTGACTCCTTTGAGTGGTTCGAATCACTCCCACTCCCTTTTGTTCCAGACTTTGGACTTATTTGGGGGTTGTAATAAACTTCCAACAGACACCTGGGTTAGTCAAAAGAATTCAGATCTTTATTTTGAGACAGGAAAATATACAATACAATAAAACTTATACTTTAAAAGGGTGGGGAACACTCGGAATAAGCGAGGGAGAATTACAATACACAAAAACCCTTACTCTCCCAACCCCACTACACTAGCTAGGGTGGAATCCAGAAGACCAGGAAATGCTCACCAAAATGACTTTCTTGACAGACTGTAGAGGTTCGCGATTTCAGGTTTCTCTTAAGTTGTGGCGGTTGGGGCTTGCCGTACCTCGGACTTGGTAGAAGACTGCACCTGCGTTGGGTCTTCAGTTTGGGTTTGTCCGCAGATGCGGTTAGTCGCGCTGTTGGATCTATCGGGTAAGTACCCAATTTTCTTTGGTTAGGGCTAGTTTTAGGGTCTTTTATGTCCAAATCTTACCCAGGCGTAAGCCAGACTAGCCTGTAGAGTGGAAACAAGTCTTTGGTTCGTGAGTTTTACGGCAGTTGGTTTCTTGTTGGTCGCGGTGGCCCAATATTACCTGGTTGGTGGTAATATTGGCGGTTGTTGGTTTCTGTAGGCCTTTGGTTGCCGCGATCTCTGTTTCTTCTTTCTTCCTTCAAGTCTCTGCTGATGTTTTTTCTCTTGAGCTGGTCGGCTGTCCGTTTGAACTGTATCACTGTCTCGCTGTTGTCTCTTGTCTTGACTGTACTGTGTTCTGTCTTGTCTGTACTGTCGAACTGAAAAGGTAGGCCTCAATTATACTAATCTGGGGCCTGGCTTATCTGACCGCCAAATCTTGGATTTCTTTGTTAAATTTGGCGGGCTCGTTATTTTTAATGTGTTTTAAAACTTTAATGGGCTTCGGGGATGGCCCATCCAAATGTAACGAGTTTAGGGGATGGCTCATCTAAACTTAATTGGGATGGCCTTGAAACTAGTTTAAAAATGCAAAATGTTTGTCAATCTCTTTAATTGGTTTTGGACTGTGGTTTGTTTGCTGTAACCTGTAGGGCTAATGTTCTTTCCTTTGTATTCCTGGGGACATGTCTTGTTTATTCGATACCTGGCTCTGCAAATCCTCGGCGGGAAAACAGACTTAATTGTCCTTATGTAAAACTGGGGCAGCCCTGGACATTCCTAGATGGTTCAATATCCAAACTTCGGGGGCCCACCCCGCCTCCCCTTTGTTCCAGTCTTTTGCAAGCCTGAACATGCCTTTTTAAACCAGCCAAAAATCTTCCTGGGATTTTTATTTTAAATCCCTTTGGCCCAATAACTACTTAAAACAGTCCAAAAATCTCTTCTTTCTTACACTTGGAAAAATGTGTAATTTAACTCTTTGAAATTCTTCTGTTTGGCCCAACCACACTTTTATCCCTTTTTACAGATTTCTTCTGTGATGTTCCAAATTCCTTTTAAATAAGGTTATTCTTCTGTTCTGGGGTTTTGCAGAAATTTTTCGAACCTTACACACGGGAGATAGAGTAGTCTTGTCACCGGGTGTCTCACAAATCACAAGTGAGCAAGAGCAGATGGTGGAGTCAGGGACAGCAGTGGAGATTCCTCGCCGGAGGGCGCAGGACGCTCCTAGCTCTGCCCAGCTGCATGCAGGTGCTGTGCCTCGAGGGCCATCCAGAAAGAGGGCGATCCTGGAGGTGCAGGAAGAATTGCAGGAGGATTTGACAGGTTTTGTGAGCTCGATGTCTGCAAATGTGCAGAGAATGGAGGAGTCCATCTCCAACATGAGCACTACCATGTCGCAGGCGATGGGGACGGTGTGCTCTTCCATGCATAAGATGGCCACCTGCATGGAGCAGCTAATGCGCCACTCACAGGAGCACATGCTCTTTATGGAGAATAAATGGCAGAGGCTCATAGACCTTCTCTCTAGGAGGGATGTCAATGTAGACTTGGGTCCTCATGGCCCCACAGCTGTGCCACAAGGTGCTCTCCAGCTCCTTGCTAGCAGGGAAATGCAGGGAGCCCATGAGAGGAATGATGCTGAGAGGGGACATGGAAGTGGGGGCCCTTCTCAAAGCGCTCACACTTCTCCCCCATTGCCATCCCCTCAGTCAGAGCCCCAGATCACGATGGCCTAGTCTGCCCCTGCACAGTCTCAAGAGGAGCAGTCTTTGGCAGGACCATCAGAGGCTCCAAAACCCAGAAGGAGTCCGCCAAAAACGCCTAAGCAGTCGCAGCAAGGAAGTGAGCAGGCTGCCTCTACCTCTGCTGAAGCCACAGGGGTAGCACCTCGTAGAGGCACCCGTAAGAGAAAGATGAAACACAAGTAGATTCACAAGGGTAGCCACTTGGCTGTTTTATTCCATGTTTATGTAAAGTTTCCATTACTGTAATGTCACACATAAAAATCTTTATTTTCACCATATTCCAGTCATGGACAAATTTGTGTGCACCTGTGGAAGTCCCTTAGTGAGTTGGAGTGAATGGTGAGAGATAACATTACCTTCAGCAATGGTGGTCAGTGAAAAAGGAATGGCTTGGTCATTGTACGGATGCTTTATGGTGTTGCTGTGAGGTGGTGCCAACCTGTCGCAGCATGTGGCAGTCATATGGATGTAATGCATAAAGTTAAGTAAATCTGACCATGCTGAGCCCATCCCTGGCCTCCCTGGAAGCAATGTGCTCGGGTGCTGGTGGAATCTGGGCCACAGCTTCCTCCTGCTCCTCCTCCTCTGAAGAGGCTGAGAGCTCAATGCCTTGCTCCTCATGCAGCGCTAATCCTTGCTGCTGTGCTATGTTGTGCAGGGTGCAGCAGACCACGATGATTCTGGAGACTCTGGCTGGTGCGTACTGAAGGACTCCTCCAGATCTGTCAGGGCATCTGAAACATATTTTCAGCATGCCTATTGTCTGCTCTATGACACATCAGGTGGAAATGTAGCTTTCATTATATCTCTCCTTGACCTTCTCAAGGGTGTCACGAGTAACGTCTTCAGTGGATAGAACTTGTCTCCAAGCAGCTAGTCAGAAAGTCTGTGTGGCGGTGCGAAGAGCTGAGGGAGGGTGGACTGACACCACATGGGGGCGGGATGACGGTGGGTTCCCGACCCGCTGCAAGATTTTTCAAAGTTCCCACCTGACTCACCTCCAATCGCGCCCGCACGGACCAAAGAAAATTCTGGCCATAGTACATGTTAGTACTCTGATCCTGGTTGTTTCTGGGAGCAGATAAAGTTCTTCCTTATTGAGATATCCTTCCTTCCCTTGGCTTCTATACCGAGTGACTTCTCATTCTTGGTAATTTCAACCTACACCTCAACTCCCCAAGAAACCTCTTCTCTAACTTTACCAACCTCCTATCCTTCCTCAATCAGACCTTCCATGTAAACTTCTATCTATATAGTTGGGCATCCCCTCGACCCCTCATTTCCTGTTGTCTCTCCAATCTCGGACCACTTCCTCTTCTCCCTTACAATTCGAGTTTTCCTACCTTCTTCTAATCTCACCGTTCATCCACAGAAAAAAATATTTTCCAGCTCCCTCACAATTTCTCAGCTCCCCATCATGAAATCGCTACACAGTCAGGCTAATTAACCACTTCCCCACTTTTGCTTTTGCTACTCTTGTGCTCAACAAATGAGTCACCGTCTCCCACCCATGTTGCACCTCTTGGTACAATCCCCATATTTGCTCTATCAGGTCAGGAGTGCACAATCGAATGTATCTAGTACATAACTGGCCTAGTCATGAATCACCAGATCTGATGACCACATCAAACACTACAGTACTGCAGTCTCCTGTGGTAAAACTCTAGAGTAGTCAATTCTAGAGATGACAAAGGCATGTTTAAGGGTTTCATTAGAAGAGGATCTGAGGATGGGGCAGAGATGGGCAGTGTTGTACAGGTGAAAATGGGTGGCCTTAGTGATGGATATGATGTGAGGTTTAAAGCTCAGTGCAGGGTTGAATCTACCAGAGGGTAGTCAGTGACCCTGGACCAATAGCCCCAATATTTACTCGAGAGCATGAAGAGGGGAGGATTTCCGGATGGGAAACCCAGAAGTACGGGTTTCCCAGACATCCTTCTGAAATGAACAGCTGGATGCCTTTTAAAGTTTTTCAGCAAGTTTCCTGCCCGACAGCTCTGCCTGCCAGGCGGGAAAGCCTGTGTCACAAGGCTGCAGCCAGGGAGCAGAGAGGAGAGAGGGAAGGAGAGATCATCGGGGGTTGGGGGGCGGGGGGTGATGGACATCGAGATCTGGCTCTTCAGATGCAGGTCACGGGAAGATTGTGGAGGTCGGGGGAGATTGTTGAGAGATTGTAGTGGGTGTGGGGGGAAGTTGGAGATCAGGTGGGTGGGGTGGGTTGGCTGATCATGGGGCCTGTAAAGAGGTAAGCTTGTTGGGCCTCGAGGAAACACTCCTGCACCTCCTGACCCACCTGACCCACAGGCAGTGCTGTAAATGCACTTACCTTATGGATCCAGCCCTTTTCACCTCCTTTTACCTGCCAGGATTCTCGAGTCCCAGGAAACCCGACCTCCATGGGTTAAGACTAAAGGTTCTATTAAAATGGAGGCACACAGCCTCCTTAAAAGCTTTTACTGATCGACCTGCCTCCTGGAAGCACATTGGTTGCCCGTCCCCGACCCGCCTCCGTTAAAACCGGAAGTGGGCAGGTTTGAGATTTTTTTTTAAATTACTTCCCACCCACCCACCCTTGTGTGTTAAAATTCCCCCCTATATACCAGCAAGAGTCAGAACCTTCACCAGAAAAAGTGAGAATAGGCAAAAATTGAAAAACAAGTGTGCATTTTTTACACTTCAGCATGCAACTTGGCACTGAAAAATATTTATGTGCACTACACTACAACAAAGAACATTTGTTACACAACCTATTATTAAATGCCTTGTGACAATTCAATTACTAACTTAACAGCAGAATGCCTGAGGCATATCAACTGAGTACAAGAAAACTGCTGTTATAAATTGTCACTGTGTTTAACATTGTTGTGTACACTTGCTCCCTTAATAATGGGAGAAGTAATCTATGATTAGGGCATGCTCAGATCCCCAAGAAACTAACTGTTGCATTGCAGGTATTTTTGATCATTTTTCTACAGAACGCATATGAAAATAAGTCTCATTGATCTGGTGTGTTTTAAATTCTCACAGGTTTAAAATTCTTCTTACAGTCATATGTTGCAGCTGCCAAGACAAAGAGGAGATTACACGCCATCAGGCATTCACACCAGAAAATGGGATGAATGGGAGGCATAGGCCTGGAGGTTTCTTGGAACTGCCCTCAGTCCACTGCCGTACCTTCACTGGGAGTGCAGCGGAAGCCTGATTTAAAAGGGGTTTCTGCCACACTTCCGATGAAGTTACAGTGGTGGAGAGGGAGCAGTTCTAAGGAAATTCCTAGCCATACAAACACAGCATACACTTGTCCACTGTGAATCCGCTCTTGTGGAGGGGGAAGGTCGCTGGTTTAGTTGACAGGCCTGTTGTCCAATCACGGATCACGAGAGACATCAGAAGGATAGCCCCTTCCCCCCACTTCCTATGCATGCAGGAGAAAAAATATATAGGGACAAGGCAGTCCAAAATGTTCAGCTAAGAGAAAGACAAGGAAAGCCGAGGCAGTTTATTATAATAATAATGATAACCAAGTCCGTGTTAGCCAGTGTTGTCCAATAGAAATTGCTGACTAGCTACAGGTGGAACTACCATGACACCATTTTAGCCACATGCACCAATTTTGATAGAAAATGACTTACATACACCTACAGAATGCAAGTAAATGTACTTTGCATGTGTATATTTGCTTAACAAACATCTACCACAATTCAGCAACCAAGGAAGTAAATCACTCACAACGATCAGAAAACATGTGCACACTCAACTTTTCATCTGGTCATTTTACCAACAAATGCACAAAAAGGTTAAAGTGCATATGCAGACGTCATGCAAATATGAGTGTTGAGGTCACATGCCCAACAAGTAGGGGTTCTCCTGATCTCTCCTACAATGGAGCCCACCTTGGAAGAATGTTGAATGAAATATCTCCTAACATTGTTTTAAATCAGTTTAATAGTCCCAGATTTAATATTATTGTAAAACAAATTGTACATTATATGGTATGAAAACAGAAAGTGTTGAAATATACAGCAGCTCAATCGGAATCTGAAAGAGAAAAATAGATTAACATTTGGGATGTAGCCCTCAATCAGAACTGGTATGGTCAGAGCTAATGAAAGGTCATACCTGAACTCTTAACCAATATTTTTCTTTCAGATCCTGGATGATCTGCTGACAATCCCAGCATTCTTGTTTGAATTTCAAGAGTTCCAGCATTCACAGTTATTTCTCTTATCTCTACTATGTGCTATGTTCCGATGTGTTTGCTTAAGTTCTGGAAGACACTAATAGCTGCTTTGGTAAGAAGTGGTTAGTTATTTCCATCAGTTACAGAGTATGCCAGTTAATTATAGTGCTGGAGTTCTGATAGTCCAGTTTATGGTCTCCTGCATATAACTGCTTGTGATAGAGGGTTACTAAAATTAACTTTGGACTGAATCTGCAGGCATACAATAATCTCACACAGTTTTTAAATCCCTGATGCATAGATCTGGCTGTTCCTTTGTGAAATTAAGACCGCAGTGTAATTCTGAGTTACACACTCATTGTTAAAATCAAATTAGCAAACTTAGCATTTTCAACCACACTGCAAAGTTGCATCATTAAAAATGAATCATTATCGCAGAAAATTATACATTCATATTACTTGTGCATAAGAACATAAAAAATAGGAGGTGGTGTAGGACATTTGGCCCTTGGAGCCTGCTCCACCATTCAATAAGATCATGGCTGATCTGCTACCTCATCTCCACTTTCCTGCACTATCCCCATATCCCTTGATTTCCTTAATAATATTCATAAATCTATCGATCTCTGTCTTGAATATACTCAACGACTGAGCCTCCACAGACCTCTGGGTTAGAGAATTCCAAAGATTCACCACCCTCTGAGTGAAGAAATTTCTCCACATCTCAGTTATAAATAGCCGACCCCTTATTCTGAAACTGTGACTCCTGGTTCTAGACTCCCCAGCCAGGGGAAATATCCTCCCTGCATCTACCCTGTCAAGCCCTGTAAGAATTTTGTATGTTTCAATAAGATCACCTCTCATTCTTCTAAAATCTAGAGAATATAGTCCTAGTCTGCTCAATCTCTCCTTATAGGACAATCCCCCATCCGAGGAACCAGTCTGGTGAACCTTCGTTGCACTCCCTCTATGGCAAGTATATCCTTCCTTTGGTAAGGAGACCAAAACTGTACACAATACTCCAGGTGTGGTCTCACCAAGGCCCTATATAATTATAATAAGACATCTTTACTCTTATACTCAAATCCTCTTGTAATAAAGGCCAACATACCATTTGCTTTCCTAATTGCTTGCTGTACCTGCATGTTAACTTTTAGTGATTCGTGTATAAGGACACCCAGGTCCTTCTGAACACCAACATTTCCCAATCTCTCACCATTTAAAAAACAAACTGCTTTTCTATTTTTCCTACCAAAGTGGATAACTTCACATTTCTCCACATTATATTCCATTTGCCATGTTCTTGCCCACTCACTTAGCCTATCTATATCCCCTCGAAGCCTCTTTGCATCCTCCTCACAACTTATATTCCCACCCAGCTTTGTATCATCAGCAAACTTGGATATATTACATTTGGTCCCCTCATCCAAATCATTGATGTAGATTGTGAATAGCTGAGGCCCAAGCACTGATCCTTGCGGTACCTCACTAGTTACAGCCTGCCAACCCAAAAATGACCCGTTTATTCCTACTCTCTGTTTTCTGTCTGTTAACCAATCCTCAATCTATGCTAGTATATTACCCCCAATCCCATGAGCCCGAATTTTGTTCAATAACCTCTTGTGTGGCACCTTATTGAATACTTTCCGAAAATCCAAATACACAACATCCACTGGTTCCCCCTTATCTATTCTGCTAGTTACAACCTCAAACAACTCTAACAGATTTGTCAAACATGATTTCCCTTTCATAAATCCATGTTGACTCTGCCCAATCCTATTATTATTTTCTAAGTGCCCTGTTACCACGTCCTTAATAATAGATTCTAGCATTTTCCCTACTACTGATGTCAGGCAAACTGGTCTGTAGTTCCCCATTTTCTCTCTCCCTCCTTTCTTAAATAGTGGGGTTACATTTTCTACCTTCCAATCCATGGGAACCGTTCTAGAATCTATTGAATTTTGGAAAATGACAGCCAATGCATCCACTATCTCTATAGCAACCTCTTTCAAAACCCATGGATGTAGTCCATCAGGTCCAGGGAATTTATCAGCTTTCAGTCCCATTAATTTCTCCAGTACTATTTTTATTACTAATATTAATTACTTTCAGTTCCTTATTCTCGCTAGACCCTTGGTTCTCCACTATTTCCGGGAAGTTTATTGCTTCTTCCATGACAGCTTTATATTGCTGTACAATATTAATAATTAACTGCTGAGCATTAAAAATTGGGCAATTTTAGCACGAAGAATTACCCCTAACAAAGAGTAATTGCTTTTATTACCATGGCTAACAACTCAACATAATCAACTAATGTGCATCAACCCAGTTCACTGCACAATACCACATGATTATAAACAAGTCTTAAATATATAGGGCTAGATTTTCAGTATAGACAGTTTTGGGGCGCTAACCTTAGCGCCCGCCCGAAGTTAGCGCCCGCCCCAAAGTAGCGCCCCGTTGCCGGAAATTCAGTGGCTTCGCCCTAAGAGATTGGTGGAGCGCTAAAAGAGGCGTTCCACTCCTATCTTTAGGCGCTAAGCCGGCGGTCCAGAGGGATAGCGCCCAGGCGGGGCGCAGCGCGGGTGTGGTCATTTTTGGACTGACAGCAGACCCCGTGGCGCCGACCAGCTCTTAAAGGGGGAAGGGACGAATTGGTCTGCTGCCACGCCCTGCACACTGCAGCCTTGCAAAGAGGCCTCAACACTGCTGCTCAGCCCCAGGGAGTCATGGCAACGCCAGAGAAAGCCCGTCAGCGTGCCCTGCGCTTCTCAGAGGGTGATCTGGACATAATGGTCACAGCTCTGGAGGTGAGGCGCAAGATCTTGTTCCCAGAGAGTGGGAGGAATCCAACCCACCACGACTACACCAAAGCCTGGAAGCAGATCGCCCAGAGGGTGACGTTCACCGGCGATGCCCCCAGGACCCACAAACAATGTCGTAAAAAATACAACGATCTGACCAGGATTGTGAAGGTGAGTAGCCTTTCCAGTCTCCTCCTCATTCTTGCATGTACACCTGACATGATGGGCAAAGGGAGCTGAAAGTCCTATTGGCCAGCCCTCAGCCAGCAGCATTGGGACAGTCATGAGCATCACATGGCCATTCGGCCGGCACTCTACACTTTGTCCAAGCTATTCCACCATGGGAGGAAGTGCACACTACATCAGGGCTTCACTCTGTCCACGCTATTCCACCATGGGAGGCAGTGCACACTACATCAGGGCTTCACTCTGTCCAAGCTATTCCACCATGGGAGGCAGTGCACACTACATCAGGGCTTCACTCTGTCCACGCTATTCCACCATGGGAGGCAGTGCACACTACATCAGGGCTTCACTCTGTCCACGCTATTCCACCATGGGAGGCAGTGCACACTACATCAGGGCTTCACTCTGTCCACGCTATTCCACCATGGGAGGCAGTGCACACTACATCAGGGCTTCACTGCGCACTTACAGCCCGTCCTTTCTCTTGCAGGCTAAAGTAGCGTTTAATCGCCAGGCGCGTGCCAGGGGTGGCCGCGCCAAGCTGCAGAAGCTCACTCGGCTGGAGGAGGGCGTGTGTGTGCTCATGGGAGCCCGTGTGATTGTCCCCACAGCGTGCGGAGTATCCGACCCTCCACTGCCCGGCAATGGTAAGGACCTCGCCTTTTGGCCCTCTCGCGTCGCACTGGCCCATCCGAGCTACCTCCTTTGCCACTGTCCCACCAATGCGCTGAATGCCACCAGTCCTAACTCCCTCGCTGACGCCGTCTCCTCACTCTGAAGCTACTCTTGTGCATTCCTGCTTTCAGCTGGTGACGACCAGGACCCTGAAGCTGCCAGTGACAGCACCTCCGACCAGGAGGAGGAGGAGGAGCAAGCCGGACCTTCGGGGGAACAGTCACGTCCCGCAGGAGAGGAGGAAATGCTTGACACCTCCTCACTGGACGAGTGCCTGGAGGAACTGTCGCAGGGCAATGCAGCTTCTGGGACCAGTGGCGTCCAGCCACCCAGGAGCCGTGCGCGTGGCCCGCGGCCCGCGGCCTTCCCCCCAAAGGGGGGAAGGATCAGAGGGGAGTGCTGCTGTTCGGCACACTCGCCGCCACCAACGCGGCAAGGGTCCCCTAGTTCGGCCCCCTCCTCCCCAGCGGGAGAGTCGCGACTCCAGTCCGGACACCTTCACCTCGGAGGAGGTGCGGAAGCTGGATAAGATGGCCGACGATTCGGACCGGCGCCACACGGAGCTCATGAGCGTGGTGGGGCGCATGCCTGAGGCCATCGAGTCGCTGGCGACCAGTGTGCGCGAGTTCGGGGCAGCGACTGCTGCGAGTGGCCGCATGCTGACTGATGCCGTCAAGACCCTGGCGGCTGTGATGCGCGCGCACAGCAGGACCACAGGGGCACTCACTGCTGCCACACGCGCTGTCTCAGGCAGGCATCGCCAGGGCAGCCGCCGCGCTGGACCATCCCAGCAAGCCGCCCCTCGGCTGATTGTTGCAGATCCTGCAGTGCGGGCCCGGCCGAGCGCCACCGCGCCACAGCACCAGCCAGCGCATCCCAGACGCCAGCTGGCCCACATTGCGCCATCCGTCGCCGCCATTCCCCCACTGGGGCGTCAAGGGCAAGTGGCTGTAGCTGATGGTGGCCAGGCTCAGGTGCGCCACTCAGCAGACGGCCCCTCGAGGCCCAAACGCCGTGTAGGCTGCCCCCCAGCGGCATCTGGCGGAAGGGCATCTGAGACTCAGGCGCCTTCCCCCAGCCTCGCAGCAGCCACTGGGCAGAGCTTGCGAAGGAGCAGCAGGCCGGGCAGGGGAGGCAAAAGGCTGGGCAAGGTCTCGCCCTCGCGGGCCACTCAGTAGAGGGTGTGGGCAGCTTTCCTTTTATATGGCGGTGGCCATCTTTATTTTGCCCATGGTTGTGTTGTTGGAGGGCTTATTTTTTGCGTTAGGCCGACGTTGAGGCCCGGTTTGAAGAAAGGTGGAGTGACTCCTCCCCAGTTTGTGGGAGTGATTCGTTTGTTGGGCTTTTTGTGGGGCCCGTTTATTGTTTTTGGGGATTCATGTGGGAAGGGCTTTTCATTATTGTGTAATAAAAAATTACCTTTATTCATGCAGTCTCCATGGTTGTTCTTCTTAGTGTTTGTTGGCTTCACCGGCTGAGGGCTTGTGGAGCGGCTGCATTCATCTTCCCTCATGGCCCCTGGCCATTCCCTGACAGGGGGCTTAGAAGTACCGTGTAATAAGGTGGCGTCGTGCGGCCCTTGGCCCTGGTCGCTCCCTTCTGGGAACGTACTCCTGCTCCTCCTCCTCCTCCTCCTCATGCTCCTCCTGCTCCTCCTCCTGAGGTGCTGGTCCAACGTCAGGTGGCAGTGCCTGAGTCCTGCGGATAGCCAGGTTGTGTAGCATGCTGCAAACCACCACAAATTGGGAGACCCGGTCCGGCGAATACTGGAGAGCTCCTCCGGAGCGATCAATGCAGTGGAACCGCTGCTTGAGGACCCCAATAGTTAGCTCGATGATGTTGCGGGTGGTTTGATGGCTCTCGTTGTAGGCCTCTTCAGCAGCGGTCCTGGGCGCGCGGAGCGGGGTCATGAGCCAGGTGCACAAAGGATAGCCTTTGTCCCCGATGAGCCATCCTCTTGGGGGAGGCTGTGCCTGGAACATGTCATGCACAGTACTCTGCCGCAGGATAAAGGCATCGTGGCTGCTGCCTGGGAAGCTGGCATTGACTGCCATGATGCGCTGCTTGTTGTCACAGACCAGCTGCACATTCAGAGAATGGTAGCCCTTCCTGTTGCGATACTGCTCGCCATGCTCCAGAGGGGCCCGCAAAGCCACATGCGTACAGTCAATGGCGCCCTGCACCAAGGGGAATTCCCCGAGTCTGGAAAATCCCAATGCGCGCTGATGCTGGCTCTCCAGGGCCATGGGGAAGGAGATGAATTGGCTTCTCCTTCTGAACAGTGCTTTGGTCACCTGGCGGATGCAGCGATGCGCGCCGTACTGGGAGATGTTTGCTATGTCCCCAGCAGCGTATTGGAAGGAGCCGGTGGCATAGAAGTTCAATGCCACCGTCACCTTCACTTCCACCGACAGAGGCGTCCTGCACCTGAGCTTTGGCCGCAGATCTCGGCGAAGCAGGTGGCAGATCTCTGCAATCACCTCCTTTCGGAATCGGAGCCTTTTAACTCATCGCGCGGCACTCATGTTTAGGTAGGAGCGCTGCTGGCGGTATAGCCTGACTGGGTAAGGCCTACGTGGCCGACGCCTGTAGCCCCCTCTGCCTCTAGCCAGGGCTGCCCCTCTCACAATGCGTCTGCGAGCCCTACGGACATGGAGCTGCAGCTCCGCGTTGGCACCCCATGCAACCCCCATCAAATCCTGGCAAACACTCTAATTTCAAAAGGCCACTTGCAGCGCTCTGGCCTGAGTCCAAAAATACCTGGCTCTTGCTGCTTGAAACCAGTTAGCTATCCTCCTTGTTGTGTCTCCAGAAATGCGTTGCACAAGAGTGTTTTCTGAAAAAAGGCTGGCCTTTATACTGGAGAGAACGTCCCCTTTAATTTGCGCCCCCCGGGGCCCACGCTGGTTGTGTTGCGTTCCTTTTTCCAAATGCTCCGGCCGCCAGCCGCACAATGGGGCGGTCCGACTGAAGTTTGGAATCGGGGCGCACAAAGGGCGTTGCACGAGGATGTGACGTCATTTTCTGCGCGCGCATCCGGGCGGGCGCTAAACTTTGCGCCGGCGCTAACGGGCAACTTAATTTGGGGCGGGGCGCAAACTGCGCTGCGCCCGGGCGCTACACGCATAGCGCCCGAAAAACACTTCTCTTAAGGCGCTAACTGCTGCCGCAAGCGACTGAAAATCTAGCCCATAACCCCTTATTTAAATACACTCAAATCCATTTGTGGAGAATAACAATTTGATTTTAAAAAGGCAGACTTGCACAATATGAGGCTTTCAATTTGTTTGCAAAGTTATTTTGGGTCAATTTTCTTCTGCTTAATGCCCGTTCTGTGCCAATTTCCATGCTTTCGATACATGCATGAGAAGCTCGCACATGCGGTTTGTGGAATCCTCCACATTACCTACATGTGTTGAACGTTCCTTGGCACATTCCTCAATGACTCCAACAATCCCTCACACTTCAGAAAGCATCCTTCTTTTAAAAGCTGGGCCCTGCAGATCAGGATCTTTGCCCTCATCAGCTATAGATGGATGCGAGGTGGCCCCTCAGCCAAATTCTTCCTCATTTGGACCCTCATTGGTGCTCTGTGGTTCACCCAGTATGCTGCCTATTTTAATCCTCTGGTGCAGATAGAATTATGGGGCTGCTTTGCAATTAGATGAGGCACTCGTCTGTCTGCGATGTCCTGGGGCTATGATAACTCATCTCCGACAATCACAATCATCTTCCTGTGCACCAGTTATGGCATCAGAATATTACAGTGCTGGAGAGAGAGAATGCCCTGGAGGGGTCAAGGACAGAATCTATTTGGTTAGAGTTGAGAAACAATAGAGGTGTGTTCCACAGGCTGCCAACTAGTGGGAAGGATGTTGTAGAATTCGCAAAATTAATATTGTATTATAAGGGTCCTTTGGCAGAAGAGGCCTTGGTTTTGAAAGACTGTTTTAAAAGAAGCCCAGAAAAAGGGACATATAAAATGGCCACCAGACCCCATGACTAGCTTTTGGGACACTTTAAAATGGTTCCTGCAGTCCCTAGACAGCCTTTGTGGATTCAACCCACAGTAAGTTCTGGAAGCCGTTTCTGAGAAAACGAAACCAGACACGTACGCATACATATAGATTGGATGCAGATCAGGCCAGATCGGCCTGTAGATAAAGGTCATCAAAATGTTTACCCGGACAAAGGGGAACAGTTTCATATTCATGAGAAGAGCATCAATGACACCAAGAAGACATTAAAACATTACCAGGTCATTCCAGACCAGAGATGGCCATCACCGGCCATCCCGAAAGCAGTTTAAATATAATAACTACCCCGCTGTGCTATAAGCCCACCAAAAGTTAAACAAAGACTAACCTTGATTTGGCGGGAGATAAAGGCTTCTCCTGAAAAGTATATCTGGGGGAACCCGGGGGTAGCAAAGGAGAGCAGTCATCGTGGTGCTATCATCGTATTGGTGGCATCATCGCTTGAAGAAGAAGAAGAAGGTGATTCGAGTCTGCATCCCGCCCCGGGGTAACCATCGGGAGATCGTCGACAAACCCCGGGCCGTTTGATGAGACAAAGAGGCAGAAAACTACAGAAGAAACCTATATGAAAGCCAGCTAGAGGCTTCCAACTGTGGTCAAGCAGATGGACTCTTCCCCCACATTGACATCCAGGCCCGCTGAGATCCAGCCTGTCCGTGACCTTCACCTCGAGGAAGAGAAGGCGTGTCACAGCTCGTAGCCCGCAGCACTGACCACGAGGAGACAGGATGCCTGAAAGGATCAAAACGCAGACCTGTCTCAAAACCTTGCAATTCCTAATTGGATTGGTGAGCATGTTTCTGGCCCTACATAATCAGGTCTAGATAGGTTTAAGGGGGTGGTCATTTTGGGTATAATTAACATGAGTTGTTGTCCCTCAATGTTCCGTGTGTTTCCCCATTTCATGATGACTTTTGTAAAGCATAATGGCCTAGAAATTCAGTTAAGGCCCGCCAGCAGGCTAACGCCCAAAAGTTAGCGCTGCGCGCGGAGCCAGGTGCGCCCGTCAGATATTTGGCTTTTGCGCCCCAAGTCGGAACCGGGCGCTATTCCAGGGTGTGCCCGCCCCCGCTTGGGGCGCTGAAACTGAATTTCTGCGCTGTAGGCCCCGCTGCGCCACCCGCTGAGGAGCGGCAGGCTGCGGTACTGCAGGCCTCCTCCTTCTCTTAAGGGGGAGGTGCCTGCAACAGCGAGATCGCCGCTGGATTGTGCCGGCAAATGAGCCCGGCACCACGGAGAAGTGCCGGGCTCGCGGAAAGCAGCCGGCAATGCCGCGGGGGGGGTGGTGGAGGAGGCCGGGGAAGGAGGTGCGGGCAGGCGGCCGCCAAAAAAGCGGCCGGCCACACCTCCACCTTAAAGCACCCCAGTAGCGCAGCAGTACGGCCCCGTTTTTCAATCGCTATTTGCGGCCGCTGCAGAAGAGGCGGCCGCAACTAAATATGGGGTCTGGGCCGGAAGCGGGGCGGAACCGGGGCACTGCGCACACCGATGACGTCATCGGTGTCGGCGCAGCGCTACCGGCTACCGCCGCCATTACCGCAGCGCTGAATATCAGCGCACCCTCTTACACTGGTGCAGAAACCCTATTTGGGTGGTAACTGGGCGCAAAGCCCACTGAATTTCTAGCCCAATATGCCTGTATCTATTTTAGCCAGTACTGTATTGTTATGATTTGTTTTTCCCTCCCATGTACCCTCTTATTTGCTTGCATTTGATTTGTTTTTCCTTATGCAATAAAATTTCATTTTGTTTCATTAAACTTGGTCTATAAGAGTATTCTCTGCATTGTAGTTCCTGCACCTAAGTCCAGTGTCTAGAACCTAAGGGTCGAGTGGGTCGAGCCACTCAAGGTTTTACTGTGCAAAAGAGACAGAGAGGCCTCCAGCGAGAGAAACCTCTGCGACCTCAGAGAGAAAACCCCTTACAATGTAAAGGAGCAAATTTGCAGGAAAATTACAGAGAGGTGCAAGAACTATAGAGTAATGATAATGGGGGACTTCAACTATCCTAATATAGATTGGGATAGTAATAGTCTAAAGGGCAGAGAGGGGGCAGAATTTATGAAGTGTGTTCAGGAGAACTTTCTTGATCAGTACATTTCCAGTGGCACTGCTGGATCCGGTTCTGGGGAATGAGGTGGGTCAAGTAGAGCAAGTGTCAGTAGGGGAACATTTAGGGAACAGTGATCATAGTATCATAAGATTTAGATTAGCTATGGAAAAGGCCAGGGAGCAATCTAGAGTAAAAATACTTAATTGGAGGAAGGCCAATTTCAATGGGTTGAGAATGGATCTGTCCAGAGTAAATTGGAATCAAAGATTGGCAGGCAAAACTGTAATTGAACAATGGGCTGCCTTTAAAGAGGAGATGGTTCGGGTACAGTTGAGGTACATTCCCATGAGGGGAAAAGGAAGCGCAACCAAAGCCAGAGCTCCCTGGATGATGAAAGAGATAGAGAGTAAAATGCAGCAGAAAAAGGGGGGCATATGACAGATGTCAGGTTGAGAATACAAGTAAGAACCAGGCTGAATATAGAAAGTTCAGAGAGGAAGTGAAAAAGGAAATATGAGGGGCAAAGAGAGAGTATGAGAATAGATTGGCAGTTAACATTAAAGGGAATCCAAAAGACACCTATCGGCATATAAATAGTAAACAGGTAGTAAGAGGAGGGGTGGGGGTGACTAGGTAAGCAGCACAGAGTCCAGTTCTATGGAGTACTGCTTCTACAGAGCACTAAATTTGGGAATTTGGTGAGTGAGGGAATTCAGTGAGGTGGAGGTAAGAGGTGCTGCATGATACATTAAAAAAATATAAACAACTGGGGTTAAATTAGGACTGTGGGCTAAGTTACAGTAAAGACCTAAAGTATATTACTAAATTTAATAAATTAAACAAGGTTATTACCTAGGTTTAAAACTATTAATAGACAATTGAGTATTTCAAAACTAGAAAACCTAATTAGTTAAATAAAATACAATAGGGATGGCAGGGCAGGTGATGTGTTGCAGCTGTAGCATGTAGGAGCTCGTGGACCCCAGTTTGATCTCCAGCGACCACATCTGCAGTAAGTGTCCGCAGCGCGAGGAATTCGGCTCAGATTTGATGAGCTGGAGTCTAAGCTTCAGACACGGCGATACATCAGAGAGGGAGAAAGTTACCTGGACACTTTGTTCCAGGAGGCAGTCACACCCTTTAGGTTAAATACTTCAGATTTGGTCCATGGTCAGGGACAGGAGGGTGTGATTACAAGTGAGGCAGGTATGGGGATCCAGGAGGTAGCATTGGAGGAGCCTCAGCCCTTGCACTTGTCCAACAGGTACGAGGTTCTTGCAGACTGTGTGGACGAGAGCAGGGACTGCAGGGAGGATGAGCAAACTGACCACAGCACCATGGTACAGGGGGCCATTCAAGTTGGGGGGAGTAAAATGAATGTGGTAGGGGACAGTATAGTTAGGAGGATAGATACAGTTCTCTGCAGCCAAGAGCGTGAGTCCCGAAGGCTGTGTTGCCTTCAGGTGAGGGGAAACTTAGAAAGTTAAAGAGAAAGGACAAGGCAATAGTGCAGGGTAGCGATAGGGGTAATGATAACCGGAGTGTGACAGGAAGGGACAGAACATACAAGCATAAGAGTACATCAGCAAATAGGGCCAGAGTAGGAAAAAATGGTAAAAAGACAAAATTAAAGGCTCTTAACACAGCATTCGTAACAAGATAGATGAATTGACGGAACAAATAGAAATAAATGGGTATGATCTGATAGCCATTACAGAGACGTGGCTGCAAGGTGACCAAGGCTGGGCACTGAATATTCAGGGGGTATTTGACATTTCGGAAGGATAGGCAGAAAGGAAAAGGAGGTGGGGTAGCTCTGTTAATAAAGGGATAAGATCAGTACAGTAGTGAGACATGATCTTGGCTTGGAAGATCAAGATGTAGAATCAGATTGGGTGGGGATAAGAAATAACAAGGGAAAGAAGTCACTCATGGGAGTAATCTATCGGCCTCCTAACAGTAGCTACACTGTGGGACAGAGTATAAATCAAGAAATAATGGGGGCTTGTAAGAAAGGTACTGCAATAATCATGGGCGATTTTAATCTTCATATAGATTGGACAAATCAAATTGGTAAAGGTAGCCTTCAGGATAAGATCATAGAGTGTATTCAGGACAGTTTCTTAGAACAATATATTGTGGAACCAACCAGGGAACAGACTATTTTAGATCTGGTAATGTGTAATGAGACAGGATTAATTAATGATCTCATAGTAAAGGATCCTCTAGGAAAGAGTGATCATAATATGATGGAATTTCACATTCAGTTTGAGGGTGAGAAACTTGGGTCTGAAACTAGTGTCTTAAATGTAAATAAAGGCAATTACAAGAGTATGAAGACAGAGTTGACTAAAGTGGACTGGGAAAATAGACTAAAAGGTAAGATGGTAGATAAACAGTGGCAGACTTTTATGGAGATATTTCATAACTCTCAACAAAGATATATTCCAGTGAGAAAGAAAGACTCTATGAGAAGGATGAACCATCCATGGCTTACTGAGGAAGTTAAGGAGGGTATCAATTTGAAAGAAAAGGCATACAATGTTGCAAAGATTGGGACATTTTTAGAAACTTGCAAAGGATAACGAAAAAAATAATAGAGGGAGAAAATAGATTATGAGAGTAAACTAGCAAGAAATATAAAAACAGACAGTAAGAGCTTCGACAAGTATATAAAAAGGAAGAGAGTAGCTAAAGTAAACACTGGTCCCTTTGAGGATGAGACTGGAGAATTAATAATGGGAAACAGGGAAATGGCAGAGACTTTGAACAAATATTTTGTATCTGTCTTCACGGTAGAAGAAACTAAAAGCATCCCAATAAAAGTGGAAAATCAAGGGGCAAAAGGGAGGGAAGAGCTTAAAACAATCACCATCTCTAGAGAAAAAGTACTAGGCAAACTAATGGGACTAACGGCTGACAGGTCCCCTGGACTTGATGGCCTGCATCCTAGGGTCTTAAAAGAAGTGGCTGCAGAGATAATGGATGCATTGCTTGTAATTTTCCAAAATTCCCTAGACTCTGGAAAGGTCCCAGCGGATTGGAAAACCGCAAATGTAATGCCCATATTCAAGAAAGGAGGGAGACAGAAAGCAGTAAACTATAGGCCAATTAGCCTAACATCTGTCATTGGGAAAATGCTGGAATCCATTCTTATGGAAGTAGCAGCAGAACATTTAGAAAATCATAATACAATCAAGCAGAGTCAACATGGTTTTATGAAAGGGAAATCATGTTTGACAATTTATTAAAGTTCTTTGAGGATGTAACGAGCGAGATGGATAAAGGGGAACCAGTAGATGTAGTGTATTTGGATTTCCAAAAGGCATTCGATAAATTGCCACATGAAAGGTTACAGCACAAGATAAGAGCTCATGGTGTTTGGGGTAACATATTAGCATGGATAGAGGATTGGCTGACTAAAAAAGAGTCAGGATAAATGGATCATTTTCAGGTTGACAAACTGTAACTAATGGGGTGCCACAGGGATCAGTGCTGGGGCCTCAACTATTTACAATCTATATTAATGACTTGGATGAAGGGACCGAGTGTACTGTAGCCAAATTTGCTGATGATACAAAGATAAGCGGGAAAGCAAGTTGTGAGGAGGACACAGGGATATAGATAGGTTAAGTGAGTGGGAAAATTTTTGCAGATGGAGTATAATGTGGGAAAATGTGAGGTTATCCACTTTGGTAGGAAGAATAGAAAAGCAAAATATTATTTAAATGGAGAGAGACTACAGAATTCTGCGGTACAGAGGGATCTGAGTGTCCTCGTACATGAAACATAAAAAGTTAGCATGCAGGTACAGCAATAATTAGGAAGGCAAATGGAATGATGGCCTTTATTGCAAGGGGGATGGAGTATAAAAGTAGGGAAGTCTTGCTACAACTGTACAGGGCATTGGTGAGACCACACCTAGAGTACTGCGTACAGTTTTGGTCACCTTATTTAAGGACGAATATACTTGCATTGGAGGCAGTTCAGGGAAGGTTCACTAGGTTGATTCCTGAGATGAAAGGGTTGTCTTATGAAGAAAGGTTGAGCAGGTTGGGCCTGTACTCATTGGAGTTTAGAAGAATAAGAGGTGATCTTATAGAAACATATAAGATTCTGAGGGGACTTGACAGGGTAGATGCTGTGAGGATCTTTCCCTTTGGGGGCGAATCTTGAATTAGAGGACATAGTTTCAGAATAAGGGGTCCATAGTTTCAGAATAAGGGGTCGCCCATTTAAGATGGAGATGAGGAGGAATTTCTTCTCTCAGAGGGTCGTGAATCTTTGGAATTCTCTACCCCAGAGAGCTGTGGAGGCTGAGTCATTGAATATATTCAAGGCTGAGATAAACAGATTTTTGAACTACAGGGGAGTCAAGGGTTATGGAGAACAGGCAGAAAAGTGGAGTTGAGCCCATGATCAGATCAGACATGATCTTATTGAATGGCAGAGCAGGCTCAAGGGGCTGAATGGCCTACTCCTACTCCTATTTCCTATGTTCTTATGTAAAATGGAGACCTACGCATGGAGGCAGAGTGCATGGCTGAGATATTAAATGAGTACATTGCATCTGTCTTTGCCAAGGAAGAGGATGCTGCCAAAGTCATAGTGAAAGAGGAGATAGTTGAGATACTGGATGGGATAAAAATTGATAAAGAGGAGATACTAGAAAGGCTGGCTGCACTTAATGTAGATAAGTCACCAGGACCAGATGGGATGCATCCTAGGATGCTGAGGGAAGTAAAGGTGGAAATTGCGGAGGTACTGGCCATAACCTTCCAATCCTCCTTAGATACAGGGATGGTGCCAGAGGACTGGAGAATTGCAAATGTTGCGCCCTTGTTCAAAAATGGGCGTCAAGATAAACCCAGCAACCACAGGCCAGTCAGTTTAACCTCAGTAGTGGGGGAGCTTTTAGAAATGATAATCCGGGTCAAAATTAACGGTCACTTAGACAAGTGTGGCTTAATTAAGGAAAGCCAGCACAGATTTGTTAAAGGCAAATCATGTTTAACCAATTTGATTGAGTTTTTTGATGAGGTAACAGAGAGGGTAGATGAGGGTAATGCGGTTGATGTGGTGTACATGGACTTCCAAAAGGCGTTCGACAAAGTGCCACAAAATAGGCTTGCCAGCACAGTTGAGGCCCATGGAATAAAAGGGACTGTGGCAGCATGGATATGAAATTGGCTAAGTGACAGAAAACAGAGAGTAGTGGTGAACGGTTGTTTACCAAACTGGAGAGAAGTATATAGTGGTGTTCCCCAGGGGCTGGTACTAGGACCACTGCTTTTCTTGATATATATTAATGACTTAGACATGGGTATACAGGACACAATTTCAAAATTTGCAGATGACACAAAACTTGGAAGTATAGTGAACAGTGAGGAGGATAGGGATAGACTTCAAGAGGACACAGACAGGCGGGAGGAATGGGCGGACACATGGCAGATGAAATTTAACGCAGAAAAGTGCAAAGTGATACATTTTGATAGGAAGAACGAGGAGAGGCAAAATAAACTAAAGGGTACAATTCTAAAGGGGATGCATGAACAGAGTGAGCTAGGGGTATATGTGCACTAATCGTTGAAGGTGGCAGGGCAGGTTGAGAAAACAGTTAAAAATGCATACGAGATCCTGGGCTTCATAAATAGAGGCTATGGACTCGATTTTGCCATTGGGGCGGGCTGGGGGAGTGTCAGCCGCTTTTTGTGTTAGCCACCCAACTCCAATTTGATGTGGGAAAAATATGCGATTTTCCTCTAATTGGGCAATTGATTTCCAGCGCGTGGGAACCCCTGGCCCACTTAGTTTTTCCATCCTGAAAGTCGCCTCTGATGACGTCATCAATGCTGCTGCATTTAAGGCCTGCAAGCAGCCTTGTTTCTTCTGCAAACTGCAAACCTTATGTCCTTTGCTGTGATGGATTCCTCCAGCCAATATGTCCAGCAGTAGGCCAAAGTCTGCACCAAGGTTCGATGACGCCACCCTGCAAGCTCTGGTGGGGGGAGCAAGAGGAAATAAGGAGGTGCTCTTCCCTTCCTCAGGGAAAAGCTGACGAAAGCTGTGTGGATGCAAGTGGCCCAGGAGGTCAACTCTTTGTCTATGTGCCGCAGAACCTGGTTGCAGTGCAGGAAGAGGTTTCATGACCTTCTGCACACTGGAAAAGTGAGTATGACTTTCCCATCACTCTCAATCTGATCCCCATTGCCTCTCCTAACCAGCACTCAGCTTTGACAACCTCTTCCTCCACATCCCACTTGACACTGACATCCCTGCACCCTTAACCATTCCCTCTCTCTCTATGGCCACATTCACCTAACTATTCGACTATGCAGCCCTCACACTACCTATCGCTGTGATGCTATGAAAGCAACTTACAACACACAGGGAGGGCCCTTGGTCTTGCCACCTCACTCCATCTTTGTCTCCTTCTAACCATCAATGATATGGATTCTCTACACTCACGCCTTCATTCTCACTCAAACTCCACTTGTCTCCCACATTGCAGGAAAAGAGAGCTCACAATAAGAGTGAAAGAGCGAGGACAGGAGGAGGGCCACCCTCAGTAGACCAGCTCACCCCCTGGGAGGAAGCGGCCCTGGAGATCATGGGAGTGGAGGAGGATGCGCAAGTGGGGATCGAACAGACTGGTGCATCAGAGCAAGCTGGTGACAGAATAGTTTATCATCTCTCTCATTGACATTGTATGAGTGACTGATAATGATTCTGATGCTCTAACAGATTCACTTTTGATCATCTGCAATATTCAATGTGCATGTAACCTTGGCCTCACATCTCTGACTCTTTCCTTTACTCCCCCACAGGACCATCGAAAGCTCCCGTCCCCACTATCCAGGAGGAACAGCCTGAGCCTCCAGACTCCTCAGAGGAAGCTGCAACCTCTGAGGGTGCAGCGTCAGCAGAATTCAGCGCACCCAGCACCAGCGCAGACACTCACACCTCGGTGGTACCTTCGCGAGATAGTGCAGTGTTGTCACCTGGTGTATCACAGCTCATAAGTGAGCATCAGCAGGTGGTGGAGACAGGGACAGCAGTGGAGAGTCCTCATCGGAGGGCGCAGGACTCTGCCAGCTCGGCTCAGCTGCATGTCGACCCTCTGCCTCCGGGTCTATCCAGAAAAAGAGCAGTGCTGGAACTCCAGGAAGTGGTGCAGGAGTCTCTGGCAGCTTTTGTCTCCAGGGTCGCTGCGAGTATGGAGCAAATGGAGAAGTCCATCGCTAACATGAGCAGAGCCTTTGTGGAGGTGTTGGCGCATGACTGCATCACCACGGAAAGGATGGCAACCTCCTTGGAAAGGATGACTACCTCCATGGTAAGGCTGGCTACCTCCATGGTAAGGCTGGCTACCGTAGTAATTTGGGTGTAATGTTGTGTTTAATTTTGAAAAGCCATCAGTTGCTTATTGTCATAAAAAATTCTGATGGCAAACTGTTGCAGTTGTGGCGTGTGTCATTTCGCTAATGGGACTTCCACATTGAGGGCTTAGGGCGACTTGCAATTGTCAGTATGGTGGTCAGAATGATAGGAATCTGCAAGTACTTGGCTATTGTCGATGGTCTGATGAGAAGGTGCGAGACAAAATTGTTTGATTGTGCAGGCTAAGCAAATCTGGCCAAGATGAGTGCGTCCCTTGCATTCCGGGCAGCAATGTGGTCGCGCGCTGGCGCCTTCTGGCCTGTGCAGCTTCAGGTGAGTGAGCAGCAGCTTGGCACTCCTGTTGTTGTTGGTGGTGCTGTTGTTCATGGTTCTGCTGCTGCCACGGCTGGCCTTTGTCCGAATCTGATGTCCAGGAGGAAAGGAAATAAATGGTTCCCATGCTTCTGGTATATGCCTCAGTTGAGGAAGCGCTCAGTCAAGATGGGGAGAGGGGTTTCCCAGGAGGTCACACTGGAGATAGGTGTCAGGCTCCAAACTTCCACAACAATGAGTACGCCTGCTAAAAGTTCCCCCAGACCTGAGACAACAAAGTTCTGCCACCTGCAAATGATGGTTGCTGAAAACTCCTTTTTAATGGTGGAGCTGCAGCTGTTAGTAAGCAGTCCACTTGTGAGGCCGAGAGGATTCACTGGCGTGTTCCAGAGGAGACGTGCAGGACGTGGGAAAAGGGTTAAAATCAGAACGGCCTCTCAAAATGGGATTATAGAGGTACTTAACTGGTTGTTAAGGGCCTTAAGGGCCTATCCTGCCTCTTGGAGGCAGGATGGAAACGGGGTCAGAAAACACGCATTTGGGAAAATTGCTCGGAGGCGGGATGAAGGCGGGATTGGGCCCGCCTGCCATTTTTTACAATTTTATCACCTCACATGCCTCCACTCCCGCCTCCTTGGGCCTGGCAAAATCGAGCCCATAGAGTACAAAAGCAAGGAAGTTATGATGAACCTGTATGAAACACTGGTTTGGCCTCAATTGGAATAGTGTGTCCAATTCTGGGTACTGCACTTTAGGAAGGCTGTGGAGACCTTAGCGAGGGTGCAGAAAAGATTTACAAGAATGTTTCCAGGGATGAGGGACTTCAGTTACGTGGATAGACTGGAGAAGCAGGGTTTTCTCCTTAGAGCAGAGAAGGTTGAGAGGAGATTTGATAGAGGTGATCAAAATCATGAGGGGTCTAGACAGAGTAGATAGAGAGAAACTGTTCCCATTGTCAGTAGGGTCGAGAACCAGAGGACACAGATTTATGGTGATTGACAGAAGAACCAAAGGCGACATGAGGAAAAACATTTTTACGCAGCGAGTGGTTTTGGTCTGGAATGCACTGACTGAAACGGTGGTGGAGGCAGTTTCAATCATAGCTTTCAAAAGGGAATTGGACAAATACCTGAAGGAAGAAAATTTGCAGGGCTATGGAGAAAGGGCAGGGAAGTGGGACTAGCTGAAGTGCTCTTGCAGTGAGCTGGCATGGGCTCAACGGGCTGAATGGCCTTCTTCTGTGCTGTAACCATTCTATGATTCTATGATCAGCCACTGGAAGGTTTTCCCATTGACTTCCATTTTTGCTCAAGCTTCTTGGTGCTATATTCAATCAAATGCTGCCTCAGTGTAGGCCAGACCAGAGAGGAGTGGCAGGTTCCCTTCCCTGAAGGACATTAGTGAATGAGTTGGGTTTTTACAACAATCCAGCAGCTTTTATGGTCATTTTATCTGATGCCTGTCCACAAATTATTTGATTTAATACATTTGTTTTCTCAACTTGCCATGGTGGATTTGAACTTACAACCTCTTGATTACTAGTGCAGTACTATAACCACTAGGCTACTGTATCCACAGCTACAAAGTACAAAACCAAGAATTCAGATGCCAATTATGAATATTGCTCCACCAGGGAGTTTGCTTTTCTCTGTGCCCTATTTTTAGCATGTTCCCATCAAGTTGCTGTTTGTGATATTTTAAGTGTTGTTAGCCCACTTAAAGTAAACCTGTTTAAAAATAGCACACAGAGGAAATCAATAATTAAAATCTGATGTTGCTACCAAAAGTCATGAACTCTGTAACATGTATTTTCATTCAATGGATATATCTGGAAATGACTGTATGACCACTTAACATATTCATATCAAGTTCCTCCTCTCCTCTATTTTAATAGAGGCACTATCTGTTTATTTTAAATGGGTTGATGCATCTGTTAAAATAGCAGGGGGAATTTGGTACCAATGTGTTTAGCATTCTCAACAATTTCCAGGCTTATATGTAGCAATTATATTGATTAGTTTTATTCACAGTGTTTGCAAAACTCATTAACTCCACTGGTTCCCACTGCCCAGCAAATCATCTTCAAGATCTTCTACCTCATTTTCAAATCCCTCCATGGCTTTGCTACACGCTATCTGTGAAATCTTCTCTAGCTGCGTTTCACAACCACACCTCCTCGGACTTCTGGGGCTGGATTTTGCCAGCCCTGAGGAGGTGGGACTGCCAGTAAAGTTGCAGAAAGTGGGGACAGCTGGCAAACCCGCCCCCATCCCGCCTCCGTGCCCTTTTGCCAGGAGGTGGGAAGGCATCCTGACCTGGGTCCCATCTCCTCAAGGCGGGAAAGGGATTAAATCTTTTTAACTGCCTGTTAACAGGTAGTTAACAGGCAGAAAAAAGGGTTAGTCCCATTTTACCTTTACAAGTGCAGGCTTCCCGACCTCGGAGAATCCTGCCGGGGTGGAGGAGTCGAGTAGGAGGTCTGCGGGGGTTGGAGGGGTCTGAAAGTGCATTGTAGAGGTGAGTGACGGATGCAAGTGTGAAGTGGTAAATATGTGAGGTGAGTGTAAAGTGTAAGAAAAAGTTCACTTACCTTTGTTTCTGCTTACAGCCTTCAGGATCCAGAGTCCTGACATCTTCATTGTAGATTTCACAGACTGGCTGTTGGATCCTCCCAACCAACAGTCAACTGATTTCTACAAAGTAGAATGGTTTAATGAGTCCTGAACACAAGGGCTCATCAAACTACACAGAATGTCAGTGTTTGACAGCTTCACAGAGCTGTCAAATGCTGACATTTCTTCTTTCAAGAAATCTTGACAGAGCACGTCAGACGTGCTTCCCCCTAATTACCCTGCTGGGCCTGCAGGGCAGGCTTAACAAAGTCAATCAGGGGAAAATCCCGCTGGTTGGCCAGAAGATGATGGAAGCGGGACTGAGACCCGGCAAGAAGCAATCCCACATCCAACACGTCTCCATTCAGAAAACCCAGCCCCTGATTCCTGCTTGCCCAGCACTATAGGCCGACCTTTCATCCATTATATCTCTGAAGCTTTCTTCCAATGCATTTCATTTTGCTAACTCTACCGCTGCCTTCAAAAGCTCTGGAAAATGTATTGTTCACTGGGGTCTTCCTTTACTTTCTGTTCAGCACCCACCTTTGTAAAGTACTCTGTGACATTCTTCACATGAGGAGCAGCATATAAATGTAAGTGTTGGATCCGTGGTTCAGTGGATATGCTGTTATTAAATAATCACACGGATGCTGTACATTAACAATAAACAGGTCTTTACTGGAGGAGGGTAGTCTCAAGACTGGGGGTACAGAGGCATGCGCAAAGCTTATATACCGGTGTGGTCACTGCCGGTACTACAGTATACAGGAGCTGTAAAAGTAGTTCTGACTTAAAGGCACATACACTACAGTAAGTTCTGTTGAAATGAAGGCAATGATTTATTGCTAAAATTTGCCCACAATTTGTGAACTGAATCTGTCATTGCAAAATTGTGAAATTTAGCATTTCTTTAATGGAGGCAACTTCAAAATATTATTCATGAAATAACTGCAGATGCCTGATTCTTCTTTGCTTATGATCAGTGGGGATATTGTAGAAATATTTTATATTTTCATTATATTATGGAAGAAACAAATATTAATTTATAGCCTTGTATGCCTAAGTGATTGAAATTACAGTGAAATAATATGAACTAATTCTGATCATATGTAAAATAGCTGGGGCCGACTTTGCTGGTCCTGGAGCACCCGTGTCCATCCAATAATTTAAATTAATGGAGAATTTGGATGGGCTTCCTTGCAGGCACGTGCTGCTCCCTGCCCAGTTTTCCTGTATTCACTGCACCCAGGCGATTCAATACACAGGAACAGAACAATCTATCCTATCTTTATAATGGGTTTGTTTGCGTGTATGGGGATTAGCTTAAGCGAGGGCGCAAAATGGGGGTAGTGGATCGACCATCCTTAAACACCCCACCTGATGATAACTGACAGCTGATCCACTGCCCCCTGTTGATTACCCTTGTTGAAGTTGAATTTCACCCATATGTATTTTCGGAAGTTTAGGTAATGTTTACCTTTCAATCACTCAAGTTACTGAAATGTACTAAAAGGACACTGTTATTTTATCTCTTAAACTAAACCGTCCAACAGTAAATAATGCTAAATAAATCTTCTAAGTTATACTTTATCTCATAATCATGCACATATTTCAACATGTACAGTATTTAATTCAAGGCTGTTGCTATACTCTACACCGGCTTGTCCAACATTAAAACTTGGATGAGTTGAAGCTTTCCCCACCTTTAATCTCAAATAAAACTGAAACCATCCTCTTTAGTTCTCACCAGCAATTTGCACTCTCTGATCTTGAATCCCTCAACCTCCCTGGTTGCCATCTCAAGCCAAGTCCATCAATGCAGAACCTTAGTTTAATGTTCACCGTCGTGACAATCCTCATTTCTGATCAGTTGCCCAGATCGCCTTCTTTTGTACTCGTGACATTACCTGCTTCCACCTGTACCTCTCCTTCACTGTTCACAATAACCTAGCCCACACTTTTATCACCTCAAAGCTTCATTTCTTCAGCCTCCATTAACCACAAACTGCAATTTATTCTTAATGCCATGTCCTATCCTACACAAAGTCCTGCACTCTCATCACATTCATTGTTGATTGATTCCACTGTTACCTTGGCTGCGATTTCGCTGACCGAGGCGGGTCCGGGGCAGCCGGCGTCGGTGTCGCGGTCTCAGCCCACTGCCTACTGCAGCCCGCACTCAGTGATTTTCCATTCATTGGGCTTGTTAAGCCCACCCTGCGGGGTTCCCGGCCAATTAAACGGAAGCAGGTCTGATGACATCATTTATGACGCGTCATCAGCCGGTTTCCTTACAGGGACAATGACCACGTTCATTTTGACAGTTGTGCTGGCAGTGTTTTGCAACATTGAGGTGCTGCAAACACTGACAAGCACTGCACAAAGGTGGACTGCTGCACCCAAGCTCTCGCCTGACTCCCTCCATATGCTATGGAGGGTGTCACAGCACACAGGGAGGTTCTCTTCCCTTCCAAGGGGGGAAGAGACCTTCCACCCTTGGAAGGGAAGAGAACCTCCCTGCGTGCTGTGACTCCTTCCATAAGCATATGGAGGGTGTCATTGGAGCGCCTGGGTGCAAGCATCCACCTTCGTGCAGTTCTTGTCAATGTTTGCAGCACCTCAATGCTGTCAAACACTGACAGAACAACTGTCAAACTCAATGTGGCCGTGGTCCCTTTAAGGAAACCGGCTGATGATGTGTCATCAAATTACATCATCAGAACCACTTCCTGTTAATTGGCCGGGAAGCCCGCAGGTCGGACTTAACAAGGTCAATCAAGGGAAAATCCCTTTGACAGAGCAGCTGCAGCCAGGATTGTGACTGGAACCCGGAAACCAGCTCTCCCACCACCATCCTGACACCGCTGATAAAATCGCGGCCTAAGTTGCTGTTCTGAAGCAGCATTTAGATGTGTTTTGCATTCTTAATCACCGTTTGAATGTTAAGATGTTTATAAACCACTATGAGAGAGGATTTTAAATGATTTAAAAAAAAATATGTAATCATCTTCTCCTGTGCTTCTCCAGGCTCCGTTCCAATAGTCAGGTTCCGGTCCAATGCAATGCATAGGAACATAGGAGCAGGAGTAGGCCATTGAGGCCCCTCGAGCCTCTTCCGCCATTCAATGAGATAATGTCTAATCTGCGACCTAACTCCATATACCTGCCTTTGGCCCATATCCCTAATATCTTTGGTTAACAAAAAGCTATTGCTAGCATCAATTGCCGTTTGTGGAAGAGAGTTCCAAACTTCTACCACCCTTTGTGTGTAGAAGTGTTTCCTAGTTTCACTCCTGAAAGGTCTGGCTCTAATTTTTAGACTATGCCCCCTAGTCCTAGAATCCCCAACCAGCAGAAATAGTTCCTCTCCATCTACCCTATCTGTTCCCCTTAATATCTTGAAAACTTCAATCAGGTCACCCCTTAACCTTCTAAATTCTAGGGAATATTACCCTAATTTGTGTAATCTCTCCTCATAACTTAACCCTTGAATTCCAGGTATCATTCTGTAAGCCTACGCTGCGCTCCCTCCAAGGCCAGTATATCCTTCCTAAGGTGTGGTACCCAGAACTGCTCAGAGTACTCCAGGTGTGGTCTAACCAGGGTTTTGTACAGCTGCAGCATAACTTCTACCCCCTTGTATTCTAGTCCTCTAGATATAAAGGCCAGCATTCCATTAGCCATTTTGATTATTTTCTGTACCTGTTCATGACATTTTAATGATCTATGTACCTGGACCCCTAAGTCTCTTTGGCCCTCCACTGTTTTTAGCTTTTCACCATTTAGAAAGTACCCTGTTCTATTCTTTTTAGGTCCAAAGTTGGTGACCTCACATTTGTCTACATTAAAATCCATTTGCCACAGTTTTGCCCATTCACTTAATCTGTTGATATCTCATTGTAATTTTATGCTTTAATCTACACTGCCTACAATGCCGCCTATCTTTGTGTCATTGGCAAATTTGGATATTGACTTTCTATGCCATCATCTAAGTCGTTAGTAAATACTGTGAACAGTTGAAGCCCCAACACAGATCCCTGTGGGACACCACGAGTCACATCCTGCCAATTTGAGTACCCACCAATTATCCCTACTGCCCGTCTCCTGCCGATCAGCCAATTTCCTAACCAGGTCAATAATTTGCCCTCAATTCCATGGGCTTCTACCTTAGTTAACAGTCTCTTATGTGGGACTTTATCAAATGCCTTCTGGAAATCCATATAAATAACATCTATAGACATCCCCCTGTCCACTACTTTAGTCACCTCCTCAAAAAATTCAATCAGGTTTGTCAGGCATGACCCACCTTTTACAAATTCATGCTGACTCTCTCTGATCAACTAAAAATTTGAGGTGTTCAGCCAACCTATCCTTAATTATAGACTCCAGCAATTTCCCGACAACAGATGTTAGGCTAACTGGTGTATAATTCCCTGGAATCCCTCTCTTGCCATTCTTAAATAGTACTGAGTCGCATTTAACACAACCAATTGACCATTGCTTTAAAGATTGGCAGTTAATACCTCTCTCGCCATTCTTAAATAGCAGAGTGACATGCGCAATTTTCCAATCTAAAGGAATGGTTCCTGAATCGAGAGAACTTTGGAAGATTATAGTTAGCAATGTGCTCACCTACTTCCTTTAAAACCCTGGGATGGAAACCATCTGGTCCTGGGGATTTGTCACTCTTTAGTGCCATTATTTTCTTCATTATTGTTATTTTACTTACGTTAATTTTATTAAGTCCCTGTCCCTGATTCAATGTTAGTCTCCTTGGGATTTAGGCATGTTATCCTCTTCCTCTACTGTAAATACTGATGCAAATTAAGTATTCAATATGTCCACCATTCCCTTATTATCATTGACAATATTACCACTTTCAGTTTTTAAGGGGCCAACATTGCTCCTGACTGCCCTCTTTCTCCGAATATAATTGTAAAATGTCTTTGTGTTGATTTGGATATTCCTTGCAAGTTTCTTTCATACTCCCTTTTTGTAGCTCTTACTGTCTGTTTTGTGACCTTTTGTTGTTCTTTGTATCTTTTCCATTCACCGGGATCAGTGCTATTTTTTGCATTTTTGTATGCTTTTTCTTTAAATTTTATGCTGTACCTTAACTCTTGAGTTGACCATCGCTTTTTTTTTTAGCAAGTAGAGCTCTTGCCACTCAGTGGTATAAATTGGTTCTGTATCACCTTAATTTTTTTTTGAACACCTCCCACTGATCATCTGTCATTTTACTCATTAACAGATTTTCCCAGTTTACTGTGGACAGTCTCGGTCTCATCCTGTTGAAGACGGCTTTACCCAAATCTGGAATCTTAGTAGCTGTTCCCCCCATTAAAACCACTCTGCCATTGCTACATGTTTGTTTAATTTCTGCAGTTATACAATCTAGCACTTCACCGCTGCTACCAGTGGGCCTCTACACAACTCCCACTGCAGTCTTCAATCCTTTCTTATTTCTTAATTCTACCCATAAAGTCTCCACTACCTGCTTATCTCTCATTATATCCTCTCTTATAATTGAAGTGATTTCATCCTTAATCACTAAGGCTACTCCTCCCCCTCTGCCATTTTCCCTATCTTTCCTGTAGACCTTATAACCTGGTATATTTAGTTTCCAGTCCTGACCGTCTTGCAGCCATGTCTCAGTAATGGCTACCATGTCATACCCTCCAATTTAAATTCACGCCTGCAGTTCATTCAGTTTGTTCCTTATACTCCATGCGTTTGTATAAAGAACGCTTATTTGGGCCACACACCCTAGCCTGTCTTTCAGCTCTAATGTTTTATTTACTTGTTTCTTATTTCTCTCTCCTGATTTCCTTTACCGCCCTATTTATCCTTTCCGCTAGGACCCTGGTCCCAGACTGCTTCAGGTGGAGCTTGTCCCAATGATACAGTTCCTTCCCAACACTGGTGCCAGCACCCCATGAAATGGAACCCCTCTTTCCCACACCACTCCTTTAGCCATGTGTTCACTTCCCTAATCAGCTTATCCCTACGCCAATTTGCTTGTGGCTCAGGTAATAATCTAGAGATTATGGCCTAGAAATTCAGTTGCTTGCGCCAGCCGGCAGCGCCTTAGGAGGAGGAGATGTTGGGCGCTAGGCGGCTAGCGGCCGGGCGCAGCGCGATCTGAGCCTCTCCCCAACTTCACTAGAGATTTAGCGTCGGCGCAAAGTCTTTGCGCGCGCTCAGCTGCGCGCGCAGGTCCTGACGTCATTCCATCGTGCAACACCCTTTGTGCGCCCCAAACCGGAACTTCAGTGGCGCCGCCCTTCTTTCCGCCTGGCGCCCCCAGCGACTGGTAGAGGGGAACGGTTCCCAGTCGCTGCGGGGTGCGGGGGGCGCTATTTAAAGGGGACTCCTCCTGCATTATAAGTGACAGCCATTTTGTGCCAATCCTTCTGTGTGAGAGACAAAGGCAGAGAGCTTTCTGCTTTGACTCAGCGCTCGCACAGGTACTTCTGGCTTCAGGCCAGAGCTTTGCACTTGGATTTCACTTTCAGTGCCATAGCCTTGAGTCGCCACATATACTGTAATGGGGGCTACAATGGGTGGAAACGTTGGCTTTCTGCATTGCATTCAAAGGGATCAGAGACGCCGTGAGAGAGTGCCAGTCATGGCCAGATGGAGAAGGGCCAACAGGTGTCGGCACAGGAGGCCTTACCCACCCAGGGTATACCGCCAGCAGTTCTCATATCTGAACATGTCTGAGGAGCAGTGTGTTCGGAGGCTGCGATTCAGAAGGGAGGTGGTCACTGAGATCTGCCACCTGCTTCGCAGAGATCTGCAGCCACAGCTGAGGAGCAGGATGTCTCTGTCGGTGGCAGTGAAGGTGACGGTGGCTCTCAACTTCTATGCCACCGGCTCCTTCCAATCCGCTACTGGGGACATTGCCAACATCTCCCAGTTCGCGGTACATTGCTGCATCCGACAGGTGAACAATGCCCTTTTCAGAAGGAGACATCAGTACATCTCCTTCCTCATGACCCTGGACAAGCAGCAAGAGCGTACAATGGGATTTGGAAGAATAGCGGGCTTCCCCATGGTCCAGGGCGTAGAACTGGTGAACCAGCATTGGTCAGGCCTTGCTTCAGGGCTGCAGTGCGCAGGGCATGGCAGCCAGACAAATCCACCCTCCCCCTTTAAGAGCTGACCGGCGCCAGAGTGTCTGCCGTCAATCAGCAACTCGCCGCACCTGTGCTGCGCCCGCCCTCGGGGGTATCGCCCCGGACCGCCGGCTTAGCACCTAATGATAGTCGCGCATTGCCTGTTTTAGCGCAGCAGCAACCTCTTGGGGCGATGCGACTGAATATCGGCGAAGGTGGCGCGAACTTGCGCCGGGCGCAAACTTTAGCGGCCGCCCGACTGTAGCGCCCCGAACGTGGCTATACTGAATTTCTAGGCCTATAACCCTTGAGGCCCTGTTCTTTAATTTAGCTCCTAGTACCTGATACTCCCCAAACAGGACCTCTTGCCTACTCTTCCCTATGTTGTTGGTCCCAACATGGAACATGACTGAATCCTCCCTCTCCCTCTGCAATATCCTTTTAAGCCGGTTCGAGAAGTCCCTCACCCTGGCACCAGGTAGGCAACATGTTATGTGGGACTCTCGAACTTGCCTACAAAGGATGCTATCTGTCCCCCATTACGCTTCCTCTCCTCCTCCTCCTCCCCCCTTAGGATAGCTTCTTGCTCCAAAGTGCCATGGTCCACATTCTGGCTGTCCTTCTGACAGTCTTTATCCTTATCCTCACAGGTAGCAAGTATATTGAACCTGTTGGATAGGATCAGTTTCTGTGGATCCTTGTTCCCTTTCTTACCTGGGTTCCCCTTCTCTGCACACTATCAGTCACACCAACTCCGTTCTGAACCTGCACCTTTCTACGAGGTGTGATCGAACTCTGGAGCAAACTGTCCAGATACTGAACACATGGGAGTACGATATTGTTGCTATCACGGAGACATGGTTGAGGGAGGGTCAGGACTGGCAGCTCAATATTCCGGGGTATAGAATCTTCAGGCGAGACAGAGGGGGGTGTAAAAGGGGAGGGGGTGTTGCAATATTAATTAAGGAGTCAATTACTGCTGTAAGGAGGGATGATATATTAGCGGGTTCCTCTAATGAGGCCATATGGGTAGAACTTAAAAACAAAAAGGGGGCAAGCACTTTGCTGGGAGTGTACTATAGGCCCCCAAACAGTCAGGGGGAGATAGAGGAACAGATATGTAGGCAAATCTCAGAAAAGTGCGAAAATAATAGGGTAATAATAGTGGGGGATTTCAACTTCCCCAATATAAATTGGGATAGTCAGAGTGTGAAAGGCTTAGAGGGTGCAGAATTCTTAAAGTGCATCCAGGAGAGCTTTTTGAGCCAACATGTAGAAAGTCCTACAAGAGAGGGGGCGGTACTGGACCTAATTCTGGGGAATGTAGCCGGGCAAGTGGTGGAAGTGTCAGTAGGAGAGCATTTTGGCGACAGTGACCATAATTCGGTGAGATTTAAGGTGGTCATGGAAAAAGACAAAGACGGCCCGGAAATAAGGGTTCTAAATTGGGGGAGGGCCGATTTTAATATGATAAGGCAGGATCTGGCCAAAGTGGACTGGGAGCAGCTACTTATAGGAAAATCCACATCAAAACAGTGGGAGACTTTCAGAAGGGAAATAGAGAGAGTACAACGCCAACATGTTCCTGTAAAGGTCAAGGGTGGGACCAACAAGCAAAGGGAACCTTGGATGACAAGGGATATACAAAAATGCATTAGAAATAAAAGGGGGGCTTTTGGCAGTTACAAAAGACTAAAGACGGAAGAAGCCCTAGAGGAGTATAAAAAGTGCAGGGGCATACTTAAAAAAGAAATTAGGAGGGCGAGGAGGGGCCATGAAATAACACTGGCGAGCAAAATAAAGGAAAATCCTAAGATGTTTTATAAGTATATTAAGGGCAAGAGGATAACCAGGGAAAGGGTAGGGCCCATTAGGGACCAAAGTGGCAATCTGTGTGTAGAGCCAGATGATGTAGGCGGGGTTTTAAATGAATTTTTTGCATCTGTGTTCACTCTGGAGAAAGACGATGCAGACATAGAAATCGGGCAAGGGGACTGTGACATACTTGAACATATTAGCATCGAGAGGGAGGAGGTGCTAGCGGTTTTAGCAGGCCAAAAAGTGGATAAATCCCCAGGCCCGGATGAGATGTATCCCAGGCTGCTGTGGGAGGCAAAGGAGGAGATTGCAGGGGCTCTGACACAAATTATCAGAACCTCGCTGGCCACAGGGGATGTACCAGAGGACTGGAGAACAGCTAACGTAGTACCATTATTCAAGAAGGGTAGCAGGGATAAACCAGGGAATTACAGGCCAGTGAGCCTAACATCTGTGGTAGGGAAATTATTGGAAAAAATTCTGAGGGACAAAATTAGTCTCCACTTGGAGAGGCAAGGATTAATCGGGGATAGTCAGCATGGCTTTGTCAAGGGTAAATCATGTCTGACAAATCTGATTGAATTTTTCGAGGGGGTGACTAGGGGGGTGGATGAGGGAAATGCTGTGGATGTGGTTTACATGGACTTCAGTAAAGCTTTTGACAAAGTCCCGCATAGGAGACTGGTCAAGAAGGTAAGAGCCCATGGGATCCAGGGTGCCTTGGCGCGTTGGATCCTAAACTGGCTGAGTGGCTGGAGGCAGAGGGTGATGTTCGAAGGTTGCTTTTGTGACTGGAAGCCTGTGTCCAGTGGGGTACCTCAGGGATCGGTGCTGGGTCCCTTGTTGTTTGTGATCTACATAAATGACTTGGATGAGAATGTAAAAGGTATGATCAGTAAGTTCGCAGATGACACGAAAATTGGTGGGGTGGTAAATTGCGAGGAGGAAAGCCTCAGGCTACAGGACGATATAAACGGGTTGGTCAGATGGGCGGAAAAGTGGCAAATGGAATTTAACCCTGAAAAGTGCGAGGTGATGCATTTTGGACGGACAAATAAGGTAAGGGAATACACAATGAGTGGTAGGACCCTAGGAAGTACAGAGGGTCAGAGGGACCTTGGCGTACATGTACATAGATCCCTGAAGGCAGCGGAACAGGTAGATAGGGTGGTTAAAAAGGCATATGGGATACTTGCCTTCATTAGCCGAGGCATGGAACATAAGAGCAGGGAGGTTATGATGGAGCTGTACAAAACGCTGGTGAGGCCACAGCTGGAGTACTGTGTGCAGTTCTGGTCGCCTCACTATAGGAAGGATGTGATTGCTTTGGAGAGGGTGCAGGGAAGATTCACCAGGATGTTACCTGGGATGGAGCGCCTCAGCTATGAAGACAGGCTGGACAGGCTGGGGTTGTTTTCCTTGGAGCAAAGAAGGCTGAGGGGGGACCTGATTGAGGTGTACAAAATGATGAGGGGCATAGATAGGGTAGATAAAGAGGAACTTTTCCCCTTAGTAGGGGGGTCAATAACAAGGGGGCATAGATTCAGGGTAAGGGGCAGGAGATTTAGAGGGGATTTGAGGAGGAACTTTTTCAGCCAGAGGGTGGTTGGAATGTGGAACTCAATGCCTGAAAGGGTGGTAGAGGCAGGAACCCTCACAACATTCAAGAAGCATTTGGATGAGCACTTGAAATGCCATTGCATACAAGGCTATGGACCAAATGCTGGAAAATGGGATTAGACTGGACAGGGATGGATGGGCGGCGCGGACACGATGGGCCGAAGGGCCTCTTTCTGTGCTGTAAAACTCTATGACTCTATGACTCTATGACTCCTCCCCCTCCCTTATGTGTCACAGTGTCTCCAACTCACAGTCCAGCTCAATGACTCTGAGCTGGAGAGATTCGAGATGGAGACAACTCCTGCAGGCGTGTTCGCTCAGGATAGTCTCGCTGTCAACAAACTCCCACATACTGCAGTCCAGACACACAACCTGCCCTGCCATATCTTAGTCTAACCTTGTTTTATTTATTTAATTAGTTTAAATCTTTATTCAATGATATTTATAGTTATATTAATTTATCTAGTTAAGTTTTTAATTTAATAAAGTACGTTATAGTTTCCCGCTCCTAGTTTAAACCACTGTTCTGGCTTAGAGAGAAAAAACGTTAATACACACCCACCAATCACCTACCTGCTGTCCTGTGATGTCACTCATTTTTGTTTTTGTTTTTGAATTCGCCAGAGATATACCACCTCCTGCGATGCTGCCGTCGCGCAGGTTGTATTTATAGCCCGATATCTATATACCCCTCTCTTCCCTTCCTCCTGCGATACATTTTGAAAACCCAAGCTTCATATTTTCCTAATTTAACTCATTTTCTCTTCTATACTTTTCAACCTTAGTGGTGTCCTTGGCTATTGGCCTTGGGCTTTCCCCAAAGTTTCTGGCCTAGAAATTCGGTTGTTAGCGCCGGCGATTAGCGCCTAATGAGTCCGAAATGTGGGGCGTTACCCAATGTTCGGGTGGGCGCACTGAAGATAGCGACACCGCCCATATTGACCATACATTTAACGCCTGCGCTAACTGTTAGCGCGCGCCCGCGTGCGCAGGCAGATCATGACGTCATTTCAGTGTGCAACGCCTTTTAGGCGCCCCTGACCGGATATTCGGTGGCGCCCGGAACCTTTCCGCCTAGCGCTATTAGTGACAGTTCGAAGGAACGTTACCAGGCCCTTCTCGGAGTTGGGGGGTGCTATTTAAAGGGGACAGCTCTAGTATAAAAGCTGCAGCCACTTGGCCTGTTCATTGTGATCGTTACTGGAGAGAGTTGGTGAGCTACTGTTCAGCAGATTTTTTTGGATTTAGCCTTGGAATACTTGGGACCTTCAGACCTGTCCGGAGCAGTTGGAGCGCTACACCTAACAGCGTTTTGCCCGACTGGCATCGGAATGGGAGCTGCTTTGGAGGGCCACGTCCTCATGGCCGGACACTTTGAAGGGGCACAGAGACAGCGGGAGAGAGGGCCAGGATTGTCCAGAAGGAGGAGGGGCAATGGAGGTCGGCCAATCCGAGGGTATGCTGCGAGGGTATTCAGGCAGCAGGTGTCATACCTTGCCATGTCGGAGGAGCAGTGTGTTCGAAGGCTCTGATTCGGTAAGGAGGTTGTAACTGAGCTGTGCCACCTGCTTGCTGAGGATCTGCAGCCGCGTCTATGGTGCAGGACCTCTCTGTCGGTGGCCGTCAAAGTGACTGTTGCCCTCAATTTCTATGCCAGAGGATCTTTTCAGTCAGCCACTGGGGACATTGCGAATATCTCTCAGTTTGCAGTGCATTGTTGCATCCGGCAAGTGACAGCTGCCCTTTATAGAAGAAGGCGTCAATTCATCACCTTCCCTCTGACCCTGGAGAAGCAGGCGGAGCGCGCGCAGGGCTTCGCTGCTATTGAGGACTTCCCCATGGTGCAGGGGGTGATTGATTGCACACACATGGCTTTGCGGGCGCCATTACTGAATCCTGAGGACTTCCGCAACCGCAAGGGGTTCCATTCCCTCAATGTGCAGCTGGTCTGTGACCACCGCCAAATGATCATGGCAGTCAACGCCCAATTCCCAGGGAGCAGCCACGATGCGTTCATCCTGCGGCAGACCTCAGTTTGTGACCTTTTTGAGGGGCTGGCTCACCCACGAGGCTGGCTTCTTGGGGACAAGGGCTATCCTCTCTGCCCATGGCTCATGACACCACTCTGTTTGGCTGCCACCCCAGCAGAAGAGCTGTACAACAGCAGCCATCAGGCGACTAGGAACATTGTGTAGCACACTATTGGTGTGCTTAAACAGCGTTTCCGCTGTCTAAACCATTCGGGGGAGCCCTGCAGTACTTGCCGGAGCAAGTGGGTCACATCATCGTCGTCTGCTGCATGCTCCACAACTTGGCCATTCGACGCACCCAGCCAATGCCAGCTGTCCCTCAAGGTCCAGCAGAGCAGACGGACGAGGAGGAGGAGGAGGAGGACGAGCAGGCAGATGAGGAGGAGGAGGAGCAGCATGCGGACGAGGAGGAGGAGGAGGAGCAGGAGGAAGATGGGAGGGCTCCTGAAAGTGGAAGGGCCATCCGTCAGAGGCTCATCAGGACTCGGTTCGAGGCCCCTCTGACGGAATGATGGGTGTCATTCGTCCTGCGCACTTCGGATCTTTCAAAGCCTCTGAAGGCCAGCATCACTGTAAATAGTCACGTGTACCATAGCACATTAAAACTTTTCTTTATTGTCAAAAAAGTCCTTCCTTCCAGCATAACAACATCATGTCAACAGAAACCATAACTAACAAAATAATAGTTAACTCTTCGGCAAAGCCGCAAAACTAAACAAACCATTTCCAACAATCACAACAGGTGAGGGAGTCCTTGAATTTGGCCAAAGAAACATCTCAGCACCTCCCTCTACTGCTGGCCCCTTGATGGAGAACGACTTATCATCTTTCGCGGTTGGCCCCTTCCCTCCCTGCTGCTCCTACGTAATTGAACCCCAGTGGCGGGGTCAAGGCTGGGGGACGCCTGCTGACTGTGTGGAAGCGCAGAAGCCCCTGAGGGACGGCCTGGACGACCTCTGGTCTTGGAGGGTGCGGAGGCTGGCTGCTTGATCTGGGCATGGCTGGAAGCAGTGTGCCCTGCAGGTGGTGGCAGCTGCACTGCAGACGTACCAGCGCTGGCATGTGCAATGGTCACCTGCCGAGAGAGGACACCTGCACCATGGTCGGACGACACACTGGCTCTCTGAGGGGACCGGTTCGGCTCATCCGCCACAATCGACTGCTCCACTGATTACTGGCCTCGTATGGTACTGGAAGGGCCTGGGGTGATCCTAGCTGATGCAGATAGGGTGGCTGCAGTGAGAGTTCGCGTTGCCTCAATCTGGGTGTGGACGAGGCCAGCAAGTGACTGTGTGGCAGCAGTGAGGACCTGTGTGGCAGGTGCCAGTGCTTCGGAGAAGCCCTGGACAGTTTTTTCCATTGCTTCGGAAAAGGCCGGAGCAGTCCGTTCCACTGCCTCGGACAAGCCCTGGACAGACCTTTCCAGGGATTGTCCGAAGCTCTGAACAGTCCTTTCCATAGCAGCCTCGAAGCCCTGGACAGTCCTCTCCATTGCTGCCCCGAAGCCCTGGACAGTCCTCTCCATTGCTGCTCCAAAGTCCAGCACACTCTTTGCCAGTGTTTCTATCGACTGAGGCATCCTCCCCACTGCAGCCATCAGCTCAGTGTGCCTGGGCTGGGCCTGGGTGCTCATTTCAGCCAGGCTACGCACCTACTCTGCACTCTGTGCAGCAGTCATCGCTCCCTGCCTTGCCCTCCGGGGAGCCGGTGGCCGAACCTGCCTACCCCCCTCGCGTTGCTGCAGGCCACTTGTTCCGGCAACTGGCTCATCATCAGAGCCCCCCCCCTCCCCTCCAGGGAACTACTATCCCCAGTCTGCAGATGTGTAGGCTCCCCTGAGGCTGGAACGGGTGCTCCGGCTTCCTCCTGATCCTCGCCTCCAGAGGCACTGGCACTGGCAGCTTCAGGGCGCAGATCCCGAGTTGGTGATGCAGCATCTGAAAGCAGGGAGGTCGAAGAGTGGCTTTAGCAAAAGGACAGGTTGGCGGCAAGGCATGCCAGATTGCAGCAAGGCTCTGACATGGCTGCACACTGAGAAAGCATGCTGGCGGGGGGACCAAGTGGAAGGAGACAGCTGAAAAAGGTGAGAGCCTTACCCTTGCTGTCGACAATAGGGTCGGCAGCTGCAGTGGTAACAGGACCACTCAGACATCCTCCAAGAATCTGGTGCACTTTCTCCTCGAGATCCGTGAGAGTGACCACTTGTGGAGGTCCGCCACCGGTTCGAAGCTGGTCCTTGCGGATTGTCGCCAGCTTGGACTGCAGGGGAAAGAAGGGGAAGTTCTGTTACATGATGCCCTGAGTGATCATCTCATGCCCCCCATGGTGCAAGAGCCCTTACATGATGCCTTGAGTGATCATCTCATGCCCCCCATGGTGCAAGAGCCCTTACATGATGCCTTGAGTGATCATCTCATGCCCCCCATGGTGCAAGAGCCTTTACATGATGCCTTGAGTCAAATGTGCATATGTGTGCCCAGAAAGGGCCATGGGTGCTTGCTGACAGATGGCCATTGGGGCATCATGGCTACAGGGTGCGCGAAGTCAGGTGCAGATGGAGGGAATCAGAAGTTTGCATAAACAACACTCACCCTAACGACCCGAGTGAGGTCGTTGAATTTCTTCCTGCACTGAACAGGGCTCCTGGTCACCATGCTGCTGGAGTTGACCCTCTGACAAACATCCCTCCAAGCTCGGCGGTACTCCTTTTGATTCAGCCTCCTGCTATTGTCAGGATAGAGAACATCTCGACGGCGCTCCACTGCGGACACCAACTGCTCCAGAGCCTTAGTGCTGAAGCGCTCTGCTCTCTGTCTCACCTTCTCCATCTTGACCAAGTTTTTGCGCCAGAGAAGTGCGAGTGCCGATTCTGAGGTCTACAGGGCGATGAGTGTGGAAGCTGAGGCTGACTGACCCACCCCTTTAAGAGCCAGCCGGCGCCTGGAAGTCTCGTGGTTATCGGTAATTGAGATCACCTGCGCTGCGCCCGTCCGCGCCGAGATTGGGTAGCGCCGGAAGTTTTGTGCCTTAGGAGGCCCGTGCAACATCTGAATTCACGCCTCAATCCCCTTTGGGGGCGATGCAACCCAATATCACGCCAGGCGGCGATAAGTTTCGTCTGGCTATAAACTTTGCACAGCGCCATTTCTAACGCCTCAAGCGGGGCTAGACCCAATTTCTAGGCCATTGAGTTTTTTTTTAAATCCCCTCTCACAGGGATGAAAGGCCCATCAACCAAACAAAATCCAGCTCAATTTTAAAATGGAAAAAAGAACGACTTGCATTTATGTAGTGCCATTCACAATCTCAGGTCATCCCAAAGCGCTTTACAGCCAATTAAATACTTTTTGAAGAGCAGTCACTGTTGTAATGCAGGAAACATGGCAGCCAATTTGCACACAGCAAGCTCCCACAAACAGCAATGTGATAATGACCGGATAAACTGTTTTTGTGATGTTGATTGAGGGATAAATATCAGCCAGGACACTGTGGATAACTCCCCTGCTCCTTTTCGAAATAGTGCCATGGGAATCTTTTAAATCCACCTGAGAGGGCAGACAAGGCCTCAGTTTAACGTCTCATCTGAAAGACGGCACCTCTGACAGTGCAGCTCTCCCTCAGCACTGCACTGGACGGTCAGCCTAGATTTTTGTGCTCAGGTCCCTGGAGTGGGACGTGAACCCACAACCTTCTGGCTCAGAGGTGTGAGTGCTACCCACTGAGCTGAATCAAAACTGAGGGGCAAGCAGCAGAATCCAGATGTCCCCAATTTTATTCCAATTGAAATTTAGACTGATTCGGTTAAACAGAAAAAACAAACTGCAAATGTTGGAATTCTGAAATTAAGACAGAAAATGTTGACAGACCTATGTAGTTCAATTATTTTCTGTTTAGATTCATTCAGAGTATTATTTTCTTCCACAGGGAACTCACTTTTCTCATCAAAAAGGACAGCAAAATTGCACAAGAGAGATCAAAATGAGACCATCATATGTTACTCCCATGAAATAGATTTTCTGTTGATGATAGCTTGAAACTAATTTTCTCCTTTGATTCTTAAAGGCATCATTAGTGGGCATCAGAAGAAGGTAGAATCTAGTCCAAAACCCCCTCCACAGGATCGACATTCACTGTTCAGGCTACCTGCCCACCGTTAATAGCAATGGATTCCTGTCAGTAGAATAAGAGTTGAGTTGTGTGTTTCTGTGGCACTCGGATAATCACAAAATTAATTATTATGCCACCAGTCCACAGACCATAAGAGGTTCGCAACACTACAGCGGTGAGAAGTTTGCTGGGGAAAAAGGAAAATCAAGCAACAGAGGAGCAAGCACGGGAGCTAGGAATTTTTTATTTTGTTATGGAATCCAATTCATGGTTTCTAACTTTGCTCAAAACTGCTGTTTGATTGACTTCTGCAATCAAACTGTGGTTCTCCACAGCGGGTAGATTATTTGTGCCTCATTATAACTGCACTTGGTACAAGCTATTTTAGATGATTGTGACTAAATTGCTGTTGCAAGTGGGCCAAATGTTTTTTCTCACAATTACTTAATCTGTGACACAGGCACCTGGGTCTTTTGGGAGAACAAGAATGATTAGGTTGTGTGACACGGTTTGCCTCAAATTTCAGAACACCAAGAAGGTTTTCAAAAGTACACATTATCTCTACTTTATATCACAACAATTCAAAGATCCAAATAACCTAATAGTTATATTTCTTCAAGTTATTGATGAATAAAGCAAGGTCAGGATTGGAACATTTCCACAGAATATTGCGTTCATTACCCCAGCTGTTCTGCTGAAATGATTATTTTAATGCAATTCTACAATAATTCAGATAATTATTTATCAGCTGCACAAAACTATTCCCTGACCGTAATCATATTTTCTAATATATATTTACTAACCCTAAGCACTTGCTGTATGTCCAGGACATGAAGGCCTAGCATGGGTAGGCATGAGGCCCACCTGATATCCCATTTATATGAGACTGGCGAGCGGCAGACACCTGCTGGGCCTCCTCAGGCAGCTCGCTGGTGAAGAGTATTTCAATTCTGGGCCTGGGAGAGGGGGAGAGGTGATCAGGAGGGAGGAGCGGGTGCAGCAATGACTGTGTTCATGGAATCCCATCTTTCCATAGGGAGCCTCAAACATATGCAAAGGGCCTAACGCCTGTTTTAAGAGTGGGTCCTGGATGCCTCTTATACTGCCTTCACCAATATGACGCCGCGCTCTTCCAACACCTAATGAGTGCCCGTGTGCCATATTGGATGCTTAGGCACCCATTTTGCATCTGAAAAATGGCTCAGCAACTCCAAAGTATTTAAACCCTTCCAATCAGGTTTCTGCCCCACCCGGGCACTGAAACGGCCGTTATCAAAGTCACAAATTATATCCTATGTGACTGTACCATGGTAAACTATCCCTTCTCATCCTTCTTGACCTGTCTGCAGCCTTTGGCATGTTTGACCACAGAATCCTCCTCCAACACCTGTCCTCCATTGCCCAGCTGGGTGGGACTGCACGCGCCTGGTTCCATTCCTAACTGTCCAGTCATAGCCAGAGAATCACCTGAAATGGCTTCACTTCCCCCTCCCGCACTGTTACCTCTGGAGTCCCCCAAGGATCTATCCTTGACCCCCCTCCTATTTCTCATCTGCATGCTGCCCCTCAGTGACATCATCTTTCAATATTGGGAAGACCGAAGCCATTGTCTTCAGTCCCTGCCACAAACTCCATTCCCTAACCACCTTTCCTTGGCCACTGTGAGGCTGAACCAAACTCTTCGCAACCTTGGTGTCCTATTTGACACTGAGCTGCGCTTCCGACACCATTTCCACTTCAGCAACAAGACTGCCTACTTCCACCTCAATAACATCGCCCGTCTCCACCCCGCCTCAGCTCATCTTCTGCTGAAATCCTCCTCCATGCCTTTGTTACCTCTAGATTTGACTATTACAATGCTCTCCTGGCCAGCCTTCCACCTTGCACCCTCCATAAACGTGAGGTCATCCAAAACGTTACTACTCGTATCCTAACTCACGCCAAGTCCCATTCACCCATCACCCCTGTGCTCGTTGACCTACATTGGATCGGTTTGGCAAAGCCTTGATTTTAAAATTCTCACCCTCGTTTTCAAATCCCACCATGGCCTCACTCCTCCCTATCTCTGTAACTTCCTCCAGCCCCACAACCCTCCACGATCTCTGCTCCTCCAATTTTGGTCTCTTGCATATCACCGATTTTCTTCGCTCCACTATTGGTGGTCGTACCTTCTGCTGTCAAGGCCCTAAGCTCTGGAATTCCCTCCCTAAACCGCTCCACCTCTCTACCTCTCTCTCCTCCTTTAAGACACTCCTTAAAACATAAAACATAATTTGTTGGCAAAGCTTTGGGTCACTTGTCCTAATAATACGACTTTATTGTGTCAAATTCTGTTTGAATCACTCCTGTGTAATACCTTGGGATGTTTTACTACATTAAACGACAAAATTAATTCTCACTTGGAGCCAGCCAGCATGGATGTTAAGGGCAAATTATATCTGACTAACCGGATTGAGTTCTTTGCTGAAGTAACAGAGTTGATGAAGGTAGTACAGTAGTTGTTGTATATATGGACTTTCAAAAGGTATTTCATAAAGTATCTCACAACAGATTTATTCGGTAATTAGAAGCACATGCTATTAAAGGGACTGTGGTAACTTGGTTACGAAATTGGCTAAGGGATAGAAGGCAGAGAGTAGTGGTGAGAGAAGTAGTAGTTCTGACTGGAGAGAAGGATGCAGTGGGGTCCCCCAGGACTCAGTATTGGGACCATTGCTTTTCTTGTTATATATAAATGACCTGGACTTGGGTTTAGGGAGTACAATTTTGAAGTTTGCGGTGATACAAAAACCTGGCAATATAATAAATAGTGAGCATGATAGTAGCAGACTTCAGGAGGACATAGACAGCCTGCTGAAATGGGCAGATACATGGCAGATACAATTTAATGTGGATAAGTGTGAAGTGATGCAATTTGGAAAAACAACATAGTGAGGCACTATAATCTAAATGGTGCTATTTTGAGGAGGTGTAAGAACAAAGGGACTTGGGAGTGCATATTCACAAATCCTTGAAGGTTGTCGGGCAAGGTGAAGCAGTTAAGGTGAAGGGATAATTATTGGTCCTAGCCCTTTTCAGGCTACACCGAGTGGATACATACTGGAGCATTCGCAATGCTGAGGACGTCGTGGATAACATGTTTAGGGAGTTGGTCACACCGCAGGTAAAGGCTGCACAGGCAGGAAGAGAATGGGTGACCACCAGGCAGAGTAGTAGGCGCAGGCAGGTTGTGCAGGAGTCCCCTGTAGCCATCCCCCTCTCAAACAGATGTACTGCTTTGGATATTGGTGAGGGAGATGGCTTATTAGAGGAAGGCAGCAGCAGCCAACTTCCTGGCACCGTGCGTGGTTCTGCTGCACAGGACGGGAGGAAAAAGAGTGGGAGAGCTATAGTAATAGGGGATTCTATTGTAAGGGGAATAGGTAGGCGTTTCTGCAGCCGTAAACGAGACTCCAGGATGGTATGTTGCCTCACTGATGCAAGGGTCAAGGATGTCTCAGAACGGCTGCAGAACATTTTGGAAGGGGAGGGTGAACAGCCAGTTGTCATCGTGCATATAGGTACCAACGATATAGGTAACAAATGGGATGAGGTCCTAAAAGCTGAATATAGGGAGTTAGGAGGTAAGTTAAAAAATAGGACCTCAAAAGGTAGTAATCTCAGGATTGCTACCAGTGCCATGTGCTAGTCAGAGTAGAAATAGAAGGATATTTCAGATGAATACGTGGCTAGAGGAATGGTGCAAAGGGGAGGGATTCAAATTCCTGGGACATTGGAATCGGTTCTGGGGGAGGTGGGACCAGTACAAACCGTACGGTTTGCACCTGGGTAGGACTGGGACCGATGTCCTAGGGGGAGTGTTTGCTAGTGCTCTGGGGGAGGGTTTAAACTAAAATGGCAGGGAGTTGGGAACCTGAGTAGGGAGACAGAGGAAAGGCAAACAAGGCTAGAAGCAAAAGGAAGGAAGGAGAAATCAAAGGTGGCAGTCAGAGAAATCAAGGGTTTAAATCAAACATGGCCACAGTAAATAATAATTCTAAAAGGTGCAAGAGTGTTAAAAAAACAAGCCTGAAGGCCTTGTGTCTTAATGCGAGGAGCATTCGTAATAAGGTGGATGAATTAGCTGCGCAAATAGAGATAAACAGATATGATATGATTGGGATTACGGAAACATGGCTCCAGGGTGACCAAGGCTGGGAACTCAACATCCAGGGGTATTAAATATTCAGGAATGATAGGCAAAAAGGAAAAGGAGGTGGGGTAGCATTGCTGGTTAAAGAGGGGATAAACACAATTGTAATGAAGGATATTAGCTCTGATGATGTGGAATCTGTATGGGTAGAACTGGGAAATGCCAAGGGGCAGAAAATGTTAGTGGGAGTGGTATACAGACCTCCAAACAGTAATGCAAAGGTTGGGGATGGCATTAAACGGGAAATTAGAGACACGTGCAATAAGGGCACAACAGTTATCATGGGTGACTTTAATCTACATATAGATTGGGCTAACCAAATTAGTAACAATACTGTGGTGGAGGAATTCCTGGAGAGTATTGGTTTCCTGGACCAATATGTCGAGGAACCAACTAGAGATCAGGCCATCTTAGAGTGGGTATTATGTAATGAGAAAGGATTAATTAGCAATCTTGTTGTGCGAGGCCCCTTGGGGCGGAGCGATCATAATATGATTGAATTCTTCATTAAGATGGAGAGTGAAGTAGTTGACACAGAGACTAGGGTCCTGAATTTAAATAAAGGAAACTACGATGGTATGAGGCGCAAGTTGGGTAGGATTGATTGGGGAATGTTACTCAATGGGTTTGTAAGATTCGAAAATTTTCAGCAAAAATCACGCAAGAAAACTGGATAAAATAAGACTGTTTATTGACCAAAGTAAGCTTGCACAGAAAAACCTTTGATAAAAGGGCATACAAAATGGCCGCCAGGCCCCGTGATCAGTTTCTGAACCAGTTTATTTCTGTTACTGCAAGCTAGACAGGCTTGTGGATTGAAGACAGTAAACCCGCGAAAGCCAGTATCTGGGAACCGAAACTCAGAGCAACAGCATACATATTCAATGGATTATAAGTACAGGATGGGGCCCATCAAGATATGGGCGGACAATGTAAAAACACTTATACCCATTTATTGTACAAAGGAAAAACCGTTTAGCAGCCATCAAGGAAAATGTCCGGACCGATCAATATGCGAACCGAGCCGCGGTGACAATACAAAGGACATTAACAGACATTATCGGCCAGGAAGGCCAGTTCAAGTTATCACCGGCTCCGTTACAAGACAAAGCGCCCCTGCAGAGATCTCTGCCCGCCAAAATTAATACAAAGACAGGACTATGATTTGGCGGGAGATAAGACTGTCCCAAAAGAGTATAACTATGGATTGAAAGTCCATCTAAGTGACTTGGACAACTTCGTACTTCTTCACTGCTACGGCTTCTTGTTGGGCGACTTCAGGCTTCCATTTCTTCAAGAACTTTCTTCTACGAGGAACGAACGAAGGGCGGACGGTGCCCGGATCGGCGCCTCTTCCACTTCGGCAGATCGATGAAAACGTTTTCGTCTTTTTAAAGACGGACTGTTTCGGAAAAAGGACAACGTGGCCGGTGTTCAGCCAAACAAGGCTCGGCCACGACGAGAAGACGACAAGGGTGGCCCGGGTACTGGGGTCGGGAGATCATCGACGACCCAGGCCGACGGAGAAGAAACCCTCTGGAGAACCGGCAATCGATGCCACAAGATTCTCCCATGTGCATAACCTGCATCTAGGTCTACTCCATGAACCCAAATCCACGATTGTGGATCTCAACCTTGACGAGCGCTCATCGAGGCTGGGTCTACCCCACCGCCTCGAGGGAGGAGAGAATATCGACTGCGCCAGAAGCTTCCAATCCACGTGACGACGGGAAGCGGTGTCAAAAAGGCTGCGAACCCCTTTTCGCGATTTCGAGAGTGGTGAGCATGATCCCAAGTTCCCCAGGTCGAAACTTAGTTTAGGTATAGGGGAGGGAGTTAAGGGAAATCGTAATGTGTTTCCCCTTTTACGATGTGCCGTGTGTTCCCCATTTCCATAGAGTCAAGTTCATAAATTTGTGCATGATTGTAGTTACTTTAATCTGTGCCTATGACATGTATTTTGTAATGCTTCAAACTGTTCAAAAATAAAAGCATCCATTTCGTGCTATTCAGCCTGGTCTATTGAGTCCTCTTCTCTGCACTACTGTTCTCTGCATCTAAGTCCAAGGTCTAGAACCGTAGGGGGGGTGGGTCGAACCACTCAAGGGTAATTCTTGCACGAAGCCTGGCAGGGGGCCAGAACGGGCAAGAGAGCAGGAAAAATCCCCCTACAGGTTGACGGTGGATAGGCAATGGCAAACATTCAAAGATCGCATGGATGAACTACAGAATTTGTTCATTCCTGTTTGGCATAAAAATAAAACAAAAAAGGTGACTCAACCATGGCTAACAGGGGAAATTAGGGATAGCATACGATCCAAGGAGAAGACATATAAATTGGCCAGAAAAAGCAGTAAACCTGAGGATTGGGAGCAGTTTAGGATTCAGCAATGGAGGACAAAGGGATTAATTAAGAGGGGGAAATAGAGTATGAGAGTAAGCTTTCAGGGAACATAAAAACTGACTGTAAAAGCTTTTATAGATATGTGAAGAGAAAAAGGTTGGTGAAGTCAAGCATAGGTCCCTTGCAGTCAGAATTGGGAATTTACAATGGGGAACAAAGAAATGGCAGACCAATTAAATACATACTTTGGTTCTGACTTCACAAAGGAGGACACAAATAACCTCCCAGAGATGTCAGGGAACATACCGTCTAATGAGAGGGAGGAACTGAAAGAAATCAGTATCTGTAGGGAAATGGTGTTAGGGAAATTGACGGGATTGAAGGCCGATAAATCCCCAGGGCCTGATAATCTACATCCTAGGGTACTTAAGGAAGTGGCCCTAGAAATAGTAGATGCATTGCTGGTCATCTTCCAAAATTCGATGGACTCTGGAACAGTTCCCATGGATTAGAGGGTAGCTAATGTTACCCCACTATTCAAAAAAGGTGGTAGAGAGAAAACGGAGAATTATAGACCGGTAAGCCTGACATCGGTAGTGGGGAAAAAGCTAGAGTCCATTATAAAAGATGTAATAGCAGAGCACTTGGAAAACAATGGCAGGATCGGACAAAGTCAACATGGATTTACGAAAGGTAAATCATGCTTGACTAATCTACTGGAATTTTTTGAGGATGTAACTGGTAGAATAGATAAGGGAGAACCAGTGGATGTGGTGTATTTGGACTTACAGAAGGCTTTCGATAAGGTCCCGCATAAGAGATAAGTGTGTAAAGTTAAGGCACATGGGATTGGGGGCAAGGTACTGACTTGGATAAAGAACTGGTTGGCAGACAGGAAGCAAAGAGTTGGAATAAACGGTTCTTTTTCCGAGTGGCAGGCAGTGACTAGTGGGGCACCACAGGGATCGGTCCTAGGACCCCAGCTATTCACAATATATATAAATAATCTAGACGAGCGAACTAGATGTAATATCTCCAAGTTTGCAGATGACACAAAGCTGGGTGGGCGTGTGTACTGTGAGGAGGATGCAGAGAAACTCCAGTATGATTTGGACAGGTTGGGTGATTGGGCAGAAGCATGGCAGATGCAGTATAATGTGGATAAATGCGAGGTTATCCACTTTGGTGGCAAAAACAGGAAGGCAGATTATTATCTGAATGGCAATAGATTGGGAGAAGGGGAAGTGCAACGAGACCTGGGTGTCCTTGTGCACCAGTCGCTGAAGGTAAGCATGCAAGTGCAGCAGACGGTTAAGAAGGCAAATGGTATGTGATATGCCTATCAATTAGTCCAATAAAAGGCGACGAGTTAAGAACGTAACTGAAGGTTTTTATTGGCTAAATAACAGAGCCCACCCTCGTGGGTGATCCGATCCAACAGGGAGGAATACTAGCCAGTCAGCTACCTTTATACCTGGGCAGGTAATGGGCGGAGTCGGAGGTGGTCAGCCCAGGTATAACAGTGCGACAAGAGGCGACCTCGTGTAGTGATGTGACAGTGAGAACAGTGAGAACAATATACAGTGATAACTATAACAGTGGTTTACCACATTCACCCCTTGTTTAGATTAGAGTCCGGCGGGGTGAAGTGTATTACCAGCTCTGGTATGTCAGTCTGTCCGGAGGCTTCGTTAGCCTCTCCGATCGTCGCAGCGGCGGTGTTACATTATCCGGTGTTAAAGCTGGTGTCTGCGTAGTCGGCAAAGGCTCGTGGGGTTCCGGCATGCCGTCTACCTCGGCTGGACTCGGGGGGTTGGGAGGGGGGGGTGAGGGTGCGAGGTCTCGTAAGGAGACAGTGTCCTCCCGTCCGTCTGGGTAAGCCACATAGGCGTACTGGGGGTTGGCGTGCAGGAGGTTCACCTTCTCGACCAGGGGGCCCGTTTTATGGGCCCTCACGTGCTTTCGCAGCAAGACGGGTCCCGGAGAGGTCAGCCAGGTTGGTAGGGTGGTTCCCGTAGTCGACTTCCTGGGGAAGACAAACATTCGAGCATGGGGGGTGGTGTTAATGGCAGTGCAAAGTAGTGACCGGATGGAGTGCAGCGCAATCGGGAGGACCTCTTGCCAGCAGGAGGTTGGGAGGCCCTTAGACTTTAAGGCTAAGAGGGTGGCCTTCCATACCGTCGCGTTCTCTCTTTCCACCTGGCCGTTCCCTCGGGGGTTGTAGCTGGTGGTCCTGCTTGCTGCAATACCCCTCTCCAATAGGAACTGACGGAGTTCCTCGCTCATGAAGGAGGCGCCCCGGTCACTATGTATATAGTTCGGGAACCCGAACAAGGCGAAGAGTTTGTTCAGGCATTTAATGACCGTGTTACTGGTCATGTCTGGGCAGGGGAAGGCAAAGGGGAAACGGGAGTACTCATCAACGATGTTGAGGAAGTACACATTACGGTCGGATGACGGTAGGGGCCCCTTGAAGTCGATGCTCAGACGCTCGAAGGGGCGGGTGGCCTTGATCAGGCTTGCTCTGTCCGGCTTATAGAAGTGCGGTTTGCACTCAGCACAGATCTGGCAGTTCCTGGTCATGGTCCTGACCTCCTCGATGGAGTATGGCAGGTTGCGGGCCTTAATGAAATGGTAGAGTCTGGTGACTCCGGGGTGGCAGAGGTCATTGTGGAGGGTCTGAAGTCTATCACTTTGCGCGCTGGCGCATGTAATGCGTGAAAGAGCATCAGGGGGGTCGTTCAGTTTACCGGGCCGGTACAAGATCTCATAATCATAGGTGGAAAGCTCGATTCTCCACCTCAAGATTTTGTCGTTCTTGATCTTGCCCCTCAGCTTGTTATTAAACATGAAGGCAACCGAGCGTTGGTCGGTGAGGAGGGTAAATCGTTTGCCTGCCAAGTAGTGCCTCCAGCGCCGTACTGCCTCCACAATTGCCTGGGCTTCCTTCTCGACCGACGAGTGTCGGGTCTCGGGGCCCTGTAGGGTCCTTGAGAAGAAGGCTACCGGCCTACCCTCCTGGTTAAGGGTAGCGGCTAGGGCGAAGTCGGATGCATCGCTCTCCACTTGGAAGGGGATTGACTCATCCACTGCGTGCATTGTGGCCTTGGCTATGTCTCCCTTAATGAGGGAGAAGGCCGCGCACGCCTCTTCCGTGAGGGGGAAGGATGTGGTTTTCAGGAGGGGTCTGGCTTTGTCCGCATAATTGGGTACCCATTGGGCATAGTAGGCGAAAAGCCCCAGGGTTCTCCTAAGTGCTTTTGGACAGTGGGGGAGGGGTAGCTCCATGAGGGGGCGCATTCTTTCGGGGTCGGGGCCGATGACTCCGTTCTCTACTACACAGCCAAGGATGGCAAGGCGCGCTGTGTTAAACACGCATTTCTCCTTATTGTAGGTGAGGTTCAGCCGTTGGGCCGTACGGAGGAATTTCTCCAGATTCACGTCATGGTCCTGCCGGTTGCGGCCGCAGATGGTGACGTTATCGAGATAGGGGAAAGTGGCCTGTAGTCCGTTCTGGTCAACCATCCGGTCCATCTCCCGTTGGAAAACCGAGACCCCGTTGGTGACACCAAAGGGGACCCTAAGGAATTGGTAGAGGCGGCCATTCGCCTCGAAGGCGGTGTACTGGCTGTCCTCCGGGCTGATGGGGAGTTGGTGGTAGGCCGACTTGAGGTCGATGGTCGAGAATACGCGGTATTGTGCAATCTCATTGACCATGTCCGATATGCGGGGGAGGGGGTATGCGTCCAGCTGGGTGTATCTGTTTATGGTCTGGCTGTAGTCGATAACCAGGCGATTTTTGTCGCCGGTCTTGACTACCACCACCTGGGCACGCCAGGGGCTGCTGCTCCCCTCAATAATGCCCTCTTTCAGGAGTCGCTGCACCTCAGAGCTAATGAAGGCTCTATCCCCAGCGCTGTACCGCCTGCTCTTAGTAGCGACAGGTTTGCAGTCGGGGGTGAGGTTAGCGAACAGGGAAGGTGGCGGTACCTTGAGGGTGGATAGGCTGCAGGTGTTACGCGGTGGGCGGTTTAACTTTCGCTGGTTGTCGACTGTGAGTGGGGGGAGGGGTCCACCGTATGCTAGGGTTACACTTTGGAGGTGGGATTGGAAGTCCAGCCCTAGTATGACGGCAGCGCACAGCTGGGGGAGTACGAGGAGTTTAAAATTTTTATACTCTGTCCCTTTAACCGACAATGTCACGACACAGTAGCCGCTGATGTCTGTGGCGTGCGACCTCGATGCCATCGAGATGCGGCTGCGCGTTGGCAGGACGGGGAGGGAGTAGTGGCTCACCGTGTCTGGGTGGATGAAGCTCTCCGTGCTTCCGCTGTCGAACAGGCAGGTCGTGGCGTGGCCGTTGACTTTGATGTCCATCATTGAGCTGGCCAGGTGGTGCGGGCGGGCTTGATCCAGGGTCACGGAAGCTAGGGTGTAGATGAGCGCGTCGTTGTCATGACAAGATGGCGGCGAAGATGGCGGCCCCCGTAGTTCACATGAGGCTCTGTTTAAATCGTTTGCCCCGCACAAAGATGGCCGCCCCTGCTGTTCCCATGAGGCTCTGCAGGCTTCGGCTGCCCCGCACAAAGATGGCCGCCCCTGGTTTTCCCATGAGGCTCTGCAGGCTTCGGCTGCCCCGCACAAAGATGGCCGCCCCTGGTTTTCCCATGAGGCTCTGCAGGCTTCGGCTGCCCCGCACAAAGATGGCCGCCCCCAGGGTTCGCATGAGGCACTGCTGGCTTCTGAGGATTTGCTTCTGCAGGCCTTGGAGAAGTGGCCTTTCTTGAGGCAGGTTTTGCAGGTCGAGTTTTTGGCTGGGCAGCGCGACCTCGGATGCTTCTCCTGGCCGCAAAAGAAGCAGCCAGCGGCCCGATCGGGGTTGCCTGATGTCGGGGCCGGTACCGGGGCTAGCGGGCCCGGTCGGATCCGTGATGCAGACGCTGAGGTAGGTCCCGGGGGCAGCGCTGTGAAGGGTGGTGGGGTGGGGGTCGGGCCCGAGTCCCAGGGTCGCGAATAGTACCTGGCAAACGCTTCCTGGTCTTGCTGGGTGGCCTCTAGGGTGAGGGCGAGGGCTTCGGCCTTGTCCAGGTCTATGTCCTTAGCTTCAAGCAGTCTTTGCCGTGTGTAGTCGGAACGTAGGCCTCTCACCAAGGCGTCGCGGACATTGTCTTCCATGTTCGCAGTAGCCGTCACCGCTTTAAAGTCACAGTTCCTGCCGAGTTGTCTCAGCGCTCGTGAAAATTCAGCTATCGATTCTCCTGGCTGTTGCTGGCGAGATCTTAAGAGATGCCTAGTGTACATGTAGTTTACCTGTTTCAGTAGGTTGATGGCGTCGTCGTACGTAGTCATGTCCTGAATGAGTGTATATACTCTCGGGCTCGCTTGGGCTTTCAGGACTCTTAGTTTGGATCTCTGAGGGATGACGGCTTCCTCCAGGTACGATTCGAAGCAGTCCAGCCAGTGTTTGAAGTCGTTGGCTGAGTTTGGTGCCTGTGGGTTTAGATCCAGGTATGGTGGTTTCAAGGCTTGCAGCCAAGCCGGCTGGTGTGGCCCGTTGTCTGGAGGCTGCTGTTGCTGTGCTGCTGGGTGAGCTCCTTGCTGTTGCTGTTCATTATCAGACATCTTTAAAATTTAGTCAATAAAATTGATATGCCTATCAATTAGTCCAATAAAAGGCGACGAGTTAAGAACGTAACTGAAGGTTTTTATTGGCTAAATAACAGAGCCCACCCTCGTGGGTGATCCGATCCAACAGGGAGGAATACTAGCCAGTCAGCTACCTTTATACCTGGGCAGGTAATGGGCGGAGTCGGAGGTGGTCAGCCCAGGTATAACAGTGCGACAAGAGGCGACCTCGTGTAGTGATGTGACAGTGAGAACAGTGAGAACAATATACAGTGATAACTATAACAGTGGTTTACCACAGTATGTTGGCCTTCGTAGCGAGAGGGTTCGAGTACAAGAACAAGGATGTCTTGCTGCAGTTGTACAGGGCCTTGGTGAGTCCACACTTTTGAGTCTTGTATGCAGTTTTGGTCGCCTTATCTGAGGAAGGATGTTCTTGCCATGTAGGGAGTGCAGCGAAGATTCACCAGACTAATACCTGGGATGGCAGGAATGACGTATGAGGAGAGATTGTGTCAATTGGGTTTGTACTCACTGGAGTTTAGAAGAATGAGAGGGGATCTCATTGAAACTTATAAAATTCTAACAGGACTGAACAGACTGGATGCAGGAAGGATGTTCCTGATGGCCAGAGAGTCCAGAACCAGGGGTCACAGTCTAAGGATAATGGGTAAGCCATTTAGGACAGAGATGAGGAGGAATTTTTTCACCCACAGAGTGGTGAACCTGTGAAATTCTGTACCACAGAAGGCAGTGGAGGCCAATTCATTAAATATATTCAAGAAAGAGTTGGATATATTTCTTAAGGCTAAAGGGATCAAGGGATATGGGGAGAAGGCAGGGACAGGGTACTGAATTTGGATGATCAGCCATGATCTCATTGAATGGCGGAGCATGCTCGAGGGGCCGAATGGCCTACTCCTGCTCCTATCTTCTATGTTTCTATGTTTCTATGGATCAGGCGTATTCCCCAGATGTTCACCTTCAACTAAAGTTAGAGATAGCCGAATCCTATAAGACACTTAATTGGGTCTAAAGGTCCAGACTATCTCGCCCTAAAGGAAAGGAATGACTTGAGGATGTTACCATCCTCCAGATAGCACTTTAATAAGTTTAACTAGACTGTAACCTTACAGATATTATGAGGGTCCGGAATATGCCCCAGAATTCTGTTACTCCTCACCAAAGAATGTACAGACATTGAGTTCGCGAGTTTGATACAGAAATACTATGTGAGACAATTCTACAAATATATAGATTTATTAAAGAACCAACATGTAGTTAACAGCTGGTGAGTCAACCGCAACTTTAACAGTTCAAAATACAAATAGCTTACATTTCTTATTCTCAGAGATCCTTATTCTCAAATCTTAACGTCGTTACATTTTTACATTTCTTATTATTTCTAATCCAGGATATCCACCAAAATCAAATAAGAGTACCTTTTGATCCCCAAGACTCAGAATTAAAAACTTACAGAGCCTGCCTCTGAAGTTGAGAATCACTTGCCCCTTCCAGCGACTTCCAACTTCCTATCTGAAAGTTCCATGTTTTATACTCTTTTTCAGTGGTATATCCTTTGAAGTTTTCTGCTTATGTAAGCTAATTATCTCTAGTCATTCTTTCTGTTGACTTCTTTCTAATCTTACTGTCAGTTCAGTTGTTAACTTGCAGAATCCTTTAGGTGTTCAAATTTTGGCATAAAAAAGGGTTATGACAGATGTATCTATTTGATGCCATTCTTATGAAGTTTCTTTCATCCAATTATTAAATCACTTTAGCTGGTTATAAGCCAGACTTAGTGGGGGGAAAATTCAGCATCGCTCTGTTTGGGGCGCGATTATCGGCCGTGCGCAATGTTTAGCGCCTGCCGCTAATTATCGCCTCCGACGGCAAACTTGGCTTTTATCGCCCCTGGAGGTGATTGGAGCGCCAAATCAGGCGCTACACACTGTAAGATTCGCGAAATTTTCATTAAATAATCACATAGAAAAGTAGGGTTAATAAAACAGCTTTATTGACCAAAAGAAGCTTATACAGAGAAACCTTTGATAAAAGGGCACACAAAATGGCCGCCAGACCACGTGGCCAGCTTCTGGGACCATTTGAATTTCTGTTACTGCAAGCCAGACAGGCTTGTGGATTGAGGACATTAAAAGCCCGCGAAAACCAGTTTCGGGAAGCCGAAACTCATGGAACTGAGTATACATATTGATTAGATTATAAGTACAGGACAGATTTGGGTGACAGAAGAAGACCCATCAAGAAATGGGCGGACAATTGAACGAACGCTTAAGCCCATTACACTGTACAAAGAGAAGCCGTTTAACAGCCATCCAGGGCAATCTCCAGACCGATCAATATACAAACCAAGTTACGGTAACAAAGCAAAGACATTATCGGCCCAGGAAGGCCAGTTCAGCTATCACCGACTCCCGTTATGAAGACAAAACACCCCTGCAGAGAGTTCTGCCCGCCAAAATTATTACAAAGACAGGACTATGATTTGGCAGGAGATAAGAATGGTCCAAAAAAGTATAACTGTGGATTAAGTAAAGTCCATCAGAGAGTTCTCCATCGGTACGCTTGGGGACAGACTCCATCGGAACCAAGCAGCACTTCGGTTCGGACCGTGTTCGGTGTTCGGCCAGGCAAGGCCCGGCCACGACGAGAGGACGACGAGAAGATTTCGGCTCGGAAGCCAGCTCGGCCAGGCAAGGCCCGGCCACGACGGGAAGACAACGAGGGAGGCCCGGGTACTTTTGTCGGGAGATCATCGATGACCCAGGCCGGAGAAGAAGACCCTCAGGGCCCAGGTACTCCAATCAGAAGGACAATTATGACTGTATAAAGAGTCATTGGGAGATCATCGACGACCCAGGGCCCGGTACTCCAGTTCGTCAACATCACATCGGCGAGCGCTCATCGCAGGAGAACCAAGAGGAAAACAAGCTGCGCCAGAAGCTTCCAAACCCACGTGACGACGGAAAGCTGTGTCGAAAGGCTGCAAAGCTTTTTTCGCAATTCTTAAAGTGGTGAGCATGATCCCGAGTCCCTCAAATCGAAACTTAGTTAGGTTATAGGGGAGGGGGTTAAGGGTAATTGTAATGTGTTACCCCTTTTACGATGTGCCGTGTGTTCCCCATTTCTATAGAGTTAAGTTTATAGATGTGTGCATGCTTGTAGTTGCTTTAATCTGTGCATATGACATGTATTTTATAATGCTGCAAACTGTTCAATAAAGGCATCCATTTCGTGCTATTCGACCTGGTCTATTGAGTTTTCTGCACTACAGCTCCCTGCACCTAAGTCCAAGGTCTAGGACCGTAGGGGCGAGTGGGTCTAACCACTCAGGGGTAATTATTGCAAGAAGCCTGGCAGGAGACCAGAGCAAGCAAGAGAAACCCCCTACAGAGATCCACTTGATGGCTGCGTCTAGCGGGCGCCTATCTCTTAATAGGTCAGATATCCACTGTTTTGTAAGGTTTACCTTCCCAAAAACATAATCCGCTATTCTCTCATCCATCACATTTCGTTTATTCAGACCTTGATCTAAAACACTACATTCCTGCTGCCAAGGTCCTGCCGCGGTCGCCATCTCTGTATGGGGTTTGTGATCCCAGGGAAGGGAGAAAAAGGGACCCTGTGCACCATGAAGCCATCAGGGGGTTACGACCTCGAGCTTCTGGTCGCGGACATCCCAACGGACTTGCAAGCGTTTGTGTCGGACAATCTGACCGCGTTTGCCACCCACAAGCCCGACTGTGGGAGGGTCACCGGGTTTGAGGTCAGCGTAGACGGGGACCCCATGATCCGGCCCCAAAAGCAGTATAACTTCCCCAAGAAGGCAGAACCCGACATGGAGACAGCAATATCATCCTTGGTGCAGCAGGGCGTATTGAGACAAATAGCCACTCACGTGAACTCCCCATTATGGCCAGTAAAGAAGCCGGACAATTCATGGAGGGCCACGGTGGACTATAGAGTCCTCAACAGTAACATTCCAGCCTGCGCGCCCACGGTAGCAGCAGTTGCCGACCTAATAGGGAGTATTCCAGCCTCCGCGACCATGTTCACAGTGCTGGATATCTCGAACGGTTTTTGGTCCATTCCACTGCGGCGGGAGGATCAGTACAAGTTTGCCTTTACTTTTAAAGGGCAACAGTACACTTGGAACTGCTTGCAGCAGGGTTTTCACAACAGCCTCAGCATTTTCCATCAATGCATGGCGGGAAGTTTAAAAGAATTTAGCCAGCCCAATCAGATAGTGCAGTATGTGGACGACCTACTCCTGTTCACGGACTCAAGGGAGGAGCACGGCCCACTATTAGCCGAATTATTGGAACTGCTGGAAAGGAAGGGTTTCAAGGTAAACCCAAAGAAGGCACAGATCGGCCAGCAAGAGGTGAAATTCCTGGGTCTGGCCATCCGCGCTGGAGAAAGGGCCATAGATAAGGCTAGACGGGAATCGGTGCAAGATCTACCGATCCCTAACACAGTAACGGGTGTAAGGTCCTTTTTGGGGTTGACCGGGTACTGCAGGGATTTCATCGAGGACTATGCAGCCACAGCAGCCCCGCTACTCCGACTCTTACACAAGGGAGTCGAGTGGTCTTGGGATGAGGGGTGTCAGGCAGCATTCGAGAAGTTGAAAAGGGATCTGCAGACCGTGCCAGCCTTAGGGGCCATAGATGGGGGAGAGGAGTTCTTCCTGGAAGTAGCCGCTAGTGGGGACAGCCTGAGCGCCGTGCTGCTCCAGGAGCGACACGGCAAGCTGAGACCAGTGGTCTATTCCTCCAGGGTACTCACAGATGTGGAGAGGAGTTTTTCCAATTGCGAACGGCATCTCCTGGCCACGCATTGGGCTGTGAACAGATCAGTGATCTTCACAGGAACCTCTCCCATCACCCTCCTCACCCATCACACCCCCACAAAGATGCTTCTGGATGGAAGGATTAAGGATGGGACTGTAAGCAGCGCCCGGATTGCGCGCTGGACCCTCCTCCTTTCCCAGATGGATCTCAAAGTTAAAGGTCTCTGCAAGCCGAAGCTCGCAGCCAACATGGTATATCCCGGAACAGCCCATCGGTGTTCCGTAGAAGGGGTATGGGAGGTTAACATAGGTTTACGGGCCGGGATACACCCCACAGGCCGCGAGATCTATGTAGACGGTTCCAGCACGGTATCTGCTGGCGAACGACTCACAGGGTGTGGAGTTTATGACCCTGCGGCAAACATTGCCTTGGCAATTAAGCTCCCCAGCACGATGAGCGCACAGCAAGCTGAACTGTCCGCGATGGCGTACGTGGTCACCCACCCCGAAATCTTCCCGACCCCATACACTATTTGCTCGGACAGCATGTTCACGTGCAATTCGTGTATGGAATACCTCGCCATCTGGTCCCGCCGCGGATATACCTCCGCGGACGGACGGCCTTTAACAGTTAAGCCCTTGCTGGAAAAGATCCTGGCAGCTGTGGGGGAGGAAGGGGAGGTGTTCATCCATAAGGTGAAGGCTCATTCCACCACAGAACCTCGCAGTCAGGGCAACCAGCAGGCGGATGCGCTAGCCATGGAGGGTGCCCGCAACGGCATTCTCTGGGACCCCTATGGACCCAGACCCGTGGCAGCGATCTGAGGCAAGGAGGGGACTCCAGGGAACACAGGGGTGACACCGCCACTAGACCTAAAAACTGTCCAAACCCTGGATCCCGCCCTCAAAACGGTCCTAAAAGCCATTGTTGAGGGCGAGCAGGTAGAGGGTCCGTACAATACGGCAGCCCTCTCAGTCAAGGAAGGCATGCTGTTCCGAGAGGAGCAGTGGGTTGTACCGCAGCAGCACCGGAGGGAATTCCTTCAACTGGCCCATGAGGGTCCAGGGGCAGGACACCCCGGGCCTGAGGTTACTTGGCAATGGGTAGAGCAGGCGGGATGGTGGCCGAGACTTAGAGACGATGTCCGCGAGTTCTGTGCGAGCTGTCTTGTGTGCGCTGCAAACAACCCAGACCCCCAGAAAAGGAAGGTGCCCATGGGACACATCAGGAGGGTAGAGGGACCGTGGCAGTCGATTCAGGTCGACTACATAGGGCCCCTGCCCGCCGCCCAGGGCGGGTATAAATATTGCCTTGTTCTGGTGGACGTGTTCACCAAATGGGTAGAAGCTTTCCCGTGCAGAACAGCTACGGCACTGGGTACTGCCAAGATCTTGATCCGGGAAGTGTTCTCACGGTGGGGACTCCCCCGTTTTGTTGAGTCCGATCAAGGGAGTCAGTTCACCGGTCAAGTGATGCAGAACACCCTCATGCTCTTGGGCATTGAAGGGAAGTGGCACGTAGCTTACAATCCCCAGTCATCCGGGATTGTTGAGCGCATGAACCGGACCCTCAAGGAAAAGCTGAGGAAAGAGACAATGGGCTCGCCCCAGAAATGGGCGGAGGTCCTGCCTTTAGTCCTCATGGGGATCCAAGCCAGCCAGTCCAAAAGTACGGGATACTCCCCGCACGAATTAATGACTGGGAGGATCATGCGAACACCCACCCATGTACTAGCCCCGGTGCTCACTGAGGGCCAACTCCAAGAGGTGAAACGAGACAAGTTCGTCCAGACCCTTTTGGAGCGCCTGAAACAGATTTATGGGCAGGCGGCTGGGAACATAGGGAGACAGCATCAGGGCAATCGACTGTTGCTGGAACCTCGTAAGCAACAAGAGTGGGAAGTCGGAGACCAGGTCATGGTTAGGAACTATGCCCGGGTGGGGAGTTTTGAACCACTGTACATGGGGCCTTACAGCATTGTAGACAAGGCCAGCCCCATGATTTATGCAGTGAAGGTGCCCCGACGTACAAAATGGTTTCACATTAACCAGTGCAAACTGTTTAAGGCGGGTGCACAAGGGCCAACAACAGTGGCCAGGTCTGAGGACGAAAATCCCCAGCCTGCGACAGAGTCACAGACCACACAGACTGGAACAGTGGCCTGCGTGAAGGGAGGAGTCATCCCATTGGAGTGGGAGGTCTCCCCCCTGATTTGGGATTCGGACGGGGAGGAGGCCGAACAGCTCGACCCCGCCCTTGACCCGATCACGGAGGAGGATGAGTCAGAGGACGAAGATTCCGCCCTCGACTCAAGCTCAGGGGAGGTAGGGATTGGGGGAGGAGACTCACAACCTGTAGGGACAGGTGAGGTAGAGTCGGATACCACAAATCCTGGCCCCGGGGGGGCGGAGCCAGAGGGAAGGGAGCCGGAGCCGGCAGCTGTGGTGGGACCACAGGCTGTGACGGTGAAAGCCCCAACCCCCGGTCCGTCAGCCCTGGGAGCCTCACCCAAGGCAGCCCCTCGTAGGTCGACTCGAAAGCCCCAGCCCAGAAAGCAATGGTCCAACTCTCCCTATTTTCCCCAACCTCGATACAGAGCAGCCCGAGAGAGGCACGATTCCCATTCAGCAGAGACAGGCTGCGGGGGATCAAAGCCAAAGGTCAGTGCAGCCCCGCCACAGGAAGCGGCGTGCTGCAGCCCTCACAGGAATTAGGTAGGCCGCCCGAAGGAGGGCGGCGCTGTATATAGGTTTAGGTGATGATGTTCAAGTATAAGTCATTTTAATGTCAGTTTAAGATGGTAAAAGTTTGCAATGACGGAATGTTTATAGAATAGTTTTCAAAGTCTGCCCAGTATGTGTGGTTGTTTGGAAGCAGGGTCAAGGTACCCGCGCGTCCGTTTAATTAAGCCATCACCCGTCGGGAGCCTGGCTACATCATCTTGTCGATTACAGGAACCAGGGATACAATGGAAAGGATTCTCGTAGGGATCGCGGTGATCGGGTGCGGGCTGGCCTACCGGGGCCGCACCAAGGACGTCATCATGTTCGGGTGTTCCGGGGACACAGCCCCCATCGCGACGGATGGGACGGGGAAGCGAGAGGTTGAGGAAACTGCCACCTACTTCCACCAAGGGAGATGGCCAGGATGGCTGGGGACAAATTCTACGGAATACTCCAGCAATTTCGGTTTCGCCTACCAAGAGACTTCATTAATGTGCCCTCGGGTGAGGATCCTTGCACCCAGAGTCAGCGTTACCGTGGGAAAGAAGATCTGTTTGGTGTGTAATGGGAACGTACCACTAAGTCGATGGTGGTGGTTACGAAAGCTGGGAAAGGACATGAAAAACTCTACTATCGAGTGGGAGCGGCTGGGTAACAATACCCATCGGACAATTATGGGGACTCACGGACAGTTACGTGTGTGTTGGGACAAATGGTGGGAACCAGATGAAGGAATATATGTCTGTATGTGGGGTTCGAAACGCGTCTGCCCCAAGGGCGTATCCATCTTTTTCCAGAGGCAGTGGCAGGACGAAGGAAAGGGGATGAGATGGGATGTCAGCACTCGGGCGTGCGGAGCCCCATACTCCCCGATTCCGGTAAACGCCACTGAACTCATCACCCGCCCACGCAAGCCCCTGCCCACAATCCCGGTAGCACTAGCCCAGAAGGAAGGGTGCCCCACCACCACAAAGGGGTGGTACCCACCGGTCAGATGCTGTACCAAGGGATACACTACGCGGTGGCCTCAGTGATTTTAAACCTCACTGAGGTACGATTGCCGGAGTGGTGTCCCAGAGAGATGGAACAGTTGTACCAGGTACTGTTAACCCGAATGTTCAGACAATTTTACGAGTTTGACTTTGCCGACATCGACAAGGCCAAGTTATACACCACACCACAGGAAGTTTTGGATCGGGTAGGGAGGCAAAGAAGGGGTACTGTAAATGACATTTTCACTGCTTTTAACACCGGAACGTCTGTTGTCGACGCTCTAGACAACGTGGAGCTGCAGACACAGATCAATGGTTTAAAACCCCAGTTGAGGAACATACTGACAAGCGAAAATAAGGTAGTGGGTTCTGAGCTGCATGAAGACCAAACCATGACATTACACTTAAAGGAAATAATTGCCGAGCTGGAGAAGCACGCTAGGACAGTAAATGCGATCATTAAGGAGGATCGGAATGCGTCCGATCAGGCTGCGCAGAACGAGGCTTGTGTGCTATACGGGGCGTGGTTACTGGGTGAGGGCCGCAGTAATCTGGAGGATTTAAAACAAGGTTTGGTCCCGTCCTGGATCAGCAACAAGCACTTGCAAGCGCTCCACCCTTTCGAGAACGCATTAAGTCCGTGCCAGCTCAGACTAGCCGCAGAGGCGTACCCAGTCCCAGTGGACTGCGGACGCTCGAATCACACTATCATGGGAATCGTAATAAGGATGCCGGTGTTGGGTCCCGCAGCAAGGCCCGCCCCGGTATACAGGGTGGAGAACATTGGAGTCATTCAGGGGGGTGCGCACATTCATTACGCAGTGGTCCCGCCTTATGTCATCAGATGGGAGCGTACGATGACAGGCACCGACCTCTCGGGGTGTCGTAGCCGGGGAGCACACATCATCCTGTGCCCCCAGCATTTGAATGCCTTTTTGAAACCACAGTGCGGGTTCAGAGCCGCTAGCGTGAAGCCGATAAATTGCACCATGGAGGCAATGGCAAAGGACCATGTGCCCCTGCAGGTGGCATACATCGGAGGTGGGACATACTGTGTCACCACTGCAGCGCCTCACTACCGCCATGGACAGCACGAGGGGTGTCCGGTCAGTGACAGCAGTTTCTGTTTCAAACCCAGGGCTGAAGTTCAAGTGGCACAACAACGGATTGTCCCCATTCCTGCACCCTCCACCGTTCATCTCACTGTAAAAGAGAATTTCACGGACTTGTAGCAATTCGTCGCGCATTTTGGTTATGTCATTCCCCCTCTCCCCGAACACCTCACCAAGATTTTAAAAGCCGTTATAGTTTCACAGAAGCATTTCTACACACTGGAGCAGAAGACAATAGAGATAGGGAAAGACATATTGGACATAGTCACCCCACCATGGTGGGACCTGTTCACCAATATAGAAATCCCGGCCTGGATTAGAATAGCATCCCACATCCTAGTAGTGTGTCAGGTTTTAATTGTAATATTTTTATTGTTCGTGCATTGCAAGAGAGGCAAATGCCTCCAGAGGCACGAGAACACAGGAGAATGGAGAGAACGCTATGTACGAGTGGGGGAGGAGGACACCCCTGTGTAAACAGCTAGCGTTAAAAGTTATAAGCGTCCCTCCATTTTTAGATTTTCAGATACTGCAGGGTTTAAGTGTGTGAATATTGTAATGTTATAGCCGTTTGGTGAAGTTTGTTTTTTTGATTAATAAAAGGTGTATACAGGTGGTGCAAGGAGCATTGGGCCCTTCACATCTGAAAAGATTTAGTGTGTTATAGTTTAAGGTAATACTGCCTATGATTGTCCAATTGTACACAAGGTAATTTTCTGAAATGGGAACTGCATCTGTCATGGGGGTCATGGATAGTTAATTACCGGGAATGTTTGGACGTGAGGAATCGGAAAAAATTTGCTCACCAAGGATTATTGATACTGTAAGCAAGCTATCAGTATCACAGGGGGGACTATAAGATTCGAAATTTTTCATTATATAATCACACGAGACAACAGGATTAATAACACAGCTTTATTGACCAAAAAGAAGCTTGTACAGACAAAACCTTTGATAAAAGGGCACACAAAATGGCCGCCGGACCTCGTGATCAGTTTCTTGGACCATTTGATTTCTGTTACTGCAAGCCAGACAGGCTTGTGGATTGAGAACAGTAAGCCCGCGAAAGCCAGTATCGGGAAACCGAAACTCAGGGAAATGGGCATACATATTCAATTGGATTCTAAGTACAAGACAGTTTCAGGCAAACAGGATGGGGCCCATCAAGATATGGGCGGACAATGCATGAACACTTAAACCCATTTAATGTACAAAGGAAAAAACGTTTAACAGCCATCAAGGGAAATCTCCAGACCGATCAATATGCGAACCGAGTTATGGTGACAAAGTAAAAGACATTATCGGCCAGGAAGGCCAGTTAAGCTATCACCGGCTCCCGTTACAAGACAAAGCGCCCCTGCAGAGATTTCTGCCCGCCAAAATTATTACAAAGACTGGACTATGATCTGGCGGGAGATAAGGCTGGCCCAAAAGGGTATAACTATGGATTTTGAAAAGTCCATCAGCGCCTCTTCTACCTCGGTAGCTTCGGAATTCGATCAGGACGTTTCGGACGGACATTTCGGAAAGGACAACGTGGTCGGTGTTCAGCCAGACAAGGCTCGGCCACGACGAGAATGCGGCAAGGGTGGCCCGGGTACCGTTGTCGGGAGATCATCGATGACCCAGGCCGAAGAAGAAGACACCCTCAGGAAAACCGACGATCCAGGCCGGAGGGAAAGGACATTCCGGGCCTAGCACTTCCGTGCCTCAACATCCCATTCTCGAGGTGTTTTCCTGTTCCATGAATCCAAATCCACAACAGACTTAGTGGATTTCAGCCATGACGAGCGCTCACCGAGGCTGTGTCCACTGCCTCATCACCTGAGAGAGAAAAACAAGCTGCGCCAGAAGTTTCCAAATCCACGTGACGACGGAAAGCTGTGCCAAAAAGGCTGCGAACCCCTCCTTTTCGCGAGTTTGAAAGTGGTGAGCATGATCCCGAGTTCCTCAAGTCGAAACTTAGTTTAGGTATAAGGGGAGGGAGAGGGTAAGGGTAATCGTAATGTGTTTCCCCTTTTTCGATGTGCCGTGTGTTTCCCATTTCCATGGAATCAAGTTTATAGATATGTGCATGCTTGTAGTCGCTTTGATTTGTGCTTATGATATGTATTTTGTAATGCTGCAAACTGTTTAATAATAAAAGCATCCATTTCGTGCTATTCAACCTGGTCTATTGAGTCTTTCTCTGCACTACAGTTCCCTGCACCAAAGTCCAAGGTCTAGAACCGTAGGGAAGAGTGGGTCGAACCACTCAAGGGTATTTATTGCACGAAGCCTGGTAGGAGACCAGAACGAGCAAGAGAAACCCCCTACAATGACTATCATAAGGCGTGAAGCCGGCGAGCCGAGGCGCTACCACTGAGGGCGCAGCAGAGCTGCGGCGAGTTATTGATTGAAGGCAGACACGCTGGCGCCAGTCAGCTCTTAAAGGGGGAGGGTCGATTTGGATTGCACCCACGCCCTGCACACTGCAGCCCTGAATCTAGGCCTAAACAGAGCTACTTCAAGAAAGCTACGCCCACGACTATGGAGAAGGACAGGGAGCGAGCGCAGCGCTTCAGCAAGGGTGCCCTGAAGCTTCTGGTTGGCGCAGTGGAGCGCAGGCGACTTGTCATCTTCCCTGACAGTGGCAGGAGGCCGCTGCCCAGCGAGTACAGAAAAGCCTGGAGGGAGGTGGCGAACAGAGTGACCTCCAACAGCTTGGTCCCCAGGACACCCACGCACTGCAGAAAAAAGTTCAACGACCTCACTCGGGTTGTCAGGGTGAGTACCCTTTCCAGTATCCTCTTCATCCCTGCATGGGCACCTTACTTTATGGCCAAAGAGTCCTGAAAGCCCTAATGCCCAGCCCTCATCCAACAGCTATGGGACTCTCATGAAAATCACATGCACATTCACCACTTTACACACTGTCAGGGCTATTCGACCATGGGAGACAGTGCAGGCAAGATGAGGGCTTGACACTGTCAGGGCTATTCGACCATGGAAGACAGTGCAGGCAAGATGAGGGCTTGACACTGTCAGGGCTATTCCACCATGGGAGACAGTGCAGGCAAGATGAGGGCTTGACACTGTCAGGGCTATTTGACCATGGGAGACAGTGCAGGCAAGATGAGGGCTTGACACTGTCAGGGCTATTCCACCATGGGAGACAGTGCAGGCAAGATGAGGGCTTGACACTGTCAGGGCTATTCCACCATGGGAGACAGTGCAAGCAAGATCAGGGCTTGACACTGTCAGGGCTATTCCACCATGGGAGACAGTGCAGGCAAGATCAGGGCTTGACACTGTGCTCAGAGGCCGTCCTTTCTCTTGCAGGGCAAGCTGGCCCACAATCGGAGGCAGCAGCGACGGATCGGGGAGGCCATCCTGACCTTAAAGACCTGAGCGACCTGGAGCAGCGAGTGGAGCGGATAATGGGAGGCCGGCTGATTGGCCCCGTTGCCACTGGAGATGCTGACACTGTTCTGGACAGCAATGGTAAGGTCATCACCTTTTAGACCTCTCTTTCCACTTGTGCCTCACACCAGCATCCTTTGCCACTCTCGAACCAATGCAGTGCATTGCAGCACTCATGCCTCCCTCGCTGCCACCCTGTCCTCAATCTAAAGCGACTCCTGTGCCTCCCTGCTTTCAGATGATGAATCGCCCGGTGAGGAGGCCGGCCCTCAAGCTGGCACTGCGACTGATTCAGAATTAGAGGAGGAGGAAGAGGAAGCCGGCCCATCAGTGCCACCCTCAGCTGAGGCAGCCCATGGCCATCATGGGGACACGTCTTCCCTGGAGGGGAGCAGGGGGGAAGGGTCTGATGATGGTGAAGCTCCAGGGCCCAGCGGGCTGCAGCAACGTGGGAGGGGTGGGGAAGCTCGACGGCCTTCTCCCCGGAGGGTGAGTGCGGCCTCCAGTCCTGCTACGGTGAGCGCAAAGGAGGTGCGGCTCCTTGGTGAAATAGGTGCCCAGGCTGAGCGCAGGCACATTGAGCTCATGGCTGCAGTGGCAAGGATGCCTGACTCCATAGAGTCACTGGCAAGGAGTGTTCAGGAATTCGGGGCAGCACAGGCCAGGAGTCTGCAGGAATTCAGGGCAGCACAGGCCAGGAATCTGCAGGAATTCAGGGCAGCACAGGCCAGGAATCTGCAGGACTTCGGGACAGCACAGATGGCTTCCAGCCAAGTGCTTAGTCATGCCATGCAATCATTGGCTGGTCTGATGCAGACACAGATCAGGGCCACATGGGCACTAACTGCTGCCACCCTCGCTGGATCGGCCAGGAATCACCGGGGCCCTCGCCGCGCCGCAGCAGCCCAGCAGTCTGTGCTTCAGCAGATTGCTGCGTATGCTTCAGTGCTGGCCCGTGCGAGTGCTAGTGTATCGGCCGACCAGGGAGTGCCTGTGCTCTGTCAACACTGTTACTCCTCCACTGCAGCTGCCACCACCCATAGGACAGACTGCTGCCGCCCAAGCAGAGTTGGAGCAGTCAGCAGCCGGGCCCTCCAGACCCAGAGCTGGTCCAGGCCGTCCCCCAAGGACATCTGCCGACTTACCATCTGACCCTCAGCAACTTTCCTCCAGCCTTGCTGCAGCCACTGGGGTCCCATTGAGGAGGAGCTGCAGGGCGGGAAGGGGCAAATCGCGCAAGCGAGGCGGATCACCCTCGCAGGCGAAAAAGTAGAAGGTGTGGCAAAATGTTTTTTTTTATATGAAGGCCAAGAATGTTGTGTTTGTTTTTTATATGAAGGCCGACAATGTTGTGTTTGTTTTTTATGTGAAGACCGAGAATGTTGTGTTTGTTTTTTATATGAAGGCCGAGAATGTTGTGTTTGTTTTTTATGTGAAGACCGAGAATGTTGTGTTTGTTTTTTATGTGAAGACCGAGAATGTTGTGTTTGTTTTTTATATGATGGCCGAGAATGTTGTGTTTGTTTTTTATATGATGGCCGAGAATGTTGTGTTTGTTTTTTATATGATGGCCGACAATGTTGTGTTTGTTTTTTATATGATGGCCGAGAATGTTGTGTTTGTTTTTTATATGAAGGCTGACAATGTTGTATTTTTTTTTATATGAAGGCTGAGGATCATGGTCATTTTTGTTTAACTGTTCTTTTCATTTTCTCCAGGTTGTGAGAGCCAGTTATGTGTCTGACTGTTTTTTGGTGGGTTTCTCTGTATTTGTTTGTCATGCGGGAAGGGCACAGAGTTTGTAAAATAAAAAATTGTCTTTATTCAGATTGTCCATGTTTGCACTTTGAACTATTTGTTGCCTTGGCCGGCTCAGGGTTTGCGGAGCGGCTCCATTCATGTTCTTTCAATGTCACAAGCCATTCCCTGAGAGGGGGCCTAGAACCGACTTGCAATAATCCGCCGACGGACGGCCCTTACACTTTGTGCCTCCCTCCCGTCTTGGTGCTCCTCCTCCTCCTCCTCCTCCTCCTCTGGTGGTCCTCCAATGTCTGCTGGCAGTGGCTGAGTCCTGAGGATAGCCAGGTTGTGCAGCATGCAGCACACTACAACGAAATGGGAGACTCGCTCAGGCGAGTACTGAAGGGCTCCCCTGGAATGGTCCAGACAGCGGAACCGTTGCTTGAGCACGCCGATTGTGTGCTCAATGATGTTCCTGGTCGCTTGATGGCTGTCATTGTATCGTTCTTCAGCAGGGGTGCTCGGCGCACAGAGCGGGGTCATCAGCCAGGTGCACAAAGGATAGCCCTTGTCCCCGACAAGCCAGCCTCCTGGGTGAGCCGGGGCTTTGAAAATGTCTGCCACAGAAGTCTGGTGCAGGATGAAGGCATCGTGGCTGCTGCCTGGAAAGCAGGCATTGACAGCTAGTATGAGCTGCCTGTGGTCACACACCAACTGGACGTTGAGCGAGTGGTATCCCTTCCGGTTGAGGTAATCCTCGGCATTCTCTTGAGGTGCCCGCAAAGCCACATGCGTGCAGTCAATGGCGCCCTGGACCATGGGGAAGCCCGCTATTCTTGCAAATCCCATTGCATGCACTTGCTGCTTGTCCGGCGTCATGGGGAAGGAGATGTACTGACGTCTCCTTCTGAAGAGGGCATTCGTCACCTGGTGGGTGCAGCAATGTACCGCGAACTGGGAGATATTGGCATTGTCCCCAATAGCGGATTGGAAGGAGCCGGTGGCATAGAAATTGAGAGCCACTGTCACCTTCACTGCCACCGACAGACATCCTGCTCCTCAGCTGTGGCTGCAGATCTCTCTGAAGCAGGTGGCAGATCTCAGTGACCACCTCCCTTCTGAATCGCAGCCTCCGAACACACTGTTCCTCAGACATGTTGAGATATGAGAACTGCTGGCGGTAGACCCTGGGTGGGTAAGGCCTCCTGTGCCGTCGCCTGTTGGCCCTTCTCTGTCTGGCCATGACTGGCTCTCTCTCTCTCGGCGTCTCTGAGCCCCTTGAATGCAATGCAGAAACCCAACGTTTCCACCCATTGCAGCCCCCATTATATGTGGCGACTCAAGGCTATGGCACTGAAAGTTAAATCCAAGTGCAAAGCTCTGGCCTGAAGCCAGAAATACCTGTGCAAGCGCTGAGTCAAAGCAGAAAGCTCTCTGCCTTTGTCTCTCTCCAAATATCCATCTCTCACACAGAAGGAGTGGAACAAAATGGCTGCCACAAAGAATGCAGGAAGAGTCCCCTTTAAATAGCACCCCCCGCAGGACGGGCTTAACAAGTCCAATCAATGTAAAATCACTTGGAGTGTACAAACTGCAGTAGGCAGCGGGTTGGGACCGCGACATCGAACCCAGCCGCCCCAGACCCATCTCTGTTATGTATTGTGTGTTCTATTGTGTGTTCTCCTACCACCTGTGGTGGCGCTGTCACAGGAGATAAATGGTTGGGTGTTCTCTGTTAAGTTTTAGCTCTCTTTGTTCGGAACTTTCCAGAACTTCCTTTCCTTCCAACAAAGCACTTCATGTTTGAATCTCTGAGTTCTGAGTCCTAAATTGTGTCTAGGTAGAAAGGTACCGACACAAGTGGCAACGAGGAGCGGATGAATCTGCGTACGTTACGGGTGCAGTGAGTAAACAGAAAATTTAATTTGAAACGTGAGATGGCTACTATATTAGGAAACATCGGTGATTTTGATGAAAATGTGGAGCAATGGAGCACATATACGGAACGTTTTGACTATTTTGTATTGGCGAATGCGGTGGCAAATGAAAAGGTCGTGCCTACCTTTTTGAGTGTAATCGGGCCGAAGACTTTCAATTTGCTTAGCAGCCTCGTGCAGCCAGATAAGCCAGGAACTAAAACATATAAGCAACTAGTGGAAATTCTTGGAGCACATTTTTCACCAAAACCTCTGGTTATTGCTGAGAGATTTAGATTTCACAAACGGAATCAAGAGGAGGGAGAATCAGTGAAGATGCTTATTGCTGCTTTAAAAAGGTTGTCAGAACACTGCCAGTTCAAGGAGGTGCTGAATGACACCATTAGAGACAGACTTGTGTGTGGTCTGCAAAATGCAGCCACACAGAAGCGCCTTCTTACTGAGGACAACCTTACTCTTGAAAAGGCCATTGAAGTTAGTGTCTCCATGGAGATGGTGGAAAAGGAGGCTCACCAGTTGAGTTCAACAGGGAGAGTTCACAAGATGTCGTCTGAGCCTAAAGGTGCGCGGAACGGCACATGTTACCGTTGTGGGAAAACGGGCCATCACGCTAATGACTGCTGGTGTATGGAGCTGGAATGCCGAAATTGTGGCAAAAAGGGTCACATTGAATGTGCCTGTAGAGGTAAAAAAAGAACAGACAGAGCTGGGAAGCATGGAAGCAAAATGTCTGTATTTGGACAAGAGAGGAAAAAGAGTGTTCATTCAGTGCAGTATGATGGAACAAGCAAAACAGAGGGGAGCGACACCTCTGAGGAGGAAGAGGTGCACATACTGACGGTTGCAGGTGGTTCAAATGGCTACTGGGTGTCACCACTGGTGGAGGGACAATCAGTGCGGATGGAGGTGGACACAGGCGCGGCTGTGTCCCTTGTTTCAGACACTGTCTACAACAAAATGCGAATGCATCTTACCCTTCAGCCAACAAACATTGTGCTAAAGACGTATACCGGCGAACCTGTGGCCATGAGAGGCGTCATTGAGGTGACAGTTAAATTTAACGGACAGACTGCAAAACTGCAACTATATGTGGCAAAGGGAAATTACCCATCGCTACTGGGACGTGCGTGGCTAGAGAAAATCACGCTGGACTGGCCTGCAGTCCGCATGATGTCAAAAGGGGAGTCAGGTCTGACTGCAGTGTTAAACAAACATGCAGAACTCTTCAATGGGGAACTTGGGAGCATGAAAAAGATCAGCGTGAGACTGGACATTAAACCTGACAGCAAGCCGAAGTTTCACAAAGCCCGACCTGTACCCTATGCAATTAGGCCAAAAGTTGAGGCTAACTTGGAGGCCTTAGTCGAGAATGTAGTCCTGGAGCCTGTGAGCGTGAGCAAATGGGCCACACCCATTGTTCCTGTCCTGAAAAAGGATGGATCTGTTCAAATCTGTGGGGATTTTAAAGTGACTATTAACCCGGTGCTGTCTGTGGAACAGTACCCTCTTCCCCTCATTGATGATCTTTTTAGGGGCCTGGCCAGAGGGCAAAAGTTCAGCAAAATAGACTTATGCCAGGCTTATCTACAAATGCATGTCGATGACAAATCAAAGCAGCTGCTGACAATTGTGACACACAAGGGGCTATACAGGTACTGCCACCTTCCGTTTGGAATTACGTCGGCCCCTGCTCTATTCCAAAGGGCAATGGATCAGATTTTGAGTGGACTGCCAGGAGTCCAGTGCTACCTGGACGACATCCTTGTCACTGGGACAAATGAGGAGGATCATCTTCTGAACTTGGATGCGACACTACAACGACTGAAAGAGTACGGACTCAGAATTCGTAAAGACAAATGTGAATTCTTTCAGTCTTCAGTTGAGTACCTGGGGCATGTGATTGACGCTACTGGCCTGCATAAGGCGCCGCCAAAGGTCAAGGCGATCGTGGAGGCCCCAGCACCCCAGAATGTGAGCCAGTTACGTTCATTTCTGGGGCTACTTAACTACTATGGGAAGTTTATTCCAGACTTAGCAACATTGCTGAAGCCGTTACATCAGTTGCTATGTCAAGACAAAACATGGAAATGGACTGAACTGTGCAACGAAGCTTTTGCCCAAGCAAAGAAAGCATTGCTGAATTCGGAGGTCCTGACACACTTCGACCCAAAGCTACCCATGCAGCTAGCCTGTGATGCATTACCATATGGTGTGGGAGCAGTCATATCGTTTTGGAATTCGAAAATTTCATCAGTACCTGTTTGGGAGAAGGTTCACACTCCTGACGGACCACCGTCCATTGACTTCAATCTTCGGGCCCCACACCGGAATTCCATCTCTCGCTGCAAGCAGGATGCAAAGGTGGGCTTTACTGTTGTCAGGACACACATACGACATTAAATATCGCAAATCAGACTTGCACGGCAACGCAGATGGTCTCTCGAGGCTACCCTTGCCTGTTACTCCCCCAGAGCCTCGTCAGATAGACATCTTCTACTTTAGACAAGTGGAGGGAGCACCTGTCACTGCAGTTCAGGTGCGAAGGTACACCCGCAACGATCCAGTCCTGTTTGAGGTAATGGACGATGTCATTCGAGGGAGAGCGATAGGAGATTCTCCTAGTTTGAAACCTTATGTTTCAAAAAGAAATGAGCTCTCCGTCCAGGCAGGTTGTCTTCTTTGGGGATGCCGTGTCATCATTCCGCCACCTCTGAGGGAACCTATACTGCAACAACTTCATACAGGCCACAGTGGGATGGTTCGGATGAAGGAAATGGCAAGAAGCTACTTCTGGTGGCCAGGTCTCGATGGGAGTATTGAGGAGAAAGCCAAAACATGTTCCCCATGTCAAAGGGTCCGGAATGTTCCACAGCTGGCAACCCTACACCCCTGGGATTGGCCTGCAGAAGTGTGGCAGCGAGTACATGTGGACTTCGCCGGTCCTTTCGAAGGGAAGATGTTTATGGTGGTTGTGGACGCTCGTAGCAAGTGGCCGGAGGTCACTGTGATGAGGTCTACCACGGCAGAGAAAACAATTGAGAAACTTGGTGAGATGTTCAGCCGTTATGGCTCACCAGAACAACTCGTAAGTGACAATGGCCACAATTTGTATCGCAGGAGTTTGCAACCTTCCTGCATGTGAATGGTGTCCAACACATCAGGTCTGCGCCCTATCATCCCTCTACTAACGGCCAGGCAGAAAGGTTTGTGCAAACTTTGAAGCACGCCTTGAAGGCATCGCAAGGTCAGGGCTCAATCCACCAACGTCTGAACAGCTTCCTGTTGTCCTACAGGAACGAGCCGCATGCCACAACCAAAACTTACCCCGCTTCGCTCATGATGAAGAGGCAGTTGCGGACAAGTTTTGACTTACTCAAACCTCCAAGGGCAGAACAGGTTGTCCATTGTCAACAACAAGCTCAAGTTGAAAAGAGAGAGAAAAGAGCCAAGGAGAGACGGTTTCATCCGGGAGAGCACGTCCTAGCTCGAAACTACAACACTGGACCGAAATGGGTTCCTGCTACGGTGATCGCGCAGACGGGCCCTGTGTCTTACACGGTTGAGACTGCTGAGGACGTCGTCTGGAGAAGACACACAGATCAACTGTTGCTAGGAGCAGAGACAGCCACAGAGGCTCCAACGGCTGGTTGGCCTGAACTGTTTCCGGATGATACCGCAAACCAGCATCCCTTGCCACAGTGCTCTTCTCCAACACAGGAAGTCAAAGAGACTGTTCTGACTTTCAACTGACGCAGGCACCTTCTCCATCCAGGCCTGTGTCAATGCCTACTGCTGTGGAAGCCAGCGATGACCGCCGGTATCCTGTCAGAGAGCGGCAGCCTCCAAGACACTTGGATCTGTAGGCTTAGTGACTTACCCACAAGACTGGGGCAGAATAAACCCCAGGGTAAAGTCAGGGTTTGAGGCAGTCTACCTCTACCCTAGGTTTGTTGAGTGCATTGAAAGTAACTTACCTGTTGAGGAATAATGTGGACCTTCCATTTAAGAGGGGAGGAAATGTTATGTATTGTGTGTTCTATTGTGTGTTCTCCTCCCACCTGTGGTGGCGCTGTCACATGAAATAAATGGTTGGGTGTTCTCTGTTAAGTTTTAGCTCTCTTTGTTCAGAACTTTCCAGAACTTCCTTTCCTTCCAATAAAGCACTTCATGTTTGAATCTCTGAGTTCTGAGTCCTAAATTGTGTCTAGGTGGAAAGGTACCGACACAACTGTCTCGGCTGGCGAAATCGCAGCCTTAGAATCTTACAGCATAGAAGGAGGCCAATTGGCATGGCATGCCTGTGTTCTCTTTGAAGGAGCTGTCCAATTTAATATCAGACCCCAGCTTTTCCCCCCATAACATTGCAAATGAGTTCTCTCCAATACACGCCCAATTGCCTTTTAAAAGTTCTTATGGAATCTGCTCCCACCACCCTTTCTGGTAGTGTGTTCCAGCACAGGCATGCCGTGCCAATTGGCATCCTTCTGTGCATCAAGTGAAGTAAATCTGGCCATGGTGATGCCATCTCTGGCCTCCCAGGCAGCAATGTTGTTGGGTGCTGATGCCTGTGTCCTGTGCAGCATCAGGTGATTGCAGAGAAGGTTGGTATTGTAGTTGGTGATGTTGGTGTGCCTGGTGATGTTGGTGTTGGGGCTGATCGTGGAGAGATTCAGAGGACCAAGGTGAGATTTTTTCAAGGGCACCGATGTTGCTGGAATAGATGGCAGCTGAAGTTGAGATGACAGAAGCGATCTGTCAATGGTGAGAGAGCTTGCTCCAAGGAGGTGACAGTGGATAGAGAGTTAATCCAAACACTTCCAAACTGCATACAGCTCAAAAGTGTCTTTCAAGTCCTGAAGGCTCAAGCTTCTTACATTGGAAAGTGACCAGCTGTGAAATGGAAGCTTTCATACCACTTGTGCAGCTCTCACCTATTCACAGCAATGGGGAGACATAGAGAACCCGACCTACTTACCTGACGTGATCACTGAACGATGGGAACCTTGTTAAAAAAGTGGTAAAATAGGAATAGGCTGGCAAAATAGTAGTTAACAAGCATTTAACTATCTTAAATGCTTCCCCTGCCACCATTACATGGAGGCGGGTTCGGAGCGGATTCCCAACCCTCTGTTAATCATTTAAATTTTGACAGCGGACCCTCCTCTAAACCCGCACTCTGAGCACTGGCAAAATTCAGCCCTATGATTGTATATAAATGTAAGTTGTTGTTGAAGCATCATCAAATTTCTAGACTGAAATTCTCTCAGTTTGAATTATTGGCCCAGAAATTCAGCTCTCCATGGGTGAGTATGCATGGGGTACTCACCCGTAAGCCCAATGGAAGTGCCGGTTTCCTGCATGCACTGCGCATGCGCGGGAAACCGGCACTTCCGTTCCGCTGAATGAAGGGGCTCAGAGTTCGAACGCGTGCGCAGGAGAGGCTGCGCGTGCGCATCGAACTTACCTTTTTTTTGCAGGTTTTCCCGGGAGGGTAAGTCTCCAGAAGTTAGACATGTAAAAAGCAGTCGCAAGGCCTGCTTTTTACAAGGTAAGTGGTGAATTAATTAAAATTAAAATATTTTTTCCACAGGCTTATTATTTTTAAATACTTTAAAGAAAGGTAAGTTTATTTTTAGCCCCGTTAGAAAATGTAATTAACTTTTTCAAAAATTTAAATTATTGTTTAAAATAGTAATTTATGTAATTTATAGTTTATTTTAAAAATGTGATTTAAAAAAAAAATTATTTGAAGATTTAGTGATGTTTTGGGGCTTATAGTATCTTCCTGTCAAACTTATGAATGAAGCATTCCCTGCTACCATTGGCTCTCCATGGCCCACCTGATCTCAGGGGACTAACTGCGCCCCTGGGATACGCAAGCACTGCGCACCGGCAGTTGGAGGAGACCCAGGATCGGAATCCCACGCGGGCCCACAGCTCAACGGCCGGCGCGGTAGGTAAATGTATGAAAGAATAGCCATGATTCAGAGAAATACACGATACCATGAACAGATTTCTAATATTATTAATAAAAGACATACTGGGTTTAAAAGACACAAGTCTCAGCAGACAGGCTGTAAACAAAAATACAGGCTTCTGAGAAAAGATCAGTTGATAACAAAGCTGTAAACAAGCTTTGAAATGGGAATTCGTTGAATATTCTAAAACAATGAAAGATTGAAGCACACCATTGGTGGTTCCGAAAGGTCTACGGTTTGCAACAAACACAATGGGATGACCCAATTTAGGTGTTACAAATTGACAAGATAAAACAGAAACACAAACATTAAAAGAGGCATGTGCCTTTGAAACATGACATCAAGAAAAGAAACATTTGCTGGTCAAGTAGTTTTATGTTAAACTTGGATGACAGGAAACACGATTAAATATGCAGCCAATTGAGATAGCAAGAAAACAAGTAAACACACAGTTAAAGTGGTTTTGATTTACATACAGTAAAAACCATACCAACAAGACTTTGAAGATATAACTTCAATAGATGACACCAAGCAATTGCATTGTGTTTGTATTAAACTTGAAGCAGAACAGAGTCAAAATGTCTGCTAAAAAGCAGTTAAGCCAATATTAAGAAATGAATGAAGAATCTTCAGTAAGAATGATATCAAACTAAAACTATAGCTGTCATTGTTTTTATGATAGTTTTTGGAACACCTAAAAGTAGAGAAATAATTATGCATGCAATAGTTGAATTGATAGTAACATAGAAAGCATTCAAACAGAAGGATCAATAAAGACAATTAGCTGACATCAGCAGAGAACATCAAAGAAGAAACCAATGCCAAAAGGGTATAAAAATAAGACGTTTTTAACAGAAAGTCAGAATTCGCTGAATGGGCAGAGCGATTCTCAACTATCCAGAGGCATCTCTGAAAGTTTTTAACTATGAGTCTCGGGTATATCAAAGTGATTGATTTTTGGTGGAGCTTCTGGATTTAGAAATAAGAAATAAGAAATGTTCTGGATTTAGAAATAAGTAAGAAATAAGAAATATAATGAAAGTAAAGATTTGAGAATAAGGATCTCTGAGAAATAAGAAATGTAAGCTAATTGTACTTTGAACTCTTAATGTTGCGAATGATTCAACAGATGTTAACTGAATGCCGGCTCTTAAATAAAACTATATGGGCTAAAAATTCAGTGGCCTGCGCCACCAGTTTGCGCCCAAAGAGGGCTTTTGCGCCACTGTGCAAACCTACCGCCATATTTAGCGGGGCGCTAATGGCAGCGTTGGCCAGTAGCGCTGCGCCGCCACCGATGACATCATCAGTGTGCGCAGCGCCCCGCTATCGCCCCGCTATCGCCCCGCTGGCCATATTTGGTTGCTGCCGCCTCCCCCGCGCCGGCCGCAAACAGCGACCGGTACACGGAGCCTACCTGTGCCGGTAGTGGGGCGAGTTAAGGTGGAGGTGCGGCCGGCCGCTTTTTCGGCAGCCGCCTGCCCGCACCTCCTTCCCCGGCCTCCTACACCCCCCCCCCCGTGGCATTGCCGGCTGTTTCCAGAGAGCCCGGCACTTCTCCTTGGTGCCGGGCTCATTTGCCGGCACTCGCGAGCGGGGATCGCGCTGTTACAGGCACCTCCCCCTTAAGAATGAGAGGAAGGCCTGCAGTACCGCAGGCTGCCGTGCCGCAGCGGGTGGCGCTGCGGCACTTTACACGCCGATATTCAGTTTCAGCGCCCCAAGCGGGGCGCCGAAACCCTTGTTTAGCGGCCGGCTTCCACTTGGGGCGCTGAAACTGAATTTCCCGCTGGCGCAAGTGGCTCCGCGCGCAGCGGTAATTCCGGCGCCCGGGCGAGCTGGGCGCCCCTAACTGAATTTCTAGGCCTATATTTTTAGAATTGTCTCAAAGAGTGAATCTGTATAGACTTGCGAACCCACAAATTTTGTACACTCTTTTGTAAGGAGCTGCAGAATTCTGGGGGATATTCCGGACCCTTATAATATCCGGAAGGTTACCGTCTAGTTCAACTTATTAAAAGTACTATCCGGAGGATGGTAACATCTTTAATCATTCCTTTCCTCTAGGGAGAGATAGCCTGAACCTTTAGACCCATTTAAGCGCCTTATGGAATTCGGCTATCTCTAACTTAAGTTGAGTGTGAACGTCTGGGGAATATGCCTGATCTGGAATAGCCCAAAAGGGCTAGGACTGTGATTAACTCTTCAAGTGCAGGTCGGGGGCTTGCACCCGCAGGAAGCCCCTGACCTGAATTTCTGGGCCATTTTCTTTACATTGTGCTCTACATAATGTGAACGCGACTACTGAGTCATTGTGACCCAGCAAACTGATTTCACAATTTTGTGCTCTACCCCTCCCACCACAATTTCTGCACAAAATGATGACGATTTTTAAGTTATCCAAGCAATTAATGACTTTGATAAATAACAGCTAATTCCTTCAGTTCTCAGCATATTGTACCCATCTAATTGATTCAGCAAATAAATTCAGGCAGTGAAATTTGTAACCATACCTACATGACCCAGCATTACCTCTGCAAGAATGAACACTTATGCTTTTTCAAAGAATAATATGCCATTTCTAATATCACCAAAAATAGATTTACAGTAAAACTACTATTTAAAGTATTTGGAATCAAATTTCAGAATTGACCTATACATATGGATGGTTTTGCCTCTGGTTGTGTGCAGCTTTCTGGTCATTTGAGACAGCCATGGTCTCTAAGCATATCTTAAATTGAGTTTGGGTGGATAATTTTCAGACTCTTTTTTTATTTGTTTATTTTTTTGTATTTTTTAATAACAACATATTGGGGTTGATTTTAAATTCTGGCAGGCCGCCTGGCAGTCCGCCTATTCCTGGGGCGGAGGATGGAGCTATTTTACGGCCCCTGGCTCATTTATATGGAACTGAAGAGCTGCGGGTGTTAAACGGGCATCCCGATAAAGGCCAGCAGCAAGGTAAGTTTGAGGTTGGGGTGACACGATCTCGAAGGGAGGGGAACCCAGGGTGGCAGCAGCCTAGATTATTTTTGTGGATTCCTGCTCCTAATGGCCCCATAAAAATAATTTTAAACTTACCTTTCCAGGGCCTAGTTTCGTTCTCAATCCTTAAATCTCATTAAGGAGATACACTGTTGTTACCGCCGTTCACTAAGATCCCAGATGCCCTGTAGCCCTCGTCACACCGTTATAAGCTTGTATTTCCAGCAAGTTATGGCGCAAAATATTTGAGCTGAAGAGTGCAGGAGAAAGTCTAACTAACAGCAAGATGCCCCGCTACAGCAAAATCTGACCCAATTATATTTTCAATGAACATGAGTTATACATGTCTCCAGTGACATTTAATTTTATATATTTAGCCTTCTACTTAGTAATGATAGAAAATAAAAACTACATTTTCAATTGAAAAATGTTAAATACTAAATTTAATGTTTAATCATTTAATGGGGTCAATTTTAACTCAGCATTAATGGACGGCAGAAGTCTCAAAATGGGGCGGTAGATTTACTGCCCCATTAACACTGACAATCGGCCACCTGCCACTTTCAGAGAGACCTACCACTGGGCAGCCAAAACAATGCAAAATTGGAGAGGATGGAGTAGAGCATTGATTTTTTATGTGACCTCGGCTGGGAATTTCCTGCTTCCGCTCCGTCATCGTAACTTCACCAAAAAATGCAGTGGAAACACCCTTTACGCACGCAAACGAGCTTTTCTGCCGCACGTCTGATGAAATTATGGCAGCGGAGCGGGAGCAGGTCCAAGGAAATTTACAACCCTAATATTTTTTCTAATTTTCACCCTTTTCTCTTCTTCTCAAAGTAGTGATGAGTGTTGTAGTATGTTACTCCTTGTGCTGGTGCTTATCTAGTACATTATCAAATTGCCCATTCTTTGTGAACTTGGTAATGAATGTTGGCAAGCTATTCACCATAGGCTTCATCACAGCCAAGTCCTCAACCAGTGTCACACAGGTGTCACTGTGCAGTAGTAAGAGCAGGAACCTTATCTGATTTCCCCCACCATAGTCTAAGGGCATTGAGGACAATTGCAGCTGCTCTACTACCAATTTAGCGAAAATCAGCTAACTCAGCAGCAAACCAAGTCAAAATATGAAGGGCTAGATTTTCAGTATAGACAGTTTTGGGGCGCTAACCTTAGCGCCCGCCCGAAGTTAGCGCCCGCCCCAAAGTAGCGCCCCGTTGCCGGAAATTCAGTGGCTTCGCCCTAAGAGAGTGGTGGAGCGCTAAAAGAGGCGTTCCACTCCTACCTTTAGGCGCTAAGCCGGCGGTCCAGAGGGATAGCGCCCAGGCGGGGCGCAGCGCGGGTGCGGTCATTTTTGCACTGACAGCAGACCCCGTGGTGCCGACCAGCTGTTAAAGGGGGAAGGGACGAATTGGTCTGCTGCCACGCCCTGCACACTGCAGTCTTGCAAAGAGGCCTCAACACTGCTGCTCAGCCCCAGGGAGTCATGGCAACGCCAGAGAAGGCCCGTCAGCGTGCCCTGTGCTTCTCAGAGGGTGATCTGGACATAATGGTCACAGCTCTGGAGGTGAGGCGCAAGATCTTGTTTCCAGAGAGTGGGAGGAATCCAACCCACCATGACTACACCAAAGCCTGGAAGCAGATCGCCCAGAGGGTGACGTTCACCGGCGATGCCCCCAGGACCCACAAACAATGTCGTAAAAAATACAACGATCTGACCAGGATTGTGAAGGTGAGTAGCCTTTCCAGTCTCCTCCTCATTCTTGCATGTACACCTGACATGATGGGCAAAGGGAGCTGAAAGTCCTATTGGCCAGCCCTCAGCCAGCAGCATTGGGACAGTCATGAGCATCAAATGGCCATTCGGCACTCTACACTTTGGCCAAGCTATTCCACCATGGGAGGCAGTGCACACTACATCAGGACTTCACTCTGTCCAAGCTATTCCACCATGGGAGGCAGTGCACTCTACATCAGGGCTTCACTCTGTCCAAGCTATTCCACCATGGGAGGCAGTGCACTCTACATCAGGGCTTCACTCTGTCCAAGCTATTCTACCATGGGAGGCAGTGCACTCTACATCAGGGCTTCACTCTGTCCAAGCTATTCCACCACGGGAGGCAGTGCACTCTACATCAGGGCTTCACTCTGTCCAAGCTATTCCACCATGGGAGGCAGTGCACTCTACATCAGGGCTTCACTCTGTCCAAGCTATTCCACCATGGGAGGCAGTGCACTCTACATCAGGGCTTCACTCTGTCCAAGCTATTCCATCATGGGAGGCAGTGCACACTACATCAGGGCTTCACTGCGCACTTACAGCCCGTCCTTTCTCTTGCAGGCTAAAGTAGCGTTTAATCGCCAGGCCCGTGCCAGGGGTGGCCGCGCCAAGCTGCAGAAGCTCACTCGGCTGGAGGAGCGCGTGTGTGTGCTCATGGGAGCCCGTGTGATTGTCCCCACAGCGTGCGGTGTATCCGACCCTCCACTGCCCGGCAATGGTAAGGACCTCGCCTTTTGGCCCTCTCGCGTCGCACTGGCCCATCCGAGCTACCTCCTTTGCCACTGTCCAACCAATGCGCTGAATGCCACCAGTCCTAACTCCCTCGCTGACGCCGTCTCCTCACTCTGAAGCTACTCTTGTGCATTCCTGCTTTCAGCTGGTGACGACCAGGACCCTGAAGCTGCCAGTGACAGCACCTCCGACCAGGAGGAGGAGGAGGAGCAAGCCGGACCTTCGGGGGAACAGTCACGTCCCGCAGGAGAGGAGGAAATGCTTGACACCTCCTCACTGGACGAGTGCCTGGAGGAACTGTCGCAGGGCAATGCAGCTTCTGGGACCAGTGGCGTCCAGCCACCCAGGAGCCATGCGCGTGGCCCGCGGCCTTCCCCCCAAAGGGGGGAAGGATCAGAGGGGAGTGCTGCTGTTCGGCACACTCGCCGCCACCAACGCGGCAAGGGTCCCCTAGTTCGGCCCCCTCCTCCCCAGCGGGAGAGTCGCGACTCCAGTCCGGACACCTTCACCTCGGAGGAGGTGCAGAAGCTGGATAAGATGGCCGACGATTCGGACCGGCGCCACACGGAGCTCATGAGCGTGGTGGGGCGCATGCCTGAGGCCATCGAGTCGCTGGCGACCAGTGTGCGCGAGTTCGGGGCAGCAACTGCCGCGAGTGGCCGCATGCTGACTGGTGCCGTCAAGACCCTGGCGGCTGTGATGCGCGCGCACACCAGGACCACAGGGGCACTCACTGCTGCCACACGCGCTGTCTCAGGCAGGCATCGCCAGGGCAGCCGCCGCGCTGGACCATCCCAGCAAGCTGCCCCTCGGCTGATTGCTGCGGATCCTGCAGTGCAGGCCCGGCCGAGTGCCACCGCGCCACAGCACCAGCCAGCGCACCCCAGACGCCAGCTGGCCCACATTGCGCCATCCGTCGCCGCCATTCCCCCACTGGGGCGTCAAGGGCAAGCGGCTGCAGCTGATGGTGGCCAGGCTCAGGTGCGCCACTCAGCAGACGGCCCCCCGAGGCCCAAACGCAGTGTAGGCTGCCCCCCAGCGGCATCTGGCGGAAGGGCATCTGAGCCTCAGGCACCTTCCCCCAGCCTTGCAGCAGCCACTGGGCAGAGCTTGCGAAGGAGCAGCAGGCTGGGCAGGGGAGGCAAAAGGCTGGCCAAGGTCTCACCCTCGAGGGCCACTCAGTAGAGGGTGTGGGCAGCTTTCCTTTAATATTGCGGTGGCCATCTTTATTTTGCCCATGGTTGTGTTGTTGGAGGGCTTATTTTTTGCGTTAGGCCGACGTTGAGGCCCGGTTTGAAGAAAGGTGGAGTGACTCCTCCCCAGTTTGTGGGAGTGAGTCGTTTGTTGGGCTTTTTGTGGGGCCCGTTTATTGTTTTGGGGGATTCATGTGGGAAGGGCTTTTCATTTTTGTGCAATAAAAAATTATCTTTATTCATGCAGTCTCCATGGTTGTTCTTCTTAGTGTTTGTTGGCTTCGCCGGCTGAGGGCTTGCGGAGCGGCTGCATTCATCTTCCCTCATGGCCCCTGGCCATTCCCTGACAGGGGGCTTAGAAGTACCGTGTAATAAGGTGGCGTCGTGCGGCCCTTGGCCCTGGTCGCTCCCTCCTGGGAACGTACTCCTGCTCCTCCTCCTCCTCCTCCTCCTCATGCTCCTCCTGCTCCTCCTCCTGAGGTGCAGGTCCAACGTCAGGTGGCAGTGCCTGAGTCCTGTGGATAGCCAGGTTGTGTAGCATGCAGCAAACCACCACAAATTGGGAGACCCGGTCCGGCGAATACTGGAGAGCTCCTCCGGAGCGATCAAGGCAGCGGAACCGCTGCTTGAGGACCCCAATAGTTAGCTCGATGATGTTGCGGGTGGTTTGATGGCTCTCGTTGTAGGCCTCTTCAGCAGCGGTCCTGGGCGCGCGGAGCGGGGTCATGAGCCAGGTGCACAAAGGATAGCCTTTGTCCCCGATGAGCCATCCTCTTGGGGGAGGCTGTGCCTGGAACATGTCATGCACAGTACTCTGCCGCAGGATAAAGGCATCGTGGCTGCTGCCTGGGAAGCTGGCATTGACTGCCATGATGCGCTGCTTGTGGTCACATACCAGCTGCACATTCAGAGAATGGTAGCCCTTCCTGTTGCGATACTGCTCGCCATGCTCCAGAGGGGCCCGCAAAGCCACATGCGTACAGTCAATGGCGCCCTGCACCAAGGGGAATTCCCCGAGTCTGGCAAATCCCAATGCGCGCTGATGCTGGCTCTCGAGGGCCTTGGGGAAGGAGATGAATTGGCTTCTCCTTCTGAACAGTGCTTCGGTCACCTGGCGGATGCAGCGATGCGCGCCATACTGGGAGATGTTTGCTATGTCCCCAGCAGCGTATTGGAAGGAGCCGGTGGCATAGAAGTTCAATGCCACCGTCACCTTCACTTCCACCGACAGAGACGTCCTGCACCTGAGCTTTGGCCGCAGATCTCGGCGAAGCAGGTGGCAGATCTCTGCAATCACCTCCTTTCGGAATCGGAGCCTTTTAACACATCGCGCGGCACTCATGTTTAGGTAGGAGCGCTGCTGGCGGTATAGCCTGACTGGGTAAGGCCTACGTGGCCGACGCCTGTAGCCCCCTCTGCCTCTAGCCAGGGCTGCCCCTCTCACAATGCGTCTGCGAGCCCTACGGACATGGTGCTGCAGCTCCGTGTTGGCACCCCATGCAGGCCCCATCAAATCCTGGCAAACAGTCTAATTTCCAAATGGCCACTTGCAGCGCTATGGCCTGAGTCCAAAAATACCTGGCTCTTGCTGCTTGAAACCAGTTAGCTATCCTCCTTGTTGTGTCTCCAGAAATGCGTTGCACAAGACTGTTTTCTGAAAAAAGGCTGGCCTTTATACTGGAGAGGACGTTCCCTTTAATTAGCGCCCCCCGGGGCCCGCGCTGGTTGTGTTGCGTTCCTTTTTCCAAACGCTCCGGCCGCCCGCCGCACAATGGGGTGGTCCGACTGAAGTTTGGAATCGGGGCGGCCAAAGGGCGTTGCACGAGGATGTGACATCATTTTCTGCGCGCGCATCCGGGCGGGCGCTAAACTTTGCGCCGGCGCTAACAGGCAACTTAATTTGGGGCGGGGCGCAAACTGCGCTGCGCCCGGGCGCTACACGCATAGCGCCCGGAAATCACTTCTCTTAAGGCGCTAACTGCTGGCGCAAGCGACTGAAAATCTAGCCCGAAGTCTTTGTGATCTGTAAGGCTCAGTACCAAATCAGACAGTACACTTATCCAGTGATCCATGAAAGAAATAAAGATCCTGGAGCCAAAGTTGAACATCTTGGATAGAGCCCATGAAGCACCCTGGTACATTGCTGCCGATGAGAGTAGTTTGACCAGTAGTCAAAGAAGGCAGACGACTATATATTTCAGCAAAGGCCCAAATGATCTGAAATAAAAACAGAAAATGCTGGAAATACTCAGCAGACCAGGCAGCATCTGTGTAGAGAGAAACAAAGTTAACGTTTCAGGTTGGTGACCTTTCATCAGAATTGGAAAAAGTTGATCTGGTTGCTCCTGGATAATATCCTGATAATAGAATTATTGAGTTAATTAACTGTCTTTAATTCAAAAGCAAAATACTGCGGATGCTGGAAATCTGAAATAAAAACAGAAAATGCTGGAAATACTCAGCAGGTCAGGCAGCATCTGTGTAGAGAGAAACAGAGTTAACGTTTCAGGTTGATGACCCTTCGTCAGAACAGCGAAAGGTCATCGACCTGACATGTTAACTCTGTTTCTCTCTCCATAGGTGCTGCCTGACTTGGTGAGTAGTTCCAACATTCTCTGTTTTTATTAACTATCTTTAATTTCCTTGCTTGATAAGTATAAACAAAAAGGAGAGGTTAGCATCTAAATTCCTAACCTATTGATAAACTTATACGTTGACTGCTCATATTGTCAAATATACAGAGAAATAAATTGTATTTGTACTTTGATATGAATTACTATTTTAATACTATTTTGATTAGTACTTGCTGTTTTAAATCAATTCATTCCTCTGTCATAATTACATTGTGTATATCAGTGTACAACAGTTCCCCATAGTAAAGACTGTGCTATATATTAGTGGGACAAAGCTATTCAAGAATTTTAAATTTGACAATGAACTAACCAACAGCTCTAATGTCCCTGAAGAAAAAGCCTTTAATGCAGTAAAACATCCATAAAAGGGCTTTTAAATTACATTAGTTGCTAATGACACATGTATTTTAAGCACATTAAAGCAGAACTTTATTATAAGCCACTCTAAAAATTGTGGAACAATGTTTCTATGACAGTTTTTGAATATTTTGTTAAAAAATGCATTCATGCTTAAAAGCTGATTGGTGAAAATTTGCAGTCTCCCTAATTTTGGCTTTAGAAGTCTTGGTGTGGGTTTTAATTTTAAAAGCTTACTAAAGCTAATACATAATTTCATGGAAATATCTTGCAATATGATACATATCGCTGTATGACATGGCTGACTCAGCATTGCTTGACCAAAAGTAAACTTATGATAGTACACTGATTTATTACCACCTGAATGTCACATAGTAATGCTACGAGTGTAACTTCTTTTACAGTGAACAGCAATAATGATTTATGCATTAGTTAACCTGGGTTCCAGAAACAGAAAATCTTGGAGTTTTTTTTATTCGCTCCTGGGATGTAAGGCCAGCATTTATTGCCCATCTCTAGTTGCCCTTGAGAAAGTGGTGATGAGCCGCATTCTTGAATCACTGCAGTCCGTGTGGTGAAGGTACTCACACAGTGCTGTTAGGGTGGGAGTTCCAGGATTTTGACCCAGCGACAATGAAGGAACAGCGATATATTTCCAAGTCAGGATGGTGTGTAACTTGGAGTGGAACTTGCAGGTGATGGTGTTCCCATGTGCTTGCTGCCCTTGACCTTCTAGGTGGTAGAGGTCCCGGGTTTGGGAGGTGCTGCCGAAGAAGCCTTGGCGAGTTGCTGCAGTGCATCTTGTAGATGGTACATACTGCAGCCATGGTACGCCGGTGGTGGAGGGAGTGAATGTTTAAGGTGGTGGATGGGGTGCCAATCAAGCAGGCTGCTTTTGTAAAGGAAATAGCCATATTTTAGAGAGATACACCATCCTATGAACAGATTTCTGATATTATTAATACATGACATATTTAAAAGGTTTAAAAGGCTGGAAAGCATCGGCGACACAAGCTGTGTCAATACAGGCTTTTGAGATAAGATCAATTGTTAACACAAAAGTTGTAAACACCACACAAGCTTTTGAAATGGGAATTGATTGTTAATACTGAGACAAAGACCTTATTGAAGAAGCAAGGCTTGCTTTTGAGATGTCTGCAGTTTGAAACCAACACAATAGCAATGCCCAAGTAAAGTGTTAAAAACTTACACTTCGAACAGGAACACAGAATATTAAAAAACTATGTGCCTTTGATAAAAGTAACATCAAATGAAAGACAGGAAACATAAGTCAGTAATATAACCAACTAAGATGGCTAGGAAAACAAACACCCTAGTTGAAGTGTTTTTGATTTACATGTTGTAAAAGATACCTACAGAACACTTTGAAAATATGACTTCAATAGATACACCAAGCAATTACATTGTGTTTGTGTTGAACTTGGAACACATAGGAGTCACGGCGTCTGATAATAACCAGTGAAGCCAATATTAAGAATTGAATGGAAGATAAAAATTACATCAAAGAGATAAATCTGTTGTAGCCATTTTATGATAAGTTTTGAAACACCTAAACAAAAGACAGAAGTCTGCAAGCTAACAGCTGAATTGACAGTAAGAATAGAAAAGAAGTAAACAGAAAGAATGATAGAGGTAATTAGCTTACATCAGCAGAAAACTTCAAAAGATAAACCACTAAAAAAAGGTATAAAAATAGAGCTTTTCAGATGGAAAGTCAGAAGTTGCTGGAAAGGGCAAGCGATTCTCAACTTCAGAGGCACGCTCTGTAAGTTTTTAATTCTTTGAGACTCGGGGATCAAAAAGGTACTCTTATTTGATTTTGGTGGATATTCTGGATTAAGAAATAATAAGAAATGTAAAAATGTACGAAGTTAAGATTTGAGAATAAGGATCTCTGAGAATAAGAAATGTAAGCTATTTGTATATTAAACTGTTAAAGTCGCGATTACTTCACAAGCTGTTAACTGAATGTCGGTTCTTTAATAAATGTATATATTTTTAGAATTGTCTCAATTAGTATTTCTGTATCAAACTCACGAACTCAATCTCTGTATATTCTTTTGTGAGGAGTTGCAGAATTCTGGGGGGATTTCCGGACCCTCATAATATCCAGAAGGTTACAGTCTAGTTAAACTTATTAAAAGTGCTATCTGGAGGATGGTAACATCTTCAGTTGTTCCTTTCCTTTAGAGAGAAAGATAGCCTGGACCTTTAGACCCAATTAAGCATCTTATAGAATTCGGCTATTTCTAATCCTATCCTATCCGGTGCCAGTGCCGAGGTCGATGCCTGGTGGTCCATCCAGTTTTATTCTTATTATTGTTTTTTGTAGCGGTTGTGTAGAACTGAGTAGCTTGCTGGGCCATTTCAGACGGCAGTTAAGAGTCAACCACATTGCTGTGGGTCTGGCATCACATATAGGCCAGACCAGGTAAGGATGGCAGATTTCCTTCCCTGAAGTACATTCGTGAACCAGGTTGTTTTTTATGATACTCTGATGATTTCATGGTTACCATTACTGATGCTAGCTTTTTTATTCCAGATTTATTTAATTAACTGAATTTAAATTCCCCAGCTGCCGTGGGATTTGAATTCACGTCTCTGGATCATTAGTCCAGGTCTCTGGATTCCTAGTCTAGTAACATAACCAGCAACATGCTGCTGTTCCCTATGTTTAAGTACTAATTTGGCAGAAAGAACCCGATCAACGTTGGCAGCTGTATTGACTTCTTTTCAAACTGCATTCATGGTTTGGTATTCCAGCATCTGAAATTCTTAATGCAAATGGAAATACTTCCAATCAAAATACTCATTATTCCAAGAAATATAATGTAGAAGACTGATTCTAAAATCCTTTCCAAAATAGATTAAAATGAATAAAAATAAAAATACCTCAACCTTTTAAATAGGTATCTATTTCCCAGATTGATAGCAGAATCAGCCATTTAAGGGGAATGCTTAATCAAATCAATCATGCAATCAATCACACTAATAGAAGCCACGACCTGTTGAGTTAACTGATTTTAGCTGGGGCAGGAGCTGGAGCACTGCAATTGGCCTGAGTGACCCTGAATTAGAGAGAGGGAAAAAGCAGCCAGGATTCCCATTTTATGCAGTGGTCCCCGCTGGAAAGTGTGGATGTGTAAGACGTCGGGCAAGAACAGCGCTTGGTTCAGCCGCAATGCACTCTGATCAAATAACTTTTTGACACTGAAGTCTGGATTTCCATTAGTTCCAACTCCTGTGCATCATGTGCAATTCCCCATGAGTGGAGGATGCTGCTGGCACAAATGCCCGCCTCAAACAGGTGGGAGCTTAATGAAAGGGAGTTTTAATTTCCTGTGCATTCCAGCGTATAGGACATTGGTTTTAAATGAGGAATGGGTTTTCAAGGTTGTTAGGGAAACAGTTGTGAGTGGTAATTGATTTTAAAGGTACAGTAAGATAATTCTGCATTTTAAAAGCTGTTTTAAGCATTTTCTTCATATTGGTGTGGTGGGGTTCTGCAAGTCTTTGGGTTCTCACAAGCTATGTGCAAAATATTGTCTATTTTATTTATTTTTTGCCCCAGCACCAGTATTGGCACCAGTAGAAATTGCATTTATATAGCTTCTTCCATGACCTCAGGACATCCCAAAGCACTTTAAAGCCAATGAAGTACTTTTGAAGTGTAGTCACTGTTGTAATGTAGAAAACACATAAACCAAATTGCGCACAATAGCTTCCCACAAACAACATTGCGATAATGACCAGATAATCTGTTTTAGTGATATTGTTTGAGGGATAAATATTGACCAGGACACCAGGGATAACTCCTTTGCTCTTCTTCGAAATAGTGTCATGGGATTTTTTACATCTGCCTAAGAGGGCAGACACTGATATGTTGAAGTAACACTAGAATATACGAGGAATGAGGGGTCATTTGATGAACGTCTTGAAATATTGTGGCTTTTTTTTCACTGGAATAGACAAAACTAAAGTTTTCTAAATTGTAAAGTTTTGAGAGGTGAAAGATTATTTCCATTGGTTGATGAATTGATAACAAGGGGACCAACATTCAGGATTATCATTGGATGAATGAAGGAAAAGTTAGTAGTTATTTCCCCATACAGAGAATTATTAGAACATGGAATTCTTTAGTGGCTACCATGACAAAGACAATAACCTAATTTTAAAAGGGAATTGGATATGCATTTGAAAGGGAAGAATATAAAAGAATTCAGGGAAAGAGCAAAGAAATAGGATTAGAATAGATAGCTCCATTTGAAGAGCGAGCACCAGTACAGGCATGATGGGCCAAATAGCCTCTTTCTGTGTTGTAAATTCAATGGTTCTTTAGTCCCGGATCAATCTGTAAGACAGATTTCTGTCGAAAAGGTAAAACAGTTGCAGAGAGGGCTCCAGTCTAAAATGACCAGTCACCCAGCACCCTGAATGGGGAGTCAGCGGCATACCTCTTTGCAAAGGGCAAGAATCTGCATTAAGCAATTGGTGCTGAGTAATCTGATATGCTGAATATATCAAGGTGACTGGCACATGGTAACCTGTCCTTCTACCAAGCAGAAGTCAGATGTTTGTCATTTAGCTGATTAGGAAACTGAGCATTGGCACAATAGCTGCTCAAAGGTAATGGAAATTTTCATAGATCCAAGGCTCAGTACCTTGCACTATTGGGTTACAGTTGCTGATGAACCTCTGCACCAACAGCTGGTTATTCAATGAGGCATCTGATATGTGTCCACGCTGTTGTCAGGAGGATAGTGGTTATGTGCATTCATACGCATTATGATGAGTTGTGCTGCTCAAAATGACAGTTGTGAGGCATTCGTTATCTTTACTGTGTGCATAGCGAGGGCTCAAACTTATACTGGTTTCTGCCTAATGATTGGCTAGTAACGGCGGGAGGGGAATGCTCCAAGAAGACATGGAAAATTGGAACTGAGCCCAACCTCATCGCAAACTGAGGTAAACAGATACCAGAGACGGGCAATGTTTTATCTATGGATGTGAGCAGCACTGGCAATGGAGTGCTATTGCCCACCCATAGGGCTCCAAGTCAACCACATAGTGTGGGATTGGAGTCATTCATGAACCAATTGGGTTTTTATAGCAATCTAGCAGTTTTCATGGTCAAATTTCTGGTACCAATCCACAAACATCCAAATTCAGTTTCATAAGTTGTTTTATACAATAGCACACGAACATTAGCCGATAGATTTGGGGGGAAATACTTCATTATGAACTGAAAAATTTCCACCACCTAGTTTATGGGCAGCGTTAAGGAATAATGTTATAGCTGTTTGCAATGATTTAGCTGGTCTACTGGTTGGAATGTGACTGTTTCAGAGGTGACAATGTTTATAATTACAAGAGTTTTTGTTTGTTCGACAGTTTTCTCTCCTTCCCATTGTTTTCCTGTAGCGAGAATTCACAGATGGGTACAAATCCATGGGCAACAGGAAACGTTCAATGTAATTCCCAAATGGCAACCTGTGAGCGTGGCAACCATCAGACAGGGCAGCACTGGTAGCTCTCAATGTCTCCCCAGCTGCAATCTCTACTGTGTATGCGCGATGTGGACCGTGATAAAAAAACATTTCAACGAAGTCTGCAAAAGCATCATCATTGAAAAATGTTGGCTTACCCCACATTACACTGAAATCTTTAGTATGGGTAAGTTCAAATGTTAACATTCTGACAATGATAGAAGAGAGCCAACGTTTTAAAATTGGTATTCCCGAATGAGTATCACAAATTGCTAAAATAAAACATCTCCAGGTGCATGTGCGTTTGAGCAGGTTGACAAACGATTGTATGAATAGGTCTGATGGTATTTGGACGAGGGCAGACAGGGATAGGTTTGAACACACAAGAGCAGTCTACGTCCATAAGAGTACAGCTTCATTATTTAAAATCACATCTTTGATTAACCGATCTACAGATTATTTTTCCATGTAAACCTTTCTAATGTATTTTGTTTCCAGTTATCTGTAAAAGAGTGGATGTTCCGTTATTTTCCCGTCCAACCTCCGACAATGACAAAATTAATTAGAACATTGTTTCATATTCAATCACACAATCGACAAATTCCTAAACGATATTGAAAAATAAAATTTTGGTTAGAAATAGTTCATCATTTGTTAGGAAAATGAATGAAGTCAACAGCATGAGTGAGGGTCTTTATACATGACTAGACCACACACATTGAGCTACAGGACAGGCCAGTTCATGGGTGGTATATTCTAACATTTTGCAAAGGCAACCGATCCAGTTTTGTACACGCTGCTTGAAAAAATTAGTTTAGAATTTAGATCGGAAGGGAGAGGAGCTAAAGCAGGATTCTTAACAGCCTGCGTAACCCGTCAATTCTTTCAGCAGAAACATTCTGACCTCACGTTCAACGGTCAGTTTCGTGCCTGTCACTAATTGTGAACTTCAGAGTTCTCCTGCATTTATAAGATCTAATATTGCCCATTAGGATCAGTACATATTCCTCCGTTTTCCTCGGATTTTGTTATGATTTGGAGCTGAAGTTTCTAATCCTGGTTTAATAGTCACGGTGACTGTTACTGTCCTCCCGGTTTCAGGTACTATCATATTCCCTGGCACTACTGAAATGCTGATTCCCTTTATTGACCACCTCAGTATATGTCTTAGTACTACGTTCAATTTTTTTCCCTATGACATTTAATTCAAAGCTGCAAAATGTGTCCTACAGTTCTCATTGATTACATTTATTAAAAATTAAATTTCACTGGAATGTGAGCCGGAGATGAAGAGGTTTCAAAGAGATCTGAATGTGAATATTAAGTGCTCTGGATGATAGATGTGGCTCACCACAGCTGTGCACCTGCTGGGTTCACATGTGGCTTTGCTGCAGCTGATCGCATATATATCGCGTTACTGCTCAGCCAACCCTCAGTCTGCTCTGAGATCCAGTATCTCCTCACTCCGAGAGGTTTACCGCTCGCCCAGCCTGCTCTGCTCTCAGCGATCTGGCAAGCGATCCAGGTGACCTTCTGCTCACACATCTGTGCATTGCTCGCTTATCTCAAGACCTTCAGCGATTGTCGTGTTGCTGGAGCCTTCGGCTGCTCTCCCAGCTCTGGGCATTCTCCAGTTTGCTTCCAGAAAGACCCAAAACAGACACTTCAAGCGATCGGGCTACTTCTCACCGTTCTGCAACTCTATCTGTTCTTAGCAATCACCCAGACAGCGTTTATCTCACTCTCTCTGGTCCGGCTTTGATCTAAATCTCTCCGGCGGAGGAGGAAGAGCCGGTCACCGTGGAGACGCTGTGTGTGTGTGAGAGAGAGATTGGTCAGCTATCGATCAGAGACTGTCGACAACCGGCAGTTCCGCTTTGCTGAGCCGAGTTAGGGGAGAGGAGCAGCCGCTCGCCCCCCGGGACTGGCCGCTCCTGCAGCCCCCATCGCGGGGAGGGCGAGCTGTTTGTATTTCCCTTTTAAATTCTTGCAGAGAAGCGCGTTTCTCTGTTGCACTCGAGTGAAAGGCTGCTGAAAACCCTGTCGCTTTGAACAGCCGCCTGACTCTTTCCAGGAGACAGAGAGATTGTCTTGTGAGGTGTTTGTTTCCTCGCTTCGTTTGAGCTGCACTTTGTGTTTCTGGCTGTTTTCAGGGAAGCAGTTTGCAAACCATGAGGTGACCGGACCGCGCTCACCCATCGGCTTGTATTTAGTATATTAAAAAACACTTTACAAAAAGTTATTTCTAATGTCAAGAATTGGATTTCTTTTCGTTTTTTTGTAGTTCTCATGATTTGACAGCAGAAACAGCCTAAAGAAGCTGAGCGAGTGCGTTCAGGTTGAGCGGACAGTCACTAAATGTGAACTGAAATCTGGCCTGAATTAATTTGAGCCCCAAACCGAGTCACCAGGCTTATCTTTGGGTGTGAATCCCAAATGATGTGAGATTGTGAACTGCTCCTTGTGTTGTGCCTGGGCTTCGGGGCGTGTTGAAGCGAGCGCTCCTGCGGCTCTCGGATGGCGGGCGGGCGGGCCGCCCGGGCGCTGCAGTCCCGCCTTTAGCCGCTGACTGCCACCGCTTGCGGACTCTGTGCATCCAGCCTATCGCTGCTGTGGTATCCTTCACTGCATCTTTCTCTCCCTCCCCAAGATTTTGCGTTTGGTGTGTCCCCCCTTTTCTTGCGGTGGATATGTTGATGTGGTCGGTGCCAGGCTCCAGACTGCCCTCTCCCCGGGACTCGGCGCTCCGCAGGGCGGCACTGGCTGGAGCAGTGGCCTCTCTCCCCCAGCATCTCCCGGGCAGCCGGAGCATCAAGGTCTTCATCAGCTCCAATCCAGAAGGTAAGAAATCAACGTCGACAAGCTTCGCTCTTTCAAGCTTATACTGTACTTGCTGCCATTGCTCCTCCCCTTCAAAAAAAAGTTCTTCGTTAAAGTTTAAAAAATCAAATGTGTCAATAGTTTTATTTATAGATGGGTATATTGCTATTTTTGAATGGTTAAGTTTGGGATAAGGATTAATAGTAATTGTTTACCTGCTAACATCATCAGGTTTAAGTCACTATTGTAAATATTAGTTAAATCTTTAGGTTCTGGTATCAAAATGACATTCATTGCTCCTACAGAACAGAATTTCAATATGTTTATGGATTTAACTAAATCACATTATGAAGTATTTACCAGCATAGTTTTGTTTTGTATAATATACTTAAATTCAAAACTTTAGTAAATCAGCTGCTGAAAATAATGTGATTTATGGTAAAATTATATTATTGGTACTAGGAATTTTAATGAGAAACTCCTTGAAGATAACTTCATTAAGTATATAACTGCATACTAGTTGTGTTTGACCTACCTCAGTCAGTCACTGTCAACAAAGCTGACAGTTTTGCTGAGTGGAACCCTTTCTATTTATAAATGCAGGAATTGTGAAAGGTTATGTGTACTCGCGGATGTACATGGCAGGGGACCATCCCTACAAATTAAACAATTCCACCTCCTGGAGAATACCGTCTTCCGCCTTTCCAGTCTTCTCCATGGCTTCCACTCAGTCTTAAAACTGTGACCACAGTTTTGTGGCTTTGATTCTTACCCACAGCAAAGCTGATTGAGCTTGAAATCATTCAGTTCATTCATGGCTGATAAATTTATCTTCAGACAAGTTATCGGGTAAATTGGCACTTGATCACATCATTTGACCCAATCCTTTCTAGGAATCAGGGTCAGGCTGCAGAAACACTCAGCTGCTGTCTGCTGCTGCTGCCCATCTGTACAATGACATCCCTGGTAGGCTGGCAGGAGTACTATTTTGCTTCCAATTTTTCTTAACAGGACATATTTATGTTTGACTATTATTAACGCCACCAGTAATTTTTTTTAAATGATTCAGTATCTTTTTTAAGTAGTTTTGAAATATATTTGTGTGATTTAATATGGATTGGAATGTAGGCACGTATCTTTGGGATTTTAACACATGAAACACATGCAAAGAAAATGTCATGATGTCTGGTATTCGAGGATATTTGATGGGAACAGGGTTGCACTGCTTATTACATGAAGATGAGAGAAATTGGTATCCTTAATAAGTGAAGAAGTCATGAGTGAAATATATAGATCTGTTTCACAAGTACTATAAATAGTGTTCCCATTTCATATTCTGTTTGTACACTTTTTTTTAAAGATGTGTCATTTGGCTAGTTCTATGTTTGAAATTTCATTGAGCATTCTTGCGCTTGCAAACACAGTGGTCTGTAGACAATGTGCTAATGAGGAGAGTTGTGCAGCATAAATGTTTGTGGAGCTGAGTGCAATTCAGAGTTTGAGAGCAAGAATGCTGTTAATTTTTCCAGATGTTTGAAAGCACGAATGTTGTTAATTTTTCCAGATTAAAGTGGTTAGTTTTTTTTTAGAAAATCTATTTAATTGAAGAATTAACATCTGCAAGTTAACATTATGAAATGTAGATTTAAAGCGTTGATAATGTATTGAGAATTGCGTAGAAGCTTTGAATAGTTTTTGTGCTTAAGATAGGGTTTCTTTTCATTGTGGTTACAGAGGCTCAAGGATTTAAGCTGATGCAGAAAAAAAGTTCAACATCTGCAGTTTGGTGCTGTTATGTTATCAATAATCATTTTTGGGGAGAAAAAATACATCCACCCTCATTGTATTTGATAGATTTCATAATCAGTTGGAAATTTCCAAGAGCCAGTTGTGTATGATAGTCATGAGTGACATGTTTCAGGATATTTTAGCCATTTTTCCACAGAAATGCAGGAATTGGAAAAAAAAAGTTGCTTTTTTTTTTAAGCAAAGTCTATTCCCACAGGTTTTTTTTTTTTAAAAAGGATGAAAGGTGGTTAATACGCTAAATGGAAGTTGTTTACCCCAGATGCTAAACAACAAACAATTCATCAAAGAAAGCATCTTGCACTCATTGGGGGTAATTTTGACATTGTGCAATTTTGTAGTCAATGGAAATAAAGGGCTGAATTTTGCCAGCACTCAGTGTGGGTTTGCTGGCAGGTCCGCTGTCAAAATTGAAATGATTGACAGCGGTGTAAGATTTGGATCACAGGTCACACACAGATTACCCAAAGGGTCTTAGGAATTGTAAGGCTTTTTATTAAAGAGCTACAGTTTAAAGCATAATCACATGTTACATGTGGTTACGATAAGTATAATAGGCATACAACCCGTGACTCGAGAGCGATCTCCGACTCCTGAAGCGGAATGCCACGACCGGACGGACAGATGGTTAGATGCCCGATGAGACAGCATGGAGATCTCGGGTCGGCAGATCTCTGCATCGTACAGCAACAGTCACTTTTGTTAGTTTGTCTCTCGAGCTGTTAGGCCGCCAGCCAGCATTGATTTCCACCTCAAAGGCTAAACTTGATCAAGGTGTTAGGTATAAGCCAGCATTGATTTCCACCTCTGGGAAGCCTTTGCCCCTAGCTGCCTGACTATATTTCTTTCTCGGTCCCTTATTTTATATGTTATTTCGGTGGGCTGCTGATTACCTGGTGTCAATCATGGCTGACGAGGCCTTCCTCTTATCTTTCTGAGGAATGCCCTGTTATGTTTCTTTAAGGACACTTTATGACTTTCTGGCTCCATATTGTCTAACTATCAGTCTACCATCCTGTGTTGTCTTGCACTTTACGACTCTCTTATCGCTTTCATGCCCTGGCCTTGGCCATTTGTCTTTTTATGCTTGTTATCTGACCTTGCTGACATTCCTGCTATCCGTTCCCGGCCGCATCTCTTCAGTTTGTTGTCAGTCTCTGTTCTAAGAATTAAAACCCCATTTATGAATCTAACAGCTATTTCTTACAGTGGGTTGGGAACCCGCTGTGAACCCACCTCCATGTAAGTTTCCAAAGTGTCAAGTCTGCGATTTCAGAACAGACCCGACACCAAGCGGCGGGGGAGACATTTAAGATACTTAACTGCTTGTTAAACGCTTGTTTACTACTATTTTGCCAGCCTTTTTCTCTTTTACCACATTTTTAATGGGGTTCACATCGTTCGGAGATCACATCAGGTAAGTAGGTTGGGTTCTCTATGTCTCCCCATTGCTGTGAATAAGTGACAGCTCCAAAAGTGGTATGAATGCTTCCATTACACAGCTGGTCACTTTTCAATGTCAGAAGCTTGAGCCTTCAGGACTTCGAAGACACTTTTGAGCTGTCTGCAGTTTGGAAGTGTTTGGAGTAAACTCTCGATCCACTGTCACCTCCTTGAAGCAAGCTTTCTCACCCTTGACAGATCGCTTCCGTCTTCTCAACTTCAGCTGCCATCTATTCCAGCAACATTGGTGCCTTTGAAAAAATCTCACCGTGGTCCTCTGAATCCCTCCACAATCAGCCACAACACCAACATCGCCAGGCACACCAACATTACCAACAACAATACCAACCTTCTCCGCAATCACCTGATGACATCACCATCACCAGATTTACTTCACTTGACGCTGTACACCCTGGCTGCCACATGATGGACCAGGTTAACACCACCCCACACCAACACCATAAAGCATTCCTACAATGACCAAGCCATTCCTTTCACACTCATCACCATTGCGGGGGATACCGTTATGTCTCACCATTCACTACAACACACTTAAGACACTTCCAAAGGTGAGCACAGATCGTTACAATAAGGCAAAGTGTTGAAAATAAAGATTTCAATGTTTGACAACACATTAACAGAAAATTTACAGGAACATTGCATAAAACACCCAAGTGCCTACCCTTGTGTGTTGTTGGTTGGTATGATTGCAGTAGGATGTGGGTGAGTGTGAGGGGTGGCTAGTGAGATGGGGAAGTGATAATGTAGATAGAGAAGGATGGGTGGAGGTGCAAGGTATGATGTGTGTTAGGATGTGCAGGAGTAGGGTAGGGAAGGCAGAGTTATGGGGATGTGATGAATGGCACAGCAAGATGAGGTTGAGTATGGCTTTGCAGTAACGTTTCGTGATCTACTGAGATCATTGAAAGGTTTTCGCCACTGCAACCAGGTATTCCTAACGACATCCCTGCTTTTGCCCTCCTGTGCAATGAGCAACTGGGCTGTGTTGATCTCCTGGGGAGGTCTCTTCTGCCCTTGAAAGGAAGAGAACCTCCCTGCATGCTGTGACTCCATAAGCATATGGAGGGAGTCATGCGAGAGCCTGGGTGCAGCCATGCACCTCTGTGCAGTGGTTGTCAGTGTTTGCAGCACCTCAATGCTGCAGAACACTGACAGCACAACTGACAAAATGAATGTGACCATGGTCCCTTTAAGGAAACTGGCTGATGAAGCGCCATCAAATGACATCATCAGACCCGCTTCCATTTAATTGGCCAGGAACCCCGCAGGGCAGCTTGACATTTTTGAATTTTTCGAGGGGGTGACTAGGTGTGTGGATGAGGGTAGTGCAGTGGATGTGGTTTACATGGATTTCAGTAAGGCTTTTGATAAACTCCCGCATAGGAGACTGGTCAGGAAGGTAAGAGCCCATGGGATCCAGGGTGCCTCGGCACATTGGATCCAAAACTGGCTTAGTAGCAGAAGACAGAGGGTGATGGTGGAAGGTTGTTTTTGTGACTGGAAGCCTGTGTCCAGTGGGGTACCGCAGGGATCGGTGCTGGGTCCCTTGCTGTTTGTGGTCTACATTAATGATTTGGATGTGAATGTAAAAGGTATGATCAGTAGTTCGCAGATGACACGAAAATTGGTGGGGTGGTAAATAGCGAGGCGGGAAGCCTCAGGCTACAGGACGATATAGATGGGTTGGTCAGATGGGCGGAACAGTGGCAAATGGAATTTAAGCCTGAAAAGTGTGAGGTGATGCATTTTGGATGGACTAACAAGGCAAGGGAATACACAATGAATGGTAAGACCCTAGGAAAGACAGAGGATCAGAGGGACCTTGGTGTGCATGTACATAGATCCCTGAAGGCAGCAGAACAGGTGGATAAGGTGATTAAAAAGGGATACTTTCCTTCATTAGCTGAGGCATAGAATATAAGAGCAGGGAGGTTATGATGGAGCTGTACAAAGCGATGGTAAGGCCACAGCTGGAGTACTGTGTGCAGTTCTGGTCGCCACACTATAGGAAGGATGTGATTGCTTTCGAGAGGATGCAGAGGAGATTTACCAGGATGTTACTTGGGCTGGAGCGCTTCAGCTATGAAGAAAGACTGGACAGGCTGGGGTTGTTTTCCTTGGAGCAGAGAAGGCTGAGGGGGGACCTGATTGAGGTATGCAAAATTATGAGGGGCATAGATAGGGTGGATAGAAAGGAACTTTTTCCCTTAGTAGAGGGGTCAATAACAAGGGGGCATAGATTCAAGGTAAGGGGCAGGAGGTTTAGAGGGGATTTGAGGAAAAACTTTTTCACCCAGAGGGTGGTTGGAATCTGGAACTCACTGCCTGAAAGGGTGGTAGAGGCAGGAACCCTCACAACATTCAAGAAGCATTTGGATGAGCACTTGAAATGCCATAGCATACAAGGCTACGGACCAAATGCTGGAAAATGGGATTAGATTAGATAAGGCTTGATGGCCGGCGCGGACGCGATGGGCCGAAGGGCCTCTTTCTGTGCTGTATAACTCTATGACTCTATCTATGACTCTATTAACGGAAGATCCTTTTTACAGAGCGGCTGCAGCTGGGAGCCGGATCGGAACCCACCAACCACCTCTCCCGCCGCGATCTCACCTCCGCTGGCAAAATCACAGCCAAAAGTCAGGAGAGATTTAAAATGGGCTGCTGATACACTGTTGCACAAAATCAGAATTACTCCCATTGTGCTGAAGTCTTTGATCCCTCTGTACCTGAGAAGAGATCTATAGTAGACCCCAATTTGTCACAATGGGTCATATCTTCCTCTTTTCAAACAAGGGGTTACATGCCTTTTTTCTTAGATTTTTACAACTCATGGGCAAAATGGTGAGTGGTCACAAATTTTGAGTAGGCGATTTTTTTGAAAAAAGCAGTAACGACACAAAATAGCCAATTGCAGTACACTTGTAATAATGGTCCTTTAACACTTCTCAAGCAGCTAATGAGTCACTTGCACAGGATAAATGGCAAAGTTTGGTAATACAGCCATGTGGTGCATGTTTGGTTGAGCAGCAAGTTTGAAAAGCCTGTTCGATCCATGAGACTCTCAAATGTCAAAGTTCTGTAAATGTTTACACTGATCTCACAGTAAAAAATGAACCTTTAAGAAAAGCTTTACTTGATGCAAGAGCAGGGTGAAAGTGTGGAATAACATTACTTCTACAATAACTCACACTATTATTTGCATACCTGGAAATTTGACTTTTTAAAATTGTATAAATCCTCCTAGCAGTACATGATAGAGGTTAGCAACGTTCTAACACTCACAGAATCACAGAAACCCCACAGTGCAGATAGAGGCCATTTCGGCCCATCGAGCCTGCACCGACACATATCCCACCCGATCCCCGTAACCCCACGTATTTAATCCCCCTAACACTAAGGGTCAATTTATCATAGCCAATCAACCTAACCCGCACATCTTTGGACTGTGGGAGGAAACCGGAGCACCCGGAGAAAACCCACGCAAACACGGGGAGAATGTGCAAACTCCACACAGACAGTCGCCCGAGGCCGGATTCGAACCCGGGTCCCTGGCGCTGTGAGGCAACAGTGCTAACCACTATGCCACCGTGCTGCCCTGGATCAGATAAAGCTTTGTAAATTTTCTTTTTATAACTCAGGCAATTCTGTAAAGCCTGTAATATTGATCAAGAGCTTTTTTTGAGAAATCAGAAAAAGGGACTACATGTGGCATCAAGAATTGTGAGAATATCTTCACCAATCCTATACTCCCATGGAGGGCGCATTGAAGATAGGACTCCAACACAGTAGTGCTGATTCTCTGACCTGTTGTCTCCCGCTGTGAGCATGGGATTGGTGAATTTACCCTTTCGTTCAATGTTGTGCTACTCAGACCCACACAAGTGGCTTATTGATGATCAATCAGTTCTTGTGCATCACTGATTAGATAATATTACTAACAAAAACTTTGTGTACTGATATGCATTATTTTCAAATGTAGGAAGTTTAAGCAGCATAAAAATGAAAGCTGTAGATGTGGCCCTGTTACTGTGTATAGTAATGCTTTCAAGCTAAGGAGACAAGCAATAAATCTGGTCAGTTTAATGCTGGAAAATTGATGTTATATAGAAATTTGAAGCCTGACTTTTAGAAACTGTAATGTAAGTCAATGAAATGCAAAAATGTTGTTTTTTCTAAATCTCTCAACTTTTAATAACAAGATTTTTTTCAAAAGGGGGGCCTGTAAGAGGATCGCTGTAAATCTCCGTAGAGTTGGGTTTTGTATTAGATACTGAAGAGTTGGTATTTTCAATTGCCACACAACTGGGGTGCATCTGGAACACCTGCTATTAAAGGTGCTGGAGAGGGTGGTCCTGTTGACAGCCTGGGTCATGAGAATTCCTGACATCTGCATCCCAACCTACCTTCCTTGTCCACCACCTCCTCTGCTGATGGCTGTGCTTGGGGTGGGCAGCTCCACACCTAGCAGATCAAGAAGGATTCCCAGTGTTGGGCTAAGAGCTGACCTATCTGGGTCCCACCCATGTAAGGGGTGGTGTGGTGGGTTGTTTGTCAGCTTCACCTCTGACTCCTTTGAGTGGTTCAAATCGCTCCCACTCCCTTTTGTTCTAGACTTTGGACTTATTTGGGGGTTGTAATGAACTTGCAACAGACACCTGGGTTGGTCAAAAGAATTCAGATCTTTATTTTGAGACAGGAAAATATACAATACAATAAAACTTATACTCTAAAAGGATGGGGAACACTCGGAATAAGCGAGGGAGAATTACAATAGACAAAACCCCTTACCCTCCCAACCCCACTATCCTAACTAGGTTGAAATCCAGAGGACCAGGAAATGCTCACCAAACGACTTTCTTGACAGATTGTAGAGGTTCGCGATTTCAGGATTCTCCTTAGTTGTGGCGGTTAGGGCCTGCCGTAGCCCAGACGTGGTAGAAGACTGCACCTGCGTTGGGTCTTCAGTTTGGGTTTGTCCGCTGATGCGGTTAGTCGCGCAGTTGGATGTATCGGGTAAGTTCCCAATTTTCTTTGGTTAGGGCAAGTTTTAGGGTCTTTTCTGTCAAAATCTTACCCAGGGGTAAGTCAGACTAGCCTGTAGAGTGGAAACAAGTCTTTGTTTTTCGAGTTTTCAGTGGTTGGTTTCTTGTTGGTTGCGGTGGCCCAATATTACCTGGTTGGTGGTAATATTGGTAGTTGTTGGTTTTTTTAGGCCTTCGGTTGCCGCGACTTTCCTTTTTCTTCTGTTTCTTCAAGTCTCCGATTCTGATGATGATCCGTTGAGCTGTACTGTGCTCTCGCTGACTCGAGCCGACTGTCTGATGACGAACTGATTTGAACTACCTGTTTCTCTGAAAAAGCAGGCCTCAATTATATTGATTTGAGGCCTGGCTTATCTGACCGCCAAATCTCGGGTTTCTTTGTTAAATTTGACAGGCTCGTTATTTTTAATAGGTTTTAAAACTTTAACGAGCTTCGGAGATGGTCCATCTACTCTTAATTGGCCTTTAACTGGTTTCGGGATTGCCTTGAAACTAGTTTAAAAATGTAAAACGTTTGTAAATCTCTTGGTTTTGGACTGCTGTTTGATTGTTGTTTCCTGTTGGGCTACGTTCTTTCCTTTATGTTGCTGTGGGCATGTACTGTTTTATTCATGTACTTTAGCTCTGCGATTTTCAGCGGGAACAGGTTTTATTGTCTTTATGTAAAGGCTGAGGTGGCCCAGGACATTCCTAGACTGTCCAATATCCAAACTCGTGGGCCCACCCCACCATCCCTGTGTCACAGCCTTTTTCAAGTCTGAACATGCCTTTTTAAACCAGCCAAAATCTTCCTGGGGTTTTTAATTTTAAATCCCTTTGGCCCAATATTTCCTTCAAACAGTCCCATATCTCTCTTCCTTTGAGGGAAAATGTGTAATTTTGCAAACCTTACACCCAGGAATAGTTCCCAGCATTCAGCAGACTCTTACTAAAGATCCAATGGATGTGTGCCTGTGAAAGGCCCGCTGGCAGCCTATGTTTTGACTGTGGTTAAATTAACTGTTGTATGTTTTCCCTGAGGCATCTCTTTAGATTGTGTCAAAGTCGGTATCTTCCAAAGTATAACTTGTCTCCTTGCTCATCATTACCCTTTTAGGGCAGAGGGGGAAAGAGAGAATGATAGATGAATTACCGATTTAAAAAAAAAAAAAAAAAAAAAAAAAAAAAAAAAAAAAAAATTGCTTACCTAAGGTTTGAAATGCACAGAAACCCATTACCATGTTAAGAGTCTCAGAACCAATTTGCTGAGAAAACTAAGTAAAATACTACGGAAGCTGGAAATCTAAAATGTCAGAAAATGCTGGAAACATTCAGCAGGTTGGACAGCATCTGTGGAGAGAGAAACTTTTTAAATGTTTCAGGCCAATGACCTTTCATCAGAACAGGAAGATGTTGGAGATTAACAGCTTTTTAGCAAGTACAGAGCTGGGGAAAAGGGGATATGAAAAGAACAAAAGAGAGAGGTCTGTGATAGGGTGGAGGGTAGGAGTGATTAAATGACAAAAGTGATGGTGCAAGACAAAAGGAGGCGATAATGAGACAATTAAAGAAACGAGATGGCCCCAGAGGAGGTGTAAGTGGTTATAGCAGAGGCAGAGAGAAGCATCGAAAATCTGGCAAAGAGGAGAAGGATCCCGTGGGCCAGGAATGCGGCAGGCGAAAGGCAGGTAGACCCCAGGGATGTTAAAAAAAAAGCTACGTGAATGCAAATTCTTTCTTTTTTCCCAGATTCCATTAGTAACTAGTTGGTCAATCATTAACAGCCATGTCAATCAGCATTGTGCCAGTGTTTATGCACATTTACCTTTTTGGTAAAATTATCAGAGTAAAATATAACTCGCATAGTTTGATCTAACCCTTTTGCAAACTGCATAGACAATGAATTAATACTAAAATATAACATCATTAGGTCATTTAACAAATTTGCACTCCCTATGTTGAGTTTTGCCAGCCAGGAGTGCATATCAGGAATTCAGGTACATAGTCCCGTGAGATTTTGTCCATGAACAATTTTTTATTCGTTCATGAGATGTGGGCCTGGCTGGCAAAGCCAGCATTTATTGCCCATGAGAAGATGCTGGTGAGTTGCCTTCTTGAACTTCTGCAGTCCATGAGGTGAAGGTGCTTCCACAATGCTGTTAAGGAGGGAGTTCCAGGATTTTGACCCAGCGACGATGAAGGAACGGTGATGTATTTCCAAGTCAGGATGGTGTGTGACTTGGAGGGGAACTTGAAGGTGGTGGTGTTCCCACGCGCCTGCTGCCCTTGTCCTTCAAGGTGGAGGTCGCGGGCGTGGGAGATACAGTCGAAGAAGTCTTGGCAAGTTGCTGCAGTGCATCTTGTAGATGGTACACACTGCAGACATGGTGCGCTGCGCTGGTGGTGGAAAGAATGAATGTTTAAAGTGGTGGATGGGGTGCCATCAAGCAGGCTGCTTTGTCCTGGATGGTGTCAAGCTTCTTGAGTGTTGGAGCTACACTCCTCCAGGCAAGTGGAGAGTATTCCACACTCCAGACTTGTGCCTTGTAGATGGTGGAAAGGCTTTGGGGAGTCAGGGGGTGAGTCACTCACCACAGAATACTCAGCCTTTGACCTGCTCTTGTAGCCACATTATTTATGTGGCTGGTCAAGTTAAGTTTCTGGTCAATGGTGACCACCCCAGGATGTTCGTGATGGGGCATTCAACGATGATAATCCCATTGAATGTCAAGGGGAGGTAGCTAGACTTTCTTGTCGGAGATGGTCATTGCCTGGCACTTGTGTGGCGCGAATGTTACTTGCCATTATCAGCCCAAGGCTGAATGTTGTGCAGGTCTTGCTGCATGTGGGCACGGACTGCTTCATTATCTGAGGAGTTGTGAATGGAACTGAACACTGTGCAAACATCAATGAATATCTGCACTTCTGACCTTATAAAGGAGGGAAGTTCATTGGTGAAGCAGCTGAAGATGGTTGGGCCTAGGACACTGCCCTGAGGAACTCCTGGGGCTGAGAAGTAGGACCTCCAACAACCACAACCATCTTCCTTTGTGCTAGGTATGACTCCAGCCAGTGGAGAGATTCCCATTGACTTCAAATTTACTAGGGTTCCTTGATGCCACACTTGGTCAAATGCTGCCTTGCTGTCAAGGGCAGTCACTCTCATCTCACCTCTAGAATTCAGCTCTTTGTCCATGTTTGGACCAAGGCTGTAATGAGGTCTGGAGCCGAGTGGTCCTGGCAGAACCCAAACTAAATACTGGTGAGCAGGTTATTGGTGAGCAACTGTTGCTTTATAGCACTGTTGAAGACACCTTCCATCACTTTGCTGATGATTGAGAGTAGGCTGATGGAGCGGTAATTGGCTGGATTAGATTTGTTCAACTTTTGTGGAGCGGATATACCTGGGCAATTTTCCACTTTGTCAGGCAGATGCCAGTGTTGTAGCTGTATGGGAACAGCTTGGTTAGAGGTGCAGCTACTTCTGAAGCACAAGTCTTAAGCTCTGCAGCCGGGATGTTGTCTGGGTCCATAGCCTTTGCTATATCCAGTACACACACCAATTCCTTGATGTCACGTGGAGTGAATCGAATTGGTTGAAGACTGGCTTCTGTGATGGTGGGGATCTCAGGATGAGGCTGAGATGGATCATCCACTCGGCTCTTCTGGTTGAAGATGGTTGCAAACGCTTCAGCCTTGTCTTTTGCACTCGCGTGCTGGGCTCCGCCATCATTGAGGATGGGGATATTCATGGAGCCTCTTCCTCCCATTAGTAGTTTAATTGTCCACCACCATTCACGACTGTATGTGGCAGGACTGCAGAGTTTTGATCTGATCCGTTAGTTGTGGGATAGCTTAGCTCTGTCTATAGCATGTTATTTCCACTGTTTAGCATGCATGTAGTCCTGTGTTGTCGCTTCCCCAGGTTGGCACCTCATTTTTAGGTATGCCTGGTGCTGCTCCTGGCATGCTCTTCTGCACTCCTCATTGAACCAGGGTTGGTCCCCTGGCTTGATGGTAATGGTAGAGTGAACAATATGCTGGGCCATGAGGTTACAGATTTTGGTGGTATAGAATTCTGCTGCTGCTGATGGCCCACAGCGCCTCATGGATGCCCAGTTTTGAGCTGCTATGTGTTATGGATCTATTCCATTTAGCATGATGGTAGTGCCACACAACACGATGAAGGGTGTCCTCAGTGTGAAGACTGGACTTCGTCTCCACAAGGACTGTATAGTTGTCGCTCCTACTATTCAGTGGTCACTGCTACCAATACTGTCATGGACAGATGCATCTGTGACAAGTAGATTGGTGAGGACAAGGTCAAGTAGATTTTTCCCTCATGTTGGTTCTCTCAGCATCTGCTGCAGGCCCAATCTGGCAGGTATGTCTTCAGGACTCGGCCAGCTCAGTCAGTAGTGGTGCTACCAAGCCAGTCTTGGTGATGGACATTGAAGTCTCCCACCCGGAGTACATTCTGTGCCCTTTCTGCGGTCAGTGCTTCTTCCAAGTGGTGTTGAACACGGAGGAGTACGGATTCATCAGCTGAGGGAGGGCGGTAGGTGGTAATCAGCAGGAGGTTTCCTTGCCCTTGTTTGACCTGATGCCATGAGATTTCATGGGGTTCGGAGTCAATGTTGACGACTCCCAGGGCTACTGATTCCCGACTGTATACCACTGTGCTGCCACCACTGGTGGACCTGTTCTGCCGGTGGGACAGGACATACCCAGGGATAGTGATGGAGGAGTCTGGGACGTTGGCTGAAAGGTATGATTCTGTGAGTATGACTATGTCAGACTGTTGCTTGACTAGTCTGTGGAACAGCTCTCCCAATTTTTGGCACAAGTCCCGAGATATTAGTGACTATTGCTTTGCAGGGTTGACTGGGCTAGATATGCCTTTGCTGTGTCAGAGTCCGGTGCCTAGGTCGATGCCAGGTGGTCTGTCCGGTTTTATTCTTATTGTTTTTCCTAATGGTTTGATACAATTGAGTGGCTTGCTAGGCCATTTCAGAGGGCAGTTAAGAGTCAATCACATTGCTGTGACTCTGGAGTCACATATAGGCCGGACCGGGTAAGAGTGGCAGATTTCCTTCCCTAAAGGACATTGGTGAACCAGATTGGTTTTTATGACAATTCGTGGTCACCATTACTGATACTAGTTTTTTATTTCAGATTTATTTAATTAACTGAATTTAAATTCCACAGCTGCCGAAGTGGGATTTGAATTTATGTCTCTGGATTATTGGTCCAGGCCTCTGGATTACTGGTTCAGTAAAATAACAACATAAATTAACAACACCCACCAGAAAATATGGCACATCAATGCATGCTTTCTGGAGAAATATAAATATTCTTTTAATTAGAGGAATTCAAACATAACACAGCTCTTGGAAGGATGAACCAGCTTGGAAGGATGAACAGTTGACTGGTTAAGAGGTATGAGCTGTACAATACAGTTATGGCTTATGACACCGCTATGCAAGACCTATTGCCCTGGAGTGAACCAGGACCCTATGAAAAGGCATTTGCGGGTCAATTTTCCAAATCTTTAATTGCAGCTAGATACCTTGCTTACCGCAAGTTTGCATCAGAAAAGTGCAAGCCCATTTTCCGATGAATACATGCTAAATGTGAGGATTCAAAAAATGTAACAAAGCAAAGGTGAACCCCTTTATATGCTTTGACCAGTCAGGGGGCCTTGCAGTAACCTCTAGGAAAAGGTTTGCAAAACTATATTATACTGAAGGCTTTTCCAGATGAATGAGCTAAGATCAACCAAATGGTCATCTTCATCTGTATTTGTCTTGTGGCTGGGACTTTCAAATGATGGATACTGAGTTTACATGCTCTTTGCAAATCTATATGCATCTTGGCCCCCACACTAAAAAGTTGCTGTCATTTCTGCATTATGTAGTCCAGTCCGTGAAACAGTCTTTGTGGCCTTGGCACTCAGCCATTTCACAAATGTTTATGTCTTGTACAGCCAGAATCACTTAGGTTTTTGTCATCCATTTATATTGGCTCATTAGGTTCTTTAAGTGTTAGGATGATTGGTATATTGTGACTGGCTAATTTAGGTTTTTTTTGTTCCTACAAGCAAATTCATATTGGACAAAATAGATTTTTTAAATATAGCCCAGATTTTCCTGAAACTATGGCAAACACCATTATTATAGCGCAGAAATTCCCAGAAATTATGGCATGAGTGAGTTATGCTAGCTTTTATGCCTTACCAAAATATCCTGGGCCATTTGCTGAGGCCCTCTTGGAAACAGGTAAAAATTAATTATAAAAACAGAAAATGCTGGAAATACTCAGCAGGTCAGGCAGCATCTGTGGAGAGAGAAACAAGAGTTAACGTTTCAGGTCGATGACCCTTCAACCTGAAACGTCTACTCTGTTTCTCTCTCCACAGATGCTGCCTGACCTGTTGAGTATTTCCAGCATTTTCTGTTTTTATTTCAGGTTTCCAGCATCCGCAGTATTTTGCTTTTGTAAAAATTAATTATAATGGCTCTGCCCCCCGTGCACTGTTCCTTGAATTGTGCTAATGTGCTCATCACTTGCAGGCATGTTGATGAAGAAAGGCACACATCTGGCTGTGTCAGAATTGTAATAATCTGGAACTTTTGGCACATGCACAAAAGGTATCAAAGGTAACTGAACTGAGTCCCAGAGCCGGATTCCTTCCTGTCGTAGCCCAGTGTCTATTAACAGATCATACAATAAGTCTAAGCCCTTTTAGCAGAACACTGTTCTTCAGATTAACTCAGTGGGCTTGATTTTAACTCAGCCGTCAGGCGGGTTTTGAGGCGTGTGGGGGGTTAAAATCGCAAAACCTGGGGGTCGGGACCCCCCCCACCTGGTTCCCGACACCTAGCCATTTTAACCCAGGCGTGTCTGATGGTCCCGAATCAGTCCTGCCTGCAACAGGCGGGACTGGTCTTCAGGGCCCTTAAACAGCACTCATTGGCCTTTATAATCCCATTTTAACAGGCCCTTGCCTGTTTAACCCTTTTCCCGCGTAAAACACACCTGGTGGGGAGCACGCCTGTGAAACCTGGCGTGAGCACGCCTGTGAAACCTGGTGTGAACACTATTGGCTTGCTGACTATCAGCTGCAGGTCAACCATTAAAGAGGAGATTTGATCAGCCATCATTTGCAGGTGGCAGGACTTTGTTGTTTCAGGCCTGGGGCAACTTTTACCATGCTTAACCATATCTGTGGAAGGTTGGAGCCTCACACACTTCTCTAGTGTGACCTCCTGCGAAACCCCTCTCGCCAGCCTCACTCAGCACTTCCTCAACTGAGGCATCTACCAGAAGCATAGGAGGCCCTTTTTTCCTTCCCTTCTTGGCATTAGAGGACCTCCAGCCCCATTGGCGAAATGACACACGCCACAACTGCAGAAGTTGCCATCAGAATTTTTATGCAAAACAAACAACTGATGGCATTTTTACAGAATACACAACATTTCACCCAAGTGACTACCCTTGTGACTATTTGTGGTTTATTTTCCGCTTACGCGTGCTCCTACGTAGTGGTTCCCCTGTGGCTTCAGCAGATGTGGAGGCCCCTTGCTCACTTTCCTGCTGCTCCTGTCTCGACACCTTTGGCGGGTGCCCTCTGGGGTGGCGAGCCTGTGAGGGCTCGTCAGCAGTCTGCTGCTCCTGCGGCTGTGCAGGAGTTGAGACGTCTATCTCAGTTGGGTATGGACTCCGGCGGGGCTCTGACTGAGGGCTCTGCAGTGGCATGGAAGTTTGAGCACTTGGAGAGGAGCCCCCACTTCCCTGAGGTCTGCCACCAACCTCTCTGTCATGGGTCAGGTCTCCCTCAGTGCCTGCAAGTGGCTTGAGTGCACCTTGCTGCACATCAGGGGGGCCATGGGGACCCGTATCTACAATGGCAGTCCTACTCAGAAGGACTTCCATGAAGGTCTGGTTTCTCTATTCAATAGATGCCCATCGCTCCTCAAGAGATGTCATTCTATTCTGAACACTTTCCATACCCTGGTGACTAACCTCCTCCATGGCCGTAGCCCTCCTCTCCTCTACCGTAGCCAGCCTTACCACGGAGGCAGAAATCATTTCTACATAGGTAGCCATCCTTTCCGTGTTGATGCGTTCATGCGCCAGTGACTCCACAAAGGCTCTGCTCATGTTCGCTATGGACTCCTCCATTCACTGCACACTCGCAGCGACCCTAGAGATAAAACCTGCCAGAGACTCCTGCATCTGTGCCTGGTGTTCCATCACCTCTTCTTACGAATGGAACCAGAGGCAGAGGGTCAATATGCAGCTGAGCCGAGCTGGCAGAGTCCTGCACCCTCCGACGAGGACTCTCCACTGCTGTCCCTGTCTCTACAATCTGCTGATGCTCACTTGTGAGCTGTGATACACCAGGTGACAACTCTACTCTATGTCCCGAAGGTCCCACCGAGGTGTGAGTGTCTGCGCTGGTGCTGGGTGCGCTTATTTCTGCTGACGCTGCGCCCTCCGAGGTTGCAGATTCCTCTGAGGAGTCTGGCTGCTCAGGCTCTTCCTCCTGCACAGTGGGGACGGGGGCTCTTGATGGTCCTGTGGGGGAGTCAAGGAAAAAGTTAGAGATGTGATGCCAAGGTTACATGCACATTGCATTTTGCAGATGATCATAAGTCCATATGATGTAGCTGCAGAATCATTATCAGTGACTCATGCAATGCCAATGAGAGAGATGGAGAACTATTCTGTTACCAGCTTGCAGGGATGCTCCTGCCTGTCCTTCCCCAACGTCCACATCTCGGTCAGCCCCGACAATCTCCAGGACGCCTTCCTCCCAGGGGGTGAGCTGGGCTAATGAGGGCGGCCCTCCTCCTGTCCTGGCTTGCTCTCTCCTGTTGTGAGCTCTCTTTTCCTGCAATGAGGGAGACAAGTGGAGGTTGAGTGAGAACGAAGGAGTGAGTGCAGAGATTGCATAGCATAGATACTTAGAAGGAGACAAAGATGGAGTGAGGTTGCAAGACCAAGGGCCCTCCCTGTGTGTTGTCAGTTGTGTTCAAAGCATCAGAGTGAGAGGGAGTGTGAGGGCTGCATGGTGGAATAGTTATGTGAATGTGAGCATAGAGAGAGAGGGAATGGGTAAGGGTGCATGGATGTGAGTGTCAAGTGGGATGTGGAGGAATAGATTGCTAAAGCTGAGTACTCGTGAGGAAAGGCAATGGGGATCAGATTGAGGGTGATGGAAACTTCATACAATACTTACTTTTCCAGTGCGATGAAGGTCATGGAATCTTTTTCTGCACTGCATCCAGGTGCGCCGTGTGAGCCCCAAGGAGTTGACTTCCCCTGCCACCTGTAGCCACACAGCCTTGGTCTAACTGGGAGGCCTCTTCCTCCCTGAAGAAGGGAACAGGACCTCCCTGTGGGCCCTAGCACCATCCAGCAATGCCTGGAGTGAAGCCTCATCAAATTTGGGGGCAGCTCTTGCCCTCCCGCTAGCCGTTGCTCCTGCAGGCTCCTGTGCCATCTCAATGGTGAAGTTTGGAAGCCTGCAGAAGAAGCAAGGCTTGCTGTGGGCCCTAAAAGCAGCAGCAATTGATGATGTCATATTCTGCGACTTTCGGACTGAAAATACTCAATTGCCAAGGCTTCCCACACGTTGGAAATCAATTGGCCAATTGAGTGAAAATTGCATCAATCTCACAGACCCATTTAGATTCATGTGGGAAACACCAAATTCGGGGAACCCGACAATTCCCCGCACCTGAGTTAAAATCGAGCCCAAGTATCTTTGTAGACCCTTGGCTGACTATTGTTAACGAGTCTCCCTCCAGACCCCTGATTACGACCTTAACGCACTAACCTTGCTGGTAACAATATATTATGGCCACAATGCCCCACTGTACATCTCCTGGTGTTATGTTAATTTATTACCATGCAGAAAATAGCACTCTATAGATTAAGATGACTCTGGGAAATATTAGCTTCAGAACAAACTATTGTCCAATGGCTGCAGCGTTTCTGATATGCCACCATGCTTGCTGCAGAGTATTCTAATTAGAAATACAGGAAAATATGGAAATATGGAAGAAGTGGGCAGCACGGTGGCATAGTGGTTAGCACTGTTGCCTCACAGCGCCAGGGACCCGGGTTCAAATCCGGCCTCAGGTGACTGTCTGTGTGGAGTTTGCACATTCTCCCCGTGTTTGCGTGGGTTTCCTCCGGGTGCTCTGGTTTCCTCCCACAGTCCAAAGATGTGCGGGTTAGGTTGATTGGCCATGATAAAAATTGACCCTTAGTGTTAGGGGGGATTAAATATGTGGGGTTACGGGGATAGGGCTTGGGTGGGATGGCTGTCGGTGTAGGGACCGGGTGCTAGGGTTTGGATGATCAGCCATGATCTCATTGAATGGCGGAGCAGGCTCGAAGGGCCGAATGGCCTACTCCTGCTCCTATCTTCTATGTTTCTATGTAAGTTATTGATGGAGAGATCGGTGCACTAGACGGCAACAATTCTCACCGATGGAGGAATATCTGGGCCAATATGCACCTCCCCATTATGTTTGTGGACAACAAATAACTATTTAAAAAGCCCTTTTGCGAACAAAGAGGATATTATAACCCCTACTATATGCCTTCCAGATTATGAAGAACATGTATTGGGGAAGAAGAGAGAATAGGTTACCATCCTCATCGATGTTTTTATACATTTTCTCCAGCTAGTCTTGTTCTTTACATATTATTCACCTCTTTCTGCAAGCACCCATTCACTCCTCATCCTTTCTATTTGCTTATCATCGCTTTTTTATTTTTTCAAATGTGTATACTATTCTGTTTACCATTTTTAACAAAAAAAGTAGATAAAAGTATAAAGAAAGATAAAAGGATCTTGCATTTATATAGCACCTTAATCACATCTCAAACATCCCAAAATGATTCACAAACAATACTGTCACTGTTACTGGAAATACAAACAGTTTCTAGTAATTTTTGTTATATTTTTCATAATGGCCCAGAAATTCGGGTCGAAGGCTTCCCATGGGTGCAAGCCTCCGACCTGCACTTACCTTGCGCGCCAGCCGTTGAGCTGTGGGCCCCTGTGGAATTGCGATCCTGGGCCTCCTCCAACTGCCGGCGTGCAGTGCTTGCGTATCCCAGGGGCGCAGTTAGTTCGAAGCGTCCCCTGGGATCACGTGGGCCATGGAGAGCCAATGGTAGCAGGGAATGCTTCATTCATAAGTTTGACAGGAAGACCTGTCAAAACTATAAATACAAATCAGCCCCAAAACATAACTAAAACTTCAAATAATTTTTTTTTTTAAATCACCTTTTTAAAATAACTATAAATTACATGAAATAACTATTTTAAACAATAATTTACATTTTTGAAAAAGTAATTACATTTTCTAACGCGGCTAAAAATAAACTTACCTTTCTTTAAAGTATTTAAAAATAATAAACCTGTAGAAAAAATGTTTTAATTTTAATTCATTCACCACTTGCCTTGTTAAAAGCAGGCCCTGCGCCTGCTTTTCACATGTCTAACTTCTGGAGACTTACCTTCCCGGAGAAACCTGCAAAAAAACCGTAAGTTCGATGCGCACACGCTGCCTCTCCCACGCATGTGTTCCACCTCTTAACCCCTTCTTTCAGGGGAACGGAAGTTCCAGTTTCCCGCGCATGCGCAGTGCATGCATGAAACCGGCACTTTCGTTGGGCATATGTGTGAGTACCCCGTGCATACTCACCCATTGGGACCCGAATTTCTGGTCCTATATTTAATTTCCCTGTTTGGTGCGTCATTCTGCATCAGTGTATTTCAATTTTAGTTTACATTTTAGGATGTCAATTTTGATTTGAGGTTTTTTTTCCTGCACTCTGTCTCTTCTCTCTGTTAATTCTGACAGGAATATAATGGAGAAAGATGGAGAAGCCTTCTAGTCTAGTGGACTGAGTGGGTAGAAGCAAAGAGGAAACTGTACAGTAGCCTATAAAGCCATGTGGATGATGTAATTATGAAAACAGTCTGTCAGAACAAACCAGGTTCTTTCACATATTGTGATGGATGATTTTCATTTTTCATCTCGCACAATATGGAAGAATAAAAACAGTGCTGGTTTTTTAAAAATCTTTATGCACTTCCCATGGAGAATATTGTGAGGTAGTGGAATGATTCACAGGTTGAGTAACAGTCTGACATGGCCGTAACCACCTTTATACCATAGAATCATAGAATGATACAGCACAGAAGGAGGCCATTCGGCCCATCCTGCCTGCGCAAGCTCTTTGGTAGCGCTATCCATTTAGTCCCACTCCCCTGCTTTTTCCCCATACACCTGTAAATTGTTTCCCTTCAAGTATTAACCAATTCTCTTTTGAAAGTTAGTATTGAATCTGCTTCCACCACCCTTTCAGGCCGTGCATTCCAGATACAACAACTCACTGTGTTGAAAAAGAAAAGTTTCCTCATCTCGCCCCTGGTTCTTTTGCCAATCACCTTAAATCTGTGTCCTCTGGTTACCAACCCTTCTGCCACTGGAAACAGTTTCTCCTTATTGACTCTATCAAAACCTTGAATGCCTCTATCAAATCTCCTCTTGACCTCCTGTACTCCAAGGAGAACAACTCAGTCTCTCCACATAACTGAGTCCCTCATTCCTGGTACCATTCCAGTAAATCTAATGCCTTGACATCTGGTGCCCAGAATTAGAATCATAGAATTGTTACAGCACAGTAGGAAGCCATTTGGCCCGTCAAGCCTGTGCCAGCTCCCTGCAAGAGCACTTCAGCTGGTCCAAATCCCCCACCTTTTCTCCGTAGCCCTGCAATTTTTTTTCTTTCCGATACTTCTCTAATTCCCTTTTGAAAGCCACAATTGAATCTGCCTCCACCACCCTTTCAGGCAGTGCCTTCCAGATCCTCACCACTCATTGCGTAAAAAAGTTTTCCCTCATGTCGCCTTTGGATCTTCTGCCAATCATCTTAAATCTGTGTCCTCTGGTTCTCGACTCTTCCGCCAATGGGAACAGTTTCTCTCCATCTACTCTGTCTCGACCCCTCATGATTTTGAACACCTCTATCAAATTTCCTCTCAACCTTCTCTGCTCTAAAGAAAACAACCCCAGCTTCTCCAGTCTATCCATGTAACTGAAGTCCCTCATCCATGGAACCATTCTTGTAGATCTTTTCTGCACCCTCTCTACAGCCTTCACATCCTTCCTAAGTGCGGTGCCCAGAATTGGACACAATACTCCAGTTGAGGCCGAACCAGTGTTTTATAAAGGTTCATCATAACTTCCTTGCTTTTGTACTCTATGGGGTCAATTTTGTTGAACCTGTCGGGAAGAAGGCGGGACTTCCCCTTTCGGGTTTCTGACCCGCCTACTTCGACGTCCGGCCAATCCGTGCGATTTTCCCTTGATTGACCCGGTTGAGCCCACCCAGCGGACTCAGCAGGCCAATTAAGGGCCACCCGGCAACAGGTGACGTCACAGACTGAAATTTCATCTGTCAAGATTTCTGACAGATGAAATATCAGTGTTTTACAGCTGTTTGAAGCTGTCAAACACTGACAGTCTGATTTCTAAGATGAGTCCTTCTGTGCAGACTCATAGAAATCTCAGCAGCACTAAAAGCTGAAGGCTGTCACTTTTCACAGATCGCAGCTGTTCAGCTTTCAGTTCCGGCTGAGTGCTGCGCTCCCGACGGCTACAGGAAGAAAGGCTGTTAAGGTAAGTAAAGGTAAGTAAAAGTTCTTTACACACTTTAGACACACCAAACACACTTACCTTTACACTCATGCACCCATCACTCACCTGAGCGCCGATATCGCGACCCCTCCAACTCATTCAACCCGACGGCCCGCTGCTCTAACCTGGCGTGGTTTGGAGCCATTGGGAAACCCACACGAAACCCCTCAAAATGGGGATTAGGCTAAAAATTGCCTGTTAACTACCTATTAACAGGCAGTTAATTGGCACTATTCCCTTCCCGCCTGGTTTCGGCGGGTCCCAGTGCGGGGCAGGTACCCGCCACCCCTGAAACTTACGTGGGGCGGGGTTTTGGGCAGGATGGTGGTGGGACCCCCAAAGTAGGGATTTCCACCCCCCCCCCCCACGTGCCTGAAACCCCGCCTGATGGCTCCCCGAAAATCTAGCCCTATGCCTCTATTTATGAAGCCCAGGATCCCAAATGCTTTTTTAACTGCTTTCTCAACCTGCCCTGCCACCTTCAATGATTTGTGCACATATATCCTCAGGTGTCTCTGTTCATGCACCCCCTTTAGGATTGTATGCTTTAGTTTATATTGCCTCTCCTCATTCTTCCTACCAAAATGTATCACTTCACACTTTTCTGCGTTAAACTTCATCTGCCACGTGTCCGCCCATTCCACCAGTCTGTCTATGTCCCCTTGAAGTTTATCCCTATCCTCCTCACTGTTCACTATACTTCCAAGTTTTGTGCCATCTGCAAATTTTGAAATAGTGCCCTGTACACCCAAGTCAAAATCATTAATATATATCAAGAAAAGCAGTGGTCCTAGTACCGATCCCTGGGGAGCACCACTGTGTACCTGTAAGGAAATCTCTTAAACTCAATTAAATGATTCCTCGTGATTCAGGCTCGAGCGTATTGTCCAAATGCAAGTTTATTACTCAGACACCAATAGTGTAATAACTATTACAGTTTTACAAGCGACTCGGACAACCTGGTTTCCTGTAGACCCAAGGTGATCAAAATTGGCCTCCGAAGGTGTTGGACTTCCGACCGTCCTGTGAGCTCTAACTCAGGAAGGCTGTTACCTGTTTTTTGTATGCCGCTTTTTTGTGAGTCATACCACATGATGCCCAGAATGTATATTGAAACGAGGTTCCTTCTCGCCAAACCTCCAGACTTGACATAATAGCCATCTTAATACTGCAAAGGCTATGGGCCCTGACAACATTCCGGCAATAGTACTGAAGACTTGTGCTCCAGAACTAGCTGCGCCCCTAGCCAAGCTGTTCCAGTACAGCTACAACACTGGCATCTACCCGGCAATGTGGAAAATTGCCCAAGTATGTCCTGTCTACAAAAAGCAGGACAAATCCGACCCGGCCAATTACCGTCCCATTAGTCTACTCTCAATCATCAGCAAAGTGATGGAAGGTGTCGTCGACAGTGCTATCAAGCGGCACTTACTCAGCAATAACCTGCTAAATGACGCCCAGTTTGGATTCTGCAAGGGCCACTCAGCTCCTGACCTCATTACAGCCTTGGTCCAAACATGGACAAAAGAGCTGAACACAAGAGGTGAGGTGAGAGTGACTGCCCTTGACATCAAGGCAGCATTTGATCGAGTGTGGCATCAAGGAGCCCTAGCAAAACTGAAGTCAATGGGAATCAAGGGGAAAACTCTCCATTGGTTGGAATCATACCTAGCACAAAGGAAGTTGGCTGTGGTTGTTGGAGGTCATTCATCTCAATCACTTGACATCACTGCAGGAGTTCCTCAGGGCAATGTCCTAGGCCCAACCATCTTCAGCTGTTTCATCAATGACCTTCCCTCCATCATAAGGTCAGAAGTGGGGATGTTCGCTGATGATTGCACACTGTTCAGCACCATTCGAGACTCGTCAGATACTGACGCAGTCCGTGTCCATATGCAGCAAGACCTGGACAACATTCAGACTTGGGCTGACAAGTGGCAAGTAACATTCGCACCACACAAGTGCCAGGCAATGACCATCTCCAACAAGTGAGACTCTAACCATCTCCCCTTGACATTCAATGGCATTACCATTGCTGAATCCCCCACTATCCTGGGGGTTGCCATTGATCAGAAACTGAACTGGACCAGCCATATAAATACTGTGGCTACAAGAGCAGGCCAGAGGCTGGGAATTCTGCAGCGAGTGTCTCACCTCCTGACTCCCCAAAGCCTTTCCACCATCTACAAGGCACAAGTCAGGAGTGTGATGGAATACTCTCCACTTGCCTGGATGAGTGCAGCTCCAACAACACTCAAGAAGCTCGACACCATTCAGGATAAAGCAGCCCACTTGATTGGCACTCCATCCACCACCTTCAACATTCACTCCCTCCACCACCGACGCACTGTGGCTGCAGTGTGTACCATCTACAAGATGCACTGCAGCAACTCGCCAAAGCTCCTTCAACAGCACCTTCCAAATCCGCGACCTCTACCACTTAGAAGGACAAGGGCAGCAGACGCATGGGAACATCACCACCTACAAGTTCCCCTCCAAGCCACACACCATCCTGACTTGGACCTGTATCGCCGTTCCTTCACTGTCGCTGGGCCAAAATCCTGGAACTCCCTTCCTAACAGCATTGTGGGTGTACCTACACCATATGGACTGCAGCGGTTCAAGAAGGCTGCTCACCACCATCTTCTCAAGGGCAATTAGGGATGGGCACTAAATGCAGGCCTAGCCAGCGACGCCCACATCCCATCAATGAATTTTTTTTTTTAAATGGTTTAACCGTTAATCAGTTCAGCCTGACATGTAGCCTTAATATTACAAAAGGAACAGGATGACCTAGACAATCCTAGATAGTTAATGTGATACTGCTTGGGTGCTTCCATTGTTCTGGCCAATACCTGATACTCGCACCTCACATGGGATGTAGCCAACATGTCTGCTAGTTGCTACTTCCATTGTTCTGACTAATCTCCAATATTAGCATATCCTAATCGGACAATGGCCGAGAGATATGAAACAGAAGCAAGTTCTAACAGTACCTTCCTCCAGTCCAAAAAACAACCATTCAGCATTGAACACAATACTCCAGCTGTGGCCTAACCAGTGTTTTATAAAGATTTAACATAACTTCCTTTCGTACTCTCTTCCTCTATTAATAAAGTCAAGGATCCCCTATGCTTTTTTAACGGCCTTCTCAACTTGTCCAGTTATTTTCAAAGATTTGTGTACATACACCCCCAGGTGTCTCTGTTCCTGCACCCCCATTAAAATTGTATGGTTTAGTTCATATAGAGTCATAGAGTAATACAGCACGGATAGAGGCCCTTCGGCCCATCGTGTCCATGCCGGCCATCAAGCCCTGTCTAATCTAATCCCATATTCCAGCATTTGGCCCGTAGCCTTGTATGCTATGGCATTTCAAATGCTCATCCAAATGCTTCTTAAATGTTGTGAGGGTTTCTGCCTCCACAACCCTTTCAGGCAGTGAGTTCCAGACTCCAACCACCCTCTGGGTGAAAAAGTTCTTTCTCAAATCCCCTCTAAACCTCCCGCCCTTTACCTTGAATCTATGCCCCCTAGTTATTGACCCCTCTACTAAGGGGAAAAGCTCCTCAGCATCCATCCTATCTATGCCCCTCACAATTTTGTACACCTCAATCATGTCCCCCCTCAGCCTCCTCTGCTCCAAGGAAAACAAACCCAATCTGCCCAGTCTCTCTTCATAGCTGAAGCGCTCCAGCCCTGGTAACATCCTGGTGAACCTCCTCTGCACCCTCTCTAACGCGATCACATCTTTCCTGTAGTGTGGCGACCAGAACTGCACACAGTATTCCAGCTGTGGCCTAACCAGTGTTTTATACAGCTCCATCATAACCTCCTTGCTCTTATATTCTATGCCTCGGCTAATGAAGGCAAGTATCCCATATGCCTTTTTTACCACCTTATCCACCTGTTCCGCCGCCTTCAGGGATCTGTGTACCTGCACACCCAGATCCCTCTGACCCTCCGTCTTGCCTAGGGTCTTTCCCTTCATTGTGTATTCCCTTGCCTTGTTAGACCCCCCAAAGTGCATCACCTCGCACTTTTCCGGGTTAAATTCCATTTGCCACTGTTCCGCCCATCTGACCAACCCATCTATATCGTTCTGCAGACTGAGGCTACCCTCCTCGCTATTTACCACCCTACCAATTTTAGTATCATCCGCGAATTTACTGATCATACCCTTTACATTCATATCCAAGTCATTAATGTAGACCACAAACAGCAAGGGACCCAGCACCGATCCCTGTGGTACCCCACTGGCCACAGGTTTCCAGTCACAAAAACAACCTTCGACCATCACCCTCTGCCTTCTGCCACTAAGCCAGTTTTGTATCCAATGTGCCAAGGCACCCTGGATTCCATGGGCTCTTACCTTCTTGACCAGTCTCCTGTGCGGGACTTTATCGAAGGCCTTACTGAAATCCATGTATACCACATCCACTGCGTTACCCTCATCCACACACCTAGTCACCCCCTCAAAAAATTCAATCAAATTAGTCAGACATGATCTTCCCTTGACAAAGCCATGTTGACTATCCCTGATTAATCCTTGCCTCTCCAAGTGGAGACAAATTTTGTCCCTCAGGATTTTTTCCAGTAATTTTCCTACCACTGATGTTAGGCTCACTGGCCTGTAGTTCCCCGGTTTTTCCCTACTACCCTTCTTGAATAATGGTACTACATTAGCGGTTCTCCAGTCCTCTGGCACATCCCCTGTGGCCAGAGAGGTCCTGAATATATGTGTTAGAGCCCCCGCAATCTCCTCCTTTGCCTCACACAGCAGCCTGGGGTACATTTCATCCGGGCCTGGGGATTTATCCATTTTTAGGCCAGCTAAAACCACCAATACCTCCTCCCTCTCGATGTTAATATGTTCGAGCATATCACAGTCCCCCCGCCCTATTTCTATGTCTACATCGTCCTTCTCCATAGTGAAAACAGATGCAAAAAATTCATTTAGAACCCCTCCTACATCTTCCGGCTCCACACACAGATTGCCACTTTTGTCCCTAATGGGCCCTATTTTTTCCCTAGTTATCCTTTTACCCTTAATATACTTATAAAACATCTTCGGATTTTCCTTTATTTTGCTCGCCAGTGTTATTTCATGGCCCCTCCTTGATCTCCTAATTTCTTTTTTAAGTATCCCCCTGCACTTTTTGTACTCCTCTAGGGCTTCCTCCGTCTTTAGCCTTTTGTATCTACCAAAAGCCCTCCTTTTTTTCCTAATCCATTCCCGTATATCCCCTGACATCCACGGTTCCCTGTGGTTTTTGGAACCACTCTTGACATTTATGGGAACATGTTGCCCTTGTATGATCTCAATCTCCCTTCTGAAAGCCTCCCATTGCTCCGATGCGGATTTTCCTACAAGTAGCTGATCCCAGTCCATTTTGGCCAGATCCTGCCTTATCCTATTAAAATCGGCCTTCCCCCAATTTAGAACCTTTATTTCCGGCCCATCCCTGTCCTTTTCCATGACCACCTTAAATCTTACCATATTATGGTCACTATCACCAAAGTGCTCACCTACTAGCACTTTTTCCACTTGGCCGGCCACATTCCCTAGAATTAGGTCCAGTACCGCCCCCTCTCTTGTAGGACTTTCTACATGCTGGCTCAAAAAGCTCTCCTGGATGCACTTTAAGAATTCTACACCCTCTGAGCCTTTCACACTTTGACTATCCCAGTTAATATTGGGGAAGTTGAAATCCCCCATTATTATTACCCTATTATTTGCACATTTCTCTGAGATTTGCCTACATATCTGTTCCTCTATTTCCCCCTGACTGTTTGGAGGCCTATAGTACACTCCCAGCAAAGTGCTTGCCCCCTTTTTGTTTTTAAGCTCCACCCATATGGCCTCATTAGAGGACCCTGCTAATATATCATCCCTCCTTACTGCAGTAATTGACTCCTTAATTAATATTGCGACACCCCCTCCTCTTATACCTCCCCCTCTGTCTCGCCTGAAGATTCTGTACCCCGGAATATTGAGCTGCCAGTCTTGCCCCTCCCTCAACCATGTCTCCGTGATAGCAACAATATCATACTCCCATGTGTTTATCAACACCTTCAGTTCATCCACCTTATTTGCAAGACTCCTTGCATTAAAATAGATGCCATCCAGCCTTGCCCTTATATATTTGCCCTGTCTACCAAGCTGACTTGTTTTTTCCTCCATAATTGGCAGCACATCCCCCCCTATTTCAGCTTCCCTCTGTATCCCATCCCCCTGCCAAGTTAGTTTAAACCCCCCCCGACAGTGCTAGCAAACCTCCCCGCAAGGTGCCTCTCATTCTTCCTACCAAAATGAATTACTTCACATTTCTCGGTGCTAAATTGCATCTGCCATGTGTCTGTCCATTTCACCAGTCTGTCTATGTCCTCTTGAAGTCTGTTACTATCCTTCTCATTGTTTCCTACATTTCTGAGTCCTGTGTCACCTGCACACTTTGAAGTTATGCCCTGTATAGCCAAGTCCAGGTCATTAATATATATCAAAAAGAGCAGTTGTTCTTTTACCAACCCCTGGGGAACTCCACTACATACCATTCACCACTACTCTCTGCTTTCTGTTCCTTAGCCAATTTTGTATCCCATGGGCTTTAATTTTGCTAACTAGTCAACTGCCTTTTGGAAGTCCATATACACAACATCAAATGCACTACCCTCATCAGCCCTCTACGTTATTTCATCAAAGAACTCGATCAAGTTAATCAAACACAATTTGCCTTTAACAAATCCATGCTGACTTTCATTTATTAGCCAATATTTTCCAAATGCTAATTGGTTTTGTCCCGGATTATTGGCCCTGAATTTCCGATCGGAGGCTTCCTGCGTGCAGATGCCTCCGATCAGGGAAAAAACGACGCGCTTACCTACTGGCTCCATAGGTCCCGAGACATCCGATCCTGGGACTCTCCTGGTCCGCGCACGCAGAGGCCCAGGTATCCCGGGGCGCAGGCAGTTCGCAAGCGTCCCTGGGATCAGGTGGGCCATGGGGAACCAATCAAAGAAGGAAATCTCCCTTCACACTTTTAACAGGTCTTGATGCATAGATCTTTTACAAGTATGAATGGGGATCACTCAAAAAACAGTTAAACATTAAATGCATTAAAAAAAATCTCTTATTTAAAATTAGTTAAAATTACCTTATTTTAAACAAATTAATTTTTTTGAAAAAAATAAGTTTTTTACGGGGCTAAAAATAAACTTAGCTTTAAAATTATTTTTAAATTATAAATGAGTGGAAATTAAAAAAAAAATTTTTTAACTCTTCTTAGGCAGTCCCTCGGAACCGAGGATGACTTGCTTCCACATTAAAAATGAGTTCTCAGGTGACTGATGAGTCCAATGCGGGACCTAGAGTCTCTGTCACAGGTGGGGCAGACGGTGGTTGAAGGGGTGGGTGGGTGGGGTGCTTGAGTTGACGTGCGCTCCTTGCGCTGCCTGCGCTTGGCTTCCGCTTGCTCCCGGCGAAGAGACTCGAGGTGTTCAGCGCCTTCCCGGATGCTTCTCCTCCACTTTGTGCGGTCTTGGGCCAGGGATTCCCAGGTGTCGGTGGGGATGTTACACTTTTTCAGGAAGGCTTTGAGGGTGTCCTTGAAACGTTTCCTCTGCCCACCTGGGGCTCTCTTGCCATGCCAGAGCTCCGAGTAGAGCGCTTGTTTTGGGAGTCTCGTATCGGGCATGCGGACAATGTGACCCGTCCATCTGAGCTGATTTGAGTGTGGTCAGAGCTTCGATGCTGGGGATGTTGGCCTGAGCAAGAACACTGACGTTGGTGCGCCTATCCTGCCAATGGATTGGCAGGATCTTGCGGAGGCAGCATTGGTGGTACCTCTCCAGTGTTTTGAGGTGCCTGCTGTACATGGTCCATGTCTCTGAGGCATACAGCAGGGCAGGTATCACTGCTGCCCTGTAGACCATGAGCTTAGTGCCGGGTTTGAGGTCCTGGTCTTCAAACACTCTCTTCCTCAGGCGACCGAAGGCTGCACTGGCACACTGAAGGCGGTGTTGGACTTCGTCGTCGATGTCTGCCCTTGTTGACGGTAGGCTCCCGAGGTATGGAAAGTGGTCAACGTTGTCCAAGGCCTTGTCGTGGATTTTGATAATCGGGGGGCAGCACTGTGTGGCGGGGGCAGGTTGGTGGAGGACCTTTGACTTACGGATGTTTAGTGTAAGGCCCATGCTCTCGTATAGAAACATAGAAGATAGGAGCAGGAGTAGGCCATTCGGCCCTTCGAGCCTGCTCCGCCATTCAATGAGATCATGGCTGATCATCCAAATTCAGTACCCTGTCCCTGCCTTCTCCCCATATCCCTTGATCCCTTTAGCCTTAAGAAATATATCCAACTCTTGAATATATTTAATGAACTGGCCTCCACCGCCCTTTGTGGCAGAGAATTCCACAGGTTCACCACTCTCTGGGTGAAGAAGTTCCTCCTCATTTCAGTCCTAAATGGCTTACCCCTTATCCTTAGACTATGACCCCTGGTTCTGGACTCCCCGTCCATCCGAAACATCCTTCCTGCATCTAGTCTGTCCAGACCTGACAGAATTTTATAGGTTTCGATGAGATCCCCTCTCAATCTTCTAAACTCCAGTGAGTATAAGCTCAATCGACACAATCTCTCCTCATACGTCATTCCTGCCATCCCAGGTATCAACCTGGTGAATCTTCGCTGCACTCCCTCCATGGCAAGAACGTCCTTCCTCAGGTAAGGTGACCAAAACTGCACACAATACTCAAGGTGCGGTCTCACCAAGGCCCTGTACAACTGTAGCAATACATCCTTGTTCCTGTACTCGAACCCTCTTGCTACGAAGGCCAGCATACCATTTGCCTTCTTAACCGCCTGCTGCACCTGCATGCTTACCTTCAGCGACTGGTGCACAATAACACCCAGGTCTCTTTGCACTTCCCCTTCTCCCAATCTATTGCCATTCAAATAATAATCTGCCTTCCTGTTTTTGCCACCAAAGTGGATAACCTCACATTTATCCACATTATAGTGCATTTGCCATGTTTCTGCCCAATCACCCAACCTGTCCAAATTGTACTGGAGTTTCACAACATCCTCCTCACGGCTTACCCTCCCACCCAGCTTTGTGTCGTCTGCAAATTTGGAGATATTACATCCAATTCCCTCGTCCAGATCATTAATAGATATTGTGAACAGCTGGGGTCCTTGGACCGATCCTTCGGTGAAGGTGTTTACGATGGTTTGGAGTTCGACCTCTGAGTGAGCGCAGACGCAAGCATCGTCTGCATACTGTAATTCGATGACAGAGGATGGGACGACCTTGGATCTGGACTGGAGGTGACGGAGGTTGAACAGTTTCCTGTTTGTTGTGTAAATTAGCTCCACTCCAGTGGGGAGCTTACTGAGGGTGAGATGGAGCATTGCAGCAAGGAAGATTGAGAAGAACGTTGGTGCAATGACACAGCCTTGCTTGACCCCGGTTCGTACGTGAATTGGGACTGTGGTGGAACAGTTGGTCAGGATCATGGCTTGCATGTCGTCGTGAAGCAGGCGGAGGATAGTGACAAACTTTGGAGGGCAGCCGAATTTGAGGAGGACACTCCATAATCCCTCATGGTTGACAGTGTCGAAGGCCTTTGTGAGATCAAAGAAGGCCATGTACAGTGGTTGGTGCTGTTCCCTGCATGTCTCTTGTAATTGACGTGTAAAAGATCATGTCCATTGTGCCCCTAGTGGGCGGAATCCACATTGCGACTCTGGGAGGAGCTCTTCGGCCACTGGGAGAAGGCGATTCAGGAGGATTCTTGCGATGACTTTCCCTGTGGCAGATAGCAGGGAAACTCCTCTGTAATTACCGCAATCGGACTTGTCACCTTTCTTGAAGATGGCCACAATTACGGCGTCTCTGAGATCCCCTGGCATGCTCTCCTCCTTCCAGATAAGAGAAATGAGTTCATGAATTCGCACCAGTAGTGCTTCTCCACCATGCTTTAGTGCCTTGGCGGGGATTCCATCTGCTCCTGAGGCCTTGTTGTTCTTCAATTGTCGGATGACCTTTTCAACCTCATGCCGGGCTGGGGTTGTGCTGAGATGGTGCTGGGTAGCATGCTGTGGGATGGAGTTGAGGACACTCGTGTCGAAGACAGAGTCGTGGTTAAGGAGATCTTCGAAGTGCTCCTTCCAGCGTGCACTGACTGCTTCCCTGTCCTTGATGAGTACCTCTCCGTTCTTGGCCCGCAGTGGGGAAGGGCCTTGGGTGCTTGGGCTGTAGATGGTCTTGACTGCGCTAAAGAATCCACGCACGTCGTGGTTGTCGGCTAGCTGCTGGTTCTCCTGTGCTTTCTCCACCCACCATCTGTTCTTTAGGTCGCGAGTTTTTTGTTGGACCTCGGCCTTCAGGCTTCTGTAGAGCTGCTTTCTTGCTCTCGAGTTCTGTTGCTGTTTCCAGATCAGAAATGCCTTGCGCTTGCGGCTTATTAGCTCCTGGATCTACTGGTCATTCTCATTGAACCAGTCTTGGTGTTTCCTGGTTGAGTGACCGAGCGTCTCTTCACAGGTGCTGATTATGGAGGCCTTGAGTGCAGGCCAGACGCTGTGGGCACTCTGTGTCTCTGCATCACTGGGAGTCGTCCGGTTGTTTGTGAGGCGCAGGCTGAATAGGGCTTTCTTAGCGGGGTCTTTGAGTGCTCCAGCATTAATTTTCCTGCGGCATTGTTTCTGTTGCCACTGCTGTTTTGGGGCTACATTGATGGAGATGACAGAGCGGATTAGGCGGTGGTCTGTCCAGCAGTCGTCAGCTCCTGTCATGGCGCGGATGATGCGGACGTCCTTGCGGTCCCTCACTCGGACGATGACGTAGTCCAGCAGATGCCAGTGCTTGGAACAAGGGTGCTGCCATGAAGCCTTGTACTTGTCTCTCTGACGGAACAAGGTGTTGGTTATGACGAGGCCATGTTCTAAGCATTTCGACAGGAGGAGGGTACTTTTGGAGTTGGCTTTCCCTATCCCCTCTCTGCTGATCACACCTCCCCAGAGGTCTGTGTCCTTTCCAACTCTAGCGTTGAAGTCGCCAAGGAGGATCAGCATGTCCTCCGTTGGGACTCGGGACAGGGATTGTTCGAGGCTGGAGTAGAATTCCTCTTTGGTCTCATCTGTGGCTTCCAGTGTTGGGGCGTACGCACTGATGACCGTAGCGCACGGGTTTCGGGCTAGGGTGAGTCGAAGAGTCATGAGGCGCTCGTTTATACCACTAGGGGAGTCTCTGAGATGCCCGACCAGTTCATTTTTTATGGCGAAGCCTACCCCATGGAGGCGGCGTTCTTCGGGTTTGCCTTTCCAGAAGTAGGTGTAACCACCGCCTTGCTCCTTGAGCTGGCCTTCCCCTGCCCGCCGGGACTCACTTAGGGTGTCGATGTCAATGTCGAAGCGTCTGAGCTCCCGGGCAACGATAGCAGTATGGCGTTCCGGTCTGTCACTGTTGGGGTTGTCCATGAGGGTCCTGACATTCCATGTCCCGAATTTCATTTTAAAGGGTGGAAGATGCCTGTGCGTGAATTCTTTTAATGTGGGGTGGTCGTTGCACACCAGCTACCACACGGGCTTGACAGAGCAAGGTCTTGGTCCAATGGCAAGGGGATCCAAGACGATTAGAGACCAGGCTCTGCTACAACGGCCTAGCACACACACACACAAACATATTCCTACTGTGTGTGCTAGGTCGTTGTGTGTGTGTGTGTGCTAGGCCATTGTAGCAGAGCCTGGTCTCCAATCGTCTTGGATCCCCTTGCCATTGGACCAAGACCTTGCTCTGTCAAGCCCATGTGGTAGCTGGTGTGCAACGACCACCCCACGTTAAAAGAATTCACGCACAGGCATCTTCCACCCTTTAAAATGTAAACTCTTTTATGCTGGTAAAAGCAGGCCTTACGCAGATCGGAAGTACCGGGTTTTAGTGCATGCGCTTCGCATGCATGAAACTGGCACTTGCGAGGTCCCTACCGGGGCGTATGCACCTGTGGGGGTTGGAATATCCGGCCCATTGTCTCTCAAAGTTCCCCCACTACTGACAACCTGACTGGCCTGTAAACATAGAAACATAGAAGATAGGAGCAGGAGTAGGCCATTCGGCTCCTCGAGCCTGCTCCGCCATTCGATGAGATCATGGCTGATCATTCAAATTCAGTACCCTGTCCCTGCTTTCCCCCATATCCCTTGATCCCTTTAGCCTTTAGAAATATATCTATCTCCTTCTTGAATATATTTAATGAATTGGCCTCAACTGGTAGAGAATTCCACAGGTTCACTACTCTCTGGGTGAAGAAATTGCTCCTCATCTCAGTCCTAAATGGCTTACCCCTTATCCTTAGACTGTGACCCCTGGTTCTGGACTCCCCCGCCATCAGGAACATCCTTCCTGCATCTAGTCTGTCTAGTCCTGTTAGAATTTTATATGTTTCAATGAGATCCCCTCTCATTTTTCTAAACTCTAGCGAATATAAGCCTAATCGACCCAATTTCTCTTTATACATCATTCCTGCCATCCCAGGTATCAGTCTGGTGAATCTTCGTTGCACTCCCTCCATGGCAAGAACATCCTTCCTCAGATAAGGCAACCAAAACTGCACACAATACTCAAGGTGTGGTCTCACCAAGGCCCTGTGCAACTGCAGCAAGACATCCTTGCTCCTGTACACAAATCCTCTCGCTATGAAGGCCAACATACCATTTGCCTTCTTAACCGCCTGCTGCACCTGCATGCTTACCTTCAGCGACTGATGCACAAGGACACCCAGGTCTCGTTGTACTTCCCCTTTTCCCAATCTATTGCCGTTCAGATAATAATCTGTCTTTCTGTTTTTGCCACCAAAGTGGATAACCTCGCATTTATCCACATTATACTGCATCTGCCCAATCACCCAACCTGTCCAAATCATACTGGAGTTTCTCTGCATCCTCCTCACAGCACACATGCCCACCCAGCTTTGTGTCATCTGCAAACTTGGAGATATTACATCTAGTTCCCTCGTCTAGATCATTTATATATATTGTGAATAGCTGGGGTCCTAGCACCGATCCCTGCAGTACCCCACTAATTACTGTCTGCCACTCGAAAAAAGACCCGTTTATTCCAACTCTTTGCTTCCTGTCTGCCAACCAGTTCTCTATCCAAGTCAGTACCTTACCCCCAATCCCATGTGCTTTAACTTTGCATGCTAATCTCTTATGCGGGACCTTATCGAAAGCCTTCTGAAAGTCCAAATACACCACATCCACTGGTTCACCCTTATCTATTCTACAAGTTACATCCTCAAAAAATTCCAGTAGATTAGTCAAGCATGATTTACCTAGTTGCCAGGTTTAACCCTCCCTTTTTTTAAATAGGGATGTAACATTTGCAATCCTCCAGTCCTCTGGCACCATGCCCATATCTAATGAGGATTGGAAGATTGTGGCCAGAGCCTCTGCAATTTTCACCCTTACTTTTCTCAATAACCTAGGATGCATCCCATCCGGATCAGGTGACTTTTCTACTTTGAGGACTGCCAACCTATTAAGTACACCTCCTGTATCTATTTTTATCCTATCCAATATCACTACTGCCTCCTCCTTTACTGCTACATGGGCAGCATCCTCTTCTCTAGTGAAGACAGATGCAAAGTACTCAATTACAGTAATACCTCAGCCATGCCCTCTGCCTCCACTAGAAGATCTCTTTTTTGATCCCTAATTAACCCCACCCTTCCTTTGACTACCCTTTTACTACTTATGTGTTTTTATAAAAGATTGTTGGGTTCCTTTTTATGTTAGCCACTAATCTATTCTCATATTCCCTCTTTGCCCCTGTTCCCTTTTTTTAGAACTCTTCTACTTTCTATATTCAGCTTGGTTCTCTGCTGTATTATGAACCTTACATTTGTCATGAGCCTCCTTTTTCTGTCTTATTTTAACCTCTATCTTTAGTCATCCAGGGAGTGCTAGCTTTGGATGCCCTTCCTTTCCCCCTCATGGGAATGTGTCTACTCTGTACCCAAACCATCTCCTCTCTGAAGGCCTCCCATTGTTCAATTACTGTTTTGATTCCAATCCAACTGGACCAGATCCCTTTTCAACTCATTGAAGTTAGCCCTCCTCTAGTTGGATTGTTCCTTGACCGTTTCCATAACTATTCTAAACCTGGTGATATTATGATCACTGTTCCCCAAATGCTCTCTCACTGAAACATGCTCCACTTGCCCCACTTCATTCCCCAGAACTAGACTGCTTCTTTCCCCAGAACTACACTGCTTCCTTCCTTGTTGGGCTGGAAACATACTGATCAAGAAAGTTCTCTTGTGCACATTTCAGGAATTCCTCCCCCTCTTTGCCCTTTACACTGTTACTATCCCAGTCTATATTAGGATAATTAAAGTCCCCCATTCTCACTACTCCATAGTTCTTGCATCTTTCTGTAATTTGCCTGCAAATTTTCTCCTCTGTCTCCTGCATCTCAGTACACAGAAACCAAGCAGAGTCAGGCAGTGTACTTGGGTGCAGGTTGATCCATCCACACAGTGGAGCTGTAGCTCCTGGGATTAGATCTAGGATTTTTGCACAGTACTTACCCTTATTGTAATTGGGTTATTACGCTGGCACAAAATGAGGGAAGATATTTTCCTATGGGGAACTCTGTTTTTAAATTATTTATGGAATCAGCTTCTACCTCCTTTTCAGGTAGAACATTCTAGATCCTGACAACTGAGTGGAAAACATTTCTCCTCATCTCCTCACTAGATCTTTTTCCAATGGTTTTGAATCTATGACCTCTAGTTATTACCCCATTCGCCAGGTGGAATATTTTTTCTCTATCTACTCTTATCTAAACCTCACATCATCTTGAAAACCCCTATTAAGTCACCTCTTAACGTTCTCTGTTCCAAGGAGAACAGTCCTAACTTTTCCAACCTCTCCTCATAACTGAAGTCCCTCATCCCTGGTAAACCTCCTCTTGTATCCTTTCTAAGGCCTTTACATCTTTCTTGAAGTGTGATGCCCAGAATTGTCCACAATACTCCAGCTGAGGCCTAACCAGTGATTTATAAAGTTCTAGCATGATCTCTTTGCTTTTATATTCTATTCCTCTATTTATAAACCCAAGTAACCATATGCTTTCTTAACCACCTTAGTAATTTGCCCTGGCACCGTTAAAGGATTTATGTATATGGACTCAAATCAAAATCATGCCATTTATAGTATACTATCTTTCTATATTAGTCCTCCCAAAGTGCATCACTTCTCAATTCTCTACATTGAACTCCATCTGCCATGCCTCTGCCCATTTCACCATTCTGTCACAAACAGGCTTCCTTTGGTGCTGTAAGTTGCTATGATTCTATGTTTGCCCAGCTTATAATTATCCTCATTATGATCTACTACTTTGCCAAATTTCATGTCATCTGCAAACTTTATAATGCTGCTCCCTACACCTGAGTCTAGGTCGTTTTCTAAAAATTGAAAAGAGTAATGGACCCAAAACTGACCCTTGGGGAACACCACTGCAAACCACCTCCCAGTCTGAAAAACATCCATCCACCACCAACTTTGCTTCCTGCCAATGCGTCAATTTTGTATCCATATCACCACTTTACCTTTAATTCCATGGGCTTCCATCTTCTTAATAAGCCTCCTATGTGGTGCTCTGTTAAATGCCTTCCGAAAGTCCATATACACAACATCTACGACACTGTCTTGATCAACTTTCTCTGTAATCTCATCAAAGAATTCCATCATATTCGTTAGACACGATTTACCTTTAATAAATTCATGCTGGCTCTCTTTGATTAACCCATGCCTTTCCAAATGAAATTTATTTTGTCCCTGATGATGGTTTCCAATAACTTCCCCACCGTAAAGTCCGTGCCTCAATAATACACGGACTTCGGGAGAACAGTTTAACAGGTACTTTACTGAACAGGAGGGCAACGTCAGACTGAAATACAGAAGCCTGCTAGGGCCTTTTATACAGGGGTGGTCACTGCCGGTACTGTAGTCTAAAACCAGTTCTTCCCTTAAAGGTACATACACAACAATTCCTCCCCTTTTAGATAAACAGTACATAACATTCATTTAACAACTAAATAATAACTAATTACAACTTTCTGGATATTATATACATCAACTGAAATAATCATTTATAAGTTCAGTCTTTGAGGAGGCTTCCTGATCCTGACTGGATAGCGCCTTTCTCGAGTATCCTGTTCTTGCGGCGAAGCTGATTCTGGTTCATGGTCACTGGTTGGTTCGTCAGCTTCCAATACCACTGCTTCTGAGGTAGACGCAATCTGTACTTCAGGTTGATTACCAGGTGCACCTTCTCGTGGCACGCGTTTGGCTTGTTCCTGTGACTCTAGAATCTGGTCAGCATGGCGCCTCACAATGCTCTCTCCAACGTCCACTGTGTACATTAGTGGTCCCTGCTGTGTGCATAACATTCCTGGTTGCCATTTTTCTGTTCGGTAGTCGCGGGCCAAGACTGGTTGCCCTACCTTGAAGCTCCGGGTTGGCTTCTCATTTATGTGCTGGAATTGCTTATCCTCAACATCTCGTCTTATGTTTGGTTTGAGCAAATCCAGGCGACATCTTAGCCTTCAGTTGAAGAACAGTACGGCTGGAGCTTGGTTGGTTACTGCATGTGTCGCATTCCAGTAAGCAAACAAGAAACTATCCACCTTGTGTTGTAGTGGTATGTCATCATTATACATTGCCTTTATGGCCTTTTTAAAGGTCTGAACAAACCTCTCAGCCAATCGATTTGTGGCTGGATGATATGGGGCAGATGTGTAATGTTTCACCCCATTATTCTTCACGAACCTCCGGAAATCCTCAGACACAAACTGTGGCCCATTGTCGGAGCAAATCTGTTCTGGCAACCCATTCCTGGCGAAGATGGCCCTTAGGACTGCAATAGTTTTCTCCGTGGTGGTGGAGGACATTTTAATGACCTCTGGCCATTTTGAATGGGCGTCCACAGCGATTAGAAACATTGAGTCCATAAATGGACCAGCAAAATCAATGTGTACCCATTGCCATGGAGATGAGGGCCACTCCCATGGATGTAGCGGGGCCAGTGGTGGAGCGTTTTGGACCTTCTGGCATCCTGTGCATCTCTTGGTCATATCCTCAATTTCTTTATTGATTCCCGGCCACCACACAAACGCCCTGGCTAGGCTCTTCATTTTTACCCCTCCCAGATGACCCTCATGAAGCTCATTGAGCACTCTATCTCTCAACTTGGGTGGAATTACCACTCGGGATCCACACATCAAGGTTCCCCGGCACACTGACAGCTGTTCTCTCCATGGCGAGAATGCTGGCAACAGTGAGTCGCCATATGCTGGCCATCCCTTCACCGTCAAATCGTAGACCTGAGAGAGTGTCGGGTCATTTCGGGTTTCCTTCTCTATACTCGAGTTTGTAACAGGCAAACATTCGACTATGGTCGCATGGAATATCTCAACAGGGTCCACTGCCGGTGTTTCTTCTACCGTAGGCAACGGTAGGTGCGACAGCCCATCAGCGTTTCCATGCTGTTTCGTACCCTTGTACTCTATGTCGTACTGATGTGCCCCTAGAAAAAGTGACCATCTTTGCAGCCGTTGCGCCGTCATCACCGGAACGCCCTTCTTTGGGTTAAAAATGGAGACCAGGGGCTGATGATCAGTCAGTAGGGTGAATTTCTGCCCGTGCAGATAGTGATTGAACTTCTTCACCCCCCACACCAGGCTGAGGGCCTCCCTGTCAATCTGGGCGTAGTTACGCTCGGCTGAGGTTAGCGAGCGTGACGCAAAGGCTATTGGCCTCTCTGAACCGTCACGGAATTTGTGTGACAGTACCGCTCCAATGCCGTAGGGTGACGCATCACATGCCAACCGAATCGGTAGTGTTGGGTTGTAGTGGGCGAATACTTCTTTTGAAGTGATTAGGCATTTACATTCCTGAAAGGCACGCTTACACTCATCACTCCATTTCCATGTCACTCCAGTTTGCAGCAGGGCGTTCAGTGGGTGCAGAATTGTAGATAAATTCAGCAAGAACTTATGGTAGTAGTTCACCAACCCGAGGAACGACCTCAGTTGCGACACATTTTCCGGTGCTGGAGCCTTGACTACAGCCTCAATCTTGTCCGGCGACTTATGCAACCCTTCCTCATCAATCATGTGGCCACAATACGAGATTTGTCTCCTGAAGAACTCGCATTTGGGGCGGTTTGCTCGTAGCCTATATTCCTGTAATCTCGTGAGCACCTGCTCCAGGTTGGCAAGGTGTTTATTGTCATTTTCGCCCGTAACCAGGATGCCATCCAAATAACACTGGGTCCCCGGGATCCCTTGCAGGACTTGTTCCATTGCCCTCTGCCAAATAGCCGGGGCCGATGCTACCCCGAATACCAGTCGATTGTACTGGTAAAGGCCTTTGTGAGTGTTTATCGTGAGGTATTTTCTAGATGCTTCTTCCACCTCCATTTGTAGTTATGCTTGGGCCAGATCAATCTTTGTAAAACGTTTCCCTCCAGATAGTGAGGTGAAAATATCTTCTATCCACGGAAGTGGATACTGTACTGTGTGCAGGACTGGGTTCACAGTCACCTTGAAGTCCCCACAGATGCGAACCTTCTTTGGCTCCCCAGGCGTGCTGCTCAATGCTTTCTTCATTACAGGAACGATGGGTGTGGCCCACTCGCTCCAGTCCACCTTGGATAGCACACCCAAATGCTCCAGACTCTCCAGTTCAGCTTCAACGGCTGGGCGGATCGCGTATGGCACCGGTCTAGCCTTGAAAAATTTTGGGTTTGCGTTATCCTCAATCTTTATGGTTGCCTTTACTCCTTTTAGAGTCCCAAGTCCTTGTTGGAACACCTCTTCTGCGTCAGATAGAATTTGTGACAGACGTCCAGGTGCGACGTCATCATCCTTTTTGTCCTCCATCTCGTAGTATATACATATATAGTTTCTGTGTTTCCTTGCCGTTATATTTAACTGGCACCCTTATTTTTCCTCTGGGGTAGACCTTTTGCCCCGTGTATGTCTTCAATACAATGGACGTGTCCTTTAAGGGTATGTGTGAGAATAGCCGCTCATAGTCTCGTCGATTCATGACAGTTAGGGCTGATCCTGTGTCCAATTCCATCTTTACTGGGGACCCTGCTATCATGAGGGTGACCCAAATGGTTCGGTGATCTTCCTTTGCGATCACGTTGTGTAACTTTAGACAACTTAGTCTCCTGCTCCCAGAGTCCTTATCACTCTCCTGATCTTCCGAACTACTGTCTGTCAGTTTCTTTACTTTCCTGTACTGTTCCTTAGTAGTTCTTGTCGTGTTGGTTTTCTTTCCCGACCTGCAGACTCTTGCTGTATGTCCCATTTTTCTGCATTGCCTGCATACTTTGTCCTTAAACCAGCAGTCCTTCTGCTCATGGGTTATTCTACCGCAGCAATAGCACTTTTCTGCTCCATACGCCATTTCGTTAGCGCTGTATTCTTGTGGTTTCTGTTGTATTTCCGCAGCTCCCCGTGCTGCTGCTTCGTAGGATACTGCCACGCTGAAAGCCTGTTCTAGCGTCAGGTCCTTTTTTGAAAGTAGTCGTTTCTGGGTTCCTTCACTCTGGAGCCCGCAGACAAACTTATCCCGCAAGGTGTCTGCCAGTCCTGCTCCGAACTGGCAGTGCTTCGATAACTTGCGTAGTTCCGTAAGATAGTCAGCATTGCTCTCATCTTTGTGCTGGTTTCTTTTATGGAACTTGAATCTTTCTGCTGTAAGGTATTAACAACCTCCTCAAAACTTTTCTCCATTGGTTTAGCTGGGGTAATTAAATTCCGCAATAGGCCGTACGTACTCGCGCCCATCAAATTCAATAATACCGACGCCCTCTTTCCATCGGCCACCTCATTTGCCTTGCAGTACACTTCAATTCTTTCCACATACGTGGTCCAGTCTTCTACCTCGTTGTCGAAAGCAGTGATACTGCCACTTTTCGGCATCTTGGGTGATTTAAAATGGCGCCTCCCGCGCTTTTCCTTCTTCCCCAACGGGATAAAATGGCGCCTCCCGCGTTTTCCTTCTTCCCCTTGCTGCCGCGCTGCTCCTAGCGTTCTACGGGGTAATGGCAGCGACCCGCGGCTTCGGCGCGTCTCGCTTTCCTTCCCCCCCCCCCCCCCCGTTTATTTTCTCTCCGCTGCCCGGTTCTGGAGCACCGACCGCGCCCTGTGCGCTCCACCCTCTCTCTTTTGTTTTCTTTTCCCGGCGACGCTGCACGGCCCGTTTTGTAGAGCCGCTCGATCGAGCTTGAGCCTGCCGCAGTCCGGAAGGGTCAGCGCACTACCTGCTACCAGCACAATTTGCTGGAACACCTTAACTGGGGAGCCAAGCACAGCTCTCCACAGTCTCTCCCGCAATTCTCCGAACACCGATGAATTCTTTGGGCGGTTGCCCGCTGTCGACGCCCGTTGCTCAGACTACGACCTCCAAGAAACCTCCTCTCAGGGCGAGATCCCCGTGAGATGATGCCACACTGCAGGTGAGTTCGAACTTACTCGTCGCCACTGTGAAGTCCGCGCCTCAATAATACATGGACTTCGGGAGAACAGTTTAACAGGTACTTCACTGAACAGGAGGGCAACGTCAGACTGAAATACAGAAGCCTGCTAGGGCCTTTTATACAGGGGTGGTCACTGCCAGTACTGCAGTCTAAAACCAGTTCTTCCCTTAAAGGTACATACACAACACCCACCACCGATGTTAGGCTGACTGGCCTGTAGTTTCCTGATTTATCCCTCTCCCCTTTCTTGATTAGTGATATGACATTAACAGTCCTCCGGCACTGTATCCAATGAGGATTGAAAAATTGTGACAAATGCCTCTGCTATTTCTACCTTTGCTTCTTACAGCAACCTAGGATGCATTTCATCTGGACCAGGCAACTTACTAACTTTCAGTAATGCTGATCTTTTTGTACATCTTCTCTATCTATTATTATCCTGTCCATAACTTCCCTCTCTTTTTGTAACCTTCACATCATCCGCTTCCTTTGTGAAAACAGATGCAAAGTACGCATTTAATACTTTTGCCATGTCCTCTGCCTCGACATGAAGATTTCCCTTTGGGTCCTTAATAGGCCCAACTTTTTCCCTAGCTAACCGGTTACACATTATGGGCTAAAAATTGAGGGGCTTTATGCCACCCGTTACTGGCAAAAAATAGCGAAAAGAGGCTGGCCACCGCTCTTTTGTCAGCAGGTGGCAGGTCCCGCGGCATCCTCCATTTTCCCAGGCCCCGATAGCACTGCTGGTAAGATCCATTGCCCTGCAAATTTAAGTGACGGATGCCGACTTAAGGTCATCACAGCGAACTTGGACCTTTGCAGTGAGCTCAGCGCTGGGTCCTAAGCATGCCAGGTAATCCCAGCGTGCAAGGAGACTCGGGCGTTGTCAGCACCTCTTAAAGGGATATACACATCTTTCAGGTAAGTTTGCATTTAAGCTTTTGGACTGGGTTTTTTGATTTGCTGAAATGGATGTTAAAAGTTTTTTGAAGTGTGTGTGGATTGCTGCTGGATGCTTGCAAGACCTCGGAAGGTAAAGGAAGGCCTCTGAGAAGACAGAAAATGCTGAAAATACTCAGCGCGTCGGGCAACATCCGTGGAGAGAGGAATAGAGTTCACGTCTCGGGTCAAGATGCTGCCTGACCTGTTGCTTATTTCCAGCATTTTATGCTGTCATTTCAGATTTACAGCATCCGCTCGCAGAGGGAAGAGGAGGAAGCCGAAGGAAGGAAGATGGCAACCCAGACAGCCCCTTTCTGGCCGGGATAGCCAGGATGGAATCATCAGCCTGCAGTACCAGTGACCACAACCCCAATTTCCCTGGCTGGGAGTGTGAAATCAACACTTCCTTGATCTCTTCCTCTTCTTCGATCTTTCTTTTCCTCAATCTCTTCCCCTCCTCAATATCTTCCCCCTCATCCCTCCCCTCCCTTGGTCTCTCTTCCACGCTCTCTCTCTCTCTCAAATTCAAATTCAAATCGCTTTATTGGCATGATAAGGTACATCTTATGTTGCCAAAGCATCAAAATACATTTATGGTTGAACACATAAACGCAGTTCTATTCATACAGTGTATAAACAGGTATATCCCTGAGTGTATAAATATACATTTGCCTTGTTTATATATATTCTTTTCTTAGTTTACTGGTTGTCCCTCTGTTCATGGCAAGCTGTAACATAGTGTGCCGCCAGTGTTACACAGCTTCTCTCCTCCCCATCTTGTCTCCCCCTCTCTCACCCTTCTCTCTCTCTCCTCTCTCTCTCCCTCCCCTCTCTCTCTCTCCCCTCTCTCTCCCCTCTCTCTCTCTCTCCCCTCTCTCTCTCTCCCCTCTCTCTCTCTCCCCTCTCTCTCTCTCTCTCTCTCCCCCCTCTCTCCTCTCTCTCTCTCTCTCTCTCTCTCCTCTCCCTCTCTCTCACCCCTTCTCTCCCTCTCTCTCTCTCCCCTCTCGCTCTCTCTCCCCTCTCGCTCTCTCTCCCCTCTCGCTCTCTCTCCCCTCTCGCTCTCTCTCCCCTCTCGCTCTCTCTCCCCTCTCGCTCTCTCTCCCCTCTCGCTCTCTCTCCCCTCTCGCTCTCTCTCCCCTCTCGCTCTCTCTCCCCCCTCTCTCTCTCTCCCCTCTCTCTCTCTCCCCTCTCTCTCTCTCCCTCTCTCTCTCTCTCCCCTCTCTCTCTCTCTCTCTCTCTCTCTCCCCTCTCTCTCCCCTCTCTCTCTCCTCTCTCTCTCTCTCTCTCTCTCCCCTCTCTCTCTCCCCTCTCTCTCTCTCCCCTCTCTCTCCCCTCTCTCTCTCTCCCCTCTCTCTCTCTCTCTCCCCTCTCTCTCTCTCCCCTCTCTCTCTCTCCCCTCTCTCTCTCTCCCCTCTCTCTCTCTCCCCTCTCTCTCTCTCCCCTCTCTCTCTCTCTCTCTCTCTCTCTCTCTCTCTCTCTCTCAGTTCAGTTCAGTTCAGTTCAAATGCTTTATTGGCATGAAAGTTTACAGAGAACCATATTGCCAAAGCTTACATAGCAAAAAGGTACAGTTTTCCAACATTCTGTAGGTGTCAATCGATTTGACATTTGTTGGGTATATACAATATTACTTTTAAACAATATTAATTTTAAACAGTCTTTCTACTTCATTTGGTACGTTCAATATTAATTTTAAACAGTCTTACTTTTAAACAGTCCTCAGGTTGTGACATGTTGTTACATATTTAGCCCCAAGGTATGGTCTGTCTCCTTCTCCTAGGACTAATCTCAATTTTGACAGATCATCCAATTCCTTGAAATCTGGGGTTGTTTGGCTTAGCTTGTTGAATAATATGTTTCTTGATGTGTTGAATTTTTCGCATTTTAGGAGGAAATGCATTTCTGTTTCAACCTCGCCAGCCAGACATTGATCGCATATTCTATTCTCTCTAGGCTGCCAGGATTTCTTGTATCTGCCTTTTTCAATTTCCAGTTGGTGGTCGCTTAGTCTGTACCTGGTGAGGGTCTGTCTCTGTTTTGTGTCTCTGATGGTCGTGAGGTAGTCTGCCAGTTTATATTCTCTTTTTAGGGCCCGGTAACATTCTAATCTGCTTTGGCTTTCGGTTATTTTGTTCCAATGTTCCAGGTAGGTTTCTTTGCATTTTTTAATGATTTGGTTCACTCGGATTTGTGTTTGGACGGCTGTGTTGGTCTGGGGCTGGTCAGGGTCTCTCTCTCTCTCTCTCTCTCTCTCTCAATTCAATTCAATTCAAATCGCTTTATTGGCATGACAAGTTACATCTTATGTTGCCAAAGCATCGGAAAACATTCATGTTTGTTCACAAAAATACAGATCTATCCATACAGTGTATAAACAGATATATCCCTGAGTGTATAAATATACTTTCATATAATTTATATATACTCTTATCTTATCTTTAGTGGTTGTCCCTCTGTTTATGGCAAGCTGTAACATAGTGTGCCGCCAGTGTTATGCAACTTCTCTCTTCCCCTAGTAGGTATGGGAGTTTTTGGTCGTCATTCAATTTTCTGAATTCCGGGCATATTTTTGTAAATTTTGGGTAGAAATTCTCTCTTATGCCCTGATATTTTCTACAAGCTGTGAGGAAGTGCATCTCTGTCTCCACCATTCCCTGACTGCAGTGAGAGCATATCCTGTCCTCCCTTGGTAGCCGGGTCTGCCTGTGTCTACCTTTTTCGATTGCCAGGCTATGTTCACTAAGTCTGTACATTGTCAGGATTTTTCTCAGTTTGCTGTCCTTTACCATGGTCAGGTAATCAGCTATGTTGTATTGTCTGTTTAGGGCCAAGTAGCAATTGAGTTTGCTTTGGGTTTTTGTTGTTTCTGTCCAATAGGTGAAATATTTTTCCTTTTGTTTCGTGATAATTGTGTTGGGTTGAATTTTCTGTGCTAGGGTGTCACTGTCCTGGGGCTGGTTATCATTATTAGTGTTGGTAGTTACTTCACTGAGTTCCAGGACTAGTTGACTGAGGGGACTCTTCTCTATGATCATCTCTTGGCATTTCAAGGCATCGTAATGATAGCAGTGGGGGTTGCTCATTTTTAGGTGTTTCCAAAATTTGATGGCTCGTTTTTGGATATTAATTAGTAGTGGATATTGGCCTAGTTCTGCCCTGCATGCATTGTTTGTGGTTTTCCTCTGAGTCCGGAGGATACTTTTACAGAATTCTGCATGCAGGATTTCAATTGGGTGTTTGTCCCATTTTGCGAATTCTTGTTGTGTTAGCGGACCCCACACCTCACTGCCATAGAGTGCAATTGGTTCAATTATTGATTTAAAAATTTTGAGCCAAATGACAATTTGAATTTCTATTTGGATTGACTGCTTAATGGCATAGAAAGCCCTTCTTGCTTTCTCTTTCAGTTCATTCACAGCCAAATGAAAGTTTCCCGCAGAACTGATTTTTAGGCCTAGGTATGTGTAATTTGTAGTTTGTTCGATTTTAGTTGCTCCTAGTGTGAAGTTTATTCTGGTCCCTGATGTCTGGATCTTTGCTGGAACACCAGAACTTTGTTTTTTTTGGGGTTTATTGCCAGGGCCCAGGTCTGACAGAATGACTCTAGCAGATCCAGGTTCCGCTGTAGACCCTCCTCAGTTGGTGAGAGCAGAACCAGGTCATCTGCATAGAGGAGTAATTTAACCTTGGCGTCATATAGGGCGAGGCCAGGTGCTGTAGATTGTTCAAGTAGTTTTGCCAATTCATTTATGTAAATATTAAAGAGTGTCGGTGAGATAGGCGAGCCCTGCACCACTCCATGCCCCTGTGAGAAATATTTTGTTTGTTTGTCTCCAATTTTAACTGCACATTTATTGTTTGTATCCATTGATTTAATTACATCATATGTTTTTCCCCCTACCCCACTTTCAATAAGTTTCAAGAATAGACCGTCGTGCCAATAGAATCGAAAGCCTTCTGGAAATCTATAAAGCAGGCAAAAATGTTGCTTTTGTTTTGGTGAACATGTTTGTCAATTAGGGTGCGTAGGGTGAAAATATGGTCCGATGTTCTATAATTTGGTAAGAATCCAATTTGGCTTTTACAAGTCTTTGGTTTATGATACTACAGAATATCTTCCCCAGGTTACTGTTCACACAGATGCCTCGATAGTTATTTGGGTCAACTTTGTCTCCACTTTTGTATATGGGCGTTATGAGTCCTTTGTTCCAGATATCAGGGAAGTAACCGACACTCAGAGCCAAGTTGAAGAGTTTTAGGATAGCCAATTTCATTTTATCATCAGTGTGTTTAATCTCGTTTAGGATGCCATCTGCACCACAAGCTTTTCTTGGTCGCAGGTCTTTGAATTTTTCAAATAGCTCTTTTTCAGTTATTGGGTGGTCTAATGGGTTTTGTTGGTCTTTTATGGCCAGTTCGAGCTTTTCCAATTCTTTGCATATTAGATCTTGCTCTGGGCTTAGTGTGTTTTTCTGGTATAATTTTTCAAAATGGTTTTCCCATATGTCTCCATTTTGAATGGGCAATTCTTCGTGTTGCTTTTTGTGTAATGTATTCCAGTTGTCCCAGAAACAGTTAGAATGGATAGATTCCTCAATGGAGCTGAGTTTATTCTTAATATACTGATCTTTCTTGGCTCTGAGTGTGTTTTTATATTGTGTTAGTGCCTGACAATAAGCAAGGCACAGTTCCTCGTTTTCTGATTATCTGTGTTTTTGGTTTGATATTTTTCTGAGTTTTTTCCTCATGTTATGACAGTCTGAATCAAACCATTTTTCGTGGTTTTGTGTTTTGTGTTTACTCTTGCGAGATATCAAGTTCGACATTGTTGCCAAATTATCAAAAATATTATTTAGGTTATTCACTGCCTGGTTTACGCCTTCTTTATTGTGAGTGTGTGTGTTTTCCAGGAAGTTGTCCAAGAGGGATTGAGTTGATTGGCTGCTAATTGCTTTCTGGTATTTTTCTGTACTGTTTTGGGCCCATCGGTAGGATTTTTAATGTTGTACAGCTTACTGGGCTGTGTTTCTGTGTTGGGTTTTCTGTCCTTTTAAGATACACAGTAATTTGGCTGTGATCTGACAGTGGTGTTAGTGGTTTGACTGTGAATGCTCTGAAAGAGGATGGGTCCAGATCTGTAATCAGATAGTCTATGGTGCTGATGCCAAGAGGTGAAGAATAGGTCGGTCTTCCTAGGGAGTCTCCTATGAACCTACCATTGACAATGTACAGACCCAGGCTTCGACAGAGCTGCAGGAGCTGCTTTCCATTTGCATTTATCTGTTTGTCGTAGTTACACCTGTGTGAATGCAAAGGGAGATCAAACTGGTTATTTCCAAATATGTAATTATTCCCCTGAGTACTGATAAAGTCTGGTTCTTCAGTTCTTGAGTTGAGGTCACCACAGATCAACACGTTCCCATGGGCCTGGAAATGGTTAATCTCCCTCTCAATCTTGGAGAAGGTGTCCTCTTTGAAGTACAGGGATTCTATAGGGGGGATGTAGATTGCGCAAATGAAAACATTTTGCATGCTAGAAATTATGTCTTTTTTAATCTTGATCCATAAGTGGTTTTTGCCCTTTTTTATAAATTCGATGTAATTCCTAAGCTCTGCTTTGAACCAAATCAGTATGCCTCCAGAGTCTCTGCCCTGGGTTACTCCTGGCAGTTTATTGGAGGGGACCACTAGCTCTGTGTACCCAGGGGGACAACCAGTGGGCCCTTCTCCTCTACACCATGTCTCTTGCAAAATGATAATGTCCAGATCTTTGATTTCATCTCGGAACTCTGGGGAACTGCTCTTTAGGCCAAGCACAGAAGAGCGTAGGCCTTGGATATTCCAGGTTGAGATGCACAAGGATTTCATGTTTAGCTTGGTCTTTTACTGTGATAGGTGTGTGTGTCTTTGTCGTATTAAATGGGGGGGAAAAGAACACCTCAAGCGTCTATAAATACTGACAGTATATATCTGCAACTCTTTCCAACAGTCATACCCCTTTTTTTTTTCAGGTGTGTAAAAGTGAAAAAGGCTAGTCATTATGCTTCCTGATCCATAAGGCGGGAGCAGATGATGCTGAGCATCTGCTTTATGTCTCTCAATGGATTGTCCCTGCCTGTTTTATTGCTTACATCCTGTGCCCATCTCACACTGTCGGGCTGGGGTTCTTGCTGTTGTGGTGGTCCTGCTCTCCTGAGGGGCAGGAGTGGTGCAGGTCGGGCATTGGTGCTGTGCTCATATGGCGTGTACGTGGGGATCCTCTCTGGTCCTGGTTGGTGTGGTGGTGGTCTCTGTATTGGTCCTGGGCTGTACCTCGCTGGTCTCTGATAGCTGGGGGGGTGTCCTGTTCCTCTTGGAGTCTGGGTGTGAACCCGGTCAAGAACGACATCCTTCAGGGCCTTAGCAAAGACCGGTACTAGCTCCTTGTCGAGATGGATGTGGTCTTCAAGACATTTCACATCTAGGGTGGGATGTTGGGCCAGGTGCATGTTTTGTTTTAGTTCACAGTATCGTGCTATGCTGGCATTTATTTTGTGGATTGTTCTGTGGTGAAAGTCTTTTCTCGGCAACAGTGTGGAAATAGTGATTCTAGCGTTTGGGAAGGTGGTGCTTGCCTTCTCAATCACTGTTCGGAGCGACGTTTCCACCCTCTCCTGCTGGGCCCCTAGGTCATTTGTGCCGGTGTGTATGATGATGTGTTGAGGGGAGCCTAATTAGGTTGTGGTCAACAATTCCAGGGCTTTGTCTGAATTTGGGCACCAGTGCTTGGCTACATTATGTTTAGGGAATAGCTTTTTCACCCAGAGGTGTTTCCCATTTGAGTCTGAGTATTGCAATGTCAGCCTTGTTGGTGTTTACTGGCTGGTGGCTTTCGCCTGGACTCTCAGGTTGCGTGTTGGACTGGGGGGGTCATGTCTGGTGTGTGCGCTCCTCTTGTGAGCGGCTCGGCTGTGGTTCCAAAGTGGTGGGGGCAGACTGGGCTTCACTGTGCTGGTCGGTCTGTGTGGCACCCCCTGTATTGTGGGTCTGCTGCTGTTGTTCAGTGGGAGAGTGCATCTGCTCAGTCGGGCTCTGCACTGTCTTATCTCTGGCCTCTGGCTGCTGGGCTAATGCTGCTATCTCTCCCCTGTGGCTCTCCCTGTCTTTCTGCTGCTCTTTCACCTGCTTCCCAATAAAATTCAGCTCTCTCCTGTATCTCTCCCTCTCTTGCTTTTGTTCTTGCTTCATTGCTGAAATGCTGCTTTCTTGGTCGGTTTTCAGTTGAAGGACCTCCTCTATAAGTTTAACCAGCTCTATCTCCAGCTGGTTAAACTTCTCCTTTAGTTGTACCGGGCTGTTGGACCCCAGGGTGTGTGCCTGGTCGGAGCTGGAGGGCTCACTCATTTCCTGGCTAGGCTGCTTTACTCCTGGTGAGCTGGAAGTGATAGGGGTAGTGTGTGTGGCTTTCTCCCTGGAATTTGCTCTGGGACTGGTCAATTGTACCATGGGGCTGTAGGGCCCCAGGGTGTGTGCCTGGTCAGAACTGTGGGGCTCGCTCTCCTCCTGGCTAGGCTGATTTACTCTTGGTGAGCTGTAAGTGGTGGGGGGAGTGTGTGTGGCTTTTTCCCTGGTAGCTACCCTGGGGCTGGTCCTTCCCCCCTCAACTATTCTTCTCAGTGTCTGGAAGGCCGTTTCAAAGTCTTTGAGGTTGCCTTGCACCATTATTGTCCCGTTTCTGTACATGTTGACAGTCGTCGTTTCACTATCGGGGTCCCCTGATTTCCTTATTTTCAGTTTGGACCCATTAGCGGTTTTTTCATGCTTAACACTGGGATAGTGTATGGTGATTGCTTTGAGCCAAGCCGCTGACTTGAGCGATTTTCTTGCATTTTTTTTTATGTTGGGGGGAAGCTGGAAGAGGTTGCTCTCAGTGCACCACGGGAGCTGCTGCGGCTCCTCTGACTCGCTCATTTTTAGTGTAAAAGTAAAAATTATTGCTGACCTTAGAATATGGGGGTGTCCTCCTCAATATTGTTGTACTCACTTAGTTCAGATTTTGATAGAAGGCAGGTTTCCTTGAAGTGTTGGTCCTCCTGCTAATTGCTGTTCTGCGAGTGTAATAACATTTAAAAAAAACTTTTCTGGGGCCCCGGGTTTGGTGTTTCCCTCTCCCGACTCGCGGACTTTCCCAGGCCCTGGACTCGCTCGCTCTCCAGGCCCCGTACTCACTCTCCTGGCTCGGGCCGCCCCTCCCGGTCTGAGTCTGGGAGCTGCTGTTTCCCGGTGCCTCCGGGCTGCTACCCCTCTCCGACACTGCGGTCTCTGGGCCTCAGTCTCGGCCCGGCTCCTTGGGCTTTTCCCAGGCTTCAGGCCCCGCACTGGCTGTCCCTCTCTCCCGAATTCGCCCTCTCCAGTCCCCCGTCCTCGCACTCTGGGCTCGGTCTGTGTCTGGGAGCTGCTGTTTCCCGGTGCCTCCGGGCTGCTCCCCCTCTCTGACCCCACGATCTCTGGGCCTCGGTTCCCGGGTTCACCCTCCCCAGGCCCCGTACTCACTGTCCTGGCTCAGGCCGCCTCTCCCGGTCTGCGTCTGGGAGCCGCTGTTTCCACTGCCTCCGGGCTGCTCCCCCTCCCCGACCCTGCGGTCTCTGGGCCTCTGTCTCGGCCCGGCTCCTCAGGCCTTTCCCCGGCTTCAGGCTCCGTGCTCCGTACTTGGACTCCGTGCTCTGGCTGCCGCTCGGGCTCCGCTTTGGTGCCTCGCCCTCCCGGTTTTTCCCTGGGTTTATTTTTCTCTTTCTTGCTGTTTTTTCTTTTTTTCCTTTTTTTTTCGGGTTTTTTTTTCGGGTTCGGTCTTTTTGGCGGTCTTTTTCTTCGGTACTTAAACTAAACTAAACTTAAACTTAAACTAAACTGAACTAACTTAAACTAAAATTAAATTTAACTTTTAAAACTTGAAGTGTAACTTTTCCCCACTTTAACGACAAAAAACACTAAAAAAAATTCAGCAGCCCATCTTCAGCGTGTCTGCACGATTCTCCTCCCTCTCACTCCCTCTCGCTCCCTCTCGCTCTCTCTCGCTCTCTCTCGCTCTCTCTACTTACTCTCTCGCTCTCTCTACCTACTCTCTCCCTACTCTCTCTCCCTACTCTCTCTCTCCCCTCTCCTCTCTCCCTCCTCTCTCACTCTCTCCCTTCTCTCTCTCTCTGTCTCTGTCTGCCTCTCCCTTCCCTCCTTGGGATTGGAAAAATAGATTAAAAGGTATGGCAGTAGATAAGCAGTGGCTAGCATTTAAAAGAAATATTTCATAATTCTCAACAAAAATACATTCCATTGAGAAACAAAAACTCCATGGGAAAAATGATCCAACCGTGGCTAACTAAAGAAGTTAAAGATAGCATTAGATTGAAAGAAGAAGCTTATAATGTTGCGAAGGATAATAGTAAGCCTGAGGATTGGGAGAGTTTCAGAAACCAGCAAAGGATGACCAAAAAATTTATAAAAAGGCAAAAAAACAGAATGAGAGAAAACTAGCAAGAAATATAAAAGCAGATTGTAAGAGCTTCTACAAGTATGTAAAAAGGAAGAGAGTAGCAAAAGTAAACATTGGTCCCTTAGAGGCTGAGACAGGAGAAATTATTATGGGGAAGAAGGAAATGGCAGAAACGTTAAACAAGTATTTTGTATCTGTCACAAAAGCATACCAAAAATGGTGGGGAATCAAGGGTCTAATGAGGGTGAGGAACTTAACGTAATTTATATAAGTAGATAAAAAGTACTAGAGAAACTAATGGGACTAAAAGCCGACAAATCCCCTGGACCTGATGGCCTACATCCTAAGGTTCTAAAAGAGGTGGCTGAAGAGATAGTGGATGCATTGGTTGTGATCTTCCAAAATTCCCTATATTCTAGAATGGTCTCAGCGGATTGGAAGGTCGCAAATGTAACATCGCTATTCAAGAAAGGAGGGAGAGAAAAAACAGGGAACTACAGGCCAGTTAGCCTGACATCAGTTGTCAGGAAAATGCTGGAATCCATTGTTAAGGAAGTGGTATCAGGGCACTTCGAAAATCATAACATGATTAGGCAGAGTCAACATGGTTCTATGAAAGGGAAATCATGTTTGACAAATTTATTAGAGTTTTTTGAGGATGTAACTAACAGGGTAGATAAAGGGGAACCAGTGGATGTAGTATATTAGGATTTCTATAAGGCATTCGATAAGGTGCCACATAAAAGGTTATTCCACAAGTTTAGGGCTCATGGGGTTGGGGGTAATATAGTAGCATGGCTAGAGGACTGGTTAACGGACAGAAAACAGAGTAGGGAAAAAAGGATATTTTTCAGGTTGACAGGCTGTAACTAGTAGGGTGCCGCAAGGATCAGTGTTGGGGCCTCAGCTATTTACAATCTATAATAATGACCTAGATGAAGGAACCGAGTGTAATGTATCCAAGCTTGCTGATGATACAAAGCTAGGTGGGACAGTAAGCTGTGAGGAGAACACAAAAGGGCGATTTTGCCGGCACTCGGGGCGGGTTTGGAGGCGCGACTGGTGGCAAAATGGTGGCAACCCACCTCAACGATCTTCCCAGGAGGCGGATCCCCAATTCGCGCAGGGACCCATCTCCTAGCAGCGGGAAGGGGATTAGATCCAATTAACTGCCTGTTAACAGATAGTTAACACGCAGTTAAAAGGCTTTTTCCCATTTTGCGCCTATTGCTACGGGCTTCCTGATGTCGGGGAAACCCCGCCAGGGTACGTGGAAGGAGCGCACGTCAGCCCAAGCACCCCACCCACCCACCCCTTTAACCTCCGTCTGCCGCACCTGTGACAGAGACTGTAGGTCCCGCATTGGACTCGTCAGTCACCTGAGAACTCATCTTTAGTGTGGAAGCAAGTCATCCTCGGTTCCAAGGGACTGCCTAAGAGAAGAAGAAGGGAAAAAATAGAATGAGAGAAAACTAGTAAGAAATATAAAAGCAGATTGTAAGAGTTTCTACAAGTATGTAAAAAGGAAAAGAGTAGCAAAAGTAAACGATGGTCCCTTAGAGGCTGAGACAGGAGAAATTATTATGGGGAACAAGGAAATAGCAGAAATGTTAAACAAATATTTTGTATCTGTCTTCATAGTAGAAGACACAAAAAGCATACCAAAAATGGTGGGGAACCAAGGGTCTAATGAGGGCAGGGAACTTAACATATTTAATATAAGTAGAGAAAAAGCATTACAGAGACTAATGGGACTAAAAGCCGACAAATCCCCTGGACCTGACGGCCTACATCCTAGGGTCCTAAGAGAAGTGGCTGAAGAGATAGTGGATGTATTGGTTTTGATCTTCCAAAATTCCCTAGATTCTGGAATGGTCCCAGCGGATTGGAAGGTCGCAAATGTAACACCGCTATTCAAGAATTGAGGGAGAGAAAAAACAGGGAACTACAGGCCAGTTAGCCTGACATCAGTCATCAGGAAAATGCTGGAATCCATTGTTAAGGAAGTGGTATCAGGGCATTTAGAAAATCAGAACATGATTAGGCAGAGTCAACATGGTTTTATGAAAGGGAAATCGTGTTTGACAAATTTATTAGAGTTTTTTGAGGATGTAACTAGCAGGGTAGATAAAGGGGGAAACCAGTGGATGCAGTATATTTAGATTTCCAAAAGGCATTCGATAAGGTGCCACTTTTTTTTATTCATTTATGGGATGTGGGCATCACTGGCAAGGCCAGCATTTATTGCCCTTGAGAAGGTGGTGGTGAGCCACCGCCTTGAACCGCTGCAGTCCGTGTGGTGAAGATACTCCCACAGTGCTGTTAGGTAGGGACTTCCAGGATTTTGACCCAGCGACGATGAAGGATCGGTGATATACTTCTACGTCAGGATGGTGTGTGACTTGGAGGGGAACTTGGAAGTGCTGGTGTTCCTAGTGCCTGCTGCCCTTGTCCTTCTAGGTGGAAGAGGTCGCGGGTTTGGGAGGTGCTGCCGAAGAAGCTTATTACGCAAGATTAGGGCTCATGGGGTTGGGGGTAATATAGTAGCATGGATAGAGGATTGGTTAATGAACAGAAAACAGAGAGTAGGGATAAACAAATCTTTTTCAGTTTGGCAGGCTGTAACTAGTGGGGTGCCGCAAGGATCAATGTTGGGGCCTCAGCTATTTACAATCCATATTAATGACATAGATGAAGGGACCGAGTGTAATGTATCCAAGTTTGCTGATGATACAAAGCTAGGCGGGACAGTAAGCTATGAGAACACAAAGGGCAGGATTTCATTGGGCCGTGGAGGCGGGATTGGAGGCATGTGGGGGATTAAAATCCCGAAATCGGGGGGCACAAACCCATCCCACCCCCAACCCGCCTCCATGCCAGTTTCAAAGGAGGCGGGTACCTGACCTGCACTGGGACTCGCTTCCCCGAGGCGGGAAGGAGATTAGTGCCAATTAACTGCCTGTTAACAGGTAGTTAACAGGCAGTTTTTGGCCTAATCCCTATTTTCATTGTTGAAATGTGGGATTCCCGACGGCTCCAAACCACGCCAAGTTAGCTAGGCGAGCCATCGGGATGAAAGGCTTGGAGGGGTCGAGATGTCCGGTGTTCAGGTGAGTGATGTGTGCATGAGTGCAGAGGTAAGTGTGTTTGGTCTGTGTAAAGTGTTTAAAGAAGTTCTACTAACCTTTGCTTACCTTTACAGCCTTCCTTCCTTCAGGTCTCGGGAGTCCCTCATCTCACCGGCACAGAAAGCAGAATGGCCGCGAACTGTCAAAAGTTCCAGCATTCAGCTTTCTGTTCCGGGGAGATCTCTAAGTCATCCTGAGAGGAAGGAATTAACCTGGAGTGCAGATTGTCAAACACTGATATTTCATCTGTCAAAAGGTCTTGACAGATGAAATATCAATCTGTGACATCACCTGTTGCTGGGTGGCCCTTAATTGGCCTGCTGAGCCCGCTGGGCAGGCTCAACAAGGTCAATCAAGTCAAAATCGCGTGGGTTGGCTAGAACTCGATGGAGGCGGGACTACAACCCCAAAAGTTGTAGTCCCGCCTCCTACCTCTCTCCTCAATGAAAATCCAGCCCAAAGAGTCTGCAAGGGATAGAGATAGACTAAGTGAGTGGGCAGTAAGGTGGCAGATGGCGTATAATGTAGGGAAATCCGAGATTATTCACTTTCGTAGGAAAAATAGAAAAACAGAATATTTTTTAAATGGTGTGAAACTTTCAAATGTTGTTGTTCAGAGAGATTTGGGTGTCCTCGTGCAAGAAACACAGAAAGCTAGCATGCAGATACAGCAAGCAATAAGGAAGACAAATGGCATGTTAACCTTTTATTGCAAAGGGGTTGGAGTACAAGAGTAAGGAAGTCTTGCTACAATTGAACAGGGCCTTGGTGAGATCACACCTGGAGAACTGTGCTCAGATTTGGTCTCCTTATCTAAGGAAGGATATACTTGCCTTGGAGGCGGTACAACAAAGGTTCACTAGATTGATTCCTGGGATGAGGGGGCTGTCCTATGATGGGAGATTGTGTAGAATGGGCCTAAAGTCTCTGGAGTTTAGAAGAATGAGAGGTGATCTCATTGAAACATACAAGATTCTGAAGGGGGTTGACAGGGTAGATGCTGAGAGGTTGTTTCCCCTGGCTGGAGTGTCTAGAGCTAGGGGGCATAGTCTCAGGATAAGGGGTAGGCCATTTAAGACCAAAATGAGGAGGAATTTCTTCACTCAGAGGGTTGTGGATCTTTGGAATTCTCTGCCTCAGAGGGCTGTGGATGCTGAGACTTTGAATATATTCAAGGCTGAGATAGATTGATTTTTGGACTCTCGGGGAATCAAGGGATATGGGGATCAGGCTGGAAAGTGGAGTTGAGGTCGATGATCAGCCATGATCTTATTGAATGGTGGAGCAGGCTCAGGGGCCGTATGGCCTACTCGTGCTCCTATTTCTTATGTTCTTATGTCCTCTCCCTTCTATCTCTCTCTCTCCCTTCTCTCTCTCTCTCCCTTCTACCGCTCACTCTCCACCATCTCTCTCTCCCCCTCTCTCCCTTCTCTCCCTTCTCTCTCCCTTCTTTCTCTCCCTTTCTACCTTTCTCTCTCTCTCCCCCTTCTCTCGCTTGCTCTCCCCATCTCACGCTCTTGCTCTCTCCCGCTTCTCGCTCTCGCGCCCTCACACCATTTTCGCTCTCGCGCTCTCTCTCCCCGTTCACGCCCTCTCGCACTCTCTCCCCTTCACGCTCTCGCACTCTTCCCCCACTCTCTCTCCCCCTTTGCGCTCTCTCACCCCTTCTCGCTCTCACGCTCTCTCCCCATTCGCACCCTTCACCCCTTCTCATTCTCGCACTCTCTCTCCTCTTTGCACTCTTCCGCTCTCTCTCCCCATTCTTGCTCTCGCGCTCTCTCTCCCCCTTCTCGCTCTCACGCTCTCTCTCCCCCTTCTCGCTCTCGCGCACTCTCTCTCCCTTACTCTCGCGCGCTCTCTCCCCTTCTCACTCTCGCTCTCTCTCTCCCCTTCTCGCTCTCGCGCTCTCTCTCCCCTTGTCGCTCTCGATCTCTCTCCCCTTGTCGCTCACACGCTCTCTCTCCCCATCTCGCTCTCTCTCCCCATCTCGCTCTCTCTCCCCATCTCGCTCTCTCTCCCCATCTCGCTCTCTCTCCCCATCTCGCTCTCTCTCCCCTTCTCGCTCTCTCTCCTTCTCACTCTCTCTCCCCTTCTCGCTCTCTCTCCCCCTTCTCGCTCTCGCGCTCTCTCTCCCCTTATCGCTCTCACGCTCTCTCTCCCCCTTCTCGCTCTCTCTCCCCTTGTCGCTCTCCTGCTCTTCTCGCTCATGCGCTCTCTCTCCCCCTTGTCGCTCTCGCGCTCTCTCTCCCCTTCTCGCTCTTACGCTCTCGCTCCCCCTTGTCGCTCTCGCGCTCTCTCTCCCCCTTCTCGCTCTCTCTCCCCTTGTCGCTCTCGCGCTCTCTCTCCCCCTTCTCGCTCTCTCTCCCCTTGTCGCTCTCGCGCTCTCTCTCCCCCTTGTCGCTCTCGCGCTCTCTCTCCCCTTCTCGCTCACGCGCTCTCTCTCCCCCTTGTCGCTCTTGCGCTCTCCCCTTCTCGCTCTCACGCTCTCTCTCCCCCCTTCTCGCTGTCGCGCTCTCTCTCTCCCCTTCTTGCCCTCGCGCTCTCTCTCTCCCCTTCTCGCTCTCGCGCTCTCTCTCTCCCCTTCTCGCTCTCGCGCTCTCTCTCTCCCCTTCTCGCTCTCGCGCTCTCTCTCTCCCCCCTTCTCGCTCTCGCGCTCTCTCTCTCCCCTTCTCGCCCTCACGCTCTCTCTCTCCCCTTCTTGCCCTCGCGCTCTCTCTCTCCCCTTCTCGCCCTCGCGCTCTCTCTCTCCCCTTCTCGCCCTCGCGCTCTCTCTCTCCCCTTCTCGCTCTCGCGCTCTCTCTCTCCCCTTCTCGCCCTCACGCTCTCTCTCTCCCCTTCTTGCCCTCGCGCTCTCTCTCTCCCCTTCTCGCTCTCGCGCTCTCTCTCTCCCCTTCTCGCTCTCGCGCTCTCTCTCTCTCCCCTTCTCGCCCTCGCGCTCTCTCTCTCCCCTTCTCGCTCTCGCGCTCTCTCTCTCCCCTTCTCGCTCTCGCGCTCTCTCGCCCCCTTCTCGCTCTCGCGCTCTCTCTCCCCTTCTCGCTCTCTCCCTCCCCTTCTCGCTCTCGCACTCTCTCTCTCCCCTTCTCACTCTCGCGCTCTCTCTCCCCTTCTCGCTCTCGCGCTCTCTCTCTCCCCTTCTCGCTCTCGCGCTCTCTCTCTCCCCTTCTCGCTCTCGCGCTCTCTCCCCTTCTCGCTCTCGCGCTCTCTCTCCCCCTTCTCGCTCTCGCGCTCTCTCTCTCCCCTTCTCGCTCTCGCGCTCTCTCTCCCCCTTCTCGCTCTCACGCTCTCTCTCCCCTTCTCGCTCTCGCGCTCTCTCCCTCCCCTTCTCGCTCTCGCGCTCTCTCTCTCCCCTTCTCGCTCTCGCGCTCTCTCTCTCCCCTTCTCACTCTCGCGCTCTCTCTCCCCCTTCTCGCTCTCACGCTCTCTCTCCCCCTTGTCGCTCTCGCGCTCTCTCTCCCCCTTGTCACTCTCACGCGCTCTCTCTCCTCCTTGTCGCTCTCGCGCTCTCTCTCCCCTTCTCACTCTCGCGCTCTCTCTCTCCCCTTCTCGCTCTCGCGCTCTCTCGCCCCCTTCTCGCTCTCGCGCTCTCTCTCTCCCCCCTTCTCGCTCTCGCGCTCTCTCTCTCCCCTTCTCGCCCTCGCGCTCTCTCCCCTTCTCGCCCTCGCGCTCTCTCTCTCCCCTTCTCGCTCTCGCGCTCTCTCTCTCCCCTTCTCGCTCTCGCGCTCTCTCTCCCCTTCTTGCCCTCGCGCTCTCTCTCTCCCCTTCTTGCCCTCGCGCTCTCTCTCTCCCCTTCTCGCTCTCGCGCTCTCTCTCTCCCCTTCTCGCTCTCGCGCTCTCTCTCTCCCCTTCTCGCTCTCGCGCTCTCTCTCTCCCCTTCTTGCCCTCGCGCTCTCTCTCTCCCCTTCTCGCCCTCGCGCTCTCTCTCTCCCCTTCTCGCTCTCGCGCTCTCTCTCTCCCCTTCTCGCTCTCGCGCTCTCTCTCTCCCCTTCTCGCTCTCGCGCTCTCTCTCTCCCCTTCTCGCTCTCGCGCTCTCTCTCTCCCCTTCTCGCTCTCGCGCTCTCTCTCTCCCCTTCTCGCTCTCGCGCTCTCTCTCTCCCCTTCTCGCCCTCGCGCTCTCTCTCCCCTTCTCGCCCTCGCGCTCTCTCTCTCCCCTTCTCGCCCTCGCGCTCTCTCTCTCCCCTTCTCGCCCTCGCGCTCTCTCTCTCCCCTTCTCGCCCTCGCGCTCTCTCTCTCCCCTTCTCGCCCTCGCGCTCTCTCCCCTTCTCGCTCTCGCGCTCTCTCTCTCTCCTTCTCGCTCTCGCGCTCTCTCTCCCCCTTCTCGCTCTCGCGCTCTCTCTCCCCCTTCTCGCTCTCGCGCTCTCACCCCTTCTCACTCTCGCGCTCTCTCTCCCCTTCTCGCTCTCGCGCTCTCTCTCCTCCTTCTCGCTCTCACGCTCTCTCCCCCTTCTCGCTCTCGCGCTCTCTCTCCCCTTGTCGCTCTCGCGTTCTCTCTACCCTTGTTGCTCTCGCGCTCGCTCTCACCCCTTCTCGCTCTCTCACCCCTTCTCGCTCTCTCTCCCCCTTCTCGCTCTTGCGCTCTCTCTCCCCCTTCTCGCTCTCGTGCGCTCTCTCCCCTTCTCGCTCTCTCTCCCCTTCTCGCTCTCTCTCCCCCTTCGCGCTCTCACTCCCCCTTCTCGCTCTCTCTCCCCTTCTCGCTCTCTCTCCCCCTTCGCACTCTCTCTCCCCCTTCTCGCTCTCGCGCAATCTCTCCCCCTTCTCGCTCTCGCGCACTCTCTCCCCCTTCTCGCTCTCTCCCCCTTCTTGCTCTCGCGCACTCTCTCCCCCTTCTCGCTCTCTCTCCCCCTTCGCACTCTCTCTCCCCCTTCTCGCTCTCGCGCACTCTCTCCCCCTTCTCGCTCTCGCGCACTCTCTCCCCCTTCTCGCTCTCACTCCCCCTTCTCGCTCTCTCTCCCCTTCTCGCTCTCTCTCCCCCTTCGCACTCTCACTCCCCCTTCTCGCTCTCTCCCCCTTCTCGCTCTCGCGCAATCTCTCCCCCTTCTCGCTCTCTCCCCCTTCGCGCTCTCTCTCCCCCTTCGCGCTCTCGCGCTCCCTCTCCCCTTCTCGCTCTCTCTGACCTTTCCGTTCTTTCTCCCGCTTCTCGCTCGCACGCTCTCTCCCCCTTCGCGCTCTTGCGCACACTCTCCCCCTTCGCGCTCTCGTGCCCCCTCTCCCCTTCTCGCTCTCTCTCCCCCTTCTCGCTCTCTCCCCCTTCGCGCTCTCGTGCCCCCTCTCCCCTTCTCGCTCTCTCTCCCCCTTCTCGCTCTCTCCCCCTTCGCGCTCTCGTGCCCCCTCTCCCCTTCTCGCTCTCTCTCACCTTTGTTACGTCCGTGTATAAGAAGACACAGACTGCGGAGAACGGTACAATAGGTGTTTACTCAACGTGGCTCAGACTGCAACTGATCTGTACAGATTACTACTCAGCGTTATATACAGGTGTGGTCACTGCCAGTACTACAGTATACATGAGCTGTAAAAAGTAGTTCCCCCCTTAAAGGTACATACATTACAACCTTCACATTCTCTCTCCCCCTTCGCGCTCTCGCGCACTCTCTCCCCCTTCTCGCTCTCTCTCCCCCTTCGCACTCTCGCACTCCCTCTCCCTTTCTCGCTCTCTCCCCTTCACGTTCTCTCTCCCCTTCTCGCTCTTGCGCTCTCTCTCCCCTTCTCGCTCTCGCGCACTCTCTCCCCTTCACGCTCTCGCTCCCCCTTCACGCTCTCTCTCCCCTTCTCGCTCTCGCACTCGCTCTTCCCCTTTGCGCTCGCTCTCCCCCCTCCGCGCTCGCTCGCCCCCTCCGCGCTCGCTCACCCCCTCCACACTCACTCGCCCCCTTCTCGCTCTCTCGCGCTGGCTCACCCCCTTCTCGCTCTTTCGCGCTCTCTCGCGCTCGCTTGCCCCCTTCCCGTGCCCTTGCTCACCCCCTTCCCGCGCCCTCCCTCACCCCTTCCCATGCCCTCGCTCACCTCTTTCCTCTCTCGCCCCCTTCTTGCTCCCTCGCTTGCACTCGCTCGCCCCCTTCTTGCTCCCTCGCTTGCACTCACTCGCCCCTTCTCGTGCTGCCCTTCTTGCACTCTCTCGTGCTCGCTCTCCCACTTCTCGCGCTCTCGCTCTCACGCTCTTTCTCTTCGTCCCCCCTTCCCTTTCCTCCTCTCTTATCCCCTCAGTGGAGTTGTGGTGAGGGGAGGGCAGGAAAGCAAGAGGTGCAGCCAGAAGGAGGATAACGTATCTTGTCTCCTTTCCGCCCCGGCACTGGCCAAGGGCTCAGCCCTGCCCCTGCCAAGAATGGCCTGCACTGTCTCCTCCTCCAAGGTGGGTGAAGTGAGGCTAGGAATGGGAGATTTGCCTCGTGGTTGGTAGGTGAGTTATAGGGGGAGGAGTGGGGCATTGAGCAGCGTGTGAGGCTAGTGGTGCAGTTGGTAGGAGACGGCTTTTGAAGATGCATTCACTGACCTTGACCACTGGTCTGACATCATGAAGTTTCTTTGGGCAATGGAGCCAGGTGGTGGGGCGACACTGCTGGCAATGACGGTCTCGGTGATCTGGTCCCACATCGTTCTTTCTGGAGGGCCTCCTGGCCCCCTGTGGGTAGAGGACCTCTCTTGCAGTGTTGACCCCCTGCTCAAAGCTGGAGTGCTGTGTGTGAGACCCTGGGTGCCATTTCCCTGGCTTACTGAGCCATTTGTGTTAGTGCTGAAGCACTTTTTCCATTTATTCGGAAGGGAATTTAGCTTTAAGAGCTGAAGGCTCCCACTTGGGACTTCTTTATAATGTTAATTATTTTTAAAAGGTAGTAAAGGCTGAAAAATGCATTTTTTCACTTTATTTTTATTAGTTCAGAAGGCATTGCCCTTTTAATATCCCATAGTGCCTAGCGAACTGTAGTCTCGCTTCCAGAGGCTGTTGGGAAGCTGGAACGCAGCTTCTGGACGGCAACTTCGACTCCCATGCCTGCACTAACGCCACCAGGAGGGCATTACATAGTAAGTTAGCACTTGGCTAAAGATCTTTAGCCCCAGTGCGAATTTTTCCCTTGTAGAGCCTCTTTCATTTTCAGCGACCTTTAACCCGACCAGGTACTCTCGTGGTGGACACAAATTTTTCCCCTTAGGGTTCAATTTAATGTTGCCTGCTAATCTTTTCTCATAACCTCTCTTGCCTCCCATATTAACTTTTTCAATTCCCTCCTGCACGTTCCACAATCTTCCTGTTGGGGCCCTATCAGGGGTGCGGGCAACCAGGCCAGACAATGACTTGGACCCCCAGAAACTTGGAAATTAAAAAATCAAAACCGGGGATCAGTCCTTTTACATGAGGGGTTGTGAGGGGTCCTGTACAACCCCTCACAAAAGGCCGGATTTTCCACCGGCACAGGACAAATGGGTGCTGGAGATCTGGCCATAGCAGCGCATGTGTCTGCCAGCCTCCATACAAATTAGGTGCCCTCCTGAAAATCTCATCAGGCTCAGCACTGGCGGCCATGATCCAAACATAACCGTCTGGATCATGACCTGCACGTTTTCAGGGCATGTTTATTTTGGTCTATTTTCTTGATGTGGATGCTCATCTCTCTACTCAGTCAGGTGGGTATAGTTAGGATACTCCAGGCTTCATACACCTTCAGGCAGTTGCAAGTGGTGCTGCTCCTTCACCTGCTATCGGAACAGGTGTAATGCTGGCTGGCAGGCAGGGTCATGATGTGGAAGACTCCTTTATTGCAACACACTGATTTCTATCAGGGAAGTTCTAAAACTGATCCCAATTGAAGCTGAAGGATTTGAGTGCCAGGCTCCCCAGGGATTTTAACCTGAAACTTCTGAAGTACTGAAACAATTGCTCTTTGTGCTATACTATTAAGCTGCCTTCTAAAATGCCAGTTTCCACTGGGAGAGAAAAGAGTTGCATTTTAAACACATTTAACAATTTGCACAAGACTTGTTCAAGAAACTATGCAGATATGCCGTCAGGGTATTAATAGCCTTTTTGTAGAGGTGTACAAGTCTATAAAATAAGCAAGAATTGTAAAACATCGGGTTTAAATCCAGACAGTCTTTAAAAAGCGAAAGCGCCCCCCCCCCCCCATCCCCCCACCCTGCTCTCAGCTGATGTAGTTTATGTTCCAACACTGATCAAAATTAAAATACATTTTTTGCTTGGGGCATTGAAAATGTTTTTCTTTGAAGTCTCCTTCAGTATCTTTAGCTTCAGAAGTTAGAGCTGACCTTAACACTTTCATCATGACCTTACTGCAAGCTTTATGATTCCATGCAGTCCTCGGAATACAATATGTGGTGCTAACAATTTCATGGAGGTATTTTATGCCAGAGGCATCCAGATTCAATGAATTGTATAAAAAATAAAGAGGTATGAGAAGTAGCAACATTTAAAGTACTGAATTTTGCCAGAGGACAAAATAAGATTGCAAGTGGTTTAAATTTTGCAGTTCTGATTTTTGTTTTACCAATATGACAAGACCTTCTTTAAATCTATATTTTCAGAATGGCATCTGATCGATTCTGTGATTACTTGTTATGAGATCCCAAATAAGTGATAAAATGTCTAATTTTTCACCATTAAGGTTGATTTTTATCTGATGAAACTTAAGGAATAATTTTCCAAATCCACGTTCCCAGTAGGGTGATATTCCCGCGAAGAGCAGATATTGGAAATTCAGTGTGCGCTGTGCACAACATCCAGCCACTAATTTAAATGGTCAGAAGACCAGGGCCTAGAAATTCATTATAGCCACTTTTGGGGCGGTAAAGTCGGGCGGCCGCTAAAGTTTGCGCCCGGCGCAAAGTCGAGGCCACTTCGCCGATATTCAGTAGCTTCGCCCTAAGAGTTTGCTCGAGCGCTAAAACTGGCGATGCACGACTCTCTTTAGGCGCTAAGCCGGCGGTGCTGAGCGATACCGCCGAGGCCGGGCGCAGCGCAGGTGCGGTCATTTCTTGATTGACAGCAGACACCCTGGCGCCGGCCAGCTCTTAAGGGGGAAGGGTCGAGTTGGTCTGTTGCCACGCCCTGGACCCTGCAGCCCTCCAGCTAGGCCTGAACACTGCTGCTGGACCCAAATAGTGCCTGAAAGGATGGAGAAGGCCCGTGAACGAGCGCAGCGCTTCTCAGAGCATGATCTGAGGGTGCTGGTTGGTGCTGTGGAGAAGAGACGCCATATCTTGTTTCCGGACAACGGGAAGAAGCCGGCGGCCCGCGTCTACCGGAAAGCCTGGAGGCATGTCGCCACCAGGGTGACATCCAACAGTGAGGTCCCCAGGAGCTCTGTACAATGCCGCAAAAAGCTAAATGACCTCGCCAGAATTGTCAGGGTGAGTACCCTTTCCAGTGTCCTCCTCATCCTTGCATGTGCACCTCACATTATGGGCAAAGGGACCTGAAAGCCCTAATGGCCAGCCCACATGCAGCAGCTATGGGACAGTCATGAACATCAATTGCACATTCTGCACTTAACACACTGGCCAAGCTATTCGACTATGGGAGGCAGTGCACACAAGATCAGGGCTACACACTGGCCAGACTATTCGACCATGGGAGGCAGTGCACACAAGATCAGGGCTACACACTGGCCAGGCTATTCCACCATGGGAGGCAGTGCACACAAGATCAGGGCTACACACTGGCCAGGCTATTCCACCATGGGAGGCAGTGCACACAAGATCAGGGCTACACAATGTACTTAGAGGCCGTCCTTTCTCTTGCAGGCCAAGCTGGCCAATAATAAGAGGAGCCGGACTGAGACCGGGGGAGGCGGACCCCAGATCCAGCAGCTCACCGAGCTGCAACAGCGCGTGGAGCGCATCATGGGTGCCCGGGTGATTGGCCCCGTTGCATCTGGAGATGCCGACCCTGTTCTGGGCACCAATGGTAAGGACATCACCTTTTGGACCTCTCTCGTCCCACTTGCGCATCAGATCTACATCCTTTGCCACTGTCCGACCAATGCGCTGAATGCCACCACTCATGCATCCCTCGCTGACGCCCTCTCCTCACTCGAAAGCTACTCTTGTGCCTTCCTGCTTTCAGATGGTGAGGAGGAGGTCCCTGAAGTTGCCAGTGACAGCAACTCAGAAGAGGAGGAGGAGGAGGAGGAGGAAGAGGAAGGCGGCCCATCAGGGGAACCCTCAGCCGCGGCAAGCCATGCCAATGTAGGGGACACGTCTTCCCTGGAGGGGAGCCTGGGGGAAGTGTCGGAGGGGACTGTAGCTCCTGGGACCAGCGGCCTGCAGAAACGCGGGAGGGGGGTGGAAGCTCAGCGGCCTTCTCCCCAGAGGGGGGAAGGGTCGGAGGGGAGTCCAATTGCTGGGCCCAGCGGCATCCAGCAACGCAGGAAGGGTCGGGCAGCTCGGCGGCCTTCTCCCCAGAGGGAGAGTCCGGCCTCCAGTCCGGAGATGGTCACCGCCGAGGAGCTGCGCCTCCTCGAGGACATGTCCGCGGACTCGGAGCGCCGGCACACGGAGCTCATGGGGGTAGTGGCACGGATGCCTGAGGCCATCGAGTCCCTGTCTCGGAGTGTGACCGAATTCGGGGCCTCACAGGCCACCAGTTTGGCGGAATTCGGGGCAGATCAGGCAGCGAGTCGGGCGGAATTCAGGGCAGCTCAGGCAGCGACTGGCCAGGTGATCAGTGGTGCTGTGCAGTCACTGGCTGCTCTGATGCGGTCACAGAACAGGGCAACACGGGCACTCACTGCTGCCACACTCGCTGTGTCAGCCAGGCATCGCCAGGGCACCCGCCGCGCTGCAGCAGCACAGCGGTCTGTCCCTCGGCAGATTGCTGCGCATGCTGCAGTGCTGGCCCGGGCGAGTGCCAGTGTCTCAGGCGACCAGCGAGCGCCTGCCATCCGCCAGCTTGCCCTCATTCCTCCAGCCGCCACTGCCACTCCCCCAGTGGAGCTGCCACGAGCTGCTGCAGCGACTGATGCTGCCCAGCCACAGCTGCAGCATTCACCAGCCGGCCCCTCGAGGGCCACACCTCGTCTCGGCCGACCCCCAAGGGCATCTGCCGTCACGACATGTGCCCCTCAGGAGCCTTCCCCCAGCCTTGCAGCAGCCACTGGCCTCACTTTGAGGAGGAGCAGCAGGGCGTGCAGGGGCCGCCAAAGTTTGCAGAAGGCATCGCCCTCGCGGGCCACAAAGTAGAGGGTGTGGCCAAATGTTTTGTTTTTTGGAATGGGTATTTTGTGAAGGCCGAGGATGAAGGCCATTTTTGTTTACATCTTTTGTTAATCCTCCCCAGGTTGTGGGAGTGAGTCATGTGTGTGAGTGTTTTTTGGGGGTTTTGTCTGTTTTTGGTTTTCATGTGGGAAGGGCCCTGAGTTTGTACAATAAACCATTTTCTTTATTCAGATTGTCCATGTTTGATCTTTGAAGTGTTTGTTGCCTTAACTGGTTGAGGGCTTGCGGAGCGGCTGCAATCATGTTCTTTCATTGGCACAAGCCATTCCCTGACAGGGGGCCTAGAAGTGACGTTCAATAAGCCGCCGACGGGCGGCCCTTGGACCTTCTGCCTCCCTCCTGGGCTGGTACTCCTCCTCCTCCTCCTCCTCATGCTCCTCCTGCTCCTCCTCCTGAGGTGGTGGTCCAACGTGAGGTGGCAGTGCCTGAGTCCTGCGGATAGCCAGGTTGTGCAGCATGCAGCAAACGATGACGAATTGGGAGACTCGCTCCTGTGAATACTGGAGGGCTCCACCGGAGCGATCCAGACAGCGGAACCGTTGCTTCAGAACGCCGATTGTTTGTTCGATGGTGTTCCTGGTCGCTTGATGGCTCTCGTTGTATGCCTCTTCAGCAGGGGTCCTGGGCGCGCGGAGCGGGGTCATGAGCCAGGTACACAAAGGATAGCCTTTGTCCCCGATAAGCCATCCTCTTCGGTGAGGCTGTGCCTGGAACATGTCAGCCACAGTTGTCTGTCGCAGGATAAAGGCATCGTGGCTGCTGCCTGGAAAGCGGGCATTGACAGCTAGGATGCGCTGCCTGTGGTCACACACCAGCTGTACGTTGAGGGAATGGTAGCCCTTCCGGTTGCGGTAATCCTCGGCATGCTCCAGAGGTGCCCGCAAAGCCACATGTGTGCAGTCAATGGCGCCCTGCACCATGGGGAAGCCCGCTATTCTTGCAAATCCCACTGCACGCGGCTGCTGCTTGTCCAGGGTCATGGGGAAGGAGATGAATTGTCGTCTCCTTCTGAAAAGGGCATTGGTCACCTGGCGGATGCAGCAATGCACGGCGAACTGGGAGATGTTAGCGATGTCCCCAGCAGCGGATTGGAAGGAGCCGGTGGCATAGAAGTTGAGAGCCACCGTCACCTTCACTGCCACCGACAGAGACGTCCTGCGCATCAGCTGTGGATGCAGATCTCTGTGAAGCAGCTGGCAGATCTCTGCAACCACCTCCCTTCTGAATCGCAGCCTCCTAACACACTGCGCGGCAGACATGTTGAGATAGGAGAACTGCTGGCGGTATACCCTGGGTGGGTAAGGCATCCCTTGGCGACGCCTGTTGCCCCCTCTGCGTCTAGCCAGGGCTGCCACTCTCTCACGGCGTCTGTAAGCCCTTCCGACATAATGCTGGAACTCAGCGTTGGCACCCAATGCAGCCCCCATAATATGCTGGCAAACACTGAGATCTCAATGAAGGCAAAGAGAATTGCAAAGCTCTGGCCTGAAGCCAAAAATACCTGTCCTAGTGTTGGGCCAAAGCAGTAAGCTCTCTTCCTTGGTCTCGCTCCAAAAATCCGTTGCACAAGAGTGAGTGCTGCAAAATGGCTGCCCTTTATAGTGCAGGGTAAGTGCCCTTTAATTTGCGCTCCCCGCGGCCCGCCTCGGCTGTGTACCGTTCCACTCAACAGTCGTTAGGGCCGCCCGGCGCACAATGGGGCGGCGCGAGTGATGTTCCGGTTCCGGGCACACAAAGGGCGTTGCACGACGAAATGACATCATGATCTGCGCGCGCAATGACTTTGCGCCAGCGCTAAATGTCTACTGAAGTTGGGGCGAGGCGCAGATCGCGCTGCGCCTGGGCGCTAAGCGCCTAGCGCTCGAGATCTGCTCCTCCTAAGGCGCTAACGGCTGGCGCAGCCAACTGAATTTCTAGGCCCAGGTGTCTGATGTTCCAATAAGCACTCGCACTGGGCGAAGTCTCCTGCTATGAGTGTAAAGTCAGAAATTACCCCCGTTATATTGGCCCAGAAATTCGGGTCTCCACGGATGAGTTCGCACGGGGTACTCGCCCGTAGGCCCAATGGAAGTGCCGGTTTCGTGCATGCATTGCACATGCGCGGGAAACCGTAACTTCTGTTCCCTTAAAGGAAAGGGTTCAGAGGTCAAATGCGTATGCCGGAGAGGCTGCGCGTGCGCATGGAACTTACATTTTTTTTGCAGGTTTCTCCAGGAGGGTATGTCTCCAGGAGTTACACATAAAAAGCAGGCGCAAGGCCTGCTTTTAACAAGGTAAGTGGTGAATTAATTAAAATTAAAACATTTTTTCCACAGGTTTATTATTTTTAAATACTTTAAAGAAAGATAAGTTTATTTTTACCCGTTAGAAAATGTAATTCATTTTTTCAAAAATTTAAATTATTGTTTAAAAGTTATTTTATGTAATTTATAGTTATTTTAAAAATGTGATTTTTAAAAATTGATTTGAAGTTTTAGTGATGTTTTGGGGCTTATAGTATTTATAGTTTTGACAGCTCTTCCTGTCAATTTTATGAATGTTGAAGCATTCCCTGCTACCATTGGCTCTCCATGGCCCACGTGATCCCAGGGGATGCTTCGAACTAACTGCGCCCCTGGGATACACAAGCACTGCGCGCTGGCAGTTGGAGGAGACCCAGGATCAGAATCCCACGCGGGCCCACAGCTCAACGGCCGGCGTGCTAGGTAAGTGCAGGTCAGAGGCTTGCACCCGCAGGAAGTCCCCGACCCGAATTTCTGGACCAATGTGTTTCCATTCTGTGAGAGACTCACAACTTCTGAGTATTTCTAGGGGATCATTTACGAGTCTGCACTGCTGGTAGGGAGCCTCAAATTCTGAACCTGGTGCCCATCATTTTCTGACTATTTACATATTATTGTATAGTTACATAATACTTACAACACAGGAACAGGCCATTTGCTTGGGCCGCCACTATTTACAATCTATATTAATGACTTCGATGAAGGGACTGGGTGCAATATATCCAAGTTTGCTGACGATCCAAAGCTAGGTGGGACAGTAAGCTGTGAGGAGGACACAAAGAGCCTGCAAAGAGATATAGACAGGATAAGTGAGTGGGCAATAAGGTGACAGATGGAGTATAATGTGGGGAAATCTGAGGTTATTTAATTTGGCAGGAAGAATAGAAAAACAAAATATTTTTTAACTGGTGAGAAACTATTAAATGTTGGTGTTCAGAGAGATTTGGGTGTCCTAATGCAGGAAACATCATGTTCGCATGTCGATACAGAAAGCAATTAGGAAGGCAAATGGCATGTTGGCTTTTATTGCAAGAGGGTTGGAGTACAAGAGTAAGGAAGTCTTATTACAATTGTACAGGGCCTTGGTGAGTCCACACCTGGAGTACTGTGCACAGTTTTGGTCTCCTTATTTGAGTAAGGACATACTTGCCTTAGAGGCGGTGCAACAAAGGTTCACTAGATTGATCCCTGGGATGGGGGTTTGTCCTATGAGGAGGGAATTAATAGATTGGTCCTATATTCCCTGGAGTTTAGAAGCATGAGAGGTGATCTCATTGAAACATATAAGATTCTGAGGGGGATTGACAGGGTAGATGCTGAGAGATTGTTTCCCCTGGCTGGGAGTCTAGAACTAGGGGGCATAGTCTCAGGATAAGGGGTCAGCCATTTAAGACTGAGATGAGGAGGAATTTCTTCACTCAGAGGGTTGTGAATCTTTGGAATTCTCTGCCCCAAAGTGCTGTGGATGCTGAGTCGTTGAGTATATTCAAGGCTGAGGTAGTTTGATTTTTGGACTCTAGAGGAATCAAGGGATATGAGGGTCAGGCAGAAAATTGGAGTTGAGGTCGCAGATCAGCTATGATATTGAATGGCAGAACAGACTCGAGGGGCCATACGGCCTACTCCTGCTCCAATTCTTATGTTCTTAGGTATTTAGCCCAACAGGACCATGCTGGTATTTATGCTCCACACGAGCCTTCTCCCACTCTTTTTCATCTAACTGAAGTCATGAAAGGTGCTATATAAATGGAAGTCTTTCTTTCCTTCTTTAACCCCATTAAGATATTCATCTATTCCTTAGCCCCTTGCGTGTTTATCTAGCTTTCCCTTAAATGCATCTATGTTCGTCGCCTCAACTACTCCTTGTTCTGGTAGTGAGTTCCACATTCTAACCACTCTCTGGATAAAGAAGTTTCTCCTAAGTTCCCTATTGGATTTATTTGTGATTATCTCCTATTTATGGCCCCAATTCTGGTCTCCCCGCAAGTGGAAACATCTTCTCTTCACCTATCCTATCAAACCCTTTCATAATCTTAAGGACCTCTATAGCCAGCTTGCTATCCGTTCTGCTACTTGTCCCCTGACTCCACATGTTCTGACCTTAGTCATAAGTCTACTCTGCAGTACCTTACTAATGGTATTTGAAAATGTTTGGAAAATTATGAGCAGAATGCAACCAATTTTTACAAAAACATGGTTCAGTTTTCCTGTAACGGTGGTGGTAGGCTTTCTTCTTGAAGCGCTGCAGTCCTGTTGCTTCATAGCAATTTTTTGTATAATAGCTTGGTAGGCCACTTTAGAGGACATTAGGAGTCAACCACATAGTGTCAGACTGGGTCACATGCAGGCCAGATCAGGATAAGGGTGACATGAAGAACATTAATGAGTCACTTGGTTTCCTGCAGAAATCCAGCAACTTCCATGGTCATTTTTTATTTTCCTAGTGCTAGCCCACAAATAACCAGATATATTGGGGGAACATTACCCCCCCCCCGCCCCCAGGAAGTGCGGGGCATTAAAATTTCATAAATTGGAAACCCGACTCCAACCCACCTCCAATGCTTTTGGCAAGTAGTCTTGCATGCCAACAGCACATACTGGACATTTAGGTGGGCAATGCACGCAATTTTTCAACTAGCTGGTAGCTTGAAGTCAGAAAAATGTCTTGATGGTTGCAGTAAAAACTGATACATGAAATATTTATCCTATTTGAAGCACCGGAAGCTTTCAGTTGTTCAGGAAAGGAGTGGGTAAAATTGTATCGGTTGGTGTGGTGGTTCTAGCAATTCAGCATCCAATCTTTCACTTTCTAGCAAAGATGAGTCCCATGCTATTGGTCAAAGTTATAAATGGAGTTATACGGTTGGATTGATCTTCGGGAGATTAACTTTGAGAGCTGAGGAGAATTTATTTATAGAGCTTTATTATCATCTTGGTGTTTAATGCTGTGCTTCATCACTTCTCTTGAGATTGACTGCCAGCTTTCAAAGCACTTTGTTTTTCAGCTGACTAAAGGGGGAAATTAGCTTAGCCTACAGAAGGTGACAGATGGAATATTCTCGTGTTGGTCTGTGGCATAATAGGCTGTGGAAATGAAGCATGTGACATGGATTGTTGGTTAACATTTCAAAGGTATTCGAACTTGATTTTCAATGTTTAGAAATGTCACTTCTGGGAACGAAGAATCGAAACAATACCAGCCATTAGAAATCCTGGGGTAACACAAGGAGAGGCTGCACCCGGTTACAGGGACCCCTCGTTTTTGTATTGAAAAGGTCTTAATGTAACACCAGCTGATAGCTTGATGTCAGAAAAATGTCTTGATGGTTGCGGTAAAAACTGATACAGCCAAAAGTAGAGATTCTAGCAGTTGTTTTAGAAAATGCATGGGGTTGCTCTTAACAGCACCTTCCTTTTAATTTATACTTTGGTTAACTGCTGTTCCAAGAAAAGAAAATTGCATTTTTTTAAGTGTTTGGACAGCAGTGCAAGATTTGTTTGTCTTCAGAGATTTCAAAGCCAGAAAAATCAGTGCCACCAAAACCACAGGAATGATTTTGCCCATCACAAATGTTTTTATGCTGAAAAACCTGTGGCTGGGTTCCCGCCACACTTCATGTGAAATTACGGCTGCAGAGTAGGCGCAGCTCCGAGGAAAATCCCGGCCTATGTTCTTGGATAATTATTGAAGTTTCATGACCAGAAAAGTTCTTATAAGTTTCAAACAGGCATTCTAAGAAAAGATTCTAGACCCCCAGTGAGAACATTTTTTCCTCAGCTTCTGAAGATGCTGACTCGTGCTGATGCACAGATCCATGTGTGTCAATTGGCCTCCATTACCTCAGTAAAGTGACCATTCTTTATATAGGAGTCTTTCTCTATCACACCAGCCTTACTTTAATAACATAACTTTGTTTAAAATGTAGCAACCAGCCGCTACTGTCAAGACAGACTGTCAGAAGTGAATTGAACCAGATACAATGGCCGGAATTTTTACCTGTCGACATGCTGGCAGCGGGGGAGCCCTGGATTGCGTGCGGAACCCTGAAGTATCAGTGGCGTGTCTTGCAGTGGCTTTTTAATGAAGCCACTGCATTGGCATCTGACTTCCAGGTTTCCCGACCAATTAACGCAAGCGGGCGTGACAACGTTACGCATGGGTCCAATTCAGTTCAGGTATTTAAAGGAACAATACACAGAGGACAGTTGAAGGTTGGTGGAGGCTGGAGAGAGTGGTTTGGTTGGAGAGACATTGCTTTGGTGGAAGAACAAAAAATGCAGTCTCAGTTTACGAAATCTGCCCCTTGATTTAGTGATGCCTCCCTGGAACTCCTGCAGGGAGGTGTTATTCGCTGCTGACTGGAGGAAGAAGCCAGCTTCAGACACCAAGGAGGCATAGCTGGAGATTGCGGCGGAGGGGAGATTGCGGCGGAGGTGAGCAGCAGGAGTGCGGTGGCGAGGTCCTGGATACAGCGCAGGAAGAGATTTAATGGCCTCATGAGGGCAGGAAAGGTGCGTACAATACCACGTTCAACAACATCCTGATGTGCGTGTCACTCCAACCCCCTCTGCCTTCCCAAGCCTACTCCTGCACATCACTCCTCACACCAATGTTCTCTGCAGGTGCATCCATTTCTCTGTCTATGCACTTATTCACATCACATCTGACCATTCACCACTGACACTCACCCTCATCTTAATGCAATGTAATGCCTCTCCCTCATAGTCACCCTCTACGGATGTTGCTCATCCATCCATTCCACTCATTCCATGACTCTCACTCAAAGATCTCTTGTTTCCCCCCTTGCAGGAGAAGAGCGCACAGAACACCCAGGAGAGGCAGAGAACCGGAGGAGGCCCTCCAGTCATAGCCACGCTGACTGCTGCAGACGAGGCGGCACTCGAGATAACTGGAGTATCGGCATTGATGGCAGTGGGAGATGGAGAGACAGGGAGCGCCCAGCTACCTGGTGACAGAATTAAATGTCACACAGCCACATGGCATACAACAGTCACTCATGTTGACTTGATGTCAGCAGCCAGTGAAATATGATCATGTGCATAATGTTCACTTAAAAAATTCTTACCATGACAGTTCTAATTCTTGTCTTTACTCCCACAGGCCCATCAAGTGTCCAACAGCCAGTGGAGCCAGAGGAGGTAGAAGACTCCTTAGAGGAGGTAGAAGACTCCTCAGAGGAGGTCACGGATTCTGAGGGGGCACCGTCACAGGGTGCATGCACAGCAAACACCAGCGCAGATACACACACGTCAGTGGGACCATTAAGTCAGATTGTAGTGTTGTCACCTGGTGTCTCACAGATCACATGAGCAAGAACAGATGGTGCAGACAGAGACAGCAGTGGAGAGTCCTCGTTGGAGGGTGCAGGACACTCCAAGCTCTGCTCAGCTAGACAAAGGTGCTGAACCTCAGGGGCCGTCGACAAAGATGATGATTCTGGAGGAGCAACAAAAAATGCATGAGGCTCCAGCAGGATTTTCAGCCACGGTGTGCTTGCTTGCAGGGAGAATGGAGGAGTCCATCTCCAGCATGACTGGCATGATGTGTTCATCCAGGGAAAGGATGGCCACCTGCATGGAGCATCAAACATGGCATTCAAATGAGTGCATGCTGGCTCTCACCAACAGCTTGCACACACTGCCACCTTAACAAGGATGGATAGAAGCCTAGACTCACTGCTATCAGGGAAGTGCAGGTGGGCCATGAGGGGGATGATGGTGAGAGGGGACACGGAATGGGGACTCTTCTCTAAGTGCTTCCACTTCTCACCCATTGTCCCTCCCTCAGTCAGAGCCCCACATGCTGCCTCATCTCCTGATGGCCGAGTCTGTCCCTGCACAGGTGCAGGAGGAGCAACCTTTGGTGGGGCCCTCATGAGCTCCAAAACCCAGAGGACATCGGCCAAAAGCATCTCAGCAGTCAGAGCAGGGAAGTGAGCAGCCTGCCTCTACCTCTGCTGAAGCCACAGGAGTTGCATGATGTAGTAGTAGTAGGAAGAGGAAGATGAAAGAATTCTAGATGCACAAGGGTATGCACATGGGTGTGTTAGGTAATGTTGCACTGTTAAAGTTATGTTGATATTTGGGGGCACATAAAATGATTTCTTTGCACCCCTTTTCCGTCTTGCCCATTTTTGCCTGCTGCCTAGCAAGTGGCCTTGTCACTTGTAATGAATGGCAAGACATGACTTAACTGCGAGTAATGGGTATCTCTGAAAGGAATGGCTTGGTCATTTGTAGGACAGCTTTGTCGTTGGGGAAGTGGGTTCAGCATCTGGGCACCAGATGGGTGCACTGGAGCAACCTAACTAAGTCGTGCCATTATGAGGCCATCCCAGGCAGCAGTGTGCGCTGCTGCTGGTGCCATGTCCACATCAAGCTCCTCCTCCTCCTCCGAAGAGGCTCTGCGCATTGCTCCTCCAGCAGCTCCAATCCTCGCTGCTGTGCTATGTTTTGCAAAGCGCAGCATACCACAGTAATTCTGGTGACCCTGGCTGGTACATATTGAAGGGCTCCTCCAGATCTGTCCAGGCACCTGAAGCGCATCTTCAACATCCCAATTGCTTGCTCTATTATACATTCGGTGTCATTTGGCTTTGATTGTAGCACTCTTCAGCCTCATTGCTTGGCCTCCTCAAGGGTGTCATCAGCCATGTCTTCAGTGGATACACCTTGTCTCCAAGCAGTTAACCGGTAAGTCTGGTTGGAGGTGTGAAGAGCTGAGGGAGGGTGGACTGGCGCAGGATGAGTGAATCATGATGGCTCCCTGGGAATCTGGCACACACCTGCATGATGATCTTTTTGTGGTTGCAGACAAACTGCACATTGATGGAGTGGAAGTCCTTACAGGTCACGAACACTCCTGGATGATGTGGGGTGCCTTGGTAGCCACATGTATGCAGTTGATGATGCCCTGCACCTGTGGGAAGCCAGCCAGAGCCGTAAAGCCCAGCACCCACTCATTCTGACCGGTGGCAAAGTGTATATAACTGCCTGCCCTGGCAAACATGGCATCGGTCACCTGGGTGATGCATTTGTGGGCAGCCGACTGCAAAATCCTGTAAATATCTGCTGCAGATCCCTGGAAGGAGCCTGAGGTGAAGAAGTTGAGGACGGTGGCGACTTTGACAGTCACTGTTAATGCGTGTCCACCAGGATCACTTGGCAGCAGGTCTTCTTCTAGCAGGCTACAAATGTCTCCCACAACCTGACGCGATAGCCTGAGCTTCCTGAGGCACTGGTGTTCAGTCAAGTCCAGGAAGCTGATCCTCTGCCTACATACCCTGTGTTGGGGGTATCGCCTCCTGCAAGGTGCATGCCTGTGCTCATCCCTTCTCTCCTGTGGAGCGGCAGGTCGGTGAGGAGAAGGCTGCTGCTGCTGGTGTTGTTGCTGCTGGTGCTCCTCTTGGTTCTCCTCTAAGGTCCAAGGTGAAACAGCAAAAGTGGCACCCATGCTGATCTGCTATATGGCAGATGTAAAGTTGAGATCAGACACACAATCCTCCAATGCAGTGAGAGTGACCTCCAAAGTTGTAGAAATCACCTGCAAACTCCTGAAAGCAAACACACAGAACAAGTGGTGTCAGCAAAAGCCTTTCCCTTAGGCAAGGAAGCAGGTGTGAGGTCTCGGTACTTATCGGATTTTTTAGCTGTCATTTGTTCAGCCCCCTTATTTCTCGCTATGCTCTCGCCTTGCTTTCATTGGCGAGGTTCAGGAAGCCCTGGAATCCTGTGCACACACAGTAAAACTTGAAACCCTAGGTATAATAGGCTGTTATTAGCCTCTTCACTTGCTTTAAATTGCTAACGTGACTCTCCCGAGGGTGTTTCTCCCTCCTGGCCGAACGTGCTCGAGTTAAATGTGGAAGCCGACTGGTTGAAGCCAGATTCCCGACACAATCAATTTCAGTGCATTTAACCTCCCACCTGCTTACTCTTTCCTGTTAAAATTCCAGCCAATGAGTGACCCTTATTTCAGCAGACCCTTATTTCGTGCCAGCCCCATTATTAGCATCAAGAAACAACTACAAAATAAGAATTAAAAAATGAATTCCATTTATGATAAATCAATTTTTAAAATATGAAAATGGGGAACTTGCACAAATTGCTTAGCTCTTTTACTGTTATGGAAACATATCAAATAACCTGTTGTTCTGTGTTGGGGTCCCGGTACCTTGGATGTGTATCAGACATTGGACGTGCTGCTCTCGATCCGCTGTTATGCTCGTGTATTTTAATTATTTTCCCAGCAAGTTGTGGCGTAATTTCGCAACGTGATGATAGGGGAGCGCAACGGTCTAACTTATGACATTCGCTGCCATTGCAGTGAATTTCAGGCCAACTACAGCACGCAGCTTATAGGACAGATTTAGGAATAGGACAGATTTAGGAGTAGGACAGATTTAGGAGTAACACTACAAACGGATATATCTGATGGTCAGAATTGACTGAAAAGCTCACAAGTAAAAAAGTCTCCAGTGCATAAGAGGTTAGATTCACCCATGGGAAGATGGCCCTAGAATTCTGCAGCACCTCGAGGACAAATTCTGCAACATGGAACTTAGATTTTGTAGCAAGTCTGTCTGTGTTTGGGGATGTCCATCTCTATGTCCTGTCCTGGCCAACATTTATCCTTCAACCAACACCACTAAAACATACTGGCCTAGAAACCTGGCCACACAGCGCCCATTTTACTGGCATTACTTCTTCTTCTTCTTAGGCAGTCCCTCGGAACCGAGGATGACTTGCTTCCACACAGGTGACTGATGAGTCCAATGCGGGACCTACAGTCTCTGTCACAGGTGGGGCAGACGGTGGTTGAAGGGGCGGGTGGGGTGCTTGGGTTGACGTGCGCTCCTTGCGCTGCCTGCATTAATGAAACTACTAAGGCCCCAATATGAAGTGTGCCGCCAACCATATTGGGAAACAATAAAGATCGTTGTGCAGTGCCCCTGCCAGAAGCGGGCGTTGGGCCCTTTTTAATTTGAAAATAAGGGGCCCAACACCAGTTTGAGATTCTTACTACAAGATTGGTTTTCCCTGAGGGAGTCAGTGCCAGCGAGCCTCATCAACTTGATGGAAATGAGGCCCAAGTCCCAATGTTGGTGATTCTCGGCTTCACCATTCAGAAGCAGGAATTGATCCCTGTGTCCCCTGCGTACACAAAAATGGATGTGCCTGAAATTCTAGGCCATTATCTGGTCATTTATCTCACTGGTGTTTGCAAACTGACTGACACGTTCCCCAACATTACAACAGTGACGACATTTCAAAAATAATTAATTGACTGTTAAGCGCTTTGGAACATCCTGAAGGCATGAAAGGTGTTGTATAAATGCAAGTTCTTTATTTGTTTTATACATTATTTTTTAAATACTGTATAAAACAGTGCTAACTGGTGTTTTTTGTTGAGAAATGTTGTGCAATTTAAACTGCTTAAACACCATTTAATACATTTACTCTTTGACACGCTGTTTGCTGCTTAACTGTTTACAATAATAGCTGCCACCTAATACCATCCATCTCTTTCAACTATTCACCTAGCTAGGTGAGGCTGCTAGCTGTTAAGCAGTAGGTAATCATTGCCTGGCAAATATTGTCAATTGACCTCAATCTTCTAATCCCCATTGATTTGATGAATCTCCATATATTTCACACTTGCTAAATTGGATTCGGAACTTTTGCAGAACCATCTGGTTCATGGTCTGAGGTCAGTAGGGTTACATAATGCCCGCACATTTCACACCATGCACATTTCAGATACAGCTGAAAAGTGATGGGGTTAGAAGATTGGTGTCACTTTACACATTTAGATGCAGAACACCAGTTATTAGTACGGGGATGCCACGCATTGGTTGCGAGAGAAAAGTGTTTGAAAGAAAGCATTAATGTAGCACCTTGTCACATCTTCAGGATGTTTCAAAAGGGCTTTACAGCCAATCGATTAGTGCAGTCACTGTTATGCAGGTAAAGGTGGCAGATACTTTTTGTGCACAAAGTCCCACAGCCAAGAAATAAATGAACGATCAGTTAATCTCTTTTTGGTGGTGTTGTGAAGGAATGAGCCATACCTATTCAGAAAAATACACCATCATATGAACAGAATTCTGACTTTATTAAAACATGACATACTGGGCTTGAGAATCTAAAAGCCTCAACAACACAGCTGTAAACAGCATACAGGCTTTTATGATGAGAATCAGTTGTTGACACTAAAACAATAGCCCCATTGAAGCAGCAGGTTGGAGCTTCCAGAAAATCTGAGCTTTCGGAAGAACACAATAAGAATACCCAGTTAAAATTGTTTTAAACCAACACTTTGTAAACAGGCACATGAAAGAGCACAATGGTATAATGTTAAGGTGTCATAAACCAACACTTCGGGAAACAAACACAGAACATTAAAGAAACATATGCCTTCATAAATATGACATCAAATGAAACAAGGAGACACAAAGTCTGTAATACAACCAACTGAAGCAGCTAGGAAGACAATCATGTACTCAGTTGAAGTGTTTTTAATTTACATGTTGTAAAAGATACAAACAGAAGACTTTATAAATATGACATCAAGAGATGCACCAAGCAATCACGTGTTTGTGTTGAACTTGGAACAACTAGGAGACACGAAGTCTGCTTACAACCAGCTGAGATGATTTAAGAATTGAATAGAAGTCCTTCATAAGAATGGCATCAAATAGATACATGTTATAACCATTTTTTATGATAAGTTTTGAACACCTAAAGGTAGAGACACAAGTCTGCAAGCTAACAGCTGAATTGACAATAAGAATAGAAAGAAGTCAACAGAAAAATGATTAGAGATAATTAGCTTACATCAGCAGAAAACTTCAAAGGATATACCACTAAAAAAGGGTATAAAATATAGAACTTTCAAATAGGAAGACAAGTCACTGGAAGGGGCAAAGGGATTCTCGGCTTCAGAACCACTCTGAAAGCCTAAAACTCTGAGTCTCGGGTAATCAAAGGTATTTGATTTTGGTGGATATCCTGGATTAAGAATAAGTGGAAAAGTAAAAATGTAACGAAGTTAAGATTTGAGAATAAGGATCTCTGATTATAAGAATTGAAAGCTATTTGTTTTTGGAACTGCTAAAGTTGCAATTGACTCAATTGCATGTCGGTTCTTTAATAAATCTATATATTTTTAGAATTCTCTCACATAGTACTTCTGTATCAAACTCGCAAACTATGTTAATAAAGGAAGGAATCACTGTAATACAGAGAAATGATATTGGGTCAAAAGATCAGGATAATGAAACAGTTTGGGTGGAGGTAAGGAATAATAAGGGGAAAAAAACACTAGTGGGCGTAGTCTATAGGCCTCCGAACAGTTGCAACTCTGTTGGACGGAGTATCAATCAGGAAATAGTTGAGGCTTGTAATAAGGGAACATCTATAATTATGGGGGATTTTAACTATCATATTAATTGGACAAATCAAATTGGGCAGGGCTGCCTTGAGGATGAGTTCATTGAGTGTATTAGGGATGGGTTTCTTGAGCAGTATGTAACTGAACAGACCAGGGGGCAAGCAACCTTACATCTGGTCCTGTGTAATGAGACAGGATTAATTAAAAATGTCCTAGTAAAGGATCCCCTTGGAATGAGTGACCATAACATGGTTGAATTCCATATTCAATTAGAGGATGAGAAGGTTGGATCTCAAACAAGCATGCTAAGCTTGAATAAAGGAGACTATGAACTTATGAGAGCGGAATTGAGTAGAGTGGATTGGGAAAATAGATTAAAGGGTAAGACGATACATGATCAGTGGTGTACATTTAAGGAGTTATTTTACAACTTCCAAAAAAAAAAAATTCCACTGAGAAGAAAAGGGTGTAAAAGAAAAGACAGCCATCCATGGCTAAGTAAAGAAATTAAGGATAGTATTCAACTAAAAACAAGGGCATATAAGGTAGCCAAATCTAGTGGGAGGATAGAGGATTGGGAAAACTTTAAAAGACAGCAAAAAGTAACAAAAAGATTGATTAAGAAAGGGAAGATAGATTATGAAAGTAAATTAGCAAAAAATATAAAAACAGATAGAAAGAGTTTTTATAGTTATATAAAAAGAAAAAGGGTGGCTAAAGTAAATGTTGGTCCCTTAGAGGATGAGACCGGGAAATTAATGGTGGGAAATATGGAGATGGCAAAAACACTGAATGAATATTTTGTATCAGTCACTAAGAATATCCCAACACTGGACAAACAGGGGGCTATGGGGGGGAGGAGCTAAACATGATCAAAATCACTAAGGAAGTGGTACTCGGTAAAATAATGGGACTCAAGGCGGATAAATCACCTGGACCTGATGGCTTACATCCTAGGGAAAGTGGTGGTAGGGATTGTGGATGCATTGGTAATAATTTTCCAAAACTCCCTGGAATCAGCAAAGGTCCCGGCAGACTGGAAAACTGCTAATGTAACGCCCTTATTTAAAAAGGGCAGTAGACAGAAGGCTGGAAACTATAGACCGGTTAGCCTAAAATCTGTGGTAGGTAAAATATTGGAGTCCATTATTAAGGAGACAGTAACAGGACATTTGGATAATCATAATTTAATAGGACAAAGTCAGCATGGTTTTATGAAGGGGAAGTCATGTTTGACAAATTTGCTGGAGTTCTTTGAGGAAGTAACATATAGGGTGGATAAAGGGGAACCAGTGGACGTAGTGTATTTAGACTTCCAAAGGGCATTTGACAAGGTGCCACACAAAAGATTATTGCTTAAGATAAAAAATCACAGGATTGGGGGTAATATTCTGGCATGGATAGAGGATTGGCTATCTAACAGAAAGCAGAGAGTTGGGATAAATGGTTCATTCTCGGACTGGCAATCAGTAACTAGTGGTGTTCCACAGGGGTCAGTGCTGGGTCCCCAACTCTTTACAATCTATATTAACGATTTGGAGGAGGGGACCGAGTGTAACATATCAAAGTTTGCAGATGATACTAAGATGGGAGGGAAAGTAGTGAGTGAGGAGGACATAAAAAACCTGCAAGGGGACATGGACAGGCTAAGTAAGTGGGCAGAGATTTGGCAGATGGAATACAATTCTGGAAAGTGTGAGGTTATGCACTTTGGCAGGAAAAATCGTAGAGCAAGTTGTTATCTTAATGACAAGAAACTGGAAAGTACTGAAGTACAAAGGGATCTGGGGGTCCTGGTGCACGAAACTCAAAAGGTTAGTATGCAGGTGCAGCAAGTGATTAAGAAGGCCAATGGAATGTTGGCTTTCATTGCTAGGGGGATAGAATATAAAAATAGGGAGGTATTGCTTCAGTTGTACAAGGTATTGGTGAGACCGCACCTGGAATACTGCATACAGTTTTGGTGTCCATACTTAAGAAAAGACATACTTGCTCTCGAGTCAGTACAAAGAAGGTTCACTCGGTTAATCCCGGGGATGAGGGGATGGACATATGAGGCGAGGTTGAGTAGATTGGGGCTCTACTCATTGGAGTTCAGAAGAATGAGAGGCGATCTTATTGAAACATATAAGATTGTGAAGGGGTTGGATCGGGTGGATGCGGGGAGGATGTTCCCGATGATGGGTGAAACTAGAACGAGGGGGCATAGTCTTAGAATATAGGGGGCATAGTCTTTCAAAACTGAGATGAGGAGGAACTACTTCACTCAGAGGGTGGTAGGTCCATGGAATATGCTGCCCCAAAAAGCTGTAGAAGCTACATCATTACATAAATTTAAAACAGAAATAGACAGTTTCCTAGAAGTAAAGGGAATAAAGGGTTATGGGGAACGGGCAGGAATTTGGACATGAGTCTAGGTTCGGATCGGTCATGGCCCTGTGGGTAGCGGAGCGGGCCCAGGGGCCCTGTAGCCTGATCCTGCTCCTATTTCGTGTGTCTAATTCTGTTAGATTCGGGAGATGGTTCAGTGATAGTAGATTGACGGTTAGGATCAGATCAGCCATGATCTTATTGAATGGCGGAGCAGGCTCGAGGGGCCGATTGGCCTACTCCTGCTCCTATTTCTTATGTTCTTATGTAAACTCAATCTCTGTACACTTTTTTGGTGAGGAGTTGCAGAATTCTGGGGGAATTTTCCAGACCCTCATAATATCCGGAAGGCTACAGTCTAGTTAAACTTATTAAAAGTGCTATCTGGAGGACGGTAACATCTTCAGGTCGTTCCTTTCCTTTAGGGAGAGATACACTGAATCCTTTGACCCAATTAAGCATCTCTAGAATTCGGCTATCTCTAACTTTAGTTGAAGATGAACGTCTGGGGAATAAGCCTGATCCGGAGTAGCCCGAAAAGGGCTAGGACTAGTAATTATCCCTCCAGTGTTGGTAGATGGTAGAAATGTTGTCCAACCAGGAGTACTACCTGCTCTTGTTCAAATAGTGCCATGGGATCCTTTATGTCCACCTGAGCTGACAGATGGGGGTTTTGGTTTTAACATCTCATTCAAGAGACAGCATCTCTGACAATGCAGCATTCACTCAGTACTGCACGCAAGTGTCAACCTACATTATTTGCTCAAGTCCTTTTTGAACTTGCAACTTCTGACTCCGATGTTGAAGTGCTACCAGCTGAATGATTCAGGATGAAAAGTAAGGGGAAAAATGCTAGTACAGAAATTCTGCGATGGAGCTAAATTACCTGGAGATTCCCGAGCCACAGATTCACAGAGCAGTAGAGGCCCATGTTCTATCCAACAGTTTCCTCGACTTTCAGTTTGTGCTGTGGGTATGAATAGAAGTTAAGGCAAACTTGGTACATTTTGGAACTTAGACAATGCCATAAATAGGAATAATTTCCCACTAATTAAATCAGTCTGATTCTTTGCCAAGACCTTTAACATTTGTGCAATGCCTTTCCAATCCCAGTTTTTACTTCCTCCTACAAGCCCTTGAAAACCAAGCTTGGCATCACCTAACTTCTATATTTTGAATTAGCCCATCTTCTCCAAGTCTTTCCAGCCTTTGTGATATTCTACATTATGGGCCTGTTTTATTTCCCATCACCTGGTTTTCTCAGAAAACTGTGTTCATTGAGTGCTTCCCATGCTCTTTTAATCTTAGAAAATCAGTATTCTTGTGCAGGTATCATTTTAATGTAATTGACCAATGGTTTCATAAATAACACTGGAGTAAACATAGAAACATAGAAGATAGGAGCAGGAGTAGGCCATTTGGCCCCTCGAGCCTGCTCCGCCATTCAATGCGATCATGGCTGATCATCCAAATTCAGTACCCTGTCCCTGCTTTCTCCCCATACCCCTTGATCCCTTTAGCCTTAAGAAATATATCCAACTCCTTCTTGAATATATTTAATGAATTGGCCTCTACTGCCTTCTGTGGTAGAGAATTCCACAGGTTCACCACTCTCTGGGTGAAGAAATTCCTCCTAATTTCTGTCCTAAATGGCTTACCCCTTATCCTTAGACTGTGACCCCTGGTTCTGGACAGCCCGACCATCGGGAACATCCTTCCTGCATCTAGTCTGTCCAGTCCTTTCAGAATTTTATAAGTTTCAATGAGATCCCTCTCATTCTTTTAAACTCCAGCGAGTATAAGCCCAATCAACACAATCTCTCCTCTTACGTCGTTCCTGCCATCCCAGGTAACGGTCTGGTGAAACTTCGCTGAACTCCTTCCATGGCAAGAACATCCTTCCTCAGATAAGGCGACCAAAACTGCACACAATACTCAAGATGTGGTCTCACCAAGGCCTTGTACAACTGCAGCAAGACATCCTTGTTCCTGTACTCAAACCCTCTTGCTATGAAGGCCAACATACCATTTGCCTTCTTAACCACCTGCTGCACCTGTATGCTTACCTTCAGCGACTGGTGCACAAGGACACCCAGGTCTTGTTGCACTTCCCCTTCTCCCAATCTATTGCCATTCAGATAATAATCTGCCTTCCTGTTTTTGCCACCAAAGTGGATAACCTCACATTTATCCACGTTATATTGCATCTGCCATGCTTTTACCCAATCACCCAACCTGTCCAAATCACCCTGGAGTTTCTCGGCATCCTCCTCACAGCACACATGCCCACCCAGCTTTGTGTCGTCTGCAAACTTGGAGATATTACATCTAGTTCCCTTGTCTGGATCATTAATATATATTGTGAATAGCTGGGGTCCAAGGACCGATCCCTGCGGTACCCCACTAGTCACTGCCTGCCACTCGGAAAAAGACCCGTTTATTCCAACACTTTGCTTTCTGTCTGCCAACCAGTTCTCTATCCAAGTCAATACCTTGCCCCCAATCCCATGTGCCTTAACTTTACACTCTAATCTCTTATGCGAGACCTTATCGAAAGCCTTCTGAAAGTCCAAATACACCACATCCACTGGTTCTCCCTTATCTATTTTACCAGTTATATCCTCAAAAAATTCCAGTAGATTCATCAAGCACGATTTACCTTTTGTAAATCCATGTTGACTTTGTCCGATCTTGTCACTGTTTTCCAAGTGCTCTGCTATTACGTCTTTTATATTGGACTCTAGCATTTTCCCCACTACCAATGTCAGGCTTACCGGTCTGTAATTCCCCATTTTCTCTCTACAAACTTTATTGAATAGTGGGGTAACATTAGCTACCCTCCAATCCATGGGTACTGTTCCAGATTCCATCGAATGTTGGAAGATGATCAGCAATGCATCTACTATTTTTAGGGCCACTTCCTTACGTACCCTAGGATGTAGATTATCAGGCCCTGGGGATTTATCGGCCTTCAGTCCCGTCAATTTCCCTAACACCATTTCCCTACAAATACTGATTTCTTTCAGTTCCTCCCTTTCATCAGACCCTATGTTCCCCGACATCTCTGGGAGGTTATTTGTGTCCTCCTTTGTGAAGACAGAACCAAAATATGTATTTAATTGGTCCGCCATTTCTTTGTTCCCCATTATAAATTCCCCTGATTCTGACTTCAAGGGACCTACGCTTGACTTCACCAATCTTTTTCTCTTCACATATCTATAAAAGCTTTAACAGTCAGTTTTTATCTTACCTGCAAGCTTACTCTCATATTCTATTTTCCCCTTCTTAATTAATCCCTTTGTCCTCCTTTGTTGAATCCTAAACTGCTCCCCATCCTCAGGTTTACTGCTTTTTCTGGCCAATTTATATGTCCTCTCCTTGGATCTTATGCTATGCCTAATTTCCCTTGTTAGCCACGGTTGAGTCACCTTTTTTGTTTTATTTTTATGCCAAATTTTCTTCATCAGTGCTCCTAGTGCTGGGTTTCCCAGGCAGGGTGGCACATATCAGGAATTCAGGAACATGCACCCCAAACCAAATTTCCATGCATAGCGGAGGATTGTGTAGTTGGAACTAGAGTTAACTGGACAGAAGTTTCTGTGAGAATTTCACAGTACAGGAGCATCGTAGTTGAAGGTTCTGCTACTTATAGTGGAGTGGAGGGAGAGCAGGAGAAACAATAGATCAGAGTTGGAGGAGTAAAGGGCCTGTGCAGGGATGAGATATAGGGCTAGAGAAGATTGCACTGGTATTAGGGAATGAAGTAATAGAGACATTTTAAGTGAAACATAGGGATTTAAAAAAAACTTTATTTTGCGGAATAAGGATTTAGTGAAGATTGGGAAGGGCAGGGGTGAAAGTTATATGGAACCTTGTGCGGAATAGGATGCCAGTTAGAGTTCTGGGTGAGTTGACAGGAGGGTGATGGATAGTGTTAGAAACATTGAGCCTGTTATGAAGGTGTGGTTGAGGGTTTCACCGGTGGTGGGGGTGAGGCAAGGATGATAGGCAGTCTTGGTAATCAACTAGATGTGGGTTTTGAAATTCAGTTCAGGGTCAAACAGAACATGGAGGTTGTGCACCTTCATCTGCAGTCTGAGCGAGCAGCAGGGATGACAGTGTATTTAGTGATGGAGAAAACAAGAACTTGTATTTATATAGTACATGTCTTAGAAATGCCCCAAATCCCGCAACATTGAATGAATTGCATTGTGCATTATTATTCTTGTGTGGGTAAATGTGGCAGTCATTTTGCACACATCATGGTCCCGCAAAAGGCAATGAGATGACTGAGCAATTGATCTGTTTTTGGTGGTGTTGGTTTGAGTGAAAGCTGAAAGGGATGGCTTCAGTATTGCCAATGTTGAGAAAAGTCCTGGCTGATCCACGACTTGACGTCAGAAAGACATTTAGACACCTACTGACCTTTTTGAGCATGGAGAGTTGTGCTTCCCAGTGATTATTAAAATCATCGTTTGCAGCATAGCACCAATTCATTAAGATGTACCTCTCTCACAGATTTACATTTAAAGTAATTTAAATAAATCAATTATTAAAAAAATCACAACTTGCACCAAGATCTGCAATCACAACTAATTTAAATTCCTAAAGCATTTACTGTGAGACACTAATAGAATCAATTCTGTTTAGCTGGGGCAGATCAAAGGTCTAGATTTGAATAAAAATTAGCTGCTTCTATTAATTTCAGACAAATTGGGACCTTTACATCAATACATGAGAAATTAATCACATGGTAGCTAGTGAAGGGTTTGGAATCTTCACATGCACTGGCTGGAATCCTTGTCATTCTATTACACATTTACTTCTGTTGATGTCTGCTGGTTCCCTTGTACAACTACCTGTGCTGCAAATGATACTGTACACAATTTGACATTCCTATTGGGCCAGAAATTTGGGTCCCCACGGGTGAGCACGTGCTATGTACTCACCCATAAGGCCAACGGAAGTGCCTGTTTTGTGCATGCACTGCGCATGCGCTGGAAACTGGAACTTCCGTTCCCTTGAAGGAAGGGGTTCGGAGGTCAAACGCGTGCACCGGAGAGGCAGCACGTAGACCTGGAACTTCTGCTTTTTTTTACAGGTTTCTCCGTGCGGGTAAGTCCCTAGCAACTGCGTGTGGAAAAAGCAGACACAAGGCCTGCTTTAACAAGGTAAGAGGTTAATTAAGTAAAATTAAAACATTTTTTCCACAGGTTTATCATTTTAAAATACTTTAAAGAAAGGTAAGTTTATTTTTGCCCCGTTAAAAACTTTAATTAATTTTTTCAAAAATGTTAAAATTTGTTTAAAATAGTTAATTTATGTAATTTATAATTATTTTAAAAATGTGATTTTTAAAAATTTATTTGAAGTTTTACTTAGGTTTTGGGGCCACTCTCTATTCATAGATTTGACAGGTCTTCCTGTCAAATCTATGAATGGAGATTCCCTGCTCCGATTGGCTCCCCATGGCCCACATGATCCCAGGAGATGCTGCGAACTAACTGCGCCCCTGGGATATGTGAGCACTGCACACTGGCAGCTGGAGGAGGCCTAGGATCGGAATCCCACGCGGGTCCACAGCACAATGGCAGGCGTGCTATGTAAGTGCAGGTCGGGGCTTGCACCCACGGGAAGCCGCCGACCTGGATTTCTGGCCCATTGTGTATTTATCCATCCTAATGGCCCAGTAATTCCGGGCCCAACGCGTGAGTAAGGACGGGGTACTCACGCGTGTGCCCGGAGGAATTGCCGGTTTTCAGCATGCACAGCGCATGCGCTGAAAACCGGCATTTCCTGTCCTCTGACCCAAGGGGTTAAGAGGCAGTACGCGCGCGACTGCACAGGCAGCGCGTGCGCAGTGAAATTCCTTTTTTTTTCCAGAGTTGCCCGAGTGTAAAAGCCTCTGGTTTTTACGCGTGGAAAAACCAGACGTAAGTACTTAGTTTTACAGGTAAGTGGGCTTTTAGTACAATGTAGAATTTTTTTTCCCACAGGTTTATTATTTTTAAAGAATTTACAGCAAGGTAAGTTTAGTTTTAAACCCTATTTTTAAATTTTTTTATTTTTTTCAAAAAATTGATTAATTGTTTAAAACATTTTTTAAAACTTATTTATAGTTAATATAATCAGTAGGATGTTTGTAAAATTTTATTTAAAGTTAAAGTAGTGTTTTGGCAGCCCATACTTTTCATGAGTTTGACAGCTCTTACTGTCAAACTCATGAATGAGTTTCCCCTCCCCTGATTGGCTGCACAGTGCTCACCTGATCCCAGCTGGCACATCGCACTAACTACGCTGCTGGATCAGGTAAGCACATCACGCGACATCTGAACCGGGCCAGTGACAGGAAATGCAAGCAGGCCCGGGCTTCAGATGTCAGCGTGCAGGGTGAGTGCAGATCGGGGGCTTGCACGCGCGGCAAGCTCCCGATCCTAATTTCAGGGCCATTGTGTATTTCTCCAAATTAAGACCAATAATCTGTAGGGTATATATGAATTGTAAGGTATATGTTAAAATAAAACATATTTCTGCTGGGGGAATGTTGTGCAAAGAATATCCCTCTCCACTTCATAAAAAGCTATGTATAGGCATTTCCTAAAGCAGTTTATTCCTGGATTTTGGAGTGCATCTGGGCACAGCAATCATTTGCTGAGAATATATGTAACACTGCAGAAAATGCCCCCAATCTTACAAGCAGTGCATATTCATATTATGAGCACTGTGACTAACTGGTTTATGCTAAAAAGTCTCACTACAGCCAAGGTTGTTATAGAACAGGTGTGCAACTTTGGTGCTGGACAAGCAATGTCAAAATCTGTCTGCCGTTTATAGGCAGAAACCTTTTTTTCAATTTTGTTCCATGCTGTATCCACTATTTGCTAAAGTGATGTCTAAAAGAAAATGTGAATTTGAGTGCCACTTCTTGAACTGTGCTTTGCTATTCAGGTAAACAAAACTGTGTCATATACAGCCACAATGCGCCATATATTGCAATCACCCACTTCAGCTACACAATGGCACTTCACAACATCTATTCATGTTGCATCATACAGGAAGAAAAAATACACAGAATTGTCAATTCAGATTGAAGTAAAAGCTATTTGCTATTACATTTTCCATAGAGGCCAAGATTATGATAGGAAAATAACAGGTGCTTTATCCTTGCAAGGAACTGGGCAGTACAGGGCATTAGTAAGAACATAGGGCTAGATTTTTCCAACCTCGGTGGGTCCGGGGCGGGCAACGTCTGTGGCGTGTGGGGACCTCGCATCTGTCTCAATCCCTGTAGTGTCCGCGTATAAATAACACACGGACTGCAGGAGAACGGTAATAACAGGTGTTTACTGAACAGAGGGTATGCTGGAACTAACTGTACAAATTACTACACGGTGTTATATACAGGTGTGGTCACTACTGGTACTGCAGTATACAGGGGCTGTAAAAGATAGTTCCTCTCTTAAAGGTACATACATTACAATTCCTTCCCTTTTAGATAAACAGTACATAACATTCATTTAACAATTAAATAATAACTAATTACAATTACAATTTTCTTTGTACTATATACATCAGCTGAAAGTAATCATTTATAAATTCAGTCTTTGAGGAGGCTTCCTGATCCTGTCTGGATAGCGCCTTTCTCGGGTATCCTGTTCTTGCGGCGGAGTCGATTCTGGCTCATTGTCATTGGTTGGTTCGTCAGCTTCCAATACCACTGATTCTGAGGTAGACGCAATCTGTACATCGGGTTCATCACCAGGTGCGTATGATCGTGGCATGGGTTTGACTTGTTCCTGTGACTCTAGAATCTGGTCAGCATGGCGTCTCACGATGCTCTCTCCAATGTCCACTGTGTACATTAGTGGTCGCTGCCGTGTGCATATCGTTCCTGGCTGCCATTTTTCTGTTCGGTAGTCGCGGGCCAAGACTGGTTGCCCTATCTTGAAGCTCCTGGTTGGCTTCTCATTGATGTGCTGGAATTGCTTATTCTCAACATCTCGTCTTATGTTTGGTTTGAGCAAATCCAGGCGACATCTTGACCTTCGGTTAAAGAACATCATGGCTGGAGCTTGGTTGGTGACTGCATGTGTCGCATTCCGGTAAGCAAACAAGAAATTATCCACCTTGTGTTGCAGTGGTATGTTGTCGTTATACATCGCCTTTATTGCTTTTTTAAAGGTTTGAACAAACCTCTCAGCTGGATTTGTGGCTGGATGATATGGGGCGGATGTGTAATGCTTTACCCCATTATTCCTCAAAAACCTCCTGAAATCCTCGGACACAAACTGTGGTCCATTGTCAGAACAAATCTGTTCTGGCAAGCCATTCCTGGCGAAGATGGTCCGTAGGACTGCAATAGTTTTCTCCGTGGTGGTGGAGGACATTTTGATGACCCCTGGCCATTTCGAATGTGCATCCACGGCGATTAAAAACATTGAGTCCATAAATGGACCAGCAAAATCAATGTGTACCCGTTGCCATGGAGATGCGGGCCACTCCCATGGGTGTAGCGGGGCCTGTGGTGGAGCGTTTTGGACTTTCTGGCATCCTGTGCAGCTCTTGGTCATTTCCTCGATTTCTTTATCGATTCCCGGCCACCACACAAACGCCCTGGCTAGGCTCTTCATTTTTACCCCTCCCAGATGACCCTCATGAAGCTCATTGAGCACTCTATCTCTCAACTTGGGTGGAATTACCACTCGGGATCCACACATCAAGGTTCCCCGGCACACTGACAGCTGTTCGCTCCTTGGCGAGAATGCTGGCAACAGTGAGTCGCCATGTGCTGGCCATCCCTTCACCGTCAAATCATAGACCAGAGAGAGTGTCGGGTCATTTCGGGTTTCCTTCTCTATACTTGAGTTTGTAACAGGTAGACATTCGACTATGGTCGAATGGAATATCTCAACAGGGTCCACTGCAGGTGCTTCCTCCACCGTAGGCAGCGGCAGGCGTGACAACCCATCAGCGTTTCCATGCTGTTTCGTGCCCTTATACTCTATTTCGTATTGATGTGCCCCTAGAAAAAGGGACCATCTTTGCAGCCGTTGCGCCGTCATCATCGGAATGCCCTTCTTTGGGTTAAAAATAGAGACAAGAGGCTGGTGATCAGTCAGTAAGGTGAATTTCTGCCCGTGCAGATAGTGATTGAACTTCTTCACCCCCCACACCAGGCTGAGGGCCTCCCTGTCAATCTGGGCGTAGTTACGCTCGGCTGAGGTTAGCGAGCGTGACGCAAAGGCTATTGGCCTCTCTGACCCGTCAAGGAATTTGTGCGACAGCACCGCTCCAATGCCGTAGGGAGACGCATCACATGCCAACCGAATCGGTAGTGTTGGATTGTAGTGGGCCAATACTTCTTTTGAAGTGATTAGGCATTTACATTCCTGAAAGGCACGCTTACACTCATCACTCCATTTCCATGCTACTCCAGTTTGCAGCAGGGCGTTCAGTGGGTGCAGAATTGTAGACAAATTTGGCAAGAACTTATGGTAGTAGTTCACCAACCCGAGGAACGACCTCAGTTGCGACACATTTTCCGGTGCTGGAACCTTGACTACTGCCTCAATCTTGTCTGGGGACTTATGTAACCCCTCTTCATCAATCATGTGGCCACAATACGAGATTTGTTTCCTGAAAAACTCGCATTTGGGGTGGTTGGCTCGTAGCCCGTATCCTTGTAATCTAGTGAGCACCTGCTCGAGGTTGGCAAGGTGTTCACTGTCATTTTTGCCCGTAACCAGGATGTCGTCCAAATAACACTGGGTCCCCGGGATCCCTTGCAGGACTTGTTCCATCGCCCTCTGCCAAATAGCCGGAGCTGATGCTACTCCGAATACCAGTCGGTTGTACTGGTAAAGACCTTTGTGAGTGTTTATCGTGAGGTATTTTCTAGATGCTTCTTCTACCTCCATTTGTAGATACACTTGGGCCAGATCAATCTTCGTCAAGCGTTTCCCTCCAGATAGTGAGGCGAAAATATCTTCTATCCGCGGAAGTGGATATTGTACTGTGTGAAGGACTGGGTTCACAGTTACCTTAAAGTCCCCACAGATGCGAACCTTCTTCGGCTCCCCAGGCGTGCTGCTCAATGATTTCTTCATTACAGGAACGATGGATGTGGCCCACTCGCTCCAGTCCACCTTGGACAGCACACCTGAATGCTCCAGACTCTCCAGCTCTGCTTCGACGGCTGGGCGGATCGCATATGGTACCAGTCTGGCCTTAAAAAATTCTGGGTTTGCGTTATCTTCAATTTTTATCATTGCCATTATGCCTTTTAGAGTCCCAAGTCTTTGCTGGAACACCTCTTTCGCGTCAGTTAGAATTTTTGACAGTCGGCCAGGTGTGACGTCGTCATCCTTTTTGTCAACCACAGTTAGCACCTGAATGGAATGCCAATCCAATTGTATTTTTCGGATCCATTCACGTCCCATTAATGGTGGTCCTCCATCTTGTAGTATATATAGATACAGTTTCTGTGTTTCCTTGCTGTTTTATTTAACGGGCACCCTTATTTTTCCTCTGGGGTAGACTTTTTGCCCCGTATATGTCTTCAAGACAATGGACGTGTCCTTCAAGGGTATGTGCGAGAAAAGCCACTCATAGTCTCGTCGATTCATGACTGTTAGGGCTGATCCTGTGTCCAATTCCATCTTTACTTGGGACCCTGCTATCATGAGGGTGACCCAAATGGTTCGGTGATCCTCCTTTGCGATCACGTTGTGTAACTTTAGACAACTTAGTCTCCTGCTCCCGGAGTCATTATCACTCTTCTGATCTTCTGAACTACTGTCCGTCATCTTTTGTACTTTCTTGTACTTTTCCGTAGTAGTTCTTTTAGTGTTGGTTTTCTTTCCCGACCTGCAGACTCGTGCTATGTGTCCCACTTTTCCACATTGCCTGCATACTTTGTCCTTAAACCAGCAATCCTTCTGGTCATGGGTTGTTCTGCCGCAGCGATAGCACTTTTCTGCTCCATATGCCATTTCATTGGTGCTATATTCTTGCGGTTTCTGTTGTATTTCCGCAGCTCCCCGTGCTGCTGCTTCGTAGGATACTGCAACGCTGAAAGCCTTTTCTAGTGTAAGGTCCTTTTCCGAAAGTAGTCGTTTCTGGGTTCCTTCGCTCTGGAGCCCGCAGACAAACTTATCACTTAAGGTATCTGCCAGTCCTGCTCCGAACTGGCAGTGTTTCGATAACTTGCGTAGTTCTGTAAGATAGTCAGCATTACTTTCGTCTTTGTGCTGGTTTCTTTTATGGAACTTGAATCTTTCTGCTATCAGCAGCGGTGTAGGGTTTAGATGTTCCTGTAAGATATTGACAATCTCTTCAAAGCTTTTCTCCATTGGTTTAGCTGGGGTAATTAAATTCCGCAATAGGCCGTACGTTCTCGCGCCCATCAAATTCAATAATACCGACGCCTTCTTTTCATCAGCCACCTCATTTGCCTTGCAGTACATTTCAATTCTTTCCACATATGTGGTCCAGTCTTCTATTTCGTTGTCGAAAGCAGTGATGCTGCCACTCTTCGGCATCTTGGGTGGTTTAAAATGGCGCCTCCCGCGCTTTTCCTTCTTCCCCAATGGATTAAAATGGCGCCTCCCATGCTTTTCCTTCTTTCCCCGCTGCTGCCAACGCTGCTCCTAGCGTTCTAAATAGTAATGGTGGCGCCTCGCGGCTTTCTGCGCGTCTCTCTTTTGTTAATTAATTTTCTTAGTTTTATTCTTCTTCGACGCTGTCCACTGCGCGTCTCTTTTCCTTCCCACTTTTTTACTTTCTTTAACGCTGCCCGGCTCTTGAGCACCGGCCGCGCCCTGTGCGCTCCACCCTCTCTCTCTCTTTTTCTTCCCGGCGACGCTGCTCGGCCCCCTTGCAGAGCCGCTCGATCGAGCTCTAACCCGCCACAGTCCGGGAAGGGTCAGCGCACTACCTGCTACCAGCCCGATTTGCTGGAACACCTTGACTGGAGAACCAAGCCCAGCTCTCCACAGCCTCCCCTGCGATTCTCTGAATTCCGATGGATCACTGGGCGGTTGCCCGCGGTCGACGCCCGTTGCCCTGGCTTCGACCTCCAAGAAGCTCCTTTTCAGGGATGGATCCCCGTGAGGTGATGCAGTACTGCAGGTGAGTTCGAACCTGCTCGTCGCCACTGTAGTGTCCGCGTATAAATAACACGCGGACTGCAGGAGAACGGTAATAACAGGTGTTTACTGAACAGAGGGTATGCTGGAACTAACTGTACAAATTACTACATGGTGTTATATACAGGTGTGGTCACTACTGGTACTGCAGTATACAGGGGCTGTAAAAGATAGTTCCTCTCTTAAAGGTACATACATTACAATCCCGAGCCTCCAACAAGATGTTACGTTAATAGGGCTTCTTGAGCCCGCCCTGCGAAGTTCCCGGCCAATTAATAGGAAGCGGTTCTGATGACGTCATTTAATAAAGCATCATCAGCCGGTTTCCTTAAAGGGACCATGTCCAAATTGATTTTGACCATCCTGCTGTCAGTGTTCTGCAGCATTGAGGTGTTGCAGACATTGACAAGCACTGCACAGAGGTGCACGGCAGCACCCAGGCTCTCCCATGACTCCCTCCATGTTTAACTTTCAATGATTCGTGTACAAGGACACCCAGATCCCTCTAAGCACCAACATTTCCCAATCGCTCACCATTTAAAAAATACGCTGCTTTTCTATTTTCCTACCAAAGTGGATAACTTCACATTTCTCCACGTTATATTCCATTTGCCATGTTCTTGCCCACTCACTTAGCCTGTCGATGTCCCTTTGAAGCCTCTTTGCATCCTCCTCACAACTTACAGTCCTACCTAGCTTTGTATCATCAGCAAACTTGGATACAGTACATTCTGGTGCTGAAAACCTGCGGAACTGATATCCTGGCATAAGTGCCGGGACACATCTATAGGGAGCCTCCACCCTTAAATCGCCAGAGTATCCGGGGTCAATGGGAGTTTCCTTCACCAGGGTGGGTAAGCTCGCCATTTTAGGTGCATCTTGGGCACTTGCCATAGCGGCTGAGGCCAGTTACCCAAATGCAAAGCTCCAGCCACAGCACCCTTTTGGTCATGGCCTGTCAGCCCCTTTGTATATGTCAGTGTTGGGTAGTCTAAAATTGCCAGGATCTATAAGGTATGCCATCTTTTCCTGCATCTGTTCCCAGATGCTGCAGTTACAGTACAATGTTGAAGCTGGTCACCACATCTTGCCAGACATAGTTCATTATTGTCTTCTGGAGAGGATGTCTTGGAGTGACAAATGGGGCAAGCCTTCTTCGTCCCCCTGTCCCCCTGTGGCAGCACATCCACTTTGCCTGCCACCAAATGGGGAATTAGAGCTACAACACTCTGCCACCTGCCCATGGATGCCATTTCGTGCCTCGATATTGGGTTCCTTTTCCTTTGTTTTTTGCTTGCCATTTCTTACTCCCCCATAAAGTCTTTGAAAAGGCTAACACATATTTTAAAACTATGGCCTTTCTAAAGGCTGAAATAATTTTTGGTACCATTTAAGTTTTCTTAGTGGTGGAGGAGCTGTTGGTACAGTGAGTTGGACACTGACCTTTTGGGAGCTGGGTTTAACTCTAGGCCATGGTGATGGGGTAAAAGTATCCTCTGCCTGCCAGCTTTATGGGTTGTATGTAAAATTAGTTGGGGCAATCTCAATTTCACTAAATTGGCAACCAAATGTGCCTACATAACAACAATCACTGCACTTCAAAAGGAATTCATTGAATATGAAGCACTTTGGGGCATTACGAGGACAAGATAAATAAATAATATATAAATGGAAACTTATTTGTTCATTGTTTCTCTAGCAGATCTCCTGTGGTGCTACTCATAATGAGATGTTTTCTTTAGGATAGAAGCGTTAATCCATGAAATGCAGAACGTATTAGTTTACTGCGAAGGTGGATCTATGTTTCTTTAAAGTCACAAAATCTGATTGCTGTTAACAGAGCCTCAGCTCAGTCACAGTTTAATTGTTTGGTGAGGGTACTGTGATTCAGAATTTCTTTGCTCTTCAGGCTGCAGTTCAGAACCCAGGAAGAAGTAGCTAGCTTTGTTTTCTTTATCGGTGATTGCCAATGTAATTTCTTTAAGTCACACTCGAAAGGCATTCTGACTCCTATGTAATTAAGCTGTTCTGTGTTGGTGGGGGAATTTCTTTGTATTTTCCAACTGATTTTCTTTTGTGAAAGATCATTGGATGAAATGTTGCAAGTCATTTGCCTAGAATGAATTTGCGTATTAAATATAACAGAGAAGTGTGATACAAGATGTTAATGTGACAGACAGCAGAAGTTTTTTTAAATTTGTTCCTGGGATGTGGGCGTTGCTGGCATGGCCAGCATTTATTGCCCATCCCTAATTGTCCTTGAAAAGGTGTTGGTGAGCCACCTTCTTGAACCGCTGCAGTCCGTGTGGTGAAGGTACTCCCACAGTGCTGTTAGGGAGGGAGTTCCAGGATTTTGATCCAGCGACGATGAAGGAATGGGGATATACTTCCAAGTCAGGATGGTGTGTGACTTGGAAGGGAATTTGGAGGTGGTGGTGTTCCCACGCACCTGCTGCCCTTGTCCTTCTAGGTGGTAGAGATCGCAGGTTTGGGAGGTGCTGCTGAAAAGTAAGCGCATGCATTATTTTTTGTTTAAGCATTTAGGACATTAGTAGGAGAACTGGTTTGGAGAGGTAAGGCAGCTGAACTAATAGCAGCAGAGATATAAAGATGGAATTACTATCAGCAAAGTAACCTTACAAATGCTTAATGTGCTCATACTAAATTCTTCTGCTTTAACAGAGGCATTGACCCAGTTATTTTAATTGAGCTGTTAACCCATTTAGTTTACATTTGTTTTAAATAGGTTAATAGCTCTAATATAGCTGAAAGAGGATTTTGGTACAAGTGTGCTAAACTTTTATACAATAAAATAGCCAACAATAATTTTTACTCAATGATTTATTTACCTAATTGCATCTGTGCTACAGTCAGTCTCCTCAACAACATCAGGTTTCTCTGTCATTTCGTACTATATTCAACAATAACTTTCAAAAAGCAATTAGAAATTTTGCAGGGCTATGGGGAGAGGACAGGGGAGTGGGACTAATTGGATAGCTCTTTCAAAGAGCTGACACATGCACGATGGGCCGAATGGCCTCCTTCTGTGTTGCATCATACTATGATTCTATACCAGACCTGAGAGTGCCACCAGTGGGAAAGTCTTCAGTTCCCCAATACTATCATCCCTCACCCAGACGCATAAAAGTTATAAAAAGTTAATGGGGATTTTTTGTAATAGGCATTTAACAGGAAGTATTGATGGTCAATCTTTGATTGTAACTATTAAAAGTGCTAAAATGTCATCACGGATTGCTTTGAAACTTACAAATTGGTGCCAGCTAATAGCAAGGACCATGCAAAACTTGGCAGGAGTAATTAAATAAGAACTTTTGGATTAAAGTGCGTGAAGTGACTGATCGATTTAAACTGAGGTGGAATGTGTTGAAAGGAAGATGCAATCAGAGTCAAGCAGGTCGGTTGATGGAATTAACAAATATATTAGAACAGTAAAGATGGTAGCAGTCTCTTTCTGAATTGTACTAAGCGTTAAAAATGCAGAAAGCAGGTCTCTTAGTGAAACGTCAATCAGAGGCGAGGCCATCAAAGTCAAAACAAATAAAAAAGTGTCATTATGTGATTTGCATTGCAATTACATCATTGCATCACTTACTGGAAGTGCTGCCATGAATTTTATTTCAATTTTTATTAAAGCAAAGATCCTTACTACAGCAGACATAGCAAGTAAATGTTTATCTTTGGCATTGGCAGCACAGAGGTTTGCATGCAGGGATTGCCTATGAGGAACTTGGGTTTTGTCAATTTAAAGGAACATTGTTTTCACAGGAAAACATAAAACATATAAAACCTACACTAATTGGCGAACAATGTTTCAATTTAACCATAAGTTGCCCAACTCCTGTGAAAATGTGTCCAATGAATTTTGCCCTTTGAAGCTGAACCTATCTCAGGAAGTGGAGTTTGAATTTTGCACTCACACACATATTACAAATTTAACTGAACCTTCGTGGTTCTGCAAGCGACCATGTGGGAAGTTTGAATCAGCTGATTTTCATTCTCTCGTGTGGACAGGGGCTCAAATATTTGATAGCCATATAAAACGCAAATGCTTGTCATTGTACCTGAAGGGGCAGTGGGCAAACCACAGCACCACCCATTATTCTTTCCTTCTGTGCCGTCCATCAGATATTCTTTTGCCTGGGATTTTTACTAATATCATACCGACGCTTCCCAATTTAGAGGGTGCAGCCAGGATGAAGTACATGATGATGTTTCGAGTTCAACACGAAAGTTGCTTGTGGCATTAGTAGCAATACTCAGCAGGTTACAAATAAAAATTAAAAGTAATTATTCAGGTGTCAGGATTTGAGTGCCTCTTCAAAAAGAACAGCTGGTGAAGACATGGGCCTGGAGATTCTTGGGGTCCTGCTCTGCCACACTTCTGCCCGCTGAGATAAGATAAAGCTGACAGCATAAACAGTTACAGGGTCAGCAATTTAAATAAAGCTGACAGGACAAGGGTGGCTGGGGCCAGATACACCATATGAGCTGGAAGATTTTGGTACGGGGGTGGTAAGGGTTGCATGCAGTTAAAGGGTTAAGCAGACTCTTGGAAGGGGGAACTGGCTGGAGCTGAAGCACAAACAAAAGATGCGTTTGTAACTTTTCAGAGGTTGATGCGAAAGTGTTGCTGGTGCAAATGGAGCAGGGGAGTTGGACTAATTGGATAGCTCCTTCAAAGAACCAGCACAGACATGATGGGCTAAATGGCCTCCTTATGTGCTGTATGATTCTATGAAATTAGAAAACTAAGAGACGTGATTGTTGGAGTAACAGTAGGAGGTCATCACATGGGCCTTGTAGAAGAAAGTGGCTGTCAGTGGGACCTCCATTATCCCAAGGACCCCCTTGCAGTGTCAGGAGTTTAATTAACTCCCCAGGTCAACAAAGGGAAAATTCAACTTTAAAAAACTCCTTTGCTAGCATAGCCAGGTGTTGTGTTTGTTGGATCCGTGATTCAGAGGATATGCTGTTATAAAATAATCACACGGATGCTGTACATCAACAATAAACAGGTCTTTACTGGAGGAGGGTAGTCTCAAGACTGGGGGTAGAGGCATGCGCAAAGCTTATATACCGGTGTGGTCACTGCCGGTACTACAGTATACAGGAGCTGTAAAAGTAGTTCTGACTTAAAGGCACATACACTACAATTCCTCCCCTTTTAGATTAGTAGTACCCCTAATATTCAAATAACAATTAACATTTCAACATGTACATTAAACAACAAAAGTCCATTTATAGATTCAGTCTTTGGGGCGGCTTCCTGACCCTTTCGGGATAGCGCCTTTCCGGAGGTTCTTGTTCTTGGTGCAGAGGCGATTCTGACTCATTTTCATCGGGTAGTTCATCGGGTTCCACTGCTACTGGGTCTGAAGTAAATGCTACCGGTATGTCGGGTTCATCCCCAGGTACTCGAGACATGGGGTTGACGCGTTCCTGTGATGCTAAGATCTGATCGACGTGGCGTCTCACAATGTTCTCCCCGACATCCACTGTGTACATTAATGGCCCCTGCCTTGTACATATCGTTCCGGGTTGCCATTTCTCTGTTCGATAGTCACAGGCCAAGACTGGTTGCCCTACATTGAAGCTCCTTGTCGGCTTCTCATTGATGTGCTGGAATTGTTTGTCCTCAACATTTCTTCGCACATTTGGTCTGAGCAAGTCCAGACGAGATCTCAACCTTTGGTTAAAGAACATCATGGCCGGGGTCTGGTTGGTAACTGCATATGTCGCGTTTCGGTAGGCTAATAAGAAATGGTCCGTCTTATGCTGTAGTGGAATTTCATCGTCGCACATGGCCTTTATCGCCTTCTTAAAGGTTTGTACGAACCTCTCAGCCAATCCATTTGTGGCTGGATGATACGGGACGGATGTGCAATGGCTTACCCCATTCCTTCTCATAAATTTTTGGAACTCGTCGGACACAAACTGTGGTCCATTATCAGAGCAAATCTGCTCTGGCAAACCGTTTCTGGCAAATATGGTCCGTAGGACTGCAATCGTTTTCTCTGTAGTGGTTGAAGACATTTTTATCACCTCAGGCCACTTTGAATGAGCATCCACTGCTATTAAGAACATTGAGTCCATGAATGGACCAGCGAAATCAATGTGCACCCGTTGCCATGGAGAGGAGGGCCACTCCCATGGGTGTAGAGGGGCATGTGGTGGTGCATTTTGGACCTTCTGGCATCCTAAGCAGCTCTTAGTTAGGTCTTCGATTTGTTGATCGATTCCCGGCCACCACACATAAGCCCTAGCAAGGTTTTTCATTTTCACTCCCCCCAGATGACCTTCATGTAGCTCATTTAGCACTCTCTCCCTTAACTTGGGTGGAATCACCACTCTGGATCCACACATCACTGTCCCCTGGCATACTGACAGCTGTTCTCTTCTGGATGAGAATGCTGGCAACAGTGAGTCGCCATGTGTTGGCCATCCCCTCACCGTCAATTCATATACCCGCGACAACATCGGATCATTTCATTGGTGCCATATTCTTGCGGTCTCAGTTGTATCTCTGCAGCGCCCCTTGCGGCTGCTTCGTGTGATACTGCCATACTGAAAGCTTTGTCCAGCGTAAGATCCTTTTCTGATAGAAGCCGTTTCTGGGTTCCTTCACTTTGTAGCCCACACACAACCTTGTCCCTTAACGTATCTGCTAGTCCCACTCCAAACTGGCAGTGTTTCGATAGCTTGCGCAGTTCCGTTAGGTACTCAGCATTGCTTTCGTCTTTGTGTTGGTTCCTTTTATGGAACTTAAATCGTTCTGCTATCAGCAGCGGTGTGGGGTTTAAGTGGTCCTGTAGGATTTCTACTATGCTTTCAAAATTCTTGTTTACCAGCTTCTCTGGGGTTATTAGATTTCGCAGTAACCCATAAGTTTTTGCACCCATGGAATTTAACAGAACCAGTGCTTTATTAGCATCTGGCACTTCATTTGCCCTGCAGTACACCTCAATACGTTCCACATACGTCGCCCAATCTTTGACTTCATTGTCGAACATAGAGATACTGCCACTCTTCGGCATCCTTGGGTGTGAGTTAACTGTCAAAAATGGTGCCTCCCACGCTTCCCCTTCTTCTCCGCTGGCACAAAATGGCATCTCCCGCGCTTTCCTTCCTTCCCGCGCTCGCCCTTCTTCTCCGCTGCGGCTTCTAAAAATGGCGTCTCCCGCGCTGTTCCTTCTTCTCCGCGGCTCAATGGCATCTCCCGCGCTCCCCTTTCTTTGCCCCGCGGACCCTGTTCAGCCCGTGAGCCCTGGCTGTGCTCTGCGCGTTCTTCTTTTTATTTATTTTTTCGACGCCGCTCAGTCTAGAACCCGGCTGTTTCTTTACCCTCTCTCCGGTTTGTTTTCTTTTTCTCGACACCGCTCGGTGTTCAACCCCCGGCTGCGCCCTGCGCTCTTCACCCTTTGTCTTACCCCGTCGATGCTGCTCGGCTTTCTCTCCGCCGTCGGTCGGCTCCAGCCACCGCTGCTTGGGAACGGTCTGCGCTGGACCTGTCGTCGGTCTCTTGCTGCTCGTCGTGGCTGGGGAACCAAGCCTGGCTCTCCACAGCCTCCCCTGCAAAGTTCAATCTCTGCCTGACGGCTGGGTGGTTGCTCGTGTTCGACGCCCGTGTTCCTGGCCTCGACTTTTTTTTTATGTTGCAGGTAGATTCGAATCGACACTCGTCGCCACTGTTGGGTCCGTGATTCAGAGGATAGGCTGTTATTAAAATAATCACACGGATGCTGTACATCAACAATAAACAGGTCTTTACTGGAGGAGGGTAGTCTCAAGACTGGGGGTACAGAGGCATGCGCAAAGCTTATATACCGGTGTGGTCACTGCCGGTACTACAGTATACAGGAGCTGTAAAAGTAGTTCTGACTTAAAGGCACATACACTACAGTGTTGTGTAATGGTTTGTTTTCTTCAAGTTTAGTTGTAGCCACATTTTTGAGATAAGCAGCTTGTTTACTGGTGTGAATGTATTATTTGAGCATGTCCTCGGCCCAACCATCTTCAGCTGCTTCATCAATGACCTTCCCTCCATCATAAGGTCAGAAGTGGGAATGTTTGCTGATGACTGCAGTGTTCAGTTCCATTCACAAGTCCTCAGATAATGAAGCAGTCTATGCCCGCATGCAGCAATACCTGGACAACATTCAGGCTTGGGCTGATAAGTGGCGCCACTTAAGTGCCAGGCAATGACTATCTCCAATAAGCAAGAGTGTAATCATCGCCCCTTGACATTCAACAGGTTTACCATTGCCGAATTCCGCCCTCCCCCCACCCACCCCCCCCACCCCGCCATCTACATCCTAGGGGTCACCATTGACCAGAAACTTAACTGGACCAGCCATATAAATACTGTGGCTATAAGAGCAGGTCAGAGGCTAGGTATTCTGTGGCGAGTGTCTCACCTCCTGACTCCCCAAAGCCTTTCCACCATCTACAAGGCACAAGTAAGGAGTGTGATGGAATACTCTCCACTTGCCTGCACGAGTGCAGCTCCCACATCCACGCCCACATCCCAGGATCGAATTTTAAAAATTCCAGTCGCTGCATTTGTTCAATTGCACTGAGATTCCCAGATTTATGATTTTGCTCCAGTGTTTTTGGATGGCAAATGTTGAACAATTTGTGGGTCAGTTGTAGCACATTGATACAATTGAACTTGGAAACTGGTTTTCAGTTTATTTCCAAGTACATGTAGGAGGTCCCTTTGTTTCCATACAGTAACCAGGGTATTGGAGAGATCAGTATCAATGGGAAAATGTGACAAGTGACATTAAGAATTTAATAGATTGCAAATGCCAGACTGAAGGCAATTCACCTGAAAGCACAAATTGAGCTCCTGTGACTGTTCCTGCAAATCACATTTTTGTACATTTTAGATTTTTTTTTCAATGATTGCAGTGTAATCATTTTCAGTGCAAGTCCAGTTAAAAAAAACTTGCTTACATGGTCAAAAATGCAACATGGCTAATAATTGCCATTGGCAAGATTAGTGGATGAATGCTTAACACATTCCTCTACCCACTATTTTAATGGAGGCATTAACCCATTTACTATAAAGTTGTAATAAAAATAGAAAATGCTGGAAATACTCAGCAGGTCAGGCAGCATCTGTGGAGAGAGAAACAGAGTTAATGGGCCAAAAATTAGGATCGGGGGCTTGCCGCGCGTGCAAGCCCCCGATCTGCACTCACCCTGCGCGCTGACATCTGAAGCCCGGGCCTGCTTGCATTTCCTGTCACAGGCCCGGTTCAGATGTCAGCGCGCAGTGCTTACCTGATCCAGCGGCGTAGTTAGTGCGATGTGCCGGCTGGGATCAGGTGAGCACTGTACAACCAATCAGGGGAGGGGAAGGTTCATTCATGAGTTTGAGAGTAAGAACTGTCAAACTCATGAAAACTACGGGGGCCCAAAACACTATTTAAACTTTAAATAAAAATTAAAAAAACACCCCAATCATTAAATTAAGTATAAATAAGTTTAAAAAAATAATTTAAACAATAATTTTTTTTTTTTGAAAAAATAAATTTTTAATAAAAAGGGTCTAAAACTAAACTTACCTTATTGTAGATTCTTTAAAATAATAAACCTGTGGGGGAAAAAAAAAATTCTAAATTACACTAAAACACCACTTACCTGTAAAAATAAATACTTACATGTGCTTTTTACAAGCGTAAAGACCAGAGGCCTTTACACATGCGCAAATCCCCCAAAACAGAGGAAATCCAAGACGCACGCGCTGCCCCCTACAGCGCACACGCTAGCCTCTTCAACTCTTGGGTTGGAGGAGAGGAAATGCCGGTTTTCAGCGCATGCACTGTGCATGCTGAAAACCAGCATTTCCTCCGGCCAGACGCATGAGTACCCCTTCCGTACTCGCGTGTTTGGGGAGGAATTTCTGCCCCAACATTTCAGGTCGATGACCTTTTGTTAGAACTGGAAAAAGTTGGAGATGTAACAGATTTTAAGCAAGTGCAGGGGCAGGGAGAGGGGGGAGGGGAGGAAAGAACAAAGGGAAGGCCTGTGATAGGGTGGAAGGCAGGAGAGATTAAAAGACAAAAGGGATGATTGTACAAAACAAAAGGAGATGGTAATGGGACAAGGAAAGAAACAAAAGATGGGTCTAGATGAGGTGTAAATGGGAATGGCAGAATCATCAACAGCTGCTATGTGAAAAAATATGGGCAAAAATTGTTGAACTCTATGTTGAGTCCAGAAGGCTGTAAAGTACCTAATCAAAAGATGAGGTGCTGTTCCTTGAGCTTACGTTGAACTTCGTTGCAACAGTGTGAGAGGTCAGGTTGGGAGTAGAGCAGAGAATTAACGTGACAGGCGACCGGAAGCTCGGGGGCACGCTTACGGATTGAATGGAGGTGTTACGCAAAGCGGTCACCCAATCTGTGTTTGGTTTCCCCAATGTAGAGGAGACCGCATCATGAGCAGCGAATACAGTATACTAAATTGCAAGAAGTACAAGTAAATCGCTGTTTCATCTGGAAGGAGTGTTTGGGGCCCTGGACAATGGGAAGGGAGGAGTAAAAAGGGCAGGTGTTCCTGCGCTAGCACGGGAAGGTGCTGTGGGAAGGGAATGGGGTGCTGGGGGTGATTGAGGAGTGGACCAGGGTGTCGCGAAGTGAGTGGTCCCTTTGGAATGCTGAAAGGGGAGGGGAAGATGTGTTTGGTGGTGGGATCACACTGGAGGTGGTGGAAATGGTGGAGGATGATCCATTGAATGTGGAGGCTGGTGGGGTGAAAGGTGATCACAAGGGGAACCCTGTCGTGGTTCTCGGATGATGGGGAAGGGGTGAGAGCAGAACTGTGGAACATGGAATGGACATGGTCGAGGGCCATGTCAACCAGGGTAGAGGGGAATCCTCGGTTGAGGAAAAAGGAAGACATATCGGAAGCACTTGTATGGAAGTTGGCATCGTCGGAGCAGATGTGATGGAGATGGTAAAACTGGGAGAGTCCTTACAGGAAGCAGGGTGGGATGAAGTGTAGTCCAGGTAACTGTGAGAGTCAGTGAGCTTATAGTGGATGTTTGTTGATAGCCTATCCCCAGAAATGGAGACAGAGAAGTCAAGGAAGGGAAGGGAAGAGTTGGCTGTTAAATCCGTGAATGTTGATGTATGGTGTCCTTCAATAAATCGACAGAGACTGCAGAGGAACAATCAACAGGTGTTTACTGGATGCAGGTTACTCTAAAACTAAAGTACAGATCCCTACTCAGGGTTTATATACAGGTGTGGTCACTGCCGGTACTACAGTATACAGGAGCTGTAAAAAGTAGTTCTCCCCTTAAAGGTACATACACTACAATTCCTCCCCTTTTAGATTAACAGTACCATAACATTCATTTAACAATTAACACTTTTAACATGCAACATTAACTGCAAATAGTCCATTTATAAATTCAGTCTTTGGGGCAGCTTCCTGATCCTTTCTGGACAGCGCCTTTCCTGAGTGTCTTGTTCTTGGTGCGGAGGCGATTCTGGCCCCCTGTCGTCGGTTGGTTCATCAGCTCCCGATGCTACTGTTTCTGGGGTAGATGCTACCTGTATGTCGGGTTCATCACCAGGTACGTGAGACATGGGGTTGACTCGTTCCTGTGACTCTAGGATCTGGTCGACATGGCGTCTCACAATGTTCTCCCCAACATCCACTGTGTACATTAGTGGCCCCTGCTGTGTGCATATCGTTCCTGGTTGCCATTTCTCTGTTCGGTAGTCGCGGGCCAAGACTGGTTGCCCTACATTGATGCTCCTTGTCAGCTTCTCATTGATGTGCTGGAATTGCTTATTCTCAACATCTCTTCGTACATTTGGTCTGAGCAAATCCAAACGAGATCTCAACCTTCGGTTAAGGAACATCATGGCCGGGGTCTGGTTGGTGACTGCATGTGTCGCATTTCTGTAGGCTAACAGGAAATTGTCCACCTTATGCTGCAGTGGAATGTCGTCATCGCACATGGCCCTTACTGCTTTTTTAAAGGTTTGTACGAACCTCTCGGCCAATCCATTTGTTGCTGGATGATACGGGGCGGAGGTGTAATGCCTTACCCCATTCCTTTTCATAAATCTTCTAAACTCTTCGGACACAAACTTTGGTCCGTTATCAGAGCAAATCTGCTCTGGCAAACAGTTCCTGGCAAATATGGTCCGTAGGCAATAGTTTTCTCCGTGGTGGTGGAGGACATTTTGATCACCTCAGGCCATTTTGAGTGCGCATCCACGGCTATTAAAAACATTGAGTCCATGAATGGACCAGCAAAATCAATATGCACCCGTTGCCATGGAGATGAGAGCCACTCCCATGGATGTAGAGGGGCATGTGGTGGTGCATTTTGGACCTTCTGGCATCCTGAGCAGCTCTTTGTCAGGTCCTCGATTTGCTGATCGATCCCCGGCCACCACACATAAGCCCTAGCAAGGCTTTTCATTTTCACCCCTCCCAGATGGCCTTCGTGAAGCTCATTAAGCACTCTCTCCCTTAACTTGGGTGGAATTACCACTCGGGATCCACACATCAAGGTCCCCTGGCATACTGACAGCTGTTCTCTTCTGGATGAGAATGCTGGCAACAGTGAGTCACCATGTGCTGGCCATCCCTTCACTGTCAAATCATATACCCGAGACAGTGTCGGGTCATTTCGGGTCTCCTTTTTACCAGCGTTAGTTACTGGCAAGCATTCAATTATAGTCGAATGAAATATTTCGACAGGATCCACTGCTGGTGCTTCCTCCGCAGTAGGCAGTGGCAGGCGTGATAGCCCATCAGTGTTTCCTTGCTGTTTCGTGCCCTTATACTCGATATCATATTGGTGCGCCCCTAGAAAAACGGACCATCTTTGTAGCCATTGCGCAGTCATCACCGGAACGCCCTTCTTTGGATTAAAGATGGAGACAAGTGGTTGGTGGTCAGTCAGCAAGGTGAACTTCTGCCCGTGCAGATAGTGGTTGAACTTTTTCACTCCCCACACTAGGCTGAGGGCCTCCCTGTCAATCTGGGCATAGTTACGCTCGGCTGAGGTTAGTGACCGAGACGCAAAGGCTACTGGCCTCTCCGAGCCGTCCGGGAATTTGTGTGACAGCACCACTCCAATGCCATAGGTGAAGCATCACACGCCAGCCGAATTGGTAGTGCTGGGTTGAAATGAGCCAACACCTCTTTTGATGTGATCAATTCTTTGCACTTCTGGAAAACTCGTTTACATTCGTCATTCCACTTGCATGGTACTCCTGTTTGCAGTAGAGTGTTCAGTGGGTGTAGTACTGTAGACAAATTCGGCAAGAACTTATGGTAGTAGTTCACCAACCCGAGGAACGACCTCAGTTGTGACACATTTTCCAGTGCTGGAGCCTTGACTACTGCCTCAATCTTTTCAGGGGACTTATGTAACCCCTCTTCATCAATAACGTGGCCACAATACGAGATCTGCTTCTGGAAAAACTCGCATTTGTGGCAATTAGCTCGGAGCCCATAATCCTTCAATCTAGTGAGCACCTGCTCCAGGTTGACGAGGTGATCACTGTCATTTTCGCCCGTGACCAGGATGTCGTCCAAATAACACTGGGTCCCTGGAATCCCTTGCAGGACTTGATCCATTGCCCTTTGCCAAATAGCCGGAGCTGATGCTACCCCGAACACCAGCCGGTTGTATTGGTAGAGACCTTTATGAGTGTTGATCGTGAAGTACTGTTTCGAGGCTTCTTCTACCTCCATTTGCAGGTACGCCTGGGCCAGATCAATCTTAGTGAAGTGTTTCCCTCCAGAGAGCGAGGCGAAAATATCTTCAATCCGCGGAAGTGGATATTGTACAGTGTGAAGGACTGGGTTCACTGTCACCTTAAAGTCCCCACAGATGCGAACCTTCTTTGGTTCCCCAGGCGTATTACTCAACGACCTCATCATTACAGGAACGATGGGTGTAGCCCACTCGCTCCAGTCCACTTTGGATAGTACTCCTGAACGTTCCAAACCTTCCAGCTCTGCTTCGACGGCTGGGCGGATCGCATAAGGTACTGGTCTGGCCTTAAAAAGCCTTGGGCTTGCATTTTCCTCTATTTTGATCATTGCTGTTATGCCTTTTAGTGTTCCGAGTCCCTCCTGGAACACTTCTTGTGCATCAGTTAGCATTTTTGACAGTCGTCCAGGTGTGACGTCGTCATCCTTTTTGGTATCTACAGTCAGTGCTTGTATGGAATGCCAATCTAGCTGTATCTTCCAGATCCATTCACGCCCTAGTAGTGGTGGTCCTCCATCTGGCAATACATATATGTCCATTTTTGGTGTTTCCTTGCCGTTGTATATCACGTTCACCCTTATTTTTCCTTTGGGGTAGACTTTTTGCCCCGTGTACGTCTTCAAGACAATCTCTGTATCTCTCAAGGGTATATGTGAGAATAGCCGCTTGTAGTCCCTTTGGTTTATGACTGTTAGGGCTGATCCTGTGTCCAATTCCATTTTCACTTGGACTCCGTCTATCTTGAGCGTGACCCAGATAGTTTGGTGATCCTCCATTTTGATTACATGATGTAGTTTCAGACAACCCAGCTCCTTGCTTCCGGAGTCTGTATCACTTTTCTGTTCGTCTGAACTACTCTCCGTCACCTTATGTACCTTTTTGTACTTCTCCTGTGGAGATTTCTTGCTGCTGGTTTTCTTTCCCGACCTGCAGACACTTGCTATGTGTCCTACATTTCCACACTGTCTGCACACTTGGTCCTTGAACCAACAATCCTTATGGTCGTGTGTTGTTCTGCCGCAGCGATAACACTTCACTGCTCCATATGACATTTCATTTGTGCCATATTCTTGCGATCTCCCTTGTATCTCTGCAGCGCCCCGTGCGGCTGCTTTGTGTGATACTGCCATGCTGAAAGCCTTGTCCAGCGGAAGATCCTTTTCTGATAGAAGCCGTTTCTGGGTTCCTTCACTTTGAAGCCCACACACAAACATGTCCCTTAAAGTATCTGCTAGTCCCGTTCCAAACAGGCAGTGTTTCGATAGTTTGCGCAGTTCCGTTAAATACTCAGCATTACTTTCGTCTTTATGCTGGTTCCGTTTGTGAAACTTAAATCTTTCTGCTATCGGCAGCGGTGTGGGGTTTAAGTGGTCCTGTAGGATTGCCACTATGCTTTCAAAATCCTTTTCCACTGGCTTCTCTGGGGTTACTAGGTTTCGCAGTAAGCCGTACATTTTTGCACCCATAGAATTCAACAATACCAGTGCTTTCCTGGCATCTGGCACTTCATTCGCCTTGCAGTACACTTCTACACGTTCTATATATGTTGCCCAATCTTCAACTTCATTGTCGAACGCTGTGACACTGCCACTCTTCTGCATCCCTGGGTGTGGTTAGACTGGCTAAAAATGGCGTCTCCCACGCTCTCTCTCCTCCGCTGGCTCAAAATGACGTCTCCCGTGCTTCCTTTCTTCCCCCGCGGATGCTGCTTAGCCCTTGAAACCCCGACCGCACTCTGCGCATTTTCCCTTCTCTCGTTGACGCCGCTCGGTCTTCAACCCCGGCTGCGCCCTGTGTGCTTTACCCTCTCTCTTACCCCGTCGACGCTGCTCGGCCTTTTTCTGTGCTGTCGGTCGGCTCCAGCCGCCGCCGTCCGGGAAGGGTCTGCGCCGTACCTGCTGCCAGCCCGCTGCGCTGGATCGTCTCGACTGGGGAGCCAAGCCCAGCCCTCCACAGCCTCCTCTGCGATGTTCAAGTCCTCTCCGGATGGTCGACGCCCGCACTGGTGGAATCGGCCTTCTTCTACAGAGTTGCAGGTAGGTTCGAATTGACTCGTCGCCACTGTTAAATCCGTGAATGTTGATGTATGGTGTCCTTCAATAAATCAACAGAGACTGCAGAGGAACAATCAACAGGTGTTTACTGGATGCAGGTTACTCTAAAACTAAAGTACAGATCCCTACTCAGGGTTTTTATACAGGTGTGGTCACTGCCGGTACTACAGTATACAGGAGCTGTAAAAGTAGTTTTCCCCTTAAAGGTACATACACTACATTGGCGATGGACCATGTGAAGGTGAGGGAAGGGTGGAAATTGGAAGCAAAGTGAATTAAATTTTCTAGTTCAGGGTGAGAGCAGGAAATGGCACCAATACAGTCATCAGTGTACCAGAAAAAGAGGTGAGGAAGGGGACCTGAGTAGGACTGGATCAAAGAATGTTCCACATATCCCACGAAAAGTCAGGCATAGCTAGGGCCCATGCGGGTTCCCATAGCAACACCTTTAATTTGGAGGAAATGAGTGGAGTCAAAGGAGAAGTTGTTCAATGTGAGAACCAAGTTCAGCCAGGCGGAGGAGGGTGGTGGTGGATAGGGACTTGTTGGGCCTCTGTTCAAGGAAGAAGTGGAGCGCCCTCAGGCCGTCCTGGTGGGGGATGGAGGTGTAGAGGGATTGGATGTCCATAGTGAAAAGGAGATGGTTGGGGCCAGGAAACTGGAAACTGTTGAAGTGGTGGAGGGTGTCAGAAGAGTCGTAGATGTAGGTGGGAAGAGATTGGACAAAGGGAGAAAAAATAGAGTCAAGATAGGAAGAAATCAGTTCCGTGGGGCAAGAACAGGCTGAAACAATGGATCTACCGGGCAGTCCTGTTTGTGGATCTTGGGAAGGAGGTAGAAACGGGCTGTGCGGGGTTGGGGAACTGGTTGGAGGCCGTGGAGGGAATGTCTGCCTTTTCATAGGGTATGTGAAAATGCATCATAGAAGGGTAAATTTTGTATCTGTAGCTGTGACATTTTGGACTGCACTGTCAAATGTAAACTGTTTTACAAAATTAAGTATGAGTTAAATAATTAGTGAAGAACTCCAATTGACAGATACTCACTGTTATTGCTCTTCAATCACTAGTTAATAGTTCTTTTCGGTTAGTTTTTCATTAATGACAGAAAACTTTTGTAATGCTGTTGCACAGCGGCTATTTCAGATGACATGCGTGTTAGTGAGAGAACCTTCAAATTATTTTTTGTAGAAATGGTCATGGTACATCCAAGCCTGCTCTAGTGAGGAGCTTTGTACTGTGTTCCTTCTTTGCCAGTTGAGTTGTTCCCCCTTCTCCCACCCCTGCCCTGACTGTTAACCCAGGCTCTTATTAAAGTTCTGCTAAGTTTGCTGCTAGTTTTGAACTCAGCGTGCCTTTACACAGCAGTCATTACCTGTAGTCGGCCTAACTCATTGCGGAGACACTCTTGCTATTGCCAAATTTCCAACATTCAAATGAGGTGTGACTGAAGATTTTTTTGTGTACTTATAAAGAATAAGGCTGGTATAAAAAATCACTAATAAGTCTTGTTCAGATAGAGTGATTGTTCACCTGGCCCTTGGCCAATGTAACTGTTCCATTGTGCTAAATAAAGATTCCACCACAGCAACAAATAAAGGTGTCCTTGAATAATGTAAAAACAGCTGTTTACCACTTAAGGTGAAATTAATTTGTGAAAATCTACTAGCTTGTGTGAATTACACCTAAAACAGATGGTTTGTGGCTTCACTGCATATGAATGAAGACAGCAATTGTGGTAGAATGCACATGAAACTGCATGGAGTATTCCCCGTTGCATAGACACCACGGCAGAACAGATTGATCCGAGATAACCAGTTTTCTTTTACTGAAGAGTAATGTTTATGCAGATTCATATCAACAACCTGACAGCCTCGGTCTCCCTTGGATTTAGTGTAAACTTGTTCTGCTATGTTATACTGGGATTTTCACACAAATGTACTCTGTTAGTGGCAGACAGGCCGGCCGAGAGGAAGTTGGGGGGTTTGGTATATCGCTTTCACTGGGGCGCAACCCCACATGCCGAGTTTTGTTACCAATGTGTTCAATAGAATGGAATTTAGGAAACAAGTTTTTGCAATTTTCATCATTTAATAAATGAATATTACAAGATTTTATAAACTTTATTTAACAGAAAAGTACAGGAATGTACAAGAATGTACAGCATGTACAAGAATGTTTAATTCTTGTCACAGCAACTATCAGTTACTATAACCTTCTCTGATACATCTGTGTTCACCTATACTGGCACCTGTAATATAACATGGGGACTGTTTCACCTAAATCTTGTGGTTTACCTCGAAATACTTTCAAATTAATTTTACTTCCAATATAGAGCCAATGTACCGTAAACAAACAAAATATAACAGAGCATAAATAAAACGGTTACAAATCGATAATAAATCATTAATGGTAGTAACAAAACCAGCCATAAAGACCCTACCCACCCCAGCCACAGTCTGTTCGCCCTCCTACCATCTGGAAGACGCTACAGATGCATTCGCACCCGTACGACCAGATTTAGGAACAGCTTCTTTCCCAGGGCTGTCATCCTACTGAACTCCACAAATAAACACTAAAGCCTGCACATCTGCCGATGCACTTTATTATGGTCATATTTATGCTAATATATATGTACAAATGTATGTTGAAATGTTTAAGTGTCCTAATCCAAATTGTACACTCTCGGGAGCCGCAAGCCTACATTTCGTTGTACTGCACTTGTGCACTAACAATGACAATAAAAGTTGATTTGATTTGATTTGATTTGAAAGGTGAGCTAAAGGTCCGATCCCATGCTCTGAGCAGGGAGCCATGCTTGCTGGGAGCACATTGGCCCATATATTCCGATGCCTACGGGTGTGTACAGGCTGTGTACACACCCATAGGGACATCGGAAATGCTGGTTTCAGGCATGCGAAGTGCATGAGCTGAAAACCGGCATTTCCGATCTGCCAAGAATGCTCTTGACTGATCAGACGCCTGCCGCCTGCCCTGGAGAAGGGCCTCTGTGGGCGGATAGTTCCGCTTTCTGCAGAACCTCCACCTGCTGAAAACCCTTAGAAATCTTACGCCTGGTAAAAGGCGTAAGGCCTGCTTTTACCAGCATATGAGTTGAAAAAAGGTAAAAAAATAAAAAAAAATTTCACTCATTTATAATTTTAAAATACTTTAAAAAAAAAGTAAGTTTATTTTTAGCCCCGTAAAAAACTTTAATTATTTTTTTCAAAAAATTAAATTTTTGTTTAGAATATTTATAGTCATTTTAATTTATTTAAAAAACGTGCTGGTTTTTAAAATTTATTTCACGTTTTACAGTGTTTTTGGGGTGATTTCCATTCATATTTTTGACGGGTCTATCTGTCAAGTGTATGAAGGGAGATTCCCTTCTTTGATTAGCTCCCCATGGCCCACATGATCCCAGGGACGCTTGCGAACTGCATGTGCCCCTGGGATACCTGGGCCCTGCGCATTTCGAGTTTGGAGAGGCCCAGGAGTGGAAGTGTCCGGGCCTTGGGAGCCCTCAGGTAAGTTTGTAGATTTTTTTCCAGATCGGAGGCCTCGGCACGCAGGAAGCCTCCGATCGGAAAATATGGGCCATTGTGAGAAATTGTAGGTGCGCAGCCCAGGATTTCAATAAAATGAAGACTTATATAGTGCCTTTCATGACCACCGGAAGTCTCAACGCGCTTTACAGCCAATGAAGTACTTTTGGAGTGTAGTCACTGTTGTAATGTGGGAAATGCGGCAACCAATTTGCGCACAGCAAGATCCCACAAACAGCAATATGATAATGACCAGATAATCTGTTTTTGGTGCGTTGGTTGAGAGATAAATATTGGCCACGTAGAAAATCATAGGCTGCTCCCCCATGGTTTCCTGCAATGTGCTTGCTGCAAGCATGGTTTTTTACTGGAAGCACAGAATTGGCCCTTAGACTCCCCATCAAATATACATAGAATTTACTGCACGGAAACAGATCGTTCGGCCCAACCAGTCTATGCTGGTGTTTATGCTCCACACACGCCTTTTCCTACTCTATTCACTTCATCTCAACATATCCTTTATAAGGATATATGTATATGGAAACTTGTTGCTGCTTTAACCAGATTTTCCCGTCCAGTTTTTTTTCTATTCTCCGGTACAATCCTGAATCTGGTGGCTTATGCTGGAGTTTCATTTCACGGATGGTGGCAGAGTGAAGCGAAACAGTGATTGTTGGCTTGCCACTCAACTTTGTGAGGATCGCAGCTAACCCCAAATCCTGTCGTCGCCTGGGGAAAGCTTTTCTCTGTGTACCGTGTGTAATGAAATCATAAACCCATTTATGAAGGACAGACATCTGTGCATGCACTTTAAAGCACGGCTCATAGGAGAGAGATCAGGTGCAGGAAACTTTTAATGCCTTCATTGCCTCCCGAGCTAAGATCAGCGAATTCAACACAGATCAATCCTGGGAGCTTATTATCAGTTTAAGTTCTAGTTCATGGCTACAATCGTGTATTAAGTATGAACAATATGTGTATCACTGTGCAAAATCCAACTTATAACCATACACCTGGGGATGCTATTTCAGCTTTGTCAACGTATTCTGGGTAATAGCTCACTGACATTTTGCCGGCTGAAGTTGTACATCCCATAGTATTTTGGTTAATCAAATGAATATAAATCAATAAGTAACATATCATTAGAACAGCTAGCTGTATATTACTCCACCAACTTGTTCTGTGGTAAATATCCACCTTATTTTCAGATGTGCTCAGGGTTCAGACCCACTCTCCTGGCCATTTTTTACATTTACCATTTCTCTTCAGTTTTTTTTTTGCTTGACCTGTTTAAGGAGTAAAGTCGATGATTTATCTTAGATTTTCTGAGTCCACCATTTCCTGATGCATGCTTGCAGTGAGGATGCGAAAATCGGCCATTTTGAGGTAAATCAAATTATTTGTTGGCAGCCGAGGGAGTACTCGGCGAGGCATTCAAGAGCAAGAAGAGAAAATCCTAAAATATCCTCAAATAATAAAGTTTTGTGTCAACTTGTGACTTGTTATAGAAAATCCCTCATTTTCATTTCCAATGAAATCCGTGGAAGTGAATATGGCCGATTTCTATAACAGCCAGCCAATCCGCAGGCACAGAATTACACTTGGGCGGCAAATTGAAAATCTACCCCAAAATGTCAAAAAATCTCAACTTCGGGGGTGGTATGTTGAGTTTTTTCATTCGTTCCTGGGATTTGGGTGTCTCTGGCAAGGCCAGCATTTATTGCCCATCCCTAATTGCCCTTGAGAAGGTGGTGGTGAGCTGCCTTCTTGAACCGCTGCAGTCCGTGTGGTGAAGGTACTCCCACAGTGCTGTTAGGGAGGGAGTTCCAGGATTTTGACCCAGCAACGATGAAGGAACGGCAATATACTTCCAATTCAGGATGGTGTGTGACTTGGAGGGGAACTTACAGGTGATGCCTGCTGCCCTTGTCCTTCCAGGTGGTAAAGGTTGCGAGTTTGGGAGGTGCTGTTGAAGAACCTCAGAGTTACTGCAGTGAATCTTGTAGATGGTACACACTGCAGCCACGGTGCGCCAGTGGTGGAGAGAGTGAATGTTTAAGATGGTGGATGGGGTGCCAGTCAAGTGGGCTGCTTTGTCCTGGATGGTGTCATAGAGTTATACAGCACAGAAAGAGGCCCTTTGGCCCATCGTGTCCGCGCTGACCATCAAACCCTGTCTATTCTAATCCCATTTTCCAGCACTTGGTCCGTAGCCTTGTATGCTATGGTGTTTCAAGTGCTCAACTAAATGCTTCTTGAATGTTGTGAGGGTTCCTGCCTCTACCACCCTTTCAGGCAGTGAGTTCCAGATTCCAACCACCCTCTGGGTGAAAAAGTTTTTCCTCAAATCCCCTCTAAACCTCCTGCCCCTTACCTCGAAACTATGCCCCCTGGTTATTGACCCTTCTACTAAGGGGAAAAGTTCCTTTCTATCTACCCTATCTATGCCTCATAATTTTGTACACCTCAATCAGGTCCCCCCTCAGCCTTCTCTGCTCTAAGGAAAACAACCCCAGCCTGTCCAGTCTCTCTTCATAGCTGAAGCGCTCTGCACCCTCTCCAATGCAATCACATTCATTCTATAGTGTGGCAACCAGAACTGCACACAGTATTCCAGCTGTGGCCTAACTAGTGTTTTGTACAGCTCCATCATAACCTCCCTGCTCTTATATTCTATGCCTCAGCTAATGAAGGCAAGTATCTCATATACCTTTTTAACCACATTATCTACCTATCCTGCTGCCTTCAGGGATCTATGTACATGCACACCAAGGTCCCTCTGATCCTCTGTCCTTCCTAGGGTCCTACCATTCATTGTGTATTCCGTTGCCTTGTTAGTCCTCCCAAAATGCATCACCTCACACTTTTCAGGGTTAAATTCCATTTGCCACTGTTCTGCCCATCTGACCAACCCATCTATATCGTCCTGGAGCCTGAGGCTTCCCTCCTCGCTATTTACCACTCCACCAATTTTCATGTCATCTGCGAACTTACTGATCATACCCCTACATTCATATCTAAATCATTAATGTACACTACAAACAGCAAAGGACCCAGCACCGATCCCTGCGGTACACTACTGGACACAGGCTTCCAGTCACAAAAACAACCTTCGACCATCACCCTCTGCCTCCTGCCACTAAGCCAATTTTGGATCCAATGTGCCAAATTGCCCTGGATCCCATGAGCTCTTACCTTCTTGACAGTCTCCCATGTGGGACTTTGTCAAAAGCCTTACTGACGTCCATGTAGACTACATCAACTGCACTACCCTCATCCACACACCTAGTCACCCCCTCAAAATTCAATCAAATTGGTTAGGCATGATCTCCCCCTGACAAAGCCATGCTGACTATCCTTCATTAATCCTTGCCTCTCCAAGTGGAGACTAATTCTGTCCCTTGGAATTTTTTCCAATAATTCCCCTACCACTGATGTTAGGCTCACTGGCCTGTAATTCCCTGGTTTATCCCTACTACCCTTCTTGAATAATGGTACTACATTAACTGTCCTTCTGTCCTCTGGCACCTCCCCTGTGGCCAGAGAGATTCTGAAAATTTGTGTCAGAGCCCCTGCAAACTCCTCCCTTGCCTCACACAGCAGCATGGGATACATCTCATCTGGGCCTCTTGAATGTTGTTGGAGTTGCACTCATCCAGGCAAGTAGTGAATATTCCATCACACTCCAGACTTATGCCTTGTAGATGGTGGAAAGGCTTTGGGAAGTCAGGAGGTGAGACACTCGCCACAGAATACCCAGCCTCTGACCTGCTCTTGTAGCAACAGTAGTCACTGTATGTGGCTGGTCCAGATAAGTTTCTGGTCAATGTTGACCCCCAGGATGTTGATGGTGGGGGAACTCGGCGATGGTAATGCCATTGAATGTCAAGGGGTAGTGGTTAGACTCTCTTGTTGGAGCTACTCATTGCCTGGCAATTATGTGGCGTGAATGTTACCTGCCACTTATCAGCCCAAGCTTGAATGTCATCCAGGTCTTGCTGCATGCAGGCTTGGACTGCTTCATTATCTGAGGAGTTGCGAATGGAACAGAACACTGTGCAGTCATCAGTGAACATCCCCACTTCTGACCTTATGATGAAGGGATGGTCATTGATGAAGCAGCTGAAATGATTGGTCCAAGGGCACTGCCCTGAGGAACTCCTGCAGCGATGTCCTGGGGCTGAGATGATTGACCTCGAACAACCACAACCATCTTCCTTTGTGCTAGGAATGACTCCATGAATCCCATTGACTTCAGTTTTATTAGGGCTCCTTTATGCCGCACTCAGTCAGATGCTGCCTTGATGTCAAGGGCAGTCACTCTCATCTCACCTCTGGAATTCAGCTCCTTTGTCCATGTTTGGATCAAAGCTGCAATGAGGTCTGGAGCCGAGTGGTCCTGGCGGAACCCAAACTGAGCATCGGTGAGCAGGTTATTGGTGAGTAAGTGGCGCTTGATAACACTGTCGATGCACCTTCCATCACTTTGTTGATGATTGAGAGTAGATTGATGGGATGGTAATTGGCCGGATTGGATTTGTCTTGCTTTTTGTGGACAGGACATACCTGGGCAGTTTTCCATTTTTGGGTAGATGCCAGTGTTCATAGTATCATAGACATTTACGGCACAGAAGTAGGCCATTCGGCCCATTATGTCTGTGCCAGCCAAAGAAGAGCTATCCAGCCAAATCCCACTTTCCAGCTCTTGGTCCATAGCCTTGTAGGCTACGGCACTTCAAGTGCATAACCAAGTATGTTTTAAATGTGATGAGGGTTTCTGCCTCTACCATCCTTTTGGGCAGTGAGTTTCAGACCCCCACCGCCCTCTTGCTGAAAAATGTTCTGCTCAACTCCCCTCTGCTCCTTTTACCAATTACTTTAAATCTATGCCCCCTGGTTATTGACCTCTCTGCTAAGGGAAATAGGTGCTTCCTATCCACTCTATCTAGGCCCCACATAATTTTATATGCCTCAATTAATTCTCCCCTCAGTCTCCTCTGTTCCAAAGAAAATAACCCCAGCCTATCCAATCTTTCCTCATAGCTAAAAATCTCCAATCCTGGCAACATTCTCATAAATCTCTTCTGTACCCTCTCCAGTACAATCACATTGTTCCTGTAATGTGATGGCCAGAACCGTATGCAGTACTCTAGTTGTGGTCTTACTAGTGTTGTATACAGTTCAAGCATAACCTCCCTGCTCTTATATTCTGTCCCTCGGCTAATAAATTATAGTATCCTGTATTCCTTCTAAACCTCCTTATCTACCTGTCCTGCTACCTTCAGTGATCTGTGGACATACACTCCAAGGTCCCTCTGTTCCTCTGCACTTGTAGCCGTACTGAAACACCTTAGCTAGAGGGGCGGCTAGTTCTGGAGCACAAGTCTTCAGCATGACAGCAGGAATGTTGTCGGGGCTTTGCTGTATCCAGTCCGTTCAGCCGTTTCTTGATATCACATGGAGTGAATCAAATTGGCTGAAGACTGACTGAGGAGGTCGAGATGGATCATCCACTTGGCACTTCTGGCTGAAGATGATTGCAAACACTTCAGTCTTGTCTTTTGCACTCGCATGCTGGGCTCTGCCATCATTGAGGATGGGGATGTTCATGCTCCTCCCGTTAGTTGTTTAATTGTCCACCACCATTCATGACTGGATGTGGCAGGACTGCAGAGCTTTGATCTGATCCTTTGGTTTTGGGATCGCTTAGCCCTGTCTATAGCATGCTGCCTCCGCTGTTTAGCATGCATGTCGTCCTGTGTTGCAGCTTCCTCAGGTTGGCACCTCGTTTTTAGGTACACCTGGTGCTGCTCCTGTCATTTTTTAAATATTTTTTTTATTCGTTTATGGGATCTGGGCGTCACTGGCAAGGCCAGCATTTATTGCCCATCCCTAGTTGCCCTTGAGAAGGTGGTGGTGAGCTGCCTTCTTGAACCGCTGCAGTCCGTGTAGTGATGGTACTCCCACAGTGCTATTCGGGAGGGAGTTCCAGGATTTTGACCCAGCGACGATGAAGGATCAGCGATATACTTCTAAGTCAGGATGATGTGTGACTTGGAGGGGAACTTGGAGGTGGTGCTGTTCCCATGCGCCTGCTGCCTTGTCCTTCTAGGTGGAAGAGGTCGCGGGTTTGGGAGGTGCTGCCGAAGATGCCTTGGCGAGTTGCTGCAGTGCATCTTGTAGATGGTACACACTGCAGCTACGGTACGCATTTTCTTTGGAACAAAGGAGGCTGAGGAGATATTTAATTTAGGTGTATAAAATTATAAGGGGCCTAGGTACAGTGGATAGGAAGGACCTATTTCCCTTAGCAGAGATGTCAATAACTAGGGGGCATAGATTTAAAGTAATTGGTAAAAGGATTAGAGGGGAATTGAGCAAAACATTTTTAACCAAGAGGGTGGTGGGGGTCTGAAACTCACTGCCCAAAAGGATGGTAGAGGTAGAAACCCTCATCACATTTAAAACATACTTGGTTATGCACTTGAAGTGGCATAAATGCGAGGTTATCCACTTTGGTGGCAAAAACAGGAAGACAGATTATTATCTGAATGGCAATAGATCGGGAAAAGGAGAAGTGCAACAAGACCTGGGTGTCCTTGTGCACCAGTCGCTGAAGGTAAGCATGCAGGTGCAGCAGGCGGTTAAGAAGGCAAATGGTATGTTGGCCTTCATAGCGAGAGGATTTGAGTACAGGAGCAAGGATGTCTTGCTGCAATTGTACAGGGCCTTGGTGAGACCACACCTTGAGTATTGTGTGCAGTTTTGGTCGCCTTATCTGAGGACGGATGTTCTTGCCATGGAAGGAGTGCAGCAAAGATTCACCAGACTGATACCTGGGATGACAGGAATGACGTATGAGGAGAGATTGGGTCGATTAGGCTTATATTCGCTAGAGTTTAGAAGAATGAGAGGGGATCTCATTGAAACTTATAAAATTCTAACAGGACTAGACAGACTAGATGTTCCCGATGGCGGGGGAGTCCAGAACCAGGGGTCACAGTCTAAGGATAATGGGTAAGCCATTTAGGACTGAGATGAGGAAGCATTTCTTCACCCAGAGAGTGGTGAACCTGTGGAATTCTCTACCACACAAGGCAGTTGAGGCCAATTCATTAAATATATTCAAGAAGGAGTTAGATATATTTCTTAAGGCTAAAGGGATCAAGGGATATGGGGAGAAAGCAGAGACAGGGTACTGAATTTGGATGATCAGCCATGAGCTCATTAAATGGTGGAACAGGCTCAAGGGGCCGAATCTCCTGCTCCTATCTTTTATGTTTAATCCACTCTTGGTGATGGACATTGAAGTCCCCCACCTAGAGTACATTCTGTGCCCTTGCTACCCTCAGTGCTTCTTCATGTGGTGTTCTGATTCATCAGCTGAGGGAGGGTGGTAGGTGGTAATTGAGCAGGAGGTTTCCTTGCCTATGCTTGACCTGAAGCCATGAGACTTCATGGGTGCCAGAGTCAATGTTGAGGACGCCCAGGACCACTTCCCCCTGACTGTAAGGCTGCTGATGTTAGTGAGGAGAACTTTGCAGATACGACTGGCCCTGGTATGCCTTTGTCATGTCCGAAGCTGGTGCCTAGGTCGGTTGTCTGTCCGGTTTTATTCTTAATGTTTTTTGTAGCGATTTTGTACAACTGAGTGGCTTGCTTGGGCATTTCAGAGGGCAGTTAAGAGTCAACCACATTGCTGTGGGTCTGGAGTCACATATATGCCAGACTAGGTAAGGACGGCAAATTTTCTTCCCTAAAGGACATTAGTGAACCAGCTGGGTTTTTACGACAATCCGTAATCATTGTTTGATGATCACCATTACTGATACTAGCTTTTTATTCCAGATTTATTTAATTAACTGAATTTAAATTCCCCAGCTGCCGTGGTGGAATTTGAACTCACATCTCTGGATCATTAGTCCAGGTCTCTGGATTACTAGGCCACTAACGTAACCACTATGCTACCGTACCCCGTTGCAGTACATTGAACTGCCAAGATGCAGAGTGCAGGGAGACAGGATATCCCCTGGATTCCTCCACATCATTCCTGATTTAGCTCTGTTGTTTGGGGTCATCAAACAGCAGATCGGTGCTTTCTCCCCAGAGTGAAACAAAGTGGCTGAGTGCCAACCCAGGACACAATTAAGCATCTCCGAGTGACAGGCTACAGATTGGCATTGCCAGAGGCCTGAGGGCAGATGCTCACCATCTCGACTGAGGAACGATACACGATACTTGGAAACTTAAAGAGGAAAAACACTAAATAATTTGCCATCAAAATAATTATTTCAGCAGGAATCATGAGACATGGTTAGGGTTCCACGTTAACTTTATCGAGCATCTGCCCTTCAATAGGTGATTAGCAGGCTTTACATTTCCAAATGCTTGCTTTAATCTGCCTGAATTAATAAATTAAATTGGATATGTTTAATTTATTTCCATTTAGTATGTGAAAACGTACAGAGTCTCCTGCCGCAGGTGCACCAAGAGGCTATGGTGTGTATATAGCACCAAGCTTGTTAACAGGAGGCAACAGCTGATTTTCTTTTATTGCCCGTAATGGAGCTCACCTGATTTTCCATCCATTTAACTCAATAGTGGAAATTTAGGCAGGCCTTTTCACGGGTGTGCAATCCTCCCTGTCCAATTTCCCTCTGTGCGCTGCCCAGTCAATACTTTACTGCAAGTGGTAAAGACCCCCGTGGTTTAAATGAGTTTGCAATCTGTTTTTGATCATAATTCTCATTCCAAATATTTCCCTGCTGTTGATAGCTCTCAGTTTAAAAGGTACATTCACGGATCTCACGCTTGATAGGAATGCAGGCCCGAGAGAGGGCTACAACGCTGTCGCCAGTTCTCTGACTCACACTCCCCTCAAGCACAGCTGCCCGCTAGATCACTGAAGTTACCCTTAACTCTCAGTTCAGGCACTGCTGTATAAGAATCAAGCCTCAGCTAACTCAGATCCAGCCGGCAATAATATACAAATATAAAAATGTTTCTATGTACAGGGAGTAAAGAAATTGTGGGAATGGCTTACCCAGTAGAAATCATTGAGTGATACTAACCCAAAATCTGAGTTATTTTTCAATAAGCAGTACTATGCAGAGTTACTTATTTAATTTTTATAATTAATATTTATATATTTTTTAATCTGTTGTTGCACAGGCCTCATGAGTTAGTATAGCCCCAGTATTGGTGAGCTTGTCCTGAATACTGACTGTTTTTGAAATGAGGCTTCAATTTACACGCAGCAGTAAAGCACTGGAGTTTGGAGAAGTCATGTGTAGCGAAAGTCAGGCAGGCAGACAGAAAGAGAAGGGGCTCCGAAAGGGAAAGAAGTGCTAAGAGAAATAGTTCAACAACAGTGAAAGAGGGGGAAGGTGATTAAAAAAAAGATAATGAGCAGTGTAACAACAGAGGAACTGTCAGGACAGACGCGTCAAAGTGCTGCAAAAACAAAGACTGGAGAAACAGATGGAGTGAAAAAAGTGAGGATGAGGTGCAACATACAGTATTTGAGAACAGAATGTGGGGAAGTAGATATCGGAGAAAGGAAGATTGAGAACAGCAAAGTGAGAGGCGTGGTGGAGGAAACGAATCTCGGGGGTGGAATACTGAGATAGATTTAATTGAATAAAGGACACCTTCGTGATGCCCTGGCGAGTAAAGGTATACAAGCTTTGTGCCAAGGTCGAAGGAGAGGAAAATGGCCTGAACAAGTCTTGATCATGTATCTAAACAGTGGGGCAGGACAGAAGGTCTGACTATCCTCTGTTCTTTTGCTAATATGGGGAGGCAGACAGATACGGCAAGATCCTGACTGGAGAAACCTCCTGGAGGTTAAGTCAGCCAGGAACACAGATGTTGCAGCCACACCTCAACATTCTCTTATCATTTCAAGTGTTCAAGCAGAAAACCTTGCATTTATATAGAGCCTTTCACAACCTCAGGACTTCCCATAACACTTTCCAGCCAATGAAGTACAGTCACTGTTGTAATGTAGGAAATGCAGCAACCTCCCACAATATGATAATGACCAGATAATCTGTTTTAGTGATGTTGATTGAGGGATAACTATTGGCCAGAACACAGGGGATAACATAAAAGATCTGACAGTGCAGCACTCCCTCACTACTGCACTGGAGTGTCAGCTTGAGTGTGTCCCAAGTCGCTGGAGTGGGACTTGAATCCACAACTTTCTGACTCAGAGGCGAGAGTGCTACCCACTGAGCTACAGCTGACACGGCCGCAAGCTGTAAAGCTTCACACAGCTTTTGAATAAGAAAATTATTCCCAAATAGTACCTGGAATCTGGCTCATTGTGTGTATGCATTTAAAAGCATTGTGTATATCTGTTTAAAAGTAGAGTTAATGATCACCTGAATGTATGCAGTAGGGTCACTGCAGAATAGATTTAATCATAGAAAGGGTTGATGTTTGTATCCACCCCAGCACAAATCTCGGGCGTTTTCCGTGTTCTCAGTAGTTAACAGAATACATTTAGTAAAACATTTTTATCACTAATTTTTCAAACTGCCCAATATACAAAGAGAGAGAATAAGTTGCACAACCACTTGTACTGAGTGTATGCTGTTCAGCAGGTCACAGTGCCCTGTCCTACCATAATACTGGATAATAAATAGCTGGCAGTGAGGGGCAAGGCTGGAATTGAATCAAACAGTATGAATAGCTTTATGATCACAAGAGCGAAGCAGGAGCGATTTGAGTATCAGCAAAACTCCGATCCAATTAGTGCCTTAAACTCACTGCTACATGCTCGTCATTGTGTGTGATGCAGATCTCACATTTGTTTCCTACTTTTTCTTACTGTTAAGCAGGTGGTTGGACTAAAGACTCTCCGTATGATGTAATTCGGGTTTCCAGTTTATGGCATTTATTTTTCTTTGTATTTATTCTTTAGCCATTTTTTCATTGTCACTTAAGTTTTGAAAACTGAGCTTTCAGTTAACTTTCAATTTTTTTAAATAAAAAGTTAAAATCAAATTGAAATTGGGAAAACCTAGAAAAGGAGCTGGGAGGATGAACTGCTTGTTCACGAGTAGATTGGTGTGAGCGTGCAGGCTACAAATGCTGGTCGAATGTTGAGCCCTTACTGTTCAAATATTATCGGCTTTTCAACAGTCACCTTCCATGATATTCTATCAATTAAAAAAACACCACAAATTCATCAAACTACCTCTATAGAGTAATGGGTGCTGGATCTATTATAAAGGTATAATGCAGTAATTTAAACCCCAGAACCAAGGCAAGCCCACAGATGAATGAATCATACATCTCCCAAGATACTTTTATTGTTTGCTAAGATATATTTTACTGCTTGCCTTCCAGCAAGGAGATTAGGTTCTTGTCAGAGCGAGATGATGACAACAGGATGTGATAGTTGGGACTGAGGAACAATTGATGGGTGGTGTTGTAGGTGCGAAAATATAGGAAATTTATTTGATCTTGTTCTAACATCAAAGCAAACAACAACAGCTTTCTGTTAATGGGAAGAGGTTAATGGGAGATTGTATGCTGCGTCTGTTTTAAGCTATAGAAATTTGGAAGCTGAGGAAAATAAAGAGCATGCACTAACTATTGACAGTCTCGGTGTGTGGCACCTGCCCCAAGTTCAAAATAGGTCCGATGGGGAAGTTGATGTTACGATTTCAAAATTTCGACCCGCATTCTTTTACAGACTGAAACATAGAACATTTCAAATTCTCTTGTAGATTATCCGCAGTTGTCTTTTCATCTTTATCAAATGTATGAAGATAAGAGTGATCCAGTTTGCCTGTGTGTGATTTCACCAACAGAGGAACGGGAGGGTTTCTTTCCGTTTTCCCCGTTGTCAATGGCCGAGATGTGCACAGCGCTTTTTCCTGCAAGAAGGACCTCTCTTTCTGATGTAATGGTATGGGACAACTCATGACATTCTGATGCTTGTTTCCTCAGACACAGAAGCAGAAAGAAAATCGCTGAAGGAGCATGTGTACCCCAAGTTGCGAGAATTCTGCAGGGAAAACTATGGGCTTGAATTCCAGGTAATGGACACAACATTCACTCTCGGGCAGGGTGCATGACGAGCAGATGATCAGATACCGCCCGTTTTCCACACCCCAGTCGCAGTTGAAAGTTACCCCCCTCGTTTAGACATAAACGGGATTTCTGCCGCACTTCTGGCCAAGTTATGCTGGCGGAGAAGAGGAATTCAGTGGAAAATCCTGGCTAGTATATTAATGTACTGGGATGCGGAGATACCACTTTGTGGACACGCAATCCCTAAAATCCGAGCTCCAGAAAATCAAAAGCGCTTCAAACTGGCCGCACCGATCTGCAGCTGATATTCTGATCTGCGCTCCTGTCAAGCGAGATTTTGCAATAGGACTGCGGTCTCACAATTTTAGTGCTATATTATTCTGTGGAAAGTTAAAGATTGTAGGAAGCACCCATTTCCATAAGTGGCCTGACTTTCTAAATTATTTTAAAATAACTCCTACCTTTTTAGTTATTGCTGCCCCCAGTTAAGCTCAACCCCTCCTGTCCCATGAGATACAATTTGCTACTACTGAAAGCAGCTGGTAAGAAATGCCCATGAGTAGTGATTCACTCTCAGCTTCTCGCTGTAGAAAAGTGACATTCCCACACTGGGTATTCCGCCTGACAAATCCCGACTGGATTGGGATCTAGCTCAGCTCGAATTCCCGCAAGGGTTCTCGCGATCCCCTGCCTTAGCTTTGTCAGAAGATTGGCAGAAACGCCGTAAGCGGCAATCAGGAGGACCCCTGTGGAAGATCTATCCCTACGTGAGGAGAATACTGGCCTCAACCCAATACGCTGCCATTCCACAGCGAAGTGCATTATTACACAGCTGGCCAATTTTTCTCAAAACTAATCTTGGTGTAGTGCAAAAATACATTGTTGGGCTTGTGATGGGAACAGGAGGCTGAATCATTGAAACAATTACATTTAACTAAGCAAAAAAAAACTTTACATAAAGATGAAGTTTGGAGTTTTTCATCTGTTCTTTTTTTAAACCAGTGGGAAACAGGAAAACGGTGCCAAACTGCAAACAGAAGAGGGATACTCTGATGAGAACTAGTATATTCCTTTGCCGACCTCAGACATTGGCAACCTATAACTATTATACTTTGAAAGCAAAACTTTGAAAATCAGGGTACATTGTGTCTGAATCCTTTGCACCCAGTGCCTCCTTCCTGCTGCAGTATTCAGTGGGGTATCTCCCGGTCACTGATTGCTGAGTTTTTCCAGCATTTTCTGTTGTTATTTCGGATTTCCAACATCCGCAGTATTTTGCTATCGCACTAGTGTTTGGTTCACTGCCACACCTCTTCTAGGAATGCCTACCTTGAAGAAGTTCTGCTCTTCTCTTCGACGGGATCGCTATCTTCTTTTCTTTCCAGTTTTGAAGAAGGGTTCGACCGGAAACGTCAACTCAAATTTATCTCCACGGATGTTGCCTGACCTGCTGAGTTTTTCCAGCATTTTCTGTTGTTATTTCGGATTTCCAACATCCGCAGTATTTTGCTATCGCACCGACAACTTTTAGTGTTGTTTTTTAAACACTGGATTCTTTAGATAGGCTTCCCTAAATGACTACTTGTACTTTTAAAAGGCAACCTCCATTTTGTTATTTAATGCTGATAACATAAGAAATAGGAGCAGGAGTAGGCCATTCAGCCCCTCAAGCCTGTGCCTCCATTCAATAAGATCATGGCTGATGTTCTACCTCAACTCCACCTTCCCGCACTATCCCCATATCCCTCGATTCCCTTAGTATCCAAAAATATATTGATCTCTGTCTTGAATATACTCAACGACTGAGCCTCCACAGTCCTCTGGGGTAGAGAATTCCAAAGAATTCACCACCCTCTGAGTGAAGAAATTTCTGCTCATCTCAGTCCTAAATGACTGACCCCTTATTCTGAGACTGTGACCGCCGGTTCTAGACTCCCCAGCCAGGGGAAACATCCTCCCTGCATCTGCCCTGTCAAGCCCTGTAAGAATTTTGTATGTTTCAATGAGATCACCTCTCATTCTTCTAAACTCTAGAGAATATAGGCCTAGTCTACTCAATCTCTCCTCATAGGACAATCCCCCCATCCCAGGAACCAGTCTGATGAGCTTAAGTTGCACTCCCTCTATGGCAAGTATATCCTTCCTTAGGTAAGGAGACCAAAACTGTACACAATACTCCAGGGTGTGGTCTCACCAGGGCCCTATATAATTACAGTAAGACGTCTTTACTCTTATACTCAAATCCTCTTATAATAAAGGCCAACATACCATTTGTTTTCCTAATTGCTTGCTGTGCCTGCCTGTTAACTTTCAGTGATTTGTGTACAAGAACACTCAGGTCCTTCTGAATACCAACATTTCCCAATCTCTCACCATTTAAAAAATACACTGCTTTTCCATTTTCCTACCAAAGTGGATAACTTCACATTTCTCCACATTATATTCCATTTGCCATGTTCTTGCCCACTCACTTAGCTTGTCTCTATCCCCTTGAAGCCTCTTTGCATTCGCCTCACAACTTACATTCCCACTTAGCTTTGTATCATCAGCAAACTTGGATATATTACATTTTGTCCCCTCATCCAAATCATTGATGTAGATTGTGAATAGCTGAGGCCCAAGCACTGATCCTTGCAGTACCCCATTAGTTACAGCCTGCCAACCTGAAAATGACCCATTTGTTCCTACTCTCTGTTTTCTGTCCATTAACCAATCCTCAATCTATGCTAGTACATTACCCCCAATCACATGAGCCCTAATTTGTTTAATAACCTCTTGTGTGGCACCTTATCGAATGCCTTCTGAAATTCCAAATACACCACATCCACTGGTCCCCCCTTATCTATTCTACCAGTTACAACCTCAAAAAACTCTCTTTGTCAAACATGATTTCCCTTTCATAAATCCGTGTTGACTGCCCAATCCTATTTTTATTTTCTAAGTGCCCTGATACCACGCCCTTAATAATAGATTCTAGCATTTTCCCTACTACTGATGTCAGGCTAACTGGTCTGTAGTTCCCCATTTTCTCTTTCCCACTTTTCTTAAATAGTGGGGTTACATTTGCTACCTTCCAATCCACAGGAACCATTCTAGAATCTATGGAATTTTGGAAGATGACAACCAATGCATCCATTATCTCTATAGGCACCTCTTTCAAAAACCTATAATGTAGGCCATCCGGTCCAGGGGATTTACTGGCTTTCAGTCCCATTAATTTCTCCAGTACTATTTTTTTACGAATACTAATTTCTTTCAGTTCCTCATTCTCGCTAGACCCTTGGTTCTCCATTATTTCTGGGAGGTATTTTGCATCTTCTTCCGTGAAGACAGACACAAAGGGCTCGATTTTGCCAGGCCCGAGGATGCAGGATTGGAGGCATGCGAGGTGGTAAAATCGCAAAACATGGCGGGTGGGCCCGATCCCGCCTTCATCCCGCCTCCGAGCAATTTTCCCAAATGCGTGTTTTCTGACCCCGTTTCCATCCCGCCTCCAAGAGGCGGGATAGGCCCTTAAGGCACTTAACAACCATTTAATTGCCTCTATAATCCCATTTTGAGAGGCCTTTCTGATTTTACCACTTTTCCCATGTCCTGCACGTCTCCTCTGGAACACGCCAGTGAATCCTGGCGGCCTTACAAGTGGACTGCTTACTAACAGCTGCAGCTCCACCATTAAAAAGGAATTTTCGCCAATCATCATTTGCAGGTGGCAGAACTTTGTTATCTCAGGTCTGGGGGAACTTTTAGCAGGCATACCCATTGTTGTGGAAGTTTGGAGCCTGACACCCATCTCCAGTGTGACCTCCTGGGAAACCCCTCTCGCCACCTTGACTGAGCGCTTCCTCAACTGAGGCATATACCAGAAGCATGGGAAACATTTAATTATTTTTTTCCTGGACATCAGACTCGGACGAAGACCAGCCGTGGCAGCAGCAGAACCATGAACAACAGTACCACCAACAGCAGCTGCAACAACAGGAGCGCCAAGCTGCTGCTCACCCACCTGAAGCTGCACAGGCCAGAAGGTGCCAGCGCGCGACCACATTGCTGCCCGGGATGCAAGGAGCACACTCATCTTGGCCAGATTTACTTAGCCTGCACAATCAAACACTTTGGCCTCGCACCTTCTTATCAGATCATCGACAGTGACCAAGAACCTGCAGATTCCTATCACTCTGACCACCATACTGATAATTGCAATTCGCCCTAAGCCCTCAATGTGGAAGTCCCATTTGCGAAATGACATGCCACAACTGCAACAGTTTGCCATCAGAATTTTTTATGACAATAAGCAACTGATGGCATTTTAAAAATAAACACATTACACCCAAGTGACTACCCTTGTGACTACTTGTGCATTCTCTTCCTCTTAGGCATGCTCCTACATGGTGCTTCCCCTGTGGCTTCAGCAGATGTGGAGGCCCCCTGCTCCCTTTCTTGCTGCTCCTGTCTCAACACCTTTGGTGGGCGTCCTCTGGGGTTGCGAGCCTGTGAGGGCTCGGCAACAGTCTGCTGCTCCTGCGGTTGTGCAGGGGTTGAGACGCCGATCTCAGTTGGGTGGGGACTCTGGTGGGGCCCTGACCAAGGGCTCTGCAGTGGCATGGTCGTGTGAGTGCTTGGAGAGGAGCCCCCACTTCCTTGTTGTATGCCACCAACATCCCTCTCATGGGTCAGCCCCACTTCAGAGCTAGCAAGTGGCTGGACAGCACCTTGCTGCACTGCAGGGGGGCCATGAGGACCCATTTCTGCACTGGAAGTCCTACTTCAGAGGACTTGCATGAAGGTCTGGTTTGTTTGCTCAATAGCTGACCATCGCTCCTCAAGAGATGTCAGCCTAGTCTGAACAATTACCATGTTTTCAATGCCCTGGCGACTAAGCTCCTCCATGGACGTACCCATCCTCTCCTCTACCGTAGCCATCCTCTCCTCTACGGTAGCCAGCCTTACCATGGAGGTAGCCATTCTTTCCATGGAGGTTGCCATCCTTTCCGTGGTGATGCGTTCATGCGCCAATGCCTCCACAAAGGCTCTGCTCATGTTAGCGATGGACTCCTCCATTTGCTCCACACTCGCAGTGACCCTGGAGACAAAACCTGCCAGAGACTCCTGCACCTGTTCCTGGAGTTCCACAGCACTTTCCTTCTGGATGGACCTGGAGGCACAGGGTCAACATGCAGCGGAGCCAAGCTGGGACCGTCCTGCGCCCTCCGATGAGGATTCTCCACTGCTGTCCCTGTCTCCACCATCTGCTGATGCTCACTTGTGAGGTGTGATACACCAGGTGACAACTCTACTCTATGTCCCGAAGGTCCCACCAAGATGGGCATGTCTGCGCTGGTGATGTGTGCGCTTAATTCTGTTGACGCAGCGCCTCAGAGGTTGCAGCTTCCTCTGAGGAGTCTGGAAGCTCAGGTTCTTCCTCCTGGACAGTGAGGACGGGGGCTGTCGATGGTCCTGTGGGGGAGTAAAGGAAAGAGTTAGAGATGTGAGGTCAAGGTTACATGCACATTGAATCATAAGTCAATCTGTTAGAGCATCAGATTCATTATCAGTGACTCATGCAATGTCAATGAGAGAGATGCCAAACTATTCTGTCCCCAGCTTGCTGTGATGCGCCTGCCTGTCCGTCCCCCACTTAGGAATCCTCCTCGATCCCGGCAATTTCCAGGGCCGCTTCCTCCGAATTGGTGAGCTGGGCTACTGAAGGTGGCCCTTCTCCTGTCCTCGCGCTTTCCCTCTTATTGTGGGCTTTCTTTTCCTGCAATGAGGGACACAAGTGGAGTTTGAGTGAGAATGAAGGAGTGAGTGTAGAGATTCCATAGCATAGATGCTTAGAAGGAGACAAAGGGCCCTCCCTGTGTGTTGTAAGTTGTTGCCATTGCATCACAGTGATAGGGAGTGTGAGGGCTGCATGGTCGAATAGTTAAGTGAATGTGACCATAGAGAGAGTGGGAATGGGTAAGGGTGCAGGGATGTAAGTGTCAAGTGGGATGCGGAGGAAGAGGTTAGCAAAGCAGAGTGCTGGTGAGGAGAGGCAATGGGGATCAGATTGAGGGTGATGGGAAAGTCATACTCACTTTTCCTGTGCGGAGAAGGTCATGAAACCTCTTCCTGCACTGCAGCCAGGTTCTGCGGCACATAGAGATGGAGTTGACCTCCTGGGCCACTTGCAGCCACACAGCTTTAGTCTGCTGGTGTGGCTTTTTTCTCCCCGAGGAAGGGAAGAGCACCTCCTTGTTAGATCTTGCTCCCTGCACCAGAGCTTGGAGGAAGGGCTCATCAAAGCGAGGTGCACACTTTTGCTTGCTGGTGGACATGGTCGGTAAATGAAGTCCTTCATACAATGTTCAAAGCGTTCCAGTCTCCAGAAGGAGCAAGGCTGCTTGCAGGCCTTAAATCCAGCAGCACTGATGACATCATCAGAGGCGACTTTCAGGATGGAAAGACTAATTGGGCCAAGGGTTCCCACACACTGGAAATCAAGTGCCCAATTAGGGGAAAATCACACTTTTTTCCCACTTCACATCAGAGTCGGGGTCCTGACACAAAAACCACCTGACACGCCCCAGCCCGACCCCAATGGCAAAATCGAGCCCAAAGTATTTGTTTAATTTTTCAGCCATTTCCTTATTTCCCGTTATAATTTTTCCTGACTCAGCCTGTAAGGGACCCACATTTACTTTTGCTAATCTTTTCATTTTACATACCTATAGAAGTTTTTACAGTCTATTTTTATGTCTCTAACTAGTTTACTCTCATATTCTATTTTCCCTTTCTTTATCAATTTCTTGGTCCTTCTTTGCTGAATTCTAAAATCCTCCTAATCCTCGGACTTGCTACTCTTTTTCACAACATTATAAGCCTCTTCCTTTAATCTAATATTATCTTTAACTTCTCTTGTTAGCCATGGTTGGACCACTTTTCCTGTGGGGTATTTGTGCCGGAAAGGAATGTATATTTGTTGTAAATTATGTATTAATTCTTTAAATGCTAGCCATTGCTTGTCTACTGTCATACCTTTTAATGTAGTTTCCCAATCTACCTTAGCCAACTCGCCCCTCATACCTACGTAGTTTGCTTTGTTTAGATTTAAGACCCTAGTTTCAGATTTAACTAAATCACTTTCAAACTCAGTATAAAATTCTATCATATTATGGTCACTCTTCCCTAAAGGCCCCTTTACTACAAGATTATTAATTAACCCTTTCTCATTGCACAATACTAGATCTAAAATAGCCTGTTTCCTAGTTGGTTCCTCAACATACTGATCTAGAAAACTACCTTGTATACATTCCATGAATTCGCCCTCCACACTATTACTGCAAATTTGGTTTGCCCAGTTTATATGTAGATTAAAGTCCCCCATGATTACTGTATTACCCTTCTTACATGTGCCTCTAATTTCCTGATTTATACTCTGCCCTATATTACAACTACTTTTTGGGGGCCTATAAAAAACTCCCACTAATGTTTTCTGCCCCTTGCTGTTTCTTAGCTCCACCCAAACTGATTCTACTTTTTACTTTTCCGAGTTAAGATCCTTTCGCTCTACTGTCTTTATCCCATCCTTTATTATAAGGGCTACATCTCCTCCTTTTCCATTTTTCCTATCTTTTCTAAAAGTTATGTATCCTGGAATATTTAGTTCCCAACCTTGGCCACTTTGCAACCACGTCTCTGTAATGGCTATTAGATCACACCTATTAATTTCTATCTGCGCTATTAATTCATCTATTTTGTTGCTAATACTTTGCACTTTCAGATATAGTGCCTTTAGCTTTGACTTTTTTCTATTTTCCCTGATGTCACCTTAGTCACTGATGCCTTATTACCTTTGTTACTCTCTCTGTCCCTTCCTGACCCACTCTGCTTATTTTTACCCAAAACTCTACTCTGCTCTAGAGCCTTGACATTTCTCTTGCTGCTTTTAAATTTACTCTTTCCCAAATCCTCCCATCCCCCCTTCATTAGTTTAAAGCCCTGTCTACTGCCCTAGTTATTCGGTTCACCAGGACACTGGTCCCAGCCCTGTTTAAGTGGAGCCTGTCCTAACGGAACAGCTCCTTCTTTCCCCATTACTGGTGCCAGTGCCACATGAACTGAAACCCCTTCCTCCCACACCACACTTTGAGCCACACATTTAAACCTCGAATCTGTTTGTCCCTAGGCCAAGTTGCACATGGCTCAGGTAACAATCCAGAGATTATTACCTTTGAGGTTCTGCTTTTTAATTTGGATCCGAGCTCCTCACACTCCCTCAGCAGAACCTCATTCCTAGCTCTACTTACGTCGTTGGTTCCTATGTGGACCACAACAACTGGATCCTCCCCCTCCAAGTTCTTCTCCAGCTGTGAGGAGATATCCTTAACCCTGGCACCGGGCAGGCAACATAACCTTCGGAACTCCCACAGAGAACAGTATCGATCCCCCTGACAATACTGTTGCCTACCACTACCACATTCCTTTTTACTTCCACCACTTCAATGGCCCCCTGTACCACAGTGCCATGGTCAGTTTGACCATCCTCCCTGCAGTCCTTGTTCTCAACCATACAGGCAGCAAGTACCTTGTACCTGTTGGACAAGATCAAGGGCTGATGCTCCTCCATCACTACATTCTGGGTCCCCATACCTTCCTGACTCGCAATCACACCTCCTGTCCCTGACCATTGACTATTTCAAAAGTACTGCTTAACCTAAAGGGTGTGACTGCCTCCTGGAACAAAGTGTCCAGGTAACTCTCCCCTTCCCCGATGCATCGCAATATCTGCAGCACAGACTCCAGCTCAACAACTCTGAGCCGAAGTTACTTGAGCTGCAGGCACTTACCACAGATGTGGTTGCTCGGGATCTCATTGGTCCCCACCAACTCCCACATGCTGCAGTTACGACACACCACCTGCACTGCCATCTCTATCTAACCTTATTTTATTTATATAATTAGTTACAGTATTTATTCAAACGATTATTTTTACTGTTAATTTTTAGTTTTAATTAGATAATTTAGTTTAAGTTATTAATTCAATAAAGTTATAGTAGTTGATACTCTCCCAGTTCTGAATGTAATCCACTTACCAAACCTAGACAGCAAAAGAGCTGTAATACTCACCAACCAATCACCCACCCGCTGTCCTGTGACGTCTCTCCATTTTTTTTTTAAACCGCCACTCCCACTACCTCTGCTCCCGCTCAGGTCTGCGCTGTGTCCTGGGCTTTCTCTGGTGCTCCCTTTAAACCGCCACTCCCACTGCCTCTGTTCCCGCTCAGGTCCACGCTGTGTCCTGGGCCTTCTCTGGTGCTCCCTTTAAACCGCCACTCCCACTGCCTCTGCTCCTGCTCAGGTCCGCGTTGTGTCCTGGGCCTTCTCCGCTCAGCTCTTTAAGCCACCGCTGCCTCTGCTCCTGCTCGGGTCTACCTGTGTTCTGGGCCTTCTTCTCTCAGCTCTCTTTATGATGAGATAAAATGGAATGGATTTTGAACTATTGGCTGTATTTAAGCAGTAGAATTGCTGGACGTGTTTAGCTGTGGATTGAGACATCATACTCCAGACTTTGCAGTCCCCTGAGGCCCCAGAGGTGACAAGGGCTTAGATTTTAATTTGCCGCTTGGATGTAGAATTATGTTATGGAGATATTCATTATTGAGGGAACAGTTTTCAATGAATTTTTATCAACAGTAAAGCAAACATTAGAATTCAAGCCGTGATTAAGACCGGCTGTCCAGTTTTGAATGTGTCTCAGGGATAGCACTATTGCCTTTGAGTCAGAAGGTTGTGGGTTCAAGCCCTACTTCAGAGACTTGTACATATAATTTAGGCTGAGACTTCACTGCACTACTAAGGGAGTACTGCACTGTCAGAGGGCTTTTTTTTGGATGGTATGTTAAATGGAAGCCCTGTTTGCCCTCTCGGGTGGCTGTATAAGATCCCGTGGCACTATTCAAAGAAGAGCAGGGGAGTTCTTCTAGTGTCCTAGCTAATATTTATCCCTCAACCAACACCTAAGACAGATGATCTGGTCATTTATCTCAATGTTGCTGTGTTCAAATTGTCTGCTGCATTTCCCTATATTACAACAGTAACTACACCTCATTGGTTGTGAAGTGCTTTGGGACATCCGGAGGTCATGAAAGCTGCTATATCAGTGCAAGTTCTTTTTTTCTTTGTGATTACCTGCATACAAACATCTTGTAGGTGACTGCTATGCCCAATTTTTGCCCTAATAGATGTTTAGGGGGTGGTGTGCGCCCAGTCAGCTTCACCTCTGACTGTCCCTTTGAGTGTTTCGAATCCCTCCCACACCCCTGGGTTCTAGACACCGGACTTAGGTACAGGCGGCGATACAGAAATAGAGTAGACAAGTGGTTTGGTGCAAGAAAACCAAAATTTTATTAAACACAGAATAAAACAACTTATGAAAATTACTGGTATGAACACAGGCATAAACAATTACACTTATATGGGAATGGGGAATACACGGCACATCGAGGGAAACAAATACATGAAAAATCCCCTTATCCTTATCCCACCCCCTATAACTAACTAGATTAAGCTATGAGGGGCCAGGAATTCATGCTCACCAATCCGAAACCTGTTGCTTTAACTGGGTTGGTTTTGAGGTCAGCTCTTTCTGTCCTTTGGGGTATCCTGTCGCCACGTGGTCTCGGGGCCCGGCGCTGAAGTTGTTTATGCGAAGCACCCTCCTTTTCCTCAGTTAACGTCGTCATCGAGTCGCGATGGGTTTTCTTCTTCTTCTTCTTCTTCCTCGGGTGGTCGTTGATGGTATTGCTGCGGTTGGGGGTTGGTTGGCGGTCTTTATCGTCTAAATGATTTCTCTATCCAAGCTTCGAACGCCAGTTTATTCTTAGACTGGGCTATTATTGATTTTTCTACCCATCCTTCGAACGCTAGCTTATTCTTCAACCTGGGCTATGACTCTGGGGTTTTATTGTCCATGCATGAAAACGCCAACCTATTTCTTCAAGCGCCAGCTTATAACTAGGCGTTTGTCCCCCAACACGCCTTTCCGCTGCCCTTCTCTGCTCTTATCGGTTTACCGTATTCTTCGTCTCGTCTCATCTCGTCTGCCCGTTTGTGGCCTGTGTATCCTGTGCACTTTCGAATCGGGTCCGTTCTCCTCCCGCGTTTGGCCCCGGTGTAATGGGCGTCCTTGGTGTTGAGCGGCGCGGGGAGCGAGAAGAGAGCCCTCCACGAGGCCAGGGCACGAGAACGAGAGGCAGCAGGGCCAAGGCCACAAGCAAGAGATAAGAGCCAGAGATAAGAGAGCGATCACCACTGATGGGCCTACAATTATACCCGGTTCTTCATTCCTTATCTGCGTGCCAAATCAGGTCAGTCCTTTGTCTAACTTTTGGCGGGCTCGTTTAAAATGATTACAGCCATTTACTTTAACGACTTCTGGAGTGGTTGTCTCCGGGTCTAATTGCCTCGATGTCCTGGTTGTTTGTCATGGATGAAACTTAATTGTCCCCATCCTGACCTGATGGCTACTGTGAGCTGTTACCGATTAAATATGCAGAAACCTAATGGCCTCGATTTTAGGCCCATTCTAGCTTGATTTGTTTCAAGGCGAATGAATGCATATTCTGTGTTTGCTTTGGCTGTCTGGCTCACAGAGTCCTTTCACAGATTCCTGCATTTTAAGTTTCATCTCCGGGCCCTCCTGTTTGCAGGGCCCTGCTATGAAAATCCTGTCGGTTTTGGTCACGTGGTTATAGAAGCCATTTTGGGTACCCTGTTTTTAATAACTTGTCCAAACAGGGTCCCTTGATCCATAATTTTGGGGAATGCAGGAATTTTGAGAACCCTACAGATGAAGGAATATTCATCCTCAGATAAAGCTTGTCTGTTGTTTCATTGTATATGCACGAGTTCTATTGTAGTCACTTGGTGATATTCACATGTGTCAGTTAACACGCTTGCACAATCATTTACTCAGCTCTGACATCTGTTCTAAAATGTTTGGGATTTAGCTGTGAAGAAATTTGGGCTGCAGTGTAATATTTTCAGTCCATATCGTGCTGAAGTTGATTCTGTGTGGGATGTCAGCAAAACCATTCTTTTCCACATAAATACTATAAATAAATACATATAGGCCTTAAAGTATGATGTGGGATGTACATCTTCACATGTACAGCTTAACATCTTCATCTGAAAGTAAATAAATGGTTAATGACTCCACATTAGTATCTGATGATGTAAATTTTCATCTTGAACGGCTGGGCGGTGATCTGGTGGAGTGGATCCCCCGCCTGTTAAATCCATGAATTTAGATGTATGGTGTCCTTCAATAAATCAACAGAGACTGCAGAGGAACAATCAACAGGTGTTTACTGGATGAGGGTTACTCTAAAACTAAAAGTACAGATCCCTACTCAGGGTTTATATACAGGTGTGGTCACTGCCGGTACTACAGTATACAGGAGCTGTAAAAAGTAGTTCTCGCCTTAAAGGTACATACACTACAATTCCTCCCCTTTTAGATTAACAGTACCATAACATTCATTTAACAGTTAACACTTTTAACATGCAACATTAACTGAAAATAGTCCATTTATAAATTCAGTCTTTGGGGCGGCTTCCTGATCCTTTCTGGATAGCGCCTTTCCTGAGTGTCTTGCTCTTGGTGCGGAGGCGATTCTGCCCCCCTGTCGTCGGTTGGTTCATCAGCTTCCGATGCTACTGTTTCTGGGGTAGATGCTACCTGTATGTCGGGTTCATCACCAGGTACGTGAGACATGGGGTTGACTCGTTCCTGTGACGCTAGGATCTGGTCGACATGGCGTCTCACAATGTTCTCCCCAACATCCACTGTGTACATTAGTGGCCCCTGCCGTGTGCATATCATTCCTGGTTGCCATTTCTCTGTTCGGTAGTCACGGGCCAAGACTGGTTGCCCTACATTGAAGCTCCTTGTCGGCTTCTCATTGATGTGCTGGAATTGCTTATTCTCAACATTTCTTCGTACATTTGGGCCCCGATTTTCGGCTTGTGTGGGAAATGGTCGGATTTCCCCGAATGTGGGGTTTCTGACACACATAAAAAAGTGTCAGCCAGCCCCACGCAATTTTCCCTCAATTGACCAATTAATTCCCAGCATGTGGGAAGCCTTGCTAATTGTCTAAATCGAGTCAGAAATCCCCACAGTATGATGTCATCATTCGTGGTGCTTTCAAGGTCCATGGCAAGCACTGCATCCTCTGAAGGCTTCCAAATGAACCATACAGGATGGCATAAGGAGCCTGCAGCAGCTGTGGCCAGTGCCATACCCCGAGCTGCCTTCAAATTCGACGAGGCTTCACTGCAGGCATTATTGGATGGGGTTAGGGCCCACAGGGAGGTCCTCTTCCCTAGGTCAGGGAGGAAGAGGCCTCCCACTGAGACCAATGCTGCATGAATGCAGGTGTCAGCAGATGCCAACTCGCTGGGAGTCACCAGAGGAACCTTGGCATTACATCTCTAACTCCTTCCTTTACTCCCCCACAGTACCATCCAGAGCCCCCGTCCTCACTGTGGAGGAGGAAGAAGCTGTGCAGCCAGACTCCTCAGAGGAAGCTCCAACCTCTGAGGGTGCAGCGTCACCCAGCACCAGCGCAGACACTCACACCTCGGGGGGACCTTTGGGACATAGAGTAGTGTTGTCACCTGGTGTTTCACAGCTGACAAGTGAGCCTCAGCAGATTCTGGAGACAGGGACAGCAGTGGAGAGTCCTCGTCGGAGGGCGCAGGGCTCTGCCAGCTCAGCTCAGCTGCGCTGCACCTCGACCCTCTGCCTCTGGGTCCATCCACAAGAGAAGAGGTGATGGATCTCCATGCACAGATGCAGGAGTCTCTGGCAGGTTTTGTCTCCAGGGTCGCTGCGAGTGTGGAGCGAATGGAGGAGTCCATAGCTACCATGAGCAGAGCCTTTGTGGAGTCATTGGTGCATGAACGCAGCACCATGGAAAGGTTGGCAACCTCCATGGAGGAGATAAATTGCCAGGGTAGGGAAAACATGGTGAGTGCTCATAAGAGAATTGTGGTAAACCACTGTTATCGTTCACAACCGTTCACTATTGTTACACTGTTGTTATCACTGTTTACACTGTTGTTATCACTACACAAGGTTACCTCTTGCCACGCACGCTGTTATACCTGGGCTGACCTCAGCTGACTCTGCCCATGGCTCCGCCTGCTTGCCCAGGTATAAAGGTGACCGCTTGGCTAGTATTCTTCCTTGTTGGAACCGATCACCCACGAGGGTGGGCTCTGTTATTTAGCCAATAAAAACCTATAGTTACTACCTTAACTCGTCGCTTTTCATGGACTGAATTGATAGGTATATCAATTTTATTGGCTAAATTTTGAAATGTATGGACCGGAGCAGCCAAACGACCAGCCAAACGGTCAGCTACAACAGCCCCAGCCAAACGGCCAGCTACAACAGCCCCAGCAGCTGACCTGGCTGCGAGCCCTCCAACTGCCGTACCTGGATCTAAACCCACAGGCAGCGAATTCAGCCCTCGACTTCGAACACTGGCTGAGCTGCTTCGAATCCTACCTGGGAGCCTCCGGCGTGCCTCCGGAATCCAAACTAAGAGTTCTGACCGCCCAGGTGAGCCCTAAAGTATTTGCACTCATCCGGGACCTTGCTACATACGAGGACGCCCTCAACCTGCTAAAAGAGCAGTACTGGAGCCCAGTAAATTCAATGTATGCCAGACATCTCCTAAGATCCCGCTCGCAACAGCCAGGAGAGTCTGTAGACGAATTTTTACGGGCGCTACAAACACTCGGCAGGGACTGTGACCTTAAAGCTGTAACGGCTGCAGAACATACTGAAGGAAATATCCGCGATGCCTTCGTGAAAGGCCTTCGGTCCGACTACTCACGGCAAAGACTGCTCGAATCAAAGGACCTCAAATTGAAAACAGCTGCAGCCCTCGCTCGCTCCCTGGAAGTGGCCCATCGGGACCTCGAGGCATACTCCAGGTACAGTGCTGCGCGACCCTGGGACTCGGGCCCGACTCCGGCCGCAATACCCCTCGCACCGCCGCCCCTGGGACCTACTACGGCGTCGGTGTCCCGGAATCGATCGGGACCGCCACCCCCGGGACCTGTTGCGGCAGCGGACCTCCGCGATCGGGCCGCCAGCTGCTTCTTCTGTGGCCAGGCGAGACATCAAAGGGCGCGCTGCCCTGCAAGGAACGCGACCCGCTCCGGCTGCAAAAAGAAAGGCCACTTCGTAAACGCCTGCAGGGGGAAAGCCACAGACGGCAGAAGTGCCTCATGTGAGTTGTGGGGGCGGCCATCTTTGATCAAGGCCACAGATGCCAGCATTGCATCATGTGAGTCGTGGGGGCGGCCATCTTTGATCAAGGCCACAGACGCCAGCAGTGCCTCATGTGAGTTGTGGGGGCGGCCATCTTCTCCGCCATTTTGTCCAACTTCGTGGGGATCCGCGTCATGGGCGCCGCCATTTTGTTCGCCGCACTCGGCCGCCGTTTTGTCTCCAGACCCGACCACCGCCTCACCTGCAGACTACAGCAGCTCACTCAGCCATACACTGGCCTCCGTCACGCTTGACCAAGCCCTCCCGCATCATCTGTCCAAGTCCATGATGGACATCGAAGTAAACGGCCACGCCACGACCTGCCTGTTCGACAGCGGAAGCACGGAGAGTTTTATTCACCCAGACACGGTGAGCTGCTACTCCCTCACTGTCCGGCCAACGCGCCATCGGATCTCGATGGCGGCGAAGTCCCATTCAACAGACATCAGCGGCTACTGTGTGGTGACCCTGTCGGTTAGGGGCACGGAATATAAAAACTTTAAACTTCTCGTCCTGCCCCAGCTCTGCGCTGCCGTCCTACTAGGGCTGGATTTCCAATGCCACCTCCAAAGTGTCACTCTGGCATACGGTGGACCCCTCCCCCCACTCACAGTCTACAACCAGCAGTTTTTAAACCGCCCGCCGCATACCACCTGCGGCCTCTCCACTCGCAAAGTCCCGCCCCCCTCCTTGTTCGCTAACCTCACCCGCGACTGTAAGCCCGTCGCTACCAAGAGCAGGCGGTACAGCGCCGGGGACAGAGCTTTTATTAGCTCTGAGGTGCAGCGTCTCCTGAAGGAGGGCATCATCGAGGGGAGCAACAGCCCCTGGCGTGCCCAGGTCGTAGTCGTTAAGACCGGCAATAAAAACCGCCTGGTCATCGACTACAGCCAAACCATAAACCGGTACACCCAGCTGGACGCATATCCCCTTCCCCGCATATCTGACATGGTCAACCAGATTGCACAGTACCGGGTATTCTCCACCATCGACCTTAAGTCGGCCTATCACCAACTCCCTATCCGCCCTGAGGACCGCCAGTATACCGCCTTCGAGGCGAATGGCCGCCTCTACCACTTCCTTAGGGTTCCCTTCGGCGTCACCAACGGGGTTTCGGTCTTCCAAAGGGAGATGGACCGGATGGTTGACCAGAACGCGCTGCAGGCCACGTTTCCTTATCTAGATAACGTCACCATCTGCGGCCGCAACCAGCAGGACCACAATGTTAATCTGGAGAAATTCCTCCATACGGCCCAATGGCTGAATCTCACTTACAATAAGGAGAAATGTATATTTAGCACCTCGCGCCTTGCCATCCTCGGCTGCGTAGTAGAGAACGGAGTCATCGGCCCCGACCCCGAAAGAATGCGCCCCCTCATGGAGCTTCCCCTTCCCCACTGTCAAAAGGCACTGAAGAGAACCCTGGGGCTCTTCACTTACTATGCCCAATGGGTGCCCAATTATGCGGACAAAGCCAGACCCCTCATGAAGTCCACCTCCTTCCCCCTGACAGAAGAAGCATGCGCAGCCTTCTCCCTCATAAAAGGAGACATTGCGAAGGCCACAATGCACGCAGTGGATGAGTCCATCCCTTTCCAAGTGGAGAGCGATGCATCCGACTTCGCCCTAGCTGCAACCCTAAACCAGGCGGGGAGACCTGTAGCCTTCTTCTCAAGGACCCTCCAGGGCCCTGAGATCCGACACTCTTCTGTCGAGAAGGAGGCCCAGGCAATTGTGGAAGCGGTACGACGCTGGAGGCATTACCTGGCAGGCAAACGATTTACCCTCCTCACCGACCAGCGTTCGGTTGCGTTTATGTTTAATAACAAGCTGAGGGGCAAAATCAAGAACGACAAGATCTTGAGGTGGAGAATCGAGCTCTCCACCTACGAGTACGATATCTTGTACCGGCCTGGTAAACTCAACGAGCCCCCTGATGCTCTATCACGAGGTACATGCGCCAACGCGCAAGTTGATAGACTGCGGACCCTCCACAACGACCTCTGCCACCCCGGGGTCACTAGACTTTACCACTTCATTAAGGCCCGCAACCTGCCCTACTCCATCGAGGAGGTCAGGACCATGACCAGGAACTGCCAAGTCTGTGCCGAATGCAAACCGCATTTCTATAGGCCGGACAGAGCAAGCCTGATCAATGCCACCCATCCCTTCGAGCGCTTGAGCATCGATTTTAAGGGGCCCCTCCCGTCCTCTGACCGTAATGTGTACTTCCTCAACATTATTGACGAGTACTCCCGTTTCCCCTTTGCCATCCCCTGCCCAGACATGACCAGCACCACGGTCATCAAATGCCTGAACGACCTCTTCGCCTTGTTCGGGTTCCCGAACTATATACATAGCGACCGGGGCTCATCCTTCATGAGCGAGGAACTTCACCAGTTCCTGCTGGCGAGAGGTATTGCGGCGAGCAGGACCACCAGCTACAACCCCCGGGGGAACGGCCAGGTGGAAAGAGAGAACGCGACAGTTTGGAAGGCCGTCCTCTTAGCCCTAAAGTCTAAGGGCCTCCCAACCTCTCGCTGGCAGGAAGTCCTCCCGGCAGCGCTCCATTCCATCTGGTCACTGCTTTGTACTGCCATTAACGCCACCCCTCATGAGCAAATGTTCGTTTTCCCCAGGAAGTCGACTACGGGAACCTCGCTACCAACATGGCTGACTCCTCCGGGGCCCGTCCTGCTGCGGAAGCACGTAAGGACCCATAAAATGGACCCCCTGGTCGAGAGGGTGAACCTCCTGCACGCCAACCCCCAGTACGCCTACGTGGCATACCAAGACGGGCGGGAGGACACAGTCTCCTTGCGAGACCTCGCACCCTCGGGCACCCCGGAGATACCACCGTTACCCCCCACCACTCCCCCAAATCCAGCTCCTGTAGGCGGCATGCCGGAACCCCAGGAGCCTCCGTCGGCCACGCAGACACCAGCATTAACATCGGATACTGCACCACCGCCGCCGCTGCTGCGCCGATCAGAAAGGCTTACGAGGCCTCCTGATAGACTGACATACATGAACTAGTAGTACACTTCACCCCGCCGGACTCAATTTTAAACAAGGGGTGAATGTGGTAAACCACTGTTATCGTTCACAACCGTTCACTATTGTTACACTGTTGTTATCACTGTTTACACTGTTGTTATCACTACACAAGGTTACCTCTTGCCACGCACGCTGTTATACCTGGGCTGACCTCAGCTGACTCTGCCCATGGCTCCGCCTGCTTGCCCAGGTATAAAGGTGACCGCTTGGCTAGTATTCTTCCTTGTTGGAACCGATCACCCACGAGGGTGGGCTCTGTTATTTAGCCAATAAAAACCTATAGTTACTACCTTAACTCGTCGCTTTTCATGGACTGAATTGATAGGTATATCAAGAATGACATCTCTTGAGGAGCGTTGGCCATCTGTTGAACAGAGAAACCAGATCTTCATGGAAGTCCTTCTGAGTAGGACTGCCAGTGCAGAAACGGGTCCCACTGGCCCCCTAAAGCGCAGCAAGGTGCTCTCAAGCCACTTCCAAGCGCTGGCCCCTTCTGGCTTGTGCAGCTTCAGGTGAGTGAGCAGCAGCCTGGTGCTCCTGGTGCTCATCCTGCTGTTCCTGGTTCTGCTGCTGCCACCTCTGCTTTTGGAGATCCTCTAATGCCAGGAAGGGAAGGTGCCAAAGGTCTCCCATGCTTCTAGCAGATGCCTCGGTTGAGGAGGTCCTGAGTTAGGGTGGTGAGAGGGGCGTCCCAGGAGCTCACACTGAAGAAGTGTGTGAGGCTCCAACTTTCTGCAGCTGCTCCTAAGACTTCAAATAGTTCCCCCAAGCCGTGATCAACAAGGTCCTGCAGCCTGCAAATGCTGCCTCTTTAAATATCTTCATCCCTCAGCGACCTGCTGCTGCAAGCAAGCAAGCCAGCTGTTTTCACGCCAGCTCTCATCGGCGGGGTTCTCCGCAGGCGGGCTTCAGGTGGGGAAAGCCCCAAAGTCGCAACGGCACGGGAAAATCCACTTCAACAAGCAGATAATTGCTTGTTAGTGCTCCGACGAGCAGTCCCGCCAGCGGCGGGCGGGACCGAAGCGGGGCGCGTGAAAACGGCAGTCCGAAAGGCGGACGGGGCGGGGAATCAGGCGGGGGGGTCCCGACCCGCCTTTTCCGCGATTTTCGGACCGCGGCCGCATGAAAAGCCGCCCGACAGCTGCCCGAAAATCGGGGCCTTGGTCTGAGCAAATCCAGACGAGATCTCAACCTTCGGTTAAAGAACATCATGGCCGGGGTCTGGTTGGTAACTGCATGTGTCGCATTTCTGTAGGCTAACAGGAAATTGTCCACCTTATGCTGCAGTGGAATGTCATCATCGCACATGGCCCTTACAGCCTTTTTATAGGTTTGTTCGAACCTCTCAGCCAATCCATTTGTGGCTGGATGATACGGGGCGGAAGTGTAATGCCTTACCCCATTCCTTCTCATAAATTTCCGAAATTCTTCGGAAACAAACTGTGGTCCATTATCAGAGCAAATCTGCTCTGGCAAGCCGTTCCTGGCAAATATGGTCCGTAGGACTGCAATCGTTTTCTCCGTGGTGGTGGAGGACATTTTGATCACCTCAGGCCATTTCAAGTGCGCATCCACGGCCATTAAGAACATTGAGTTCATGAATGGACCAGCAAAATCAATATGCACCCATTGCCATGGAGAGGAGGGCCACTCCCATGGGTGTAGAGGGGCATGTGGTGGTGCATTTTGGACCTTCTGACATCCTGAGCAGCTCTTTGTCAGGTCCTCGATTTGCTGATCGATCCCCGGCCACCACACATAAGCCCTAGCAAGGCTTTTCATTTTCACCCCTCCCAGATGGCCTTCGTGAAGCTCATTGAGCACTCTCTCCCTTAACTTGGGTGGAATTACCACTCGGGATCCACACATCAAGGTCCCCTGGCATACTGACAGCTGTTCTCTTCTGGATGAGAATGCTGGCAACAATGAGTCGCCATGTGTTGGCCATCCCTTCACCGTCAAATCATATACCCGAGACAGTGTCGGGTCATTTCGGGTCTCCTTCTGTATATCCGCGTTAGTTACTGGCAAGCGTTCAATTATAGTCGAATAAAATATTTCGACAGGGTCCACTGCTGGTGCTTCCTCCGCAGTAGGCAGTGGCAGGCGTGATGGCCCATCAGTGTTTCCATGCTGTTTCGTGCCCTTATACTCTATTTCATATTGGTTCGCCCCTAGAAAAAGGGACCATCTTTGTAGCCGTTGCGCAGTCATCACCGGAACGCCCTTCTTTGGATTAAAGATGGAGACAAGTGGTTGGTGGTCAGTCAGCAAAGTGAACTTCTGCCCGTGCAGATAGTGGTTGAACTTTTTTACTCCCCATACTAGGCTGAGGGCCTCCCTGTCAATCTGGGCGTAGTTACGCTTGGCTGAGGTTAGTGACTGAGACGCAAAGGCTACTGGCCTCTCCAAGCCGTCCGGGAATTTGTGCGACAGCACCGCACCAATACCACAGGGTGATGCATCACACGCCAACCGAATTGGTAGTGCTGGGTTGAAATGAACCAACACCTCTTTTGATGTGATCAATTCTTTGCACTTCTGGAAAGCTCGTTTACATTCGTCATTCCACTTCCATGGTACCCCCGTTTGCAGTAGGGTGTTCAGTGGGTGTAGTACTGTAGACAAATTCGGCAAGAACTTATGGCAGTAGTTCACCAGCCCGAGGAACGACCTCAGTTGTGACACATTTTCCGGTGCTGGAGCCTTGACTACTGCCTCAATCTTTTCAGGGGACTTATGTAACCCCTCTTCATCAATAATGTGGCCACAATACGAGATCTGCTTCTGGAAAAACTCACATTTGTGGCGATTAGCTCGGAGCCCATAATCCTTCAATCTAGTGAGCACCTGCTCCAGGTTGGCGAGGTGATCACTGTCATTTTCGCCCGTGACCAGGATGTCGTCCAAATAACACTGGCTCCCTGGAATCCCTTGCAGGACTTGATCCATTGCCCTTTGCCAAATAGCCGGAGCTGATGCTACCCCGAACACCAGCTGGTTGTATTGGTAGAGACCGTTGTGAGTGTTGATCGTGAGGTACTGTTTCGAGGCTTCTTCTACCTCCATTTGCAGGTACGCCTGGGCCAGATCAATCTTAGTGAAGCGTTTTCCTCCAGATAGCGAGGCGAAAATATCTTCAATCCACGGAAGCGGATATTGTACCGTGTGAAAGACTGGGTTCACTGTCACCTTAAAGTCCCCACAGATGCGAACCTTCTTTGGTTCCCCAGGTGTATTACTCAACGACCTCTTCTTTACAGGAACGATGGGTGTAGCCCACTCGCTCCAGTGCACTTTGGACAGTACTCCAGAACGTTCCAAACCTTCCAGCTGTGCTTTGACGGCTGGGCGGATCACATAAGGCACCGGTCTGGCCTTAAAAAACTTTGGGCTTGCATTTTCCTCTATTTTGATCATCGCTGTTATGCCTTTTAGTGTTCCGAGTCCCTCCTGGAACACTCCTTGTGCGTCAGTTAGCATTTTTGACAGTCGTCCAGGTGTGACGTCGTCATCCTTTTTGGCATCTACCGTCGGTGCTTGTATGGCATGCCAATCTAACTGTATCTTCTGGATCCATTCACGTTCTAGTAGTGGTGGTCCTCCATCTGGCAATACATATAGGTCCATTTTTGGTGTTTCCTTGCCGTTGTATATCACGTTCACCCTTATTTTTCCTTTGGGGTAGACTTTTTGCCCCGTGTACATCTTCAAGACAATCTCTGTATCTCTCAAGGGTATATGTGAGAATAGCCGCTTGTAGTCCCTTCGGTTTATGACTGTTAGGGCTGATCCTGTGTCCAATTCCATTTTCACTTGGACTCCATCTATCTTGAGCGTGACCAAGATAGTTTGGTGATCCTCCATTTTGATTACATGATGTCGTTTCAGACAACCCAGCTCCTTGCTTCTGGAGTCTGTATCACTTTTCTGTTCGTCTGAACTACTCTCCGTCACCTTATGTACCTTTTTGTACTTCTCCTGTGGAGATTTCTTGCTGCTGGTTTTCTTTCCCGACCTGCAGAATCTTGCTATGTGTCCTACTTTTCCACACTGTCTGCACACTTGGTCCTTGAACCAACAATCCTTATAGTCGTGTGTTGTTCTGCCGCAGCGATAACACTTCACTGCTCCATATGACATTTCATTTGTGCCATATTCTTGCGGTCTCCGTTGTATCTCTGCAGTGCCCCGTGCGGCTGCTTCGTGTGATACTGCCATGCTGAAAGCCTTGTCCAGCGTAAGACCCTTTTCTGATAGAAGCCATTTCTGGGTTCCTTCACTTTGAAGCCCACACACAAACTAGTCCCGTTCCAAACTGGCAATGTTTCGATAGCTTGCGCAGTTCCATTAAATACTCAGCATTACTTTCGTCTTTATGCTGGTTCCTTTTGTGAAACTTAAATCTTCTGCTATCAGCAGTGGTGTGGGGTTTAAGTGGTCCTGTAGGATTGCCACTATGCTTTCAAAATCCTTTTCCACTGGCTTCTCTGGGGTTACTAGGTTTCGCAGTAAGCCGTACATTTTTGCACCCATGGAATTCAACAATACCAGTGCTTTCCTGGCATCTGGCACTTCATTCGCCTTGCAGTACACTTCTATGTGTTCTATATATGTCGACCAATCTTCGACTTCATTGTCGAATGCTGTGACACTGCCACTCTTTGGCATCCCTGGGTGTGGTTAGACTGGCTAAAAATGGCATCTCCCGCGCTCTCCCTTCTTCTCCGTTGGCTCAAAATGGCGTCTCCCGCGCTTTCCTTTCTTCCCGCGCTCCCCCTTCTCCACTGTGGCTCAAAATGGCGTCTCCCGCGCTCTTCCTTCGTCTCCGCTGCGGCTCAAAAATGGCATCTCCCGCGCTCTCCCTTCTTCTCCGCTGCAGCTCAAATGGCATCTCCCGCACTTCCTTTCTTCCCCCGCAAACGCTGCCCAGCCCTTGAACACCGGCCGCGCTCTGCGCGTTTTCCTGCGCACCTCTCTCGTTGACGCCGCTCGGTCCTGAACCCCGGCTGCGCCCTGTGCACTTTACCCTCTCTTTTTTTTCCGTCGATGCCGCTCGGTCTTCAACCCCGGCTGCGCCCTGTGCGCTTTACCCTCTCTCTTACCCCATCGACGCTGCTCGGACTTTTTCTGTGCTGTCGGTCGGCTCCAGCCGCCGCCGTCCGGGATGGGTCTGCGCCGTACCTGCTGCCAGCCCACTGCGCTGGATCGTCGTGGCTGGAGAACCAAGCCCAGCTCTCCACAGCCTCCTCTGCGATGCTCAAGTCCTCTCTGGATTGTCGACACCCGCACTGATGGAATCGGCCTTCTTCTGCAGAGTTGCAGGTAGGTTCGAATCGCCTCGTCGCCAATGTTAAACCCGTGAATTTAGATGTATGGTGTCCTTCAATAAATCAACAGAGACTGCAGAGGAACAATCAACAGGTGTTTACTGGATGAGGGTTACTCTAAAACTAAAAGTACAGATCCCTACTCAGGGTTTATATACAGGTGTGGTCACTGCTGGTACTACAGTATACAGGAGCTGTAAAAAGTTCTCCCCTTAAAGGTACATACACTACACCGCCCACTGTAGAATCTGTCTGATTTTCATTCCATTGAAATCAATGAATGAAAATTTACCCCATAATGTTTACGGTGAACATTGATTTTTCATGTATTAGATTTCAACTTTTCTTGGGAGGTTATCTCAGTGCTTCACTTTTTCCTCATAAATCACTTTTTGTATTTTCATTCTGTCTAATTGTGCTTTGTGCCTTTTCCCAGCATGAACACTGAGGTAAAATGAATGTCCTCCTGTAGTATAAACATGGCTTTCGAGATGGGTTGTGGGAAAAAGTTAATCCAAGCTGAGAGTAACCAGTTCTCGGGCTCTTATTTGCTTCAAACACATCCTTTAGCCACCTGCAGCCAGTGGCTTCCCCTTAAGAAAGTTAGGAGCTGCTGCCTATATGGGGAGCCTGAACTAAACAGCTTCTTTTCATTTTATCTGTTAATATGCATTGGTGTGGAAAAGCAAATTGGGCATCAGTGTGGAAAAACAATTTTCATCACAGTATGTTCACTTATTAAACTCATACTGTCATTAAATGTCTGCTTCCATAATGACGTGTGAAGTGGGGTTTGAATTTCACAGTATCTTGGGCACATTGAACGGGAGCACCAAGTACTGTGTTGCTATTCCATTCAGTTCACTAAACAATCCTGCCGCAGCCCTTCAATACTGCTGACTCCAAGTGTTGCATCCACTTCTCCTGCTGGTTTCAAGGTCTTTAATATGGTCTCTTAAAGGATCAAAGTTGGCACTAAATGGGCAGGAGGATGGACCTATGGGAGTTTGTGAATTGTATAACAAGCAGTATGTAATCACACTTGCTACAGTCATCAACAGTTCTAGATCCTCTTTATTTAATCTTTACTGTTTTCACAGCCTTTCTCAGCTCCTTGTCAGTTGGCAGCAACAGCAGATATTTAGGCCAAGAACCAAAATGTGAGATTTTAATATTTCTTTTGGTACACCAGACTCACCAGGTTCAACTTTAACCCCACTGAGTCTGAATTTTCGCACATGGAGCTCTTGCAGTTCCGAGAGTGGTGTGGCCAGCTGCTGCAGCACTATCACAACACAGCGGTGTTCTTCACCTCTATTGGTAATTCTCACTTAGTAAAGATCACACACTCATTTAACTGTTTGTCTGCTTGAAATAGTGAGATTGTGCTAACATATTGCGAACACCAGCAACTAAAGCTCCTCTCCACCGCCACAGCCCATAGCTAACTTTTGACAGTATGGCCCCGATTTTCGGCTTGTGTGGGGAATGGTCAGATTTCCCCGAATGTGGGGTTTCTGACACATATAAAAAAGTGTCAGCCAGCTCCACGCAATTTTCCCTCAAGTGGCCAATTAATTCCCAGCATGTGGGAAGCCTTGCTAATTGCCCAATTCGAGTCAGAAATCCCCACAGTGTGATGTCATCATTCGTGGTGCTTTCAAGGTCCATAGCAAGCACTGCATCCTCTGAAGGCTTCCAAACGAACCATACAGGATGGCAGAGGAGCCTGCAGCAGCTGTGGCCAGTGCCAGACCCCGAGCTGCCTCCAAATTTAACGAGGCTTCACTGCAGGCATTATTGGATGGGGTAAGGGCCCGCAGGGAGGTCCTCTTCCCCAGGTCAGGGAGGAAGAGGCCTCCCACTGAGACCAATGCTGCATGGATGCAGGTGTCAGAAGATGCCAACTCGCTGGGAGTCACCAGAAGAACCTTGGCATTACATCTCTAACTCCTTCCTTTACTCCACCACAGTACCATCCAGAGCCTCCGTCTTCACTGTGGAGGAGGAAGAGGCTGTGCAGCCAGACTCCTCAGAGGAAGCTCCAACCTCTGAGGGCGCAGCGTCAGCAGAAGTAAGCGCACCCAGCACCAGCGCAGACACTCACACCTCGGGGGGACCTTCGGGACATAGAGTAGTGTTGTCACCTGGTGTTTCACAGCTGACAAGTGAGCCTCAGCAGATTCTGGAGACAGGGACAGCAGTGGAGAGTCCTCATCAGAGGGCGCAGGGCTCTGCCAGCTCAGCTCAGCTGCGCTGCATCTCGACCCTCTGCCTCTGGGTCCATCCGCAAGAGAAGAGGTGATGGATCTCCATGCACAGATGCAGGAGTCTCTGGCAGGTTTTGTCTCCAGGGTCGCTGCGAGTGTGGAGCGAATGGAGGAGTCCATAGCGACCATGAGCAGAGCCTTTGTGGAGTCATTGGCGCATGAATGCATCACCATGGAAAGGTTGGCAACCTCCATGCAGGAGATAACTCGCCAGGGTACGGAAAACATGGTGAGTGCTCATAAGAGAATGACATCTCTTGAGGAGCGTTGGCCATCTGTTGAACAGAGAAACCAGATCTTCATGGAAGTCCTTCTGAGTAGGACTGCCAGTGCAGAAACGGGGTCCCACTGGCCCCCTAAAGCGCAGCAAGGTGCTCTCAAGCCACTTCCAAGCGCTGGCCCCTTCTGGCCTGTGCAGCTTCAGGTGAGTGAGCAGCAGCCTGGTGCTCCTGGTGCTCATCCTGCTGTTCCTGGTTCTGCTGCTGCCGCCTCTGCTGTTGGAGATCCTCTAATGCCAGGAAGGGAAGGTACCAAAGGCCTCCCATGCTTCTGGCAGATGCCTCCGTTGAGGGGGCGCTGAGTTAGGGTGGTAAGAGGGGCTTCCCAGGAGCTCACACTGGAGAAGTGTGTGATGCTCCAACTTTCGACAGCTGCTCCTAAGGCTTCAAAAAGTTCCCCCAAGCCTTGATCAACAAGGTCCTGCAGCCTGCAAATGCTGCCTATTTAAATCTCTTCAGCCCTCAGCGACCTGCTGCTGCAAGCAAGCAAGCCAGCTGTTTTCACGCCAGCTCTCATCGGCGGGGTTCCCCGCAGGCGGGTTTCATGTGGGGAAAGCCCCAAAGTCGCAACGGCCCCGGAAAATCTTCCTTAACAAGGTGATCATTGGTGATTCGTGCTCCGACGAGCAGTCCCACCAGCGGCGGCCAGGACTGAAGCGGGGCGCGTGGAAACGGCGGTCCAAATGTCGGACGAGGCGGGGAATCAGACGGGGGGCATCCCGACCCGCCTTTTCGCCGATTTTCGGCCCCCGGCCGCACAAAAAGCTGCCCGACGGCAGCCAGAAAATCGGAGCCTATGTTTTTCTACTGAGTATGCATATGGTCCCTAGAACTTTGAGCTGGTGTGGGGAGGCGATTTGTTGTTTAACAGTGGGGGGAAAAGATGATGATGGGGAAAATTATTTTCCATAGAGAAGTAAATGCATTTATATATCATCTTATCACGTGGAAACAGCTCAAAGGGCTTCAGACAATGAATTATGTTTGAAGTGTAGTGATTATTGTTAATGTAGATAGGAATGTTTCATGTAGCACAGAGCAATTTAAGGAAGGGAAGGTGGAAATTTTTTTGCGTGAATGTAACTCCACAGAAAAGAGTTCAGTTCTATTATTTATTGTAGTTGGCCCATTAGCCTCGTTCATCTCACCACACAGTCTCCGAAACCCTCTCCCCGTGACTTTTTCTACGTGCCAAGGGAAATTATTTTTTGTGCAAATGTAATCAAAGGTTGAAATTATGTCACAGTTCCAGTCAAACGTAAAGATAATTAAGAGCTATGTGCAATCTTAATGTACCACATCAATACCAAATATTTTGACAAAATGAACTGATGAATTTTCACACACTATTTCACCTGCTCTCTCTCTCTGTCGATACCTGACACTGTCCTTTTGTACTTAGAAGTTGAAATGAAGCACAAGCCGTTATTTGCAGAACCAGAATTGTTGAAATATGTATTAGGCCATAGACTTGGGGTTGTCAATTGGCGTGCCAGTACAGATTCTTTTTGGCTGGATTTTACCAACCTCGGCGGGTCCATGGTGGGCAACATCGGTGGTGGGTCCCCACCCCGCCGCTGGCTCCAGCCCGCTGTCCAAAATGATTTTCCCCTGATTGGGCTTGTTAAGCCCGCCCAGCGCGTTGCCTGGCCAATTAAAGGAAGCGGGTCTGATGACGTCATTTGATGACGCATCATCAGCCGGTTTCCTTAAAGGGACCATGCACAAATTTACTTTGACAGTTGTGCTGTCAGTGTTCTACAGCATTGAGGTGCTGCAAACACTGACAAGCACTGCACAGAGCTGCATGGCTGCACCCAGGCTCTCCCATGACTCCCTCCATATGCTTATGGAGGGAGTCACAGCATGCAGAGAGGTTCTTTTCCCTTCCAATGAGCGGAAGAAACCTCCCCAGGAGATCAACACAGCCTGGTTGCACATTGCACAGGAGGACACGCAGGGATGTCGTAAGGAGGAGTAGGATGCAGTGGTGCAAACCTTTCAAAGATCTCAGTAGATCACAAAATGTTACTGCAAAACCACACTCAACCTCATCCTGCTGTGCCACTCATCACATCCCCATCACTCTGTCTTCCCTACCCTACTCCTGCACATCCTTACTCACACCAACTTACCTTGCACCTCCACCCATCCCTCTCTATCTACATTATCACTTCCCCATCTCACTAGCCACCCCTCACACTCACCCTCATCCTAGTGCAATCATACCAACTAACAACACACAAGGGTAGGCACTTTGGTGTTTTAGCCAAAGTTCATGTGAAGTTTCTGTTACCGTGTTGTCAAATATTGAAATCTTTATTTTCAACACTTTGCGTTCTTGGACAGATTTGTGTGAACCTTTGGAAGTGGCTTACTGAGTTGCAGTGAATGGTGAGACATAACGGTACCCCCTGCAATGGTCATGAGTGTCAAACAACTGGCTTGGGCATTGTAGGGATGCTTTATGGTGCTGGTGTGGTGTGGTGCCAACATGGCGCATCATGTGACAGCCAGGGTATACAGCATCAAGTGAAGTAAATCTGGCTATGGTGAGGCCACCCCTGGTGTCCTGAGCAGCAATTTTGTCGGGTGCTAATGCCCTCTGTCCTGTGCAGCACCAGTTGATTGCGGAGAAAGTTGGTGTTGTTGTTGGTGCTGCTGGTGTGCCTGGTGCCGCTGGTGTTGGGGCTGATCGTGGTGGGATTCTGAGGATCAAGGTGAGATAGTTTTAAGGGCACCAATGCTGATGTAATAGATGGCAGGTGAGGCTGAGATGACAGAAGTGATCTGTTAATGGTGAGCGATGTTGCTCCACTGAGGTGACACTGGATAGAGAGTTTACTCCACTTCCAACCTGCATAAAGCACAATCTGTCTTCCATATGCAGTAAGCAACAGCTTCTGAGCTTGGAAAGTGAACAGATGTGAGATGAGAGCTTTTATAGCACATTTGCCGCTGTCAAGTAATGGAGGTGATTCCATGGTTATACAGCTCCTGACCTGCTTACCTGATGTGATCCCCGAGCAGCGTGGACCCCGTGGGCAACCTCGTAAAATGTAAATGTAAGCTCAAAATACTTCTTATTGGGCTGTTAACAAGGTCATAATGACCTGAATTGCCTCCTCCACCGCTGCGTGTCGGGTCTGTTCAGCGCTGACAGACCCGACACCCACTGTCAAAAAAAAACATTTTCCCACCCGACCCGCCAACGATCGCGCCCACTGACCTCCCGAAAAATTACCCCCTTAGTCTTCCTGTGCATTTAAGAGTCACCAAGCTCCATTTTGCCATATATCTTTCCTCATTGCAATTGTTTTCTGTTGTACTCTATTGTACTACCACTTATATATATTTTTCAAAGTCTAAAATAATTACTCTTTGTACATTTAAATTACAGGTAATAGATGTTTACTGGGGACAGGATCCGGAAGAATGGGACAGCCCAGAGCTCCATAGGATTCGGATGAGGCTTTTAGAAGAATGCCTGAAAACGTCTGCTGGTCCATGTTTTGTTGTGGGTATATAACTATTTACATATAGCCCTAGAAATTCTGTGTATATTTCATGGCTTAAAATATTTTCAGTGATTGTGTTTAATCTTCTATCTCCAGGCTATTATACAATAGCTGTGTCTCTGGGCTTAAGAACATAAGAATTAGAAACAGGAGTAGGCCAAATGGCCCCTCGAGCCTGCTCTGCCATTCAATAAATCATAGCTAATCTTCGACCTCAGCTCCCCTTTCCTGCCTTATCCCCATGTCCCTTGATTCCTCTAGCGTCCAAAAATCTATCTATCTTTCTTTGCACAGCCAAGTCCATTTCTGTCCTCAGCCAGCGCCAACACACACCACTTCTGGCTAATGGACAGTGGCCAGCAGCAGGCAGAGCAGTTACCCTCCCTTCCCCAGGGCTGACCCACACTTGCAGGCCAAGCTGAGATCAGCTAACCCAACACAGACCAGGGGCTGGACCTGGGGCCTTCCTGGTTTGTGTGGTTCAGTACCACACCGGGCAGCAAACCTGCCAACTCAACCATCAGGGTAACATGCATGGGTTATTTATAATAGCAGCTCATCAACAGCAATACAGGGAAATATGCTCAATCTAACATCCCAGCAACATAGCTGCTTAAAGATGCAAGGGTTGTGGTTGGATTGCAGTGCCACAGTTTGTATTAATGCAATCGCACACATTTTGTAAGATGCGCCAGGCAGTGCCTACACAGTAATCCAGCACCCAGCTCTACAAATGTGGGATTACCCGGCACTTGCTCACTAGAAAGAATCCCACACATTGCTCTGCCCTGAGTTGCAGCAGCAGGCCTGTCCCTGTCCCTGTCCCTGTCCCTGGCACTGCCCCTGCCCCTAGCACTGCTGTCCCTGTCCCTGCCCCTGTCCCTGTCCCTGTCCCTGTCACTCCCCTGTCCCTGGCACTGCCCCTGCCCCTGGCACTGCCCCTGGCACTGCCCCTGGCCCTGTCCCTGTCACTCCCCTGTCCCTGCCCCTGTCCCTGCCCCTGCCCCTGTCCCTTGCCCTGCCCCTGGCCATGTCCCTGGCACTGTCCCTGGCACTGTCCCTGCCCCTGTCCCTGGCACTGTCCCTGCCCCTGTCCCTGGCACTGCCCCTGCCCCTGCCCCTGTCCCTGCCCCTGTCCCTGGCACTGCCCCAGCCCCTGTCCCTGGCACTGCCCCTGCCCCTGTCCCTGGCACTCCCCCTGCCCCTGCCCCTGTCCCTGGCACTGTCCCTGGCACTTTCGCTGTCCCTGCCCCTGTCCCTGGCACTGTCGCTGTCCCTGGCACTGTCGCTGGCACTGCCCCTGCCCCTACCCCTGGCACTGCCCCTGCCCCTGTCCCTGCCCCTGTCCACTCACTCCATCACACTGCTGTTCAAAGCTGAACATTTAACCTTTGAAGCCTGACTCCAGCGCTGTTGATTTTCTTCCAGGCCTGATCTTACATTCCACTCCTGCTCGCCAGCCCTGATTTCATTTGCACTGACCCTGGTCTTAGCTGGCTCTAATCACTATTCCCTGACACTGATCTCACTTCTGCCATGCTGATCTTGCTTTCACTGTCCTTGATGTCACTTTGCACTCCTGTTTTGTTGCTGCTGATCAGTTTCATTTCCCGCTCCCCCCACCACCAACACCATCCTGATCTTGTTTCTCACCTTCTCCTGGTCCCAAACTTGTCTCACTCACATTTGTTTAACGCCCCCCTGCGCTACACTTAACCCTGATTTTGTTTTGCTGATCTAGGTTCCATGTACACTCCATTCCACTGTCCCTGGTCCAGATTTCACTCCACCAGCTGTGAAGTAGTTTCCTTCGTTAGCTAACTCTCACTCCGCAGCTTCAGCAGTTTAATCCAAAATGGTAGCAGTTCTGTGCAGCTTTGAATAGAATAGTATCTCAGAAATTAAAGCCCTGAAGAGGTTTATGTAGCAGTGTTTATCTGGAAACTGACTGTCATTAACAGTATTCACCTGTTAACCAAAACCAGTCCAGAGATCAATTAACTACAATGCAGCACTCATATTTCACTATCAACTGGGTGACCACAAGTTCAAATCTCAATGTTAACTAGCATATGTACTCATTGCTCATAGGTTTCGCTAGTCTGTTTAAGGAGGGGAAATAATCTTGAATACTCCCATCACACATTACTCAAGCTCACCTCCCTACCTCACTTCCCTCAGTCCTGACAAAGTAATAGCATTGCCATGAGCACTTCCTCTGTGTTAATTAGACTTTGCATCGCCTGGTCTGCTGAATTAGGCTATTAGCACATAACCGGGATAAATGTTCGCCTTCAGCGCTCCTGGAGCATGAAGCTCTGCACTGACAACACTGAAGAAGAACAGTCACCCAACAGGTTAAACAAAAATATTTTAAAAACAAATGGGTAATTATAATAATAATTATTATATCTTTGATTTTGAATTCGGTGCTGGGATTTAGACTGTCCCTTCAAGCCAAATTTCAGCTTCTACACAAGGTTTCATTTAATGCATGACTAAAAGGATATGGTGTCACGGTCTGAATTTCTCCCTGTCCAAGATAACACTACTGTCACACAGCGCAAAATGTTTAAGTTTGCCTTGCGTGGGGTTTGTTAGACATTTGAACAACTTCAAGGATTTCAGTTTATATATTTTAAACTGGAATTTCATCAAACAGAATGCCCTGACAAAGGTCATAGATAGTCATTTTGGATTTTACCTGACAGAACAATTGACCTACACTGACCCCTGCCATGTGCATCTAGTTTGATGGATGATAGTCCCCAGCTCCTGGAGATTCTCATTACACTGTGCATTAATACATGCATTTCACCAGCCCTTTTTACCGTACATTTCAGTGTACGTTTTTCTTATTCCAGCAGGAGACTGGCATTGGTTAGGTAGGATTCAATGTAAAAGGTCTGGTTAGACTGCCATCCAGTGGAATGTTTGTACAATGCCATTTAAAAAAAAATCACAGGTAAGGCCATTCACTGATTTGTGGTTTTACATAAATATTGAGGGATTTGCAGAATATGATGTCAAAAACACTGGTAAGAATCCCACAATATCTCATAATCCCTCATATAATAGAAACAGATTTTGAATTATTCAGTCACCAAAACCACTGGGACTGAATATAACAGCCTGAATCATGGAATATGATCGGCAAAACAGCAGTAAAATTCCCATAATCCCACATATTAATAATGGAACTTGAATTATTGAGTTACCATAAATCAGTTTTTCTGCTCATAGAGTTTCAGCTGGGAATACATTGCCCAATATACAGTAGGATGCCATATACTTCAACAGCTTATGAAACATCCACAATTCAGATAACTGCTTACTAATTCTCACATTGTCCGGTGCTGAATTATATTAATTATATTAATTCAGCATGGAAAGGAATATATAGTACAATAAAATAATTATACATATGTGCATTGGGCTAACTGGTCAGTTCAGATAGCTGGATTTTCCTTAGGTCCCACTTGGCCACTGGAAGTGGAAGGAAAGTGACTTCTGGTTACTTGTTACTAGTGCCTCTGACCCAGGTCTATTCCTCCGGGTCAAGGTCATTACCATAATGAGGGCTGGTGTGCGAGCCACTTGTGTTGCTGATGGGATGCCCACCTCAAGTAGGAGGAAAGGAAGTTGTCGTGGCTTGTGATGTTTTACTACATTAAAGGCGCTTTATAAATGCAAGTTGTTGTTGGCTCCTTGCAGCAGCATAATGTGGCCAACAGAGTCGACTAAAGAGTCAAGATTATTTTTAAAGCTTTGAAATGCTCACTTTAAATAATTTAACCATTCCCCACCCCCCTGCCCGTGACCCTTGCTGGATACCAGGATCTTATCAACATTTCTTGCAAACAGCGTTGTTAGGCTGTAAATGATGTGAAATACATTGCATGATGTTATCCTGTCATTTGCCTCTCATTACAATATGCCTGTCCATATTTGGGTGGACATATTATACATTCATCCCTTACACCAGAAAATACCAGCAGTGGCATCTGGTGGTGGAGTGCTGGAAGAGCAGTGCCTTCCCCGTCCGCAGGAGGAATTTCAGAACCGTGGTGTTGAAGTGAATCCTTTCTGACAGTAGATTTAGACAGGAGACCTCAACCATGCTGGTTGTGGACAGACATACAAAGAGTTTTTATTGATACGGGGGCCAATAGCTAAACATATAGAGGTAAATTTTTGTCCTCAGTGCCTGGGCAGTGATATGAGGGAGTGGATCACCCACCCGTTATAGAACCCGCCCAATTTTCATCCCATTAATTTAATTGGAATGAAAATCAGATGGGTTCTATAATGGCCAGGCGATCTGCTCCACCAGATTACTGCCCAGGCAGTGACAAAAATCTACCTCAATATATCAGAACTTGAATAGAACAGAGTCTAATCATGGAGATTGCATTTAAATCTGGGCAGTGAAATGCATTTACATCAGAAAACAACATTATTTTTTTGGGGGGGTGAATTATTATGATTTTGACTCGCATCTGCAAATCTAAACCTACGTGAATATATTATATTTAATGTGTAGCTATATTTAAATTGCTAATTAAAATATCTTGCAATTCAGTATAACCAATCTGCTCAGAGCTCACCTTCCTTTAACCGTTGAGATGCCATCCTTTCAGAAGTGATGCTAGATAATTGACAGGTTTGATTCCTCTCCATGATTCTGCCTGAAATGTGGCGGAATAACAGCGGAGAATGAAGCAAAATTTGACAGTGAGGCAGCGACATGAATTTACGTCCCCTACACCCACCAAGACCACCGCTGGCCTCTTCCTCCCTGCCTGTTGAATGCAAATGGTGGTTGGAGGTAGGACTCAGTGCGTTGACAGATTTTCATAGCAACCACCTGTATTACCGTCACTTCTGATATTGCTGATTCGAGCTCCTGTCTGCGCAGTGGAGAATAAGCATCAATTAGGCAGCTGAGCATCAGTTAAATGGCTTATTCAGCTATTTGCTGTGAAATGGAGGTGGCTCAGTGAGAATAGCTTGTTTTGCTGATGCACTGCTGGAACTCCTAATCCAGGAAGCGAAGGATAGGTGGGCTGACCTGGTCAGCACCCTCCTCCAACAGCACTGATGTAGCAAGCATGGCGGCAGATTCAATGCATAACCAAGCAGACCTGCATATAGGTCTAGAAGAATTTGGCTGACCTCAAAACAACCTCCAAAGATAAGGCACCAGAACAACTTTCTATGCCAAGTTTCTATCACGAGTGTGCATGCCACTAAGTGTTCTGTCATAATCTATGACTAGTTTTGTGTTGACTCATCCTAAGCATTCGTAAGAGTGGATCCTGTGCAGTTGTTGAAAGAAAGAAAGAAACAACTCCTTGAATGCTGACCTTGCATTGAATTAAATGTTACAACACTGAAACTGGCTAGTTAGCCCATTAAATCTGAAGAGGGAGGATGGTTCCCTTCGGAGTCACTGACTCCTTTCTCATTGGCTCCAATGGGTCAGTATTGAGGAGCTCTTCATTACAAGGTTGGATCGGGGCAGGTACCACTCAAGTGACCTTGCAGGCCACCAGTATTCCACTCCAACTATCCAAATAACCCCATCCCTCCATTGTGGGACGGGGCCAACAGCTCTGGGCTGGGTGGATGGGGGCTTGTTCTGCTCTGCCGGACTTCCGCCAGCAGAGTGGACACAGCGGACTTTCCGGGCTCATGCCTCTAGATGTAAGGTCAATGTTTTTTATGGTCTTTAATTGCAGTGGAGTCCTCCTAGTGTCCAGGCTAACATTTATTGCTCAACCAACATCTTTATTAAAAAAAAATGATTATGTGGTCATTTATCTGATTGGTGTTTGAAGGATCTTGGTGTTCCCAAATTGGCTGCCACTTTTCCCTCAAAGGCATTCTCGAGTTGGCCCTCTGGCCAGCAGGTTGCATCTCCTGCAATTTCAATTGCATTTGCTCTTCTTCACCCATTCTCCCCCGAATCTTCCATCCTGCAACACACTAACTGGAGTGGATATATCTGTAATGGTGCTTCTCACTGTAGGGTGCTGTGAGGTGCTTGATTAAGACAGGACATTCAGTCTGTCACCTCCTTCTCAGGCATCCAAAGGAGTAGAAGAGCAACATATTTTATAATCCTGGCAGTAAGACACACCTTGAAATATAGCTTCACATGGCCAGGCATGTGTGTTAGGCAGCAGTGCTGCAATGCCTGCCTGTGTGTGAGGGAATGCATGAAAGAGTGAATAAGAAGACACGGAATCAAAAGCAAAGGATTTTAACTGTGACCATGGGGTAGGCCAGCAACTTCATCCCCACCCCACGCGACCCCCCACCCCCCGTCCATTCTATGTCCTCCCTGGCCAGAATTTCCACAGCCCTCCCCTTATAAGTCAAAGGTCGCAGCTTTCGTGACTTCTCTCCCATTCCCCCATCTGCATGTACTCTCTCTTGTTATGTGCAGCGTTTTCCTGCAAAAAAACATAAAAGGGACATATGCTGGAAAGATGAATGTGAGAGAAGTTATGAGCCACCCAAGTGCCCAGGGCACCATCCACTTTTGAGAGTGTGGGAACATGCAACATTCACATACCTTGTGTTTTCAACATATTTGGTGTTTGTTGCTTGCTGCATTTAATGGGCCACAGGGCCAGCACATTGATGTAACAATACTACACAGTATCCTGGAACAACATGAGTATGCCTGTATCGAGAAAGATGTACTGTTGGCAAAGTGCAAAGGGTGAGGTTGCATCAAATTTAGAGTGAAATGCAGTTAAGATGCATTGTAAGTCTACATTGTAAAATGAAGGCACATGTTAGCCCATTTACCTTGGCAACCTTGTGTAACCCAGCAAATGTCTTTCTTAACCTGTTCCCATGTTCAGGCCACAAGTGAGGCAACATTCACCCACTCTGTCACCTCCATTCATGGTGCTTTCTTTATTGAAGAGTATCCCTTAACTCCAAAAGGAGCCACACTCCTCTGCAGGAACACCAAAGCTGATTGATGCTGTCCTCCCCACCCTCACCCCGCTATATATATGCCTTCAGTTAATTTTTGCCCTCATTTACGGGACAACTTTAAGGATGACCAGCAGCTGTTAGTAACTGCTGGCACCAGGTAATTTTCCCCCGACTCCCTGGCGTCGTGCACTGTGTACCAAGAGTGAGGAATATTTATTGTAATGAGCTGACCGTGCATTATAGCAAATGCACCATGATCGCAAAGAGTGGGTAATGAGATCAATCTTGACTTTTGTCCAGCTCTGGTAGTCTAGCTGCAACAACAATAACATACTGTCCTCTTTGTTGTTTCACAGGGGCTGTTTGGTGAAAAATATGGCGGCATTCGCTTACCTGGAGAGGTTGAGACTTCTGAATTTGAAATGATTCTGGATGCTGCTGTGGAAGCGCAGTTGGACACAAGAATCTTGGAGGAGTGGTACTGTAGAGATGAAAACTCCGTCCCACCAACATACTACCTCAAACCAAAGTCTGAAATGCTGAAAAATTGCCAGAATGTGGTAAAATTCTAAAGGATTCCAAATGTTTTCAGTATATTGGTTTATTTCTCTCCATCTGCTTCAGTTCCTTGTGAATATTTTTTAATGTCTTTTTTAAAATACTTAGTTTTTTTTTACTATCAAAGTCCTCAATGCATGATTTAGTGTAGTATATTGTTTAAACTGTACAGCAATGGAAATATCTATTCAAAAATTCTGTTGACATACAACACTAGATTTTCTGAGAGCTGGCCCACGGCAAGGTACCTGACACACGGTGAGGGACCTGGCTCATGGCACCTGGCCCATGGCAAGGTACCTGACACACGGTGAGGGACCTGGCTCATGACACCTGGCCCACACTGCAGCTGACACACAGTGAGGTACCTGACACATGGTGAGGTACCTGGCTCATGGCACCTGGCCCACAGCAAGGTACCTGACACATGGTGAGGTACCTGGCTCATGGCAAGGTACCTGACACATGGTGAGGGACCTGGCTCATGACACCTGGCCCACACTGCAGCTGACACACAGTGAGGTACCTGACACATGGTGAGGTACCTGGCTCATGGCACCTGGCCCAAATTGCAGCTGACACACAGTGAGGTACCTGACACATGGTGAGGTACCTGGCTCATGGCACCTGGCCCACAGCAAGGTACCTGACACACAGTGAGGTACCTGGCTCATGGCACCTGGCCCACAGTAACGTACCTGATACACGGTGAGGTACCTAGCTCATGGCACCTGGCCCACGGCAAGGTACCTGACACACGGTGAGGTACCTGGCTCATGGCACCTAGCCCACAGCAAGGTACCTGACACACGGTGAAGTACCTGGCTCATGGCACCTGGCCCACAGCAAGGTACCTGACACAGGGTGAGGTACCTAGCTCATGGCACCTGACCCACAGCAAGGTACCTGACACACGGTGAGGGACCTGGCTCATGGCACCTGGCCCACACTGCAGCTGACACACGGTGAGGTACCTGGCTCATGGCACCTGGCCCACGGTGACCACTTTCTTGTATTGCTCGCCACCCACATCCCCCCACCCCAACCATCCCAACCCTACTTCCTTCTGTTTCCGCCTCTGGAAAAAACTCTCTCCCAACTCACTTACAACTACACTTACAAAATCCCAATTGTCTAATGTTTGGCCCTCCATTCACCACGACATCTCTGCAGCTACTGATTTGCTCAACCACACCCTCGCCAGTACCTTTGATGCCCTAGTCCCTATTAAAACCATTACTCTCTCTGGCCGTTCCCCCGGCACGGCCCTCATCTCCGCTCCCTTAAGTCCAAGGGATGCAGACTTGAACAGATATGGCGGACATCTGGTTTAGCCATTAACTGCCAGATCTGGCTGGACCACATAAATCACTATCAGGTCCTGCTCTCATCTGCCAAATCTGCTCACTATTCCAGGATTATCCTGGAATGCAAAGGTAACTCCTGCCTTCTTTTCTCTACTGCAAACCATCTTCTTAAACCCCTCTCCCAAGTCTCCTCCACCCTCACCTCCAACAACAAGTGCGAGGAGCTCATAGACTTCTTTGTCTCTAAGATTGAGCCATCCAATCAGCTGCCTCTGCCACTTCCCTTCCTTCCCCTAGCCCACCGGGCCAACTTTCCCCTAAGGTTCCCCCTGCCCTAGACCTGAACTCACATCTTGCTCCAGTTTCTCGCCGATCTCCCCTCATGCCCTCTCCGAGCTCATCTTGTCCATGAGGCTCACTTCCTTCTCCCTCGACCTTATTCCCACTAAACTGCTGACCACACAACTTCCTTTTCTGGCTCCCATGTTAGCTGACATTGTTAACGGTTCTCTCTCCTCAGATACTGTGCCCCTCTCCTTAAAATCTGCCATCATCATCCCGCTCCTCAAAAAAAACCAATCCTTGACACCTCCATCCTTGCAAACTACCGCCTCATCTCCAACCTCCCTTTCCTCTCCAAAGTCCATGAACATGTTGTTGCCTCCTAAATCCGTGCCCACCTTTCCGGAATTCCATGTTTGAATTCCTCCAATCGGGTTTCCGGCCCTGCCACAGTACCGAAATGGCTCTCATCAAAGTCACAAATGACATCCTTTGTGATTGTGACAAAGATAAGCTATCCCTCCTCGTCCTTCTCGACCTGTCTGCAGCCTTTGACACAGTTGACCACTCCATCCTCCTCCAACGCCTCTCCGCCGTCGTCCAGCTGGGTGGGACTGCACTCGCCTGGTTCCATTCTTACCTATCTAATCATAGCCAGATAATCACTTGCAATGGTTCCTCTTCCTGCTCCCACATCGTTACCTCTGGTGTCCCCCAAGGATCTATCCTTGGCCCCCTCCTATTTCTCATCTACATGTTGCCCCTCGGCGACATCATCCAAAAACACAGCGTCAGTTTCCACATGTATGCTGCTGACACCCAGCTCTACCTCACCACCACTTCTCTCGACCCCTCCACTGTCTCTAGATTGCCATTGTCTTCAGTCCCCGCCACAAACTCTGTTCCTTAGCCACCCACTCCATCCCTCTCCCTAGCATCTGCCTGAGGCTGAACCAGACTGTTCGCAGCCTTGGTGTCATATTTGCCCTGAAATGAGCTTCCGACCACACATCCGTGGCATAACAAAGACCGCCTATTCCCACCTCTGTAACATCGGCCGACTCCACTCTTGCCTCAGCTCATTTGGTGCTGAAGCCCTCATCCATGCCTTTGTTACCTCTAGACTTGACTATTCCAATGCACTCCTGGCCGGCCTCCCACGTTCTACCCTACGTAAACTTGAGGTCATCCAAAACTCTACTGCCCATGTCCTACCTCGCACCAAGTCCTGTTAACCCATCTCCCCTGTGCTCGCTGACCTACATTGGCTCCCAGTTAAGCAGCGCCTCGATTTTAAAATTCTCATCCTTGTTTTCAAATCCCTCCATGGCCTCACCCCTCCCTATCTCTGTAATCTCCTCCAGCCCCACAACCCCAAGAAGTATCTGCACTCCTCTAATTTTGGCCTCCTGAGCATCCCAGATTATAATCGCTCAACCATTGGTGGCCGTGCCTTCTGTTGCCTAGGCCCTAAGCTCTGGAATTCCCTCCCTAAACCTCTCCACCTCGCTACCTCTCTTTCCTCCTTTAAGATGCTCCTTAAGACCCACCTCTTTGACCAAGCTTTTGATCATCTGCCCTAATTTCTCCTTATGTGGCTCAGTGTCAAATTTTGTTTAATAACGCTCCTGTGAAGCACCTTGGGATGTTTTACTACGTTAAAGATGCTATATAAATATAAGTTGTTGTTGTTGTGTCTGTTGTTGTAGTAGTAGTACCTGGCTCATGGTGAGGCACCTGGCCCACGGCGTCTGACCCACGCTGAAGTACCTGGCCCACGGTAAGACATCCAGCCCACAGCGAGGTATCTGGCCCACAACACCTGACCCACGGTGATATACCTAGCCCACGGCACCTGACCCACGGAGAGGTCCCTGGCCCACGGCACCTGACCCACAGTGAGACACCTGGCCCACGGCACCTGACCCACAGTGAGGTCCCTGGCCCACGGCACCTGACCCACAGTGAGACACCTGGTCCATGGCACCTGACCCACGGTGAGACACCTGGTCCACGGCACCTGACCCATGGTGAGGTCCCTAGCCCATGGCACCTGAGCCACGGTGAGGTCCCTGGCCCACGGCACCTGACCCATGGTGAGGTCCCTGGCCCACGGCACCTGACCCATGGGGAGGTCCCTAGCCCACGGCACCTGACCCACGGTGAGGTCCCTGGCCCACGGCACCTGACCCACAGTGAGACACCTGGTCCACGGCACCTGACCCACAGTGAGACACCTGGTCCATGGCACCTGACCCACGGTGAGACACGTGGTCCACGGCACCTGACCCATGGTGAGGTCCCTAGCCCACGGCACCTGAGCCACAGTGAGGTCCCTAGCCCACGGCACCTGACCCATGGTGAGGTCCCTGGCCCACGGCACCTGACCCATAGTGAGGTCCCTAGCCCACGGCACCTGACCCACAGTGAGACACCTGGTCCATGGCACCTGACCCACAATGAGACACCTGGTCCACGGCGAGGCACTGATCAAAGATTTGCTGGTGCACTGCCCGTAATTTACTGATCCACACTCACAGCGAGTCATGTAACTCACCACAGGTCAGGACTGAAAACAATTACCCTATAAGCAGCAACTTTTCAACTTTGCTGTCGCTAGGAAGCTCACCTGCTGGAAGTGCCTATCAGACATTCAGGCGCATGTTGTGCACAGTTTTCCAACTATTAATGGAAATGGCTTCTGTTGGAAGCATGAAGTTGGAAACTTGCCCCTCTGTTGTAGGGATACACAAGGATGAACCATTAACTTGGTGGCCTCTCACCTAAACTTTCTCAAGCAAAATTCCAGCTCCATCTCCTCAGCTGTGAGAGACTTCAAGACTGTAATGTAAATGCAGCATTGGCATCAACAAACAAACTACTATAGGTTTAGATAAGTGCAGTTTTCAACCTCCTTTCACCCTATTGAAAATTGTTGGTCAATTGGCCAACTGTGAGCTGAACAATACTTGTGGGCATATAAGGTAGCCAAATCTAGTGGGAGGATAGAGGATTGGGAAAACTTTAAAAGACAGCAAAAAAATAACAAAAAGATTGATTAAGAAAGGGAAGATAGATTATGAAAGTAAATTAGCAAAAAATATAAAAACAGATAGTAAGAGTTTTTATAGTTATATAAAAAGAAAAAGGGTGGCTAAAGTAAATGTTGGTCCCTTAGAGGATGAGACCGGGAAATTACTGGTGGGAAATATGGAGATGGCAAAAACACTGAATGAATATTTTGTATCAGTCTTTACAGTAGAGGACACTAAGAATATCCCAACACTGGACAAACAGGGGGCTATAGGGGGGGAGGAGCTATACATGATCAAAATCACTAAGGAAGTGGTACTCGGTAAAATAATGGGAATCAAGGCGGATAAATCACCTGGACCTGATGGCTTACATCCTAGGGTCTTGAGGGAAGTGGCGGTAGGGATTGTGGATGCATTAGTAATAATTTTCCAAAACTCCCTGGACTCAGCAAAGGTCCCGGCAGACTGGAAAACTGCTAATGTAACACCCTTATTTAAAAAGGGCAGTAGACAGAAGGCTGGAAACTATAGACCGGTTAGCCGAACATCTGTGGTAGGTAAAATTTTGGAGTCCATTATTAAGAAGACAGTGACAGGACATTTGGATAATCATAATTTAATAGGACAAAGTCAGCATGGTTTTATGAAGGGGAAGTCATGTTTGACAAATTTGCTGGAGTTCTTTGAGGAAGTAACATATAGGGTGGATAAAGGGGAACCAGTGGACGTAGTGTATTTAGACTTCCAAAAGGCATTTGACAAGGTGCCACACAAAAGATTATTGCTTAAGATAAAAAATCACGGGATTGGGGGTAATATTCTGGCATGGATAGAGGATTGACTATCTAACAGAAGGCAGAGAGTTGGGATAAATGGTTCATTCTCAGACTGGCAATCAGTAACTAGTGGTGTTCCGCAGGGGTTAGTGCTGGGTCCCCAACTCTTTACAATCTATATTAATGATTTGGAGGAGGGGACCGAGTGTAACATATCAAAGTTTGCAGATGATACTAAGATGGGAGGGAAAGTATTGAGTGAGGAGGACATAAAAAACCTGCAAGGGGACATAGACAGGCTAAGTAAGTGGGCAGAGATTTGGCAGATGGAATACAATACTGGAAAGTGTGAGGTTATGCACTTTGGCAGGAAAAATCGTAGAGCAAGTTATTATCTTAATGGCAAGAAACTGGAAAGTACTGAAGTACAAAGGGATCTGGGGGTCCTGGTGCATGAAACTCAAAAGGTTAGTATGCAGGTGCAGCAAGTGATTAAGAAGGCCAATGGAATGTTGGCTTTCATTGCTAGGGGGATAGAATATAAAAATAGGGAGGTATTGCTTCAGTTGTACAAGGTATTGGTGAGACCGCACCTGGAATACTGCATACAGTTTTGGTGTCCATACTTAAGAAAAGACATACTTGCTCTCGAGTCAGTACAAAGAAGGTTCACTCGGTTAATCCCGGGGATGAGGGGATGGACATATGAGGAGAGGTTGAGTAGATTGGGACTCTACTCATTGGAGTTCAGAAGAATGAGAGGCGATCTTATTGAAACATATAAGATTGTGAAGGGGTTGGATCGGGTGGATGCGAGGAGGATGTTCCCGATGATGGGTGAAACTAGAACTAGGGGGCATAGTCTTAGAATAAGGGGCTGCTCTTTCAAAACTGAGATGAGGAGGAACTACTTCACTCAGAGGGTGGTAGGTCCATGGAATATGCTGCCCCAAAAAGCTGTAGAAGCTACATCATTACATAAATTTAAAACAGAAATAGACAGTTTCCTAGAAGTAAAGGGAATTAAGGGTTACGGGGAGCAGGCAGGAACTTGGACATGAGTCTAGGTTCGAATCGGACATGGCCCTGTGGGTAGCGGAGCGGGCCCAGGGGCCATGTAGCCTGATCCTGCTCCTATTTCGTGTGTCTAATTCTGTTAGATTCAGGAGATGGTTCAGTGATAGTAGATTGGCGGTTAGGATCAGATCAGCCATGATCTTATTGAATGGCAGAGCAAGCTCGAGGGGCCGATTGGCCTACTCCTGCTCCTATTTCTTATGTTCTTATGTGGATTATATGATTATAATATAGCTAAATATTTGTCTGCTAATATCTCAAACAGTAATTTCTGTGCTATCATTATCAATATGACCTGGACCTGAAATATAATGAGGTCATTTCCAAATTCTCACAAAGGACAAGGCACCATACAGGAAGAGGATGGTGAAAAAGGGAAGGAAGTCCACTCTCATTATTTCTCAGATCCAGATCACATTTCATTTGATGATAGCTTACAAATTACTGTTGGTGATATTAGCAGACAAATAGTCAACATATTTGTTTGACGTTCCTCCGTGATTTGTTTTAATAAACAGGTTAGTGCCTCTATTAAAAGAGTGGACAGAGGAATATCAAATGAACGTATTAACATTCATCCGCAACACTAATTTTTAGCCTTAAAACATCAGCAGCACCTCCAAGTGGTCTTCGTGTTCTGATGACTTTGTGTTTTGCCTGAATTTGGATTTGCCTTTGAGCTGTAGATCAAATGATTCAAAATTATTTTTTCCGGTAAATATCTTTTTGGGAAGCAAGTAAAACCATGTTGGACAGTTTTTAAGAACCATCAGACTCTAAAAGCTATCCCTGTACAGCTCCAATGACAGCCTATTTTGCCCATTCTTCTACACCTAGATGCCAATCCTTTCAAGGGAAATGGATTCTTTTAAAGGCAAAAAGAGGTTCAACCCTAGTTTAAAAAAAATACATGATCAAATGGACAGTTAGGAGTCAATAAAGAAGCTATCTCTAGCTGTCAAATTTGCCTCCCCACCTCAGCAATGAGTCAGTGCCACAGCATCACGCAATGCTGCCACAGGGTACCAACTGGGGGCATCTGAGCCCAGCCTTATCTTCTCCTCATAAATGTATTTTCCAGCAGGGTCACTGGATGGCAATCAGGACCAGAAGTTCTAGTTGATTTTTTTACCCTTCTCCTCATCAATTTCAATTGAGATCTGATACCATCCTGGTCTGTACTGCTCAGTAATACTGTACAGTGGATATACCCTCTGAGCCATCAGTAGCCCCAAACCACTTTTCTAAATGGCTTTTTGTCCAAATATTTATGCTGTACTAAAGCTGCAGTTATTGGGGCTGAAATTCAGCAAACCTGGGGATGCAAAGTCACCTTTATCTGGGTGGGCGGGGTCAGAATTTGGGCAGGACCAAATTACACTCCCCTTCTCTTTAATCTGCATTGAAAATTCTACTAGAAGTTTCTTGCGGCCATCCCCTTTAAAAGAGCCAGGACTGGCCGAATAATGTCTTAAGAACATAAGGACATAAGAAATAGGAGCAGGAATAGGCCACTTGGCCCCTCGAGCCTGCTCCGCCATTCAGTAAGATCATGGCTGATATTGGGCTCAAAACCACTTCCCCGCCCGCTCCCCATAACCCTTCACTCCCTTATCTTGCAAAAATCTGTCTATCTCCACCTTAAATGTATTTAATGACCCCGCCTCCACGGCTCTCTAGGGCAGAGAATTCCACAGATTTACGACCCTCTGAGAGAAGATATTCCTCCTCATCTCAGTTCTAAAAGGGTGACCCTTTATTCTGAAACTATGCCCCCGAGTTCTAGATCTCCCCACGAGGGGAAATATCCTCTCTGCACCTACCTTGTCGAGCCCCCTCAGTATCTTATATGTTTCAATAAGATCACCTCTCATTCTTCTAAATTCCAACCTGCTCAACCTTTCTTCATAAGTCAACCCCCTCATCTCTGGAATTAACCTAGTGAATCATCTCTGAACTGCCTCCAATGCAAGCATATCCTTCCTTAAATAAAGAGACCAAAACTGTATACAGTACTCAAGGTGTGGTCTCACCAATACCCTGTACAATTGTAGCAGGACTTCCCTGCTTTTATATTCCAACCCCCTTGCAATAAAGACCAACATTCCATTTGCCTTTTTGATTACTTGCTGTACCTGCATGCTAACTTTTTGTGTTTTATGCACAAGGACCCCCAGGTCCCTCTGAACTGTAGCATTTTGTAATCTCTCTCCATTTAAATAATAATTTGTTTTTTTATTTTTCCTGCCAAAGTGGATAACCTCGCACTTTCCCACATTATACTCCATCTACCAAATGTTTTCCCACTCACTTAGCCTGTCTATATCCCTTTGCAGATTCTTTGAGTCCTCTGCACAACTTGCTTTACCACCCATCTTTGTATCATCCGCAAACTTGGCTGCATTACACTCAATCCCTTCATCCAAGTAATTAATGTAGATTGTAAATAGTTGAGGCCCCAGCACCGATCTCTGTGGCACCCCACTAGTTACCGTTTGCCAATCGGAAAATGACCCATTTACCCCGACTCTCTGCTTTCTGTTAGTTAGCCAATTCTCTATCCATGCTATATTACCCCCAACTCTGTGAGCTCTTATCTTATGCAGTAACCTTTTATGTGGCACCTTATCGAATGCCTTCTGGAAATCCAAATACACCACATCCACTGGCTCACCTTTGTCCACCCTGCTCGTTACATCCTCCAAGAACTCCAGCAAATTTGTTAAACATGATTTCCCTTTCATAAAACCATGCTGACTCTGCTTGACTGCATTATGATTTTCCAAATGCCCTGCTACTGCATCCACCAAAACTCCCACCAGTCCTTCCTGAGTTGCGCCCAAATACAATGTACGCCTGCATGAAGCAGCCATACATGCTTGGGAGGACCTGACACTAACAGAAGTGTGGCTACAAGTAATTTAGAAGGCTGGTTTCCCTGCAACAGCTGATCACAATCCGATGCTGCAGGCAAACCATCCTATTGGGAAACCAGCTATTTCTTTGAGATTTTTTTTGATCTTCAGCATGCACACCCAACTTTTTTAGGCTGTGCAATGACATCACATCAAGTTTTGTTTCCACCACCCCCGCCCCCAACCACCAGTAGACGCCCCAGCCAATGATATCGGTGCCCGCCCTCTTTATGTAAGTGTCCCTGGCCCTGGAAAGTGGTCAGGAGTGTGACTAGTGGATGGGCAGATGGTCTTCCCTGCCCAAATCCACCCCAAATAGGCTACTTGCAAAATTTCAGGGCCACAAGGCCTGTGTATGCAATTGTTCAACAAACTATAGAACAATAATCATGTCAGGAACACTTGTATCTCTTCTCTTGAAAACCTAAAGGGTAGCTATTCAGAGGGGCAGAAGGTAGAAAGTGGGGTCCCACACGGATCAGTGCTGGGACCAATGTTATTCACAATTTATATTAACGATTTAGACTTTGGAATCGAAAATACAATTTCTAAATTTGCAGATGACAACAAATTGGGGGGCATAATCAATACTGAGGAGGACGGCAACAAATTACAAGACATTAATAAACTTGCAGAATGGGTATATAATTGGCAAATGAATTTCAACATAGATAAATGTGAGGTATTATGTTTTGGTAAGAAAAATAAGGAGGTAACATATTACTTGGAAAATAAGAATCTAAATGGGGTAGAAGGGCAAAGGGATCTGGAAATACAAATACACAAATCACTAAAAGTAGCAACGCAGGTTAATAAGGCCAAAAAAAAGCAAACCAAGCAAGAGGGTTTATTTCTAGAGAGATAAGATTGAAAAGTAGAGAAGTTTTCCTAAACTTGTATCGAACCCTGGTTAGACCACACTTGGAGTACTGTGTACAGTTCTGGTCACCATATTATAAAAAGATAGAGGCACTGGAGAGGGTGCATAAAAGATTTACAAGGATGGTACCAGAAATGCGAGGTTATACCTATCAGGAAAGATGGGTCTCTTTTCTCTTGAAAAGAGAAGGCTGAGGGGAGACCTAATAGAGGTCTTAAAAATTATGAAAGGTTTTGATAGAGTGGACACAGAGAGAGTGTTTCTACTTGTGGGGAAGAGCAAAACTAGAGGGTACAAATATATACAAATAGGGAATTCAGAAGAAATTTTTACCCAGAGAGTGGTGAGAATGTGGAACTCGCTCCCACAGGCAGTGGTTGAAGCGAATATTTTGAATGCATTTAAGGGGATGCTAGACAAGCATCTGAGGGAGAAGGGAATAGAGGGTTATGCTGATCGATTTAGATGAGGAAAGATGGGAGGAGGCTCGAGTGGAGCATAAACACCGGCATGGACTGGTTGGGCCAAATGGCCTGTCTCTGTGCCGTATATCCTATGTAATCCTATGTTGTTGATCTGCTAGATTGAACTTTCAATAGACCACAATATTTGAATTATTCACGATATTGACATTTCTCACTTTTAACTACTCACCCACCCCCCACATCTCAGTATAATGTGCTGCTTGCAGTGAACCAAAGGCCAACTGTTTAGACACCCAGCAGCGTTAAGATCACATTGTTACAATGTTAAATATTTTAAATGCCATCTAGAGGAGGCTTTAGCGATGCTGTTGTAAAACAGCCTTGCCTTGGCAGCTCTAAAGGTGGTGGGTTGAATTGTGCTGAATTCCAGGGAGAGGATCATATTCAGTCTTGAAAAATGCACTTCTTTGAGCTGAGTTTGTCAGCAGCCAGTTCTCCTCTTGTTGAAACCACATAATGTGGAGCTACACAGAGGAACTGGATCCGAAACCCAGCCTCAAACTCTGTTTCTATCTACAATCTCCAAACTGCCTGATACAGACAGACCATTGTTGAAACTGATGTGGCGTTCTCCATTTCCTTGCACATTCTGTTTGCACAGCATGTACACCAGTAAATTTCATCACTGTATTCAGCCATGCAAAAAAATCAAAAATGAGGCAGGTGGAATAGTGTAATAATACAGAACATTCCTGAACTGTAGATGGACTCTACATTACCCAGAAGGCTCCTTACCTACTAGTGTAGGCTGGTTTCAAGCTTTTCAAATGGACAGAAGAATGAAGGTCTCACTGCAAGTGGAACTTGTACCTTCGTCAGTACTCCCACATCAAACATTTTCTTTAAAGCAGACACTTTATTATTGTTTTCCTCCATTTTCTGGGTGATTCTCATGTGTAACCCTATAACAGGACTACCAATAAACCAATAAAACATGGAGCCCAGTTTTTCCACTGGACTTGTGCCGGTTTCCCAGCATAACTCCAGTGGGTAGGAAGCCATTCTGTCGCCACCTAGGCCACTCAGAAGTGAAAGTGAACATTGAGTACTCCACCCTAATATAGATTGGCAAATGCAAATGATATGTTAATGATAGAAAAATGTCAAATGAAATATTTTTCATCATTAAAACCATAACAACGCTAGGAGCATTGGTGTGTTCCTCTTGTACAGTATTGAGGCGGTGGACAAAGGAATGCAGTTGATCCCTTCACCCAGAAATTTAAAGTTGGAAAAGAAATGTCTTCAGCTCCCCCAAAGTCAGCCAGCCCCTGCGGATGCAGGCAATGCTGGCAAGACTGCATTTATTGGCCATCACTAGTTGCCCTGCGAAACCCCACTATTCAAGAAAGGTGGTAGAGAGAAAACGGGGAATTACAGACCGGTAAGCCTGACATCGGTAGTGGGGAAAATGCTAGAGTCCATGATAAAAGATGTAATAGCAGAGCACTTGGAAAACAGTGACAGGTTCGGACAAAGTCAACATGGATTTACAAAAGGTAAATTGTGCTTGACTAATCTACTGGAATTTTTTGAGGATGTAACTGGTAGAATAGATAAGGGAGAACCAGTGGATGTGGTGTATTTGGACTTTCAGAAGGCTTTCGATAAGGTCCCGCATAAGAGATTAGCGTGTAAAGTTAAGGCACATGGGATTGGGGGCAAGGTATTGACTTGGATAGAGAACTGGTTGGCAGACAGAAAGCAAAGAGTTGGAATAAACGGGTTTTTTTCCGAGTGGCAGGCAGTGACTAGTGGGGTACCACAGGGATCGGTCCTTGGACCCCAGCTATTCACAATATATATTAATGATCTAGACAAGGGAACTAGATGTAATATCTCCAAATTTGCAGACGACACAAAGCTGGGTGGGCGTGTGTGCGGTGAGGAGGATGCCGAGAAACTCCAGGATGATTTGGACAGGTTGGGTGATTGGGCAGAAACATGGCAGATGCAATGTAACATGGATAAATGTGAGGTTATCCACTTTGATGGCAAAAACAGGAAGGCAGATTATTATCTGAATGGCAATAGATTGGGAGAAGGGGAAATGCAGCAAGACCTGTGTGTCCTTGTGCACCAGTCGCTGAAGGTAAGCATGCAGGTGCAGCAGGTGGTTAAGAAGGCAAATGGTATGTTGGCCTTCGTAGCGAGAGGGTTTCAGTACAGGAACAAGGATGTCTTGCTGCAGTTGTACAGGGCCTTGATGAGACCACATCTTGAGTATTGTGTGCAGTTTTGGTCGCCTTATCTGAGGAAGGATGTTCTTGCCATGGAAGGAGTTCAGCGAAGATTCACCAGGCTGATACCTGGGATGGCAGGAATGACGTATGAGGAGAGATTGGGTCAATTGGGCTTGTACTCGCTGGAGTTTAGAAGAATGAGAGGGGATCTCATTGAAACTTATAAAATTCTGACAGGACTGGACAAACTAGATGCAGGAAGGATGTTCCCGATGGTCGGGGAGTCCAGAACCAGGGGTCACAGTCTAAGGATAAGGGGTAAGCCATTTAGGACAAAAATTAGGAGGAATTTCTTCACCCAGAGAGTGGCGAACCTGTGGAATTCTCTACCACAGAAGGCAGTAGAGGCCAATTCATTAAATATATTCAAGAAGGAGTTGGATATATTTCTTAAGGCTAATGGGATCAAGGGATATGGGGATAAAGCAGGGACAGGGTACTGAATTTGGATGATCAGCCATGATCGCATTGAATGGCGAAGCAGGCTTGAGGGGCTGAATGGCCTACTCCTGCTCCTATCTTCTATGTTTCTATGTTTAAGCAGTGGTGGGCCTTCTCCCTGATGATGGTGTTAGGTAGGGAATTCCAAACTTCTGACCCAGCAATGGCGAACAAACAGCAGTATATGTTCCAAGTCAGAAATGCATATTACTTGGAGGAGAACTTGGAGGTGATGGTGTTCCCATTACATTGAATCATAGAAATATACAAAGCAGAAGGAGGCCGTTTGAACCATCATGCCTGTGTCGGCTCTTTGACAGTAGCCCTCTCCCTTGCTCTTTCCCCCATTGCTGCATTCAATCTTATTGTTAGAGGTCACAAGGAAGGGAGGTACTGTTGAAGTTGGAGATGCCACCTTTTGGATAAGATGTTAAACCGAGGCCCCGTCTGCTCTCTCAGGTGGACATAAAAGATCCCATGGCACTATTTTGAAGAAAAGCAGGGGAGTTATCCCTGGTATCCTGGCCAATATTTATCCCTCAACCAACATAACAAAAAACAGATTATCAGGTCATTAGCACATTGCCATTTGTGGGACCTTGCTGTGCGCAAATTGGCTGCCGCGTTTCCCACATTACCTCAGTGACTCCAGTTCAAAAGTAAAAGCGCTTTACGACGTTCGGTGGTCGTGAAAGGCGCTATATAAATCGAAGTCTTTCTTCCTTTCTTTAACCTGCAGCAGAATAACCTGACAACACTCATCGCCAAGGTTTATACATGAATAATGACTTCTTGAGTGAGGTAGCGTTGGGCATCTGACAACCGTAGAACAGTGCCCCGGCAAGGTGTTAACACTTTCAGGAGTGGGGGGGGTGGAGCGCGGAGAGAACAGTGGAACTAAATCCAACCCTGTCATTCCAGTTTGACTGTTGTACTCTTTCTATGTGAAATAAGACTCCAGCTATCTCAATCCAGTACATGCAGATCCACAACAAAAAGTTGTTCATAATATAGGTTTTATTGTTAATCTCATTCAAATAGAATGGTTGGTGTGGGAAACAGAGCTGTCACACTCGGGCAGTATGGGATTTTCTGAAGCATGGGTTAAGGCACATTGTTAGAGCAAAGTAGAAGACGCTTTTCTCTATTTAGCCCAAACTATTACCTGATCTCAGAGGTAATAGACAATGTTGAAATTGAGTACAAAAAATAAAAAATGTTTTGTTCATAGACACCCCTCACCTTTGAGGAGCACATAATTCAACAAAATATGACAATTTTAACCATTGTAAAGCTACTGTAGCTTTGGTTTTGTTCCTCCCCCTCTTTTGCCAACTCCCCCAGACACATGCTCATCGTGTAGCACTCTTTAAACAATCAGGTTATTTTTGCTGCCAATTTGAACTTATTTTTATTTTTCTTCCTCTCTTTAGGTCTCTCTAAACATGCTTCACAGGTGCTGCAATTATAGGGCGACTAAATGGCAATGCATGTACACATAGCCCTTTTGCCTTTTCACATAGATGACAACATTAAAAAACTGAGTTGCAGCAGCACGTCCAAACATGAAGTGGTTCAATTTGAGCTAAATTGGATTATTTGTGAATATGTCCCTCTTGTACCAATTGAAGGCTCTGTGATTTTGCAGCTTAATTCAGCACGCAGCCCTGGTGTTCAGGGATCATCAAGTGTTCAGGCTGAGAAAACCCTTAATGGTATGCAGAAGTTGTCAGTGTTTGTCAGAGTCTGCAAGGCTGCACTAAAATACTACATAAACAGAATATGTTATTGCATATTCATTTTATTCTTAGTCATAAAAGCATTTCTCTTCATCATGTTCTTGATAAATATTTCAACTTTTGTGACTATTGCATCTCTGTTTTGGCAATTTTTTGCTTATTGTCTTTTTTGACAGGCAAAGTGGAAGCATCATTGCAAATGATTTCACTGTGTATAATAATAATCAAAACCTTTCACTCCTCCCAATACAATTCAAACTATATTAGCGTGGAGGGCTTGTAAACTTCTGTCAATTTAAATAATATTGATGGGGTAGAATTAATCCCAGTTGTACTTGCCTTATGGCAACAACAATAAAATTAAGTGAACAGACTTCAGCATCATGCACCGTAAAGTAAATGAGGCCGTTTCACAAATGATGTTCATTCACCACACCTTATGTTAGCTACTGCCACTGGCACAGTTTTCACATTGCTGGCTTGTATGGACCTCCCCCAACCATCGGGGAAGATCTACAGTCCGTAATTCAAAGTTGCAATTCGCAACCTTTCAACAGGTACATATATACGAGCTTGCTCATCCATGGCCGTATCTGTTACTACTCATGCCCTGGAATCAACTGGGCAGATTCCATTGCATCAGCAGCCAAGAAACAATCGTTTCTATTTGAAACCATTCTGTGTAATGTAACTATAACATAAGCCTGGGATTTCCGGCACATTCTGCCCACCTTTGGGCAATAATCAGGCATCTGGGAATGGAAAATCGATGAAACTGGCACCCTACCGAATCTTACAAAAGTTTCACCCCAACGCAGTTTTCGACGGGTGGGACCAGTGGCAGTGGAAGTGCCCACCTCAAACAAGCAACCTTCCTGCCATTCTATTGTGCAAAATGTCAGATGTTAATCTTGACCATGTGAGTTGCTAGGCGGTACTAAATATAGTGGAGGTCATAGAAGGACACGGTGATAAGGTAAATGTATTTTGGTCACCTCTTCAATTTTTTTTCTACTAACCCTTAGGTTCCTATGAACTTCTTTGCCCATTGTTGTACATAATGTCCCAATTTACAACAACAACAACAACTTGAATTTATATAGCACCTTTAACGTAGTAAAATGTCCCAAGGTGCTGCACAGGAGTATTTTAAGACAAAAAAATGACACTGAGCCACATAAGGATAAATTAGGGCAGATGACCAAAAGCTTGGTCAAAGAGGTAGGTTTTAAGGAGCATCTTAATGGAGGAAAGAGAGGTAGCGAGGCGGAGAGGTTCAGGCAGGGAATTCCAGAGCTTAGGACCTAGGTAACAAGGCACGACCACCAAAGGTTGAGCGATTATAATCAGGGATGCTCACGATGGCAGAATTAGAGCGGCGCAGATAACTGTGGGGGTGGGGGGGGCGCTGAAGGAGAATACAGAGATAGGAAGGGACGAGGCCATGGAGGGACTTGAAAACAAGGATGAGAATTTTGAAATCGAGGCGTTGCTTAACTGGGAGCCAATGTAGGTCAGCGAGCACAGGGGTGATGGGCAAACGGGACATGGTGCGTTAGGACATGGGCAGCCGAGTTTTGGGTCAACTCAAGTTTACGTAGGATGGAATGTGGGAGGCCAGCCAGGAGTGCGTTGGAATAGTCAAGTCTAGAGGTAGCGTGTAAAGTTAAAGCACATGGGATTGGGGGTAAGGTACTGACTTGGATAGAGAACTGGTGGGCAGACAAGAAGCAAAGAGTTGGAATAAACGGGTCTTTTTCTGAGTGGCAGGCAGTGACTAGTAGGTTACCACAGGGATCGGTCCTAGGACCCCAGCTATTCACAATATATATTAATGATCTAGACGAGGGAAGTAGATGTAATATCTCCAAGTTTGCAGACGACACAAAGCTGGGTGGGCATGTGTGCTGTGAGGAGAATGCCAAGAAACTCCAGTATGATTTGGGCAGTTTGGGTGATTGGGCAGATGCATGGCAGATGCAGTATAATGTGGATAAATGCGAGGTTATCCACTTTGGTGGCAAAAACAGGAAGGCGGATTATTATCTGAACAGCAATAGATTGGGAGAAGCGGAAGTGCAACGAAACCTGGGTGTCCTTGTGCACCAGTTGTTGAAGGTAAGCATGCAGGTGCAGCAGACGGTTAAGAAGGCAAATGGTATGTTGGCCTTCATAGCGAGAGGATTCGAGTACAGGAGCAAGGATGTCTTGCTGCAGTTGTACAGGGTCTTGGTGAGACCACACCTGAGTATTGTGTGCCGTTTTGGTCGCCTTATCTGAGGAAGGATGTTCTTGCCATGGAGGGAGTACAGCGAAGATTCACCAGACTGATACCTGGGATGGCAGGAATGACGTATGAGGAGAGATTGGGTCGATTAGGCTTATATTCGCTGGAGTTTAGAAGAATGAGAGGAGATCTCATTGAAACTTATAAAATTCTAACAGGACTAGACAGATTAGATGCAGGAAGGATATTCCCGATGGCAGGGGAGTCCAGAACCAGGGATCACAGTCTAAAGATAAGGGGTAAGCCATTTAGGACAGAGATGAGGAGGAATTTCTTCACCCAGAGAGTGGTGAACTTGTGGAATTCTCTACCACAAAAGGCAGTTGAGGCCAATTCATTAAATATATTCAAGAAGGAATTAGATGTATTTCTTAAGGCTAAAGGAATCAAGGGATATGGGGAGAAAGCAGGGACAGGGTACTGAATTTGGTTGATCAGCCATGATCTCATTAAATGGCGGAGCAGGCTCAAGGGGCCGAATGGCCTACTCCTGCTCCTATCTTCTATGTTTCTATGTAACAAAGGCATGGATGAGGGTTTCAGCAGCAGATGTGTTGAGGCAAGGGCGGAGACGGGCGATGTTACAGAGGTGGAAATAGGTGGTCTTTTTTGTTATGCTGTGGATATGTGGTCGGAAGCTCATTTCAGGGTCAAATATGACACCAAGGTTGCGAACTGTGTGGGTAAGCCTCAGACAGATGTTAGGGAGAGGGATGGAGTCAGTGGCAGGGACCAAAGACAATGGCTTCAGTCTTCCCAATATTTAGTTGGAGAAAATTTTTGCTCATCCAGAACTGTGTGTCGGACAAGCAGTCTGACAATTTAGAGACCGTGGAGGGGTCGAGTGACGTGGTGGTGAGGTAGAGCTGGGTGTCGTCAGCTTATATGTGGAAACTGACGCTGTATTTTCTGCAGGTGATTTACTGATGTAAGGATCGCCTATCTGATGTGTTTGGAAGAACACAACCAATCAGGCATCAGGAGAGATGCTCTGTGCCCATCTGTTGGTACCTGGGCTAACATATCCACCGTAACAGTCAGCTGTGGCCTGAAACTTGGCTCCACCTCCTTGCAAAAATGCTGCAATGCTGACCTACAGGGTTGGAGCCTTGGGCTGGCACAGAGGGCAACCCTCCTCTTAATCACCTTATGCAGCATCACCTCTGGAACAGTTCAGGCACCTCTTTTCTTGCCCTGATGGTGGATGGGGTGCCAATCAAGTGGGTTGCTTTGTCCTGGATGGTGTCAAGATTCTTGAGTGTTGTTGGAGCTGCACTTATCCAGGCAAGTGGAGAGTTTGCCATCACACTCCTGACTTGTGCCTTGTAGATGGTGGAAAGGTTTGGGAAGCCAGGAGGTGTGTCACTCGCTGCAGAATACCCAGCCTCTGACCTGCTGTTGTAGCCATAGTATTTATGTGGCTGGCCCAGTTAAGTTTCTGGTCAATGGTGCCCCCCAGGATGTTGTTGGTGGGGGATTCGATGATGGTAATACCATTAAATGACGAGGGGAGGTGGTTAGACTTTCTTTTGTTGGAGATGGTCAGTGTTTTGCATTTGTGTGGTGCGAATGTTACTTGCCACTTATCAGCCCAAGCCTGAATGTTGTCCAGGTCTTGCTGCGTGCAGGCACGGAGTACTTCATTATCTGAGGAGCTGCGAATGGAACTGAACACTGTGCAATCATCTGTGAACATCCCCACTTCTGACCTTATGATGGGGGGAAGATCATTGGTGAAGCAGCTGAAATGGTTGGGCCTAGGACACTGCCCTGAGGAACTCCTGCAGCGATGTCCTGGGTCTGAGATGATTGGCCTCCAACCACCACAACCATCTTCCTTTGTGCTAGGTATGACTCCAGCCATTGGAGAGTTTTCCCTGATTCCTATTGACTTCAATTTTACTAGGGCTCCTTGATGCCATGCTCGGTCAAATGCTGCCTTGATGTCAAGGGCAGTCACCCTCACCTCACCTCTGTAATTCAGCTCTTTTGTCCATGTTTGGACCAAGGCTGTAATGAGGTCTAGAGCTGTGTTGTCCTGGCGGAACCCAAACTGAGCATCAGTGAGCAGGTTATTGGTGAGTAAATGCTGTTTGATCGCACTGTCGACGACTCCTTCCATCACTTTGATGAGTGAGAGTAGACTGATGGGGCAGTAATTGGCCGGATTGGATTTGTCTTGCTTTATGTGGACAGGACATACCTGGGCAATTTTCCACATTGTCGGGTAGATGCCAGTGTTGTAGATGTACTGGAACAGCTTGACTAGAGATGCAGCTAGTTCTAGAGCACAAGTCTTAAGCACGACAGCTGGGATGTTGTTCGGGCCCATAGCCTTTTCTGTATCCTGTGCGTTCAGCTGTTTCTTGATATCACCTGGAATTAATCGAATTGGCTGAAGACTAGCTTCTGTGATGGTGGGGACCTCAGGAGGAGGCCGACATGGATCATCCACACGGCACTTCTGGCTGAAGATAGTTGCAAACGCTTCAGCCTTGTCTTTTACACTCACGTGTTGGGCTCTGCTATCATTGAGGATGGGGATGTTCATGGAGCCTCTTCCTCCCGGTAGTTGTTTGATTGTCCACCACCATTCACAACTGGATGTGGCAGGACTGCAGAGCTTTGATTGATCCGTTGGTTGTAGAACCACTTAGCTGTCTATAGCGTGATGCTTACGTTGTTTAGCATGCATGTAGTCCTGTGTTGTAGCTTCACTAGGTTGGAACTTCATTTTTAGGTACGCCTGGTGCTGCTTCTGGCATGCTCTTCTACACTCCTCATTGAACCAGGCTTGGTCGCCTGGCTTGATGGTGTAGTGCCACACAACACGAATGAGGGTGTCCTTATTGTGAAAATGGGACATCGTCTCCACCAGGATTGTATAGCAGTCACTCCTATGAACACTGTCATGGACAGATACTTCTGCAATTGCTGAAGACGAGGTCAAGTAGATTTTTCCCTCATTCACTCACCACCTATCACAAGCCAGCTATGTCCTTTAGCGCTCAGCCAGTAGTGGCCCTATACTCTCTGGAGTTTAGAAGAATGAAAGGTGATCTCATTGAAACAAATAAGATTCTGAGAGGCTGTTTCCCCTGGCTGGAGAGTCTAGAACAAGGGGGCATAGTCTCAAGATAAGAGGTCGGCCATTTAGGACTGAGATGAGGAGAAATATCTTCACTCAGAGGGTTGTGAATTTTTGGAATTCTCTATCCCAGAGGGATGTGGATGCTCAGTCGATGAGTATATTCAAGGCTGAGAGCGAAAGATTTTTGGACTCTTAAGGGAATCAAGGGATAGGGGTATCGGGCGGGAAAGTGCAATTGAGGTTGAAGATCAGCCATGATCTTATTGAATGATGAAGCAGGCTCGAGGGGTCGTAAGGACTACTCCTTCTCCTATTTCTTATGTTCTTACGGTGTTACCGAGTCACTCTTGGTGATGGACATTGAAGTCTCCCACCCAGAGTAAATGCTGTGCCCTTGCTACCCTCAAGGCTTCTTCCAAGTGGTGATCAACAAGGAGCAGTACTGATTCATCAGCTGAGGGAGGGCGGTAGGTGGTAATCAGCAGGTTTCCTTGCCCATGCTTGACCTGAAGCCATGAGGCTTCATGGGGTCCAGAGTCAATGTTGAGGACTCCCAGGGCCACTCCTTCCCAACTGTATACCACTGTGCCGCCACCTCTGGCGGATCTGTCCTGCCGGTGGGGCAGAACATACCCAGGAATGGTGATGGAGGAGTCTGGGACATTGACTGAAAGGTATGATTCTGTGAGTATGACTATGTCAGGCTGTTGCTTGACTAATCTGTGGAACAGCTCTCTCAATTTTGGCACAAGTCCCCAGATGTTAGTGAGGAGGACTTTGTAGGGTCGACTGGGCTGGGTGTACCGTTGTCATGTCCGATGCCTAGGTTGATGCCGGGTGGTCCTTGTATATTTTTTTGTAGCGGTTTGATGCAACTCAGTGGCTTGCTAGGCCACTTCAGAGGGAAGTTAAGAATTAACATTGCGGTGGGTCTAGAGTCACATATAGGCCTGACCGGGTAAGGATGGCAGGTTTCCTTTTCTAAAGGGCATCAGTGAACCAGTTGATCTTTACAATAATCCAATACTAGCTTTTCATTGCAGATTTATTTAATTAACTGAAATCATATTCACTAATTGTCCTGGTGGGATTTTAACTCTTGTCTCTGGGTTATTAGTCCAGGCCTCTGGATTACTTGGCTAATAACATAACGACTATGCTGCCGTACCCGAGGAACATAACCACTGTGCTACCATAATGCATAAGAGATTCACTAAGATGATGCCAGTGATGAGAAGCTATAGTTATGAGGAGGAACCAAAGAAGATTAAGAGATCTAATAACAGTGTTTAAAAAAATTATACTGTACCATTATCAGATCTCCAGTGCAATAGTTTCTCCTGCTTTACCCTACATTTAACTGGTGTAATTAGAGGGATTGATTTAATTTAAATCCAATTAATTAAAGGGGATACTAGCATCTAAAATCGGGTAGAGGGTGTCCATAACTAACAATAAAAAGTTTAATTAATTACATAGAATGGAGCAGGTGATGTGTTACTGTTGCGAGATGTGGGAGCCGGTAGACCCCATTGAGGCTCACGGTGATTACATCTGTGACAAGTGTCTGCTGCTACAGGATCTCCAGCTCCTTGTTGATGAGCTGGAGTCTGAGCTTCAGACACTGCGACACATCAGGGAGGGGGAGAAGTACCTGGACTCAGTGTACCAGAAGGTGGTCACACCTATGAAGTTAATTAGTTCAGATGTAGCCCATGGCCAGGGTCAGGACGGTGTGACTACGAGCGAGGCAGGTACGGGGATCCAGGAGGTAGTGTTGGAGGAGCCGCAGCCCTTGCTCTTGGCCAACAGGTTCGAGGTTCTTACTCCCTGTGTGGACAGGAGCAGGGACTGCAGGGAGGATGAGCAACCTGGCCACAGCACCGTGGAACGGGGGGCCATTCAAGAGGGGGGAGTAAATAGAAATGTTGTAGTGGTAGGGGATAGTATTATTAGAGGGATAGATAGAGTTCTCTGCAGCCAAGAGCAAGAGTCCCGTAGGCTGTGTTGCCTACCCGGTGCCAGGGTTAAGGACATCTCCTCTGGGCTGGAAAGAAACTTGCAGTGGGAGGGGGTGGATCCAGTCGTCGTGGTCCATGTTGGTACAAACGACGTAGATAGGACTAGGAAGCCGGTTCTGTTAAAGGAGTATGAGCAGCTAGGGGTCAAATTAAAAAAAGAGAACCTCAAGGGTAATAATCTCTGGATTATTACCTGAGCCATGAGCGAATTTGGCTAGGACAAATAAAATTAGAGAGTTAAATGCGTGGCTCAAAGACTGGTGTGGGAGAAATGGGTTTTGCTTCCTGGGACACTGGCACCAGTACTGGGGCAGGAGGGAGCTGTTCCGTTGGGACGGGCTTCACTTGGCCAGTGCTGGGACTAGAGTCCTGGCGGATCATATAACTAGGGCTGTAGAGAGGGCTTTAAACTAACTAGTGGGGGGGAGGTTCCTAGAAAGCAAATAATAAAAATGACAACAGAGAAGGTCATAGACTTAGGTAGCAGTGGGGAAATTAAAAACCAGAGTGTGTCAGGAAGGGGCAGAAGGTATGGAGTAAAAGGTAAAGTAATAAAAAGGGCAAAAGCAGGAACTAAGTGTCACAAAACATATTTGAAAGTTCTCTATTTGAATGCACGTAGCATTCATAACAAAATAGACGAGTTAATGGCACAAATAACTAAATATGGGTATGATCTTGTGGCCATTACAGAAACATGGCTGCAAGGTGACAATGCCTGGGAATTAAACATACCAGGTTATTTAACGATCAGGAAGGACAGGCAGGAAGGAAGGGGAGGTGGGGTGGCTATGTTAATAAAGGAAGGAATCACTGTAATACAGAGAAATGATATTGGGTCAAAAGATCAGGATAATGAAACAGTTTGGGTGGAGATAAGGAATAATAAGGGAAAAAAACACTAGTGGGCGTCGTCTATAGGCCTCCGAACAGTTGCAACTCGGTTGGACGGAGTATCAATCAGGAAATAGTTGAGGCTTGTAATAAGGGATTTTAACTATCATATTAATTGGACAAATCAAATTGGGCAGGGCTGCCTTGAGGATGAGTTCATTGAGTGTATTAGGGATGGGTTTCTTGAGCAGTATGTAACTGAACCGACCAGGGGGCAAGCAACCTTAGATCTGGTCCTTTGTAACGAGACAGGATTAATTAAAAATGTCCTAGTAAAGGATCCCCTTGGAATGAGTGACCATAACATGGTTGAATTCCATATTCAATTAGAGGGTGAGAAGGTTGGATCTTAAACAAGCGTGCTAAGCTTGAATAAAGGATACTATGAAGGTATGAGAGCGGAATTGAGTAGAGTGGATTGGGAAAATAGATTAAAGGGTAAGACGATACATGATCAGTGGTGTACATTTAAGGAGTTATTTTACAACTTCCAAAAAATATATATTCCACTGAAAAGAAAAGGGTGTAAAAGAAAAGACAGCCATCCGTGGCTAAGTAAAGAAATTAAGGATAGTATTCGACTAAAAACAAGGGCATATAAGGTAGCCAAATCTAGTGGGAGGATAGAGGATTGGGAAAACTTTAAAAGACAGCAAAAAATAACAAAAAGATTGATTAAGAAAGGGAAGATAGATTATGAAAGTAAATTGGCAAAAAATATAAAAACAGATAGTAAGAGTTTTTATAGTTATATAAAAAGAAAAAGGGTGGCTAAAGTAAATGTTGGTCCCTTAGAGGATGAGACCGGGAAATTAATGGTGGGAAATATGGAGATGGCAAAAACACTGAATGAGTATTTTGTATCAGTCTTTACAGTAGAGGACACTAAGAATATCCCAACACTGGACAAACAGGGGGCTATAGGGGGGGAGGAGCTAAACACGATTATAATCACTAAGGAAGTGGTACTCGGTAAAATAATGGGACTCAAGGCAGATAAATCACCTGGACCTGATGGCTTACATCCTAGGGTCTTGAGGGAAGTGGCGGTAGGGATTGTGGGTGCATTGGTAATAATTTTCCAAAACTCCCTGGACTCAGCAGAGGTCCCGGCAGACTGGAAAACTGCTAATGTAACACCCTTATTTAAAAAGGGCAGTAGACAGAAGGCTGGAAACTATAGACCGGTTAGCCTAACATCTGTGGTAGGTAAAATGTTGGAGTCCATTATTAAGAAGACAGTAACAGGACATTTGGATAATCATAATTTAATAGGACAAAGTCAGCATGGTTTTATGAAGGGGAAGTCATGTTTGACAAATTTGCTGGAGTTCTTTGAGGAAGTAACATATAGGGTGGATAAAGGGGAACCAGTGGACGTAGTGTATTTAGACTTCCAAAAGGCATTTGACAAGGTGCCACACAAAAGATTATTGCTTAAGATAAAAAATCACAGGATTGGGGGTAATATTCTGGCATGGATAGAGGATTGACTATCTAACAGAAGGCAGAGAGTTGGGATAAATGGTTCATTCTCAGACTGGCAATCAGTAACTAGTGGTGTTCCGCAGGGGTCAGTGCTGGGTCCCCAACTCTTTACAATCTATATTAACGATTTGGAGGAGGGGACCGAGTGTAACATATCAAAATTTGCAGATGATACTAAGATGGGAGGGAAAGTAGTAAGTGAGGAGGACATAAAAAACCTGCAAGGGGACATAGACAGGCTAAGTAAGTGGGCAGAGATTTGGCAGATGGAATACAATACTGGAAAGTGTGAGGTTATGCACTTTGGCAGGAAAAATCGTAGAGCAAGTTATTATCTTAATGGCAAGAAACTGGAAAGTACTGAAGTACAAAGGGATCTGGGGGTCCTGGTGCACGAAACTCAAAAGGTTAGTATGCAGGTGCAGCAAGTGATTAAGAAGGCCAATGGAATGTTGGCTTTCATTGCTAGGGGGATAGAATATAAAAATAGGGAGGTATTGCTTCAGTTGTACAAGGTATTGGTGAGACCGCACCTGGAATACTGCATACAGTTTTGGTGTCCATACTTAAGAAAAGACATACTTGCTCTCGAGTCAGTACAAAGAAGGTTCACTCGGTTAATCCCGGGGATGAGGGGATGGACATATGAGGAGAGGTTGAGTAGATTGGGACTCTACTCATTGGAGTTCAGAAGAATGAGAGGCGATCTTATTGAAACATATAAGATTGTGAAGGGGTTGGATCGGGTGGATGCGGGGAGGATGTTCCCGATGATGGGTGAAACTAGAACTAGGGGGCATAGTCTTAGAATAAGGGGCTGCTCTTTCAAAACTGAGATGAGGAGGAACTACTTCACTCAGAGGGTGGCAGGTCCATGGAATATGCTGCCCCAAAAAGCTGTAGAAGCTACATCATTACATAAATTTAAAACAGAAATAGACAGTTTCCTAGAAGTAAAGGGAATTAAGGGTTACGGGGAGCGGGCAGAAATTTGGACATGAGTCTAGGTTCGGATCGGTCATGGCCCTGTGGGTAGCGGAGTGGGCCCAGGGGCCGTGTAGCCTGATCCTGCTCCTATTTCATGTGTCTAATTCTGTTAGATTCAGGAGATAGTTCTGTGATAGTAGATTGGCGGTTAGGATCAGATCAGCCATGATGTTATTGAATGGCGGAGCAGGCTCGAGGGGCCGATTGGCCTACTCCTGCTCCTATTTCTTATGTTCTTATGTTCTAAAGCAGGAGAAACTATTGCACTGGTTAGTGAGTTGGAAATGAGAGAACATAAATATAGGATCATTATCAAAAGAATGAAGGAAGAGATTAGGAGAATTTGTTTTTACATAGAGTATTATTAGGACATGGAATACCGTATCAGTAACAGTGGTGGAAGTAGGATCCACAATAGCTTTTAAAAGCAAAATGGATAAATATTCTAAAAAAGAAAATGTTATGTAGTGCCTTTTACATCCTCAGGATGTCCTAAAGTGCTTCATAGCCAATGACGTACAGTTACTTCACAATATAGGCAGCCAATTTGTGCACAGTAAGGTCCCACACACTGTATTGAGATAAATAACCAGATCATCTGTTTTGGAGGTGCTGGTTGAAGGATAAATATTGACCAGGACACCACCTCTGTCCTTCAAATGGTGCCAAAGGATCTTTTACATCCACTTGAGAGGATAGACAGGATCTCAGTTTAACATCTCAGCCTGGAAATTCAGTATAGCCACGTTTGGGGCGCTACAGCATGGCGTTCGCTAACTTTTGCACCCGGTGCAACTTAGCGCCACCTTCGCCGATATTCAGTTGCATCGCCCCAAGAGGTTGCTGCTGCGCTAAAGCAGGCGATGCACGACTATCATTAGGCGCTAAGCCGGCGATCCGGGGCGCAAACACCGAAGGTGGGCGCAGCGCAGGTGCGGCGAGTTGCTCATTGAGGGCAGACAGTCAGGCGCTGGTCAGCACTTAAAGGGGGAGGGTGGAATTGTTTGGCTGCCACGCCCTGCACACTGCAGCCCTAAGGCAAGGCCTGAACACTGCTTCTGAAACTGCTCCACGCCCAGGAGAATGGAGAAGGCCAGGGAGAGAGCGCAGCGCTTCGGCGAGGGTGACCTGAGGCTGCTGGTTGCCGCAGTGAACCGCAGGCGCCATATCCTCTTCCCTGAGGGTGGCAGGAGGCCGCTGCCCGCCGAATATCGGAAAGCATGGAGGGAGGTGGCAAACAGGGTCACGTCCAACAGCATGGTTGGCAGGACACCAACCCAATGCTGGAAAAAATTCAACGACCTCACTCGGGTTGTCAGGGTGAGTACCCTTTCCAGTATCCTCCTCATCCCTGCATGTACACCTCACTTTATGGCCAAAGGGGCCTGAAAGCCCTAATGACCAGCCCTCATCCAGCAGCTATGGGACTGTCATGAAAAGCACTTGCACATTCAGGACTTTAGACACTGTCAGGGCTATTCGAACATGGGAGGCAGTGCAGGCGAGATCAGGGCTTGACACTGTAATGGCTATTCGACCATGGGAGGCAGCGCAGACAAGATCAGGGCTTGACACTGTCAGGGCTATTCAACCATGGGAGGCAGTGCGGGCAAGGTCAGTGCTTGGCACTGTACTTAGAGGCCGTCCTTTCTCTTGCAGGGCAAGCTGGCGCATAACAGAAGACAGCAGCGACAGACCGGGGGAGGCCGTCCTGACCTGAAACAGCTGAGCGACCTCGAGCAGCGAGTGGAGCGGATCATGTCAGGCCGGCTGAGTGGCCCCATCGCCACTGGAGATGCTGACCCTGTTCTGGGCACCAATGGTAAGGTCATCACCTTTTTGACCTCTCTCTTTCCACTTACGCCTCACACCAGCATCCTTTGCCACTATCGAACCAATGCAGTGCACAGCAGCACTCATGCCTCCCTCGCTGCCGCCCTGTCCTCACTCTAAAGCAACTCTTGTGCCTCCCTGCTTTCAGATGGTGACTCGCCAGGTGAGGAGGCAGCACCTCAAGCTGGCACTGTGTCCGAGTCAGACATAGAGGAGGAGGAAGCCGGCCCATAAGGGACACCCTCAGACGAGGCAGCCCATGGCCATGATGGTGACATGTCTTCCCTGGAGGGGATCAGGGGGGGGAAGGGTCGGAGGAGAGTGAAGCTCCGGGGACCAGCAGGCTGCAGCAACGCGGGAGGGGTGGGGAAGCTTGGCGGCCTTCTCCCCGGAGGGTGAATGCGGCCTCCAGTCCTGCTACGGTGAGCGCAGAGGAGGTGCGGCTCCTAGCGGAAATGGCCGCCCAGGCTGAGCGCAGGCACACTGAGCTCATGGCTGCAGTGGCAAGGATGCCTGACTCCATAGAGTCACTGGCAAGGAGTGTGCAGGAATTTGGGGCAGCACAGGCCAGGAGTCTGCAACAATTCAGTGCAGCACAGGCCAGGAGTCTGCAGGACTTCACGGCAGCACAGGCTAGGAGTCAGCAGGACTTCGCTGCATCACAGGCGGCTTCTAGCCAAGTGCTCAGTCGTGCCGTGCATTCACTGGCTGGTGTCATGCAGACACAGACCAGGGCCACACTGGCACTAACTGCTGCCACCCTCGCTGGATCGGCCAGGTATCGCCGGGACACTCACCGCGCCGCAGCAGCCCAGCAGTCTGTGCTTCAGCAGATTGCTGCGCATGCTGCAGTGCTGGCCCGTGTGAGCGCCAATGTATCAGCCAACCAGGGAGTGCCTGTGATCTGTCAGGTTGGCAGCATTCCTGCAGCCAACACTGTCACTCCTCCATTGCAGCTGCCACCAGCCGTTGGACAGACTGATGCCACCCAAGCAGAGTTGGAGCAGTCAGCAGCCGGCCCCTCCAGACCCAGAGCTGGTCCAGGCCCAGAGCTGGTCCAGGCCGACCCCCAAGGGCATCTGCCGTCTCACCATCTGACCTTCAGCAGCCTTCCCCCAGCCTTGCTGCAGCCACTGGGGTCCCATTGAGGAGGAGCTGCAGGGCGGGTAGGGGCCAGTCACGGAAGCGAGACAGATCATCCTCACGGGAAAAAGTAGAAGGTGTGGCCAAATGTTTTGTTTTATTTATAAAGGCCGAGACTGCTGTATTTGTTTTAGATATAAAGGCCGAGACTGCTGTATTTGTTTTAGATATAAAGGCCGAGACTGGTATATTTCTTTTATATTTAAAGGCCGAGACTGGTATATCTGTTTTATTTATAAAGGCCGAGACTGGTGCATTTGTGTTTTTGCGGGGGGTTTCTCTCCATTAGTTTGTCATGTGGGAAGGGCACAGAGGTATCACAGTAAAAAAAATTCTTAAATCGCACTGTCCATGTTTTCTTTTGGAAGTCCTGGTTGCCCTGCTCGGCTGAGGGCTTGTGGAACGGCTACATTCATCTTCTGCAATTGGCACAAGCCATTCCCTGAGAGGGGGCCTAGAACCGAGTTGCAATAAGCCGCCGACGGGCGACCCTTGCACTTTTTGCCTCCCTCCCGTGCTGTTCCTCCTCCTCCTCCTCTGGTGGTCCTCCAATGTCTGCTGGCAGTGGCTGAGTCCTGCGGATAGCCAGGTTGTGCAGCATGCAGCACATGACAATGAAATGGGAGACTCGCTCAGGCGAGTACTGTAGGGCTCCCCCGGAACGATCCAGACAGCAGAATCGTTGCTTCAGCACACCGATTGCTCAGTGATGTTCCTAGTTGCTTGATGGCTGTCATTGTATTGCTCTTCAGCAGGGGTGCTGGGCGCACGGAGCGGGGTCATCAGCCAGGTGCACAAAGGATAGCCTTTGTCCCCGAGAAGCCATCCTCATGGGTGAGGCTGGGCCGCGAACATGTCTGCCACAGAAGTCTGGCGCAGGATGAAGGCATCGTGGCTGTTGCCTGGAAAGCGGACATTAACAGCTAGGATGAGCTGCCTGTGGTCACACACCAACTGCACGTTGAGCCCTTCGGTTGCGGTAATCCTCGGCATTCTCTAGAGGTGCCCGCAAAGCCACATGTGTGCAGTCAATGGCGCCCTGCACCATGGGGAAGCCTGCTAATACTGCAAAGCCCATTGCACGCTCTTGCTGCTTGTCCACGGTCATGGGGAAGGAGATGAACTGACATCTCCTTCTGAAAAGGGCATTGGTCACCTGGCAGATACAGCAATGTACCGCGAACTGGGAGACGTTGGAAATGTCCCCAGTAGCGGATTGGAAGGAGCCAGTGGCATAGAAGTTGAGAGCCACCGTCACCTTCACTGCCACCGACAGAGACGTCCTGCTCCTCAGCTGTGGCTGCAGATCTCCGCGAAGCAGGTGGCAGATCTCAGTGACCACCGCCCTTCTGAATCGCAGCCTCCGAACACACTGCTCCTCAGACATGTTCAGATATGAGAACTGCTGCCGGTATACCCTGGGTGGGTAAGGCCTCTTTTGCCGACACCTGTTGGCCCTTCTCCGTCTGGCCATGACTGGCACTCTCTCACGGCGTCTCTGAGCCCTTTGAATGCAATGGAGAAGCCCAACGTTTCCACCCATTGCAGCCCCCATTATATGTTTCCAATCAATGCTATGACACTGAAGTTAAAGACAAGTGCAAAGCTCTGGCCTGAAGCCACAAGTACCTGTGCAAGTGTTAAGCCAAACCAGAAAGTTCTCTACCTTTGTCTCTCCAAATATCCGTCTCTCACAAAGAAGGAGTGGAGCAAAATGGCTGCCATTTATACTGCAGGAGGTGTCCCCTTTAATTAGCGCCCCCCGCGCCCCGCAGCGACTGGAAACCGTTCCCCTCTACCAGTTGCAGGGGGCGCCAGGCGCACAATAGGCCGGCGCCAATGAATTTCCAGTTCGGGGTGCACAAAGGGCGTTGCACCATGAAATGACGTCAGGATCTGCGCACGCAGCTGAGAGCGCGCAAAGGTTTTGTGCCGCCGCTAAATCTTAACTGAATTTTGCGAGAGGCGCTAGCCGCTTAGCGCCCCACTTCTCCTCTTCCTAAGGCGCTAGCGGCTGGCGCAAACAACTGAATTTTAAGGCCCTCATCTTTGACAGTGCAGCACTGAAGTGTCAGCCTAGATTATGTGCTCAAGTCACTGGAGTGGGTCCTGAAGCTATGACCTTCCATCTTAGAGACAAGAGTGCTACTACGGAGCCATGTTGATACTTATTTCCATACATAATGTTTGGTACATTAGCAATTGTTATGATCAGTTTGGCCAATTGTATTGATTGCAGTGTGCTATGAATTAAAATCTAAATTGACCCAGATTGATGAAACAATATATGCTAATCAGCACTTACTCATTTATTTGAAACTGTTAAAAATTGATAACGATCAGAAGTACAAGATATAACTGTTGGAGGTAATTATAATCGTTATGTTGTTAAATTAATGTTTCTTGTTGGAAGCCCATTCACAGTGACTAAACTCCTGAACTCAAAAAGGCATATCTATCTTTAAAATCTGTGTTTGGCTAAGACACTGCGTAGAGAGTAGAAGCCATTGCCACACGCAATCCTTCATTGAACTTTAATATCTAGTTATAATATTTTTTGTGAATATCTCTACAACCACATTGGCCCAGAAATTCGGGTCGGAGGATTCCCGTGGGTGCAAGCCTCTGACCTGCACTTACCTAGCGCGCCGGCCGTTGTGCTGTGGGCCCGCGTGGGATTCCGATCCTGGCCCTGCTCCAACTGCCGGCGCGCAGTGCTTGCATATCCCAGGGGTGCAGTTAGTTCAAAGCGCCCCCTGGGATCACATGGGCCATGGAGAGCCAATGGTAGCAGGGAATCTGTATTCATAGATTTGACAGGAAGTCCTGTCAAATCTATGAATACAATTCAGCCCCAAAACATCACTAAAACTTCAAATAATCTTTTTTTCTAAATCACATTTTTAAAAAACCTCTAAATTACATAAAATAACTTTTTAACAGTAATTTAAATTTTTGAAAAAATTAATTACAGTTTCTAACAGGGCTAAAAATAAACTTACCTTTAAATTATTTAAAAATAATAAATCAGTGGAAAAAATGTTTTAATTTAACTTAATTCACCACTTACCTTGTTAAAAGCAAGCCTTGCGACTGCGTTTTACAAGCGTAGCTCCTGGAGACTTACCCTCCTGGAGAAAGCTGCAAAAAAAACAAAAGTTCCAGGCATACACGCTGCCTCTCCGGCGCATGCGTTCGACCTGTGAACCCCTTCCTTTAAGGGAACGGAAGTTCCTGTTTCCCGCATGCGCAGTGCATGCATGAAGCCGGCACTTTCGTTGGGCCTACGCGTGAGTACCCAGCATGTACTCACCCGTGGAGACCCGAATTTCTGGCCCAAGATGCCCAGCAATTAGTTTTCTTCTGTGTTTATGGTTAGCTGCCAAAGCTAGTAACTGCAATTATATGAAATAGTATGTTGTTTAATATACATTAAGCTTCATACATCAGAATACACAGATCAGCAATGCACTGTTAACTGAAAGAACAGCTTAAACTGGTGATCAGAGTTATGAGCAGATTAAGTGCAGAAATCCTTCTTTAGCCTGTAAATAGACTGCTGCTTGTGCACTATAACAGTATTGGTAATGTTTTTACAATCAATTACTTAGTTAAGTAAAAAATCTAGAAGTAACAGCTATCTTAAAATGTATTTACATGTAACAAAAACGTACAAAAACTGCAATGCCTGTGTGAATGGGTATACTGTATATAAATGTGAGAATGAGCATGTATGTGTGTGTGCCTGAGTGAATCAGGGTGTGTTCATAACATAAGAAATAGGAGCAGGAGTAGACCATATGGCCCATCAAGCCTGCTCCGCCATTCAATAAGATTATGGCTGAACTTTCTCACCTAACCCCATATCCCTTGATCTTTTGATCTCAGTCTTGAATATACTCATTCACTGAGAATCCATAGCCCTCTGGGGTATGCTTATGTAAAGTGTGAGTTGGTGTGCCTGCATGTGTCTGTGCATAACTTATGAACAATTAAATAATTTATAATTGAATCGTAATCATTGAAAAAATAGTTTTATTCAGTGGGTTCTACTACTGTCCAAATGAATGTTCTAAATTTATTTTAATCTTCTGGAACAATTTAAAACAGTCCCTTCTATTGGCCAGTGTTGTTTCCCAATTCTTGTAACTAATATCATTGACAGCATGGGGGTGAAATTGGTCTTCAGTGAAAGCACAAAAGGGGCTGTAGCAAATCGGCAGCCCGTTTTACATCATGCCCGATTTTCTTTTCCATTGACATGCTATCGGGTGCGGTGTAAAACAAGATGCCAATTCACTGTCGCCCATTTCCTGCTTTCACCGAAGGCCAATTTCACCATCCATATACTTGACTCCCAGTAAATTCTACATTGTCATTGTCTAACACTTAACAGGATAAAATTTCCGCGGGGACCTCCGTGGGAAGTTAATTTTTTTACTTAACTTCGGCGGAATCCCTGGAGAAAATGGTATAAATGACATTTACACCGTTTCTCCAGGATTTCCACCAGAATTACAGAGGCAGGTCGGGAGAAACTCTGTTGAAATTTTATAACTATCTAATTTATTTAACAGAGGACAGTACTGTGGGGAGAGGAATTCTGATAAAGTGAGCCGTTACTTACACTCCATAACCTTCCTGTTTAATAGATTTCAAATAACTTAACGTAGAACAATCTCTAATTGAAGAGTTCTCTCATTACTAAATACATAGGATTTTCAAAATTGTGTAGGCAGTAAATACCCTTTTGGCTGTTTACACCTCCTCCCACAGGGCATTTCTTTTATACTATACTAGCTGAAGTGCCCGGCGGTGCCGAGGCTTTTTCGAGGGCATGTTGTTGTTGGAAGAGAGAGAGAGAGCGACTGGGGGGAAGAGAGAGAGCGACTGGGAGGAAGAGAGAGAGCGACTGGGGGGAAGAGAGAGCGACTGGGGGGAAGAGAGAGCGACTGAGGGGAAAAGAGAGAGAGCGACTGGGGGAAGAGAGAGAGAGCGACTGGGGGAAGAGAGAGAGCGACTGGGGGGGAAGAGAGAGCGCGACTGGGGGGGGAAGAGAGAGAGCGACTGGGTGGAAGAGAGAGAGCAACTGGGGGGAAGAGGGGGGGAGAGGGGAAGGGGAGGGGGAGGGGGGAAGAGGAGGGGGGAGGAGGGGAGGGGAGGGGAGAGGGAGCGGGGGGAGGGGGGGGGAAGGGGAGGGGAGGGGAGGGGGGATGGGGGGGGGGGGGAGTCCCCGAGCCCCACCCCCCCCTGATCTCCCGAGGCTCTCCCACCCCCCCCCGATCTCCCGAGGCTCCCCCGCCTGCCCCGATCTCCCGAGCCCCGACCCCATCTCCCGAGCCCCGCCCCCCCGATCTCCCGAGCCCCGCCCCCCCCGATCTATCGAGCCCCCGCCCCCCCCCGATCTATGGAGCCCCGCCCGCCCCGATCTCCCGAGCCCTGCCCTCCCCCCAATCTCCCGGGGCTCGCCCCCCCCCCCGAGGCTCGCCCCCCACCCCCCCCGATCTCCTGAGGCTCGCCCCCCACCCCCCCCGAGGCTCGCCCCCCCCCAATCTCCCGAGGCTCGCCCCCCCCCCGATCTCCCGAGGCTCGCCCCCCCCCGAGGCTCGCTCCCCGCCCCCCCCCCACGAGGCTCACCCCCGCGATCTCCCGAGGCTCGCCCCCCCTCCCCCCCCCGCGATCTCCCGAGGCTCGCCCCCCTCCCCCCCGCGATCTGCCGAGGCTTGCCCCCCCGCGATCTGCCGAGGCTTGCCCCCCTCCCCCCCCCCCGCGATCTCCCGAGGCTCGCCCCCCCCGCGATCTCCCGAGGCTCGCCCCCCCCTCCCCCCCCCCCGCGATCTCCCGAGGCTCGCCCCCCCCGCGATCTCCCGAGTCTCGCCCCCCCCCGCGGCTCGCCCCCCCCGCGATCTCCCGAGGCTTGCCCCCCCTCCCCCCCCCCGCGATCTCCCGAGGCTCGCCCCCCACCCCCCCGCTGCGATCTCCAGAGGCTCGCCCCCCCGCCCCCGCGATCTCCGGAGGCCCGATCTCTGGAGCCCCACCCCCCGCCCGAGCCCCGGTTGCCTTGGTAACCCTTTTCCGCCTCCCAATCTCTGGGCCTGAGCGGCCGATTGCGTTAACAAAGACCCTCCTCACCTGTCACGGAGTTGAAGTCTCCGAAAGCAGCCACGGTGCCCCGGGCCTCTTCCCCCGCGCATTCAGGAGGCGCAGGGAAGAGAGAGAGAGACAGACTGCGGGGGGGGGGGGGGGAAGAGTTAGACGCCGCCGCGCTCCTGCTCCGCGGAGCTCCGTGCCGCCACCGTCGCACCAGCCTTTACTAAGATGGCGGCGGTAGCCGCGCTCGGCTGAGGCCCGCCCCTCCAGCCTTCACAAAGATGGCGGCGATCGGGGGCCGCTTGTTGACTGGGGCCGGGAGGTGCCTAGCTCGGGCGTGGGTGCGGAGGAGAGGCCGAGGCTTCGAGGCCTACCTGGAAAAATGGGGAAAGGTAGGAAAATTAATGAGATTAGATAAAAGATTTAGAAAGTAATTAACTTTTTTTAAAAACAATATGTGTTTTAAAAGCAACGTTTTTTTTAAAGATGCAGAAAGCGCGAAAAAGAAAGGAAAAGTTTGGAATCAAGATGGCGGCGACTCACCTCGGTTCAGAACGATAAGGCCCGCCCACACACGCACCGATTGGTCGACCGTCAGGTGACCGAAGCGTAGGATTCGTCAATCGTCCCGTCACTCGACCGTAGGAGGGCTCGGCCGCACGCGCCAGCAACCCGGCGTACGATTGGTCGACCTCGCGGTCACTCTGTCGCTAATGAGCGGATAATGAGATGCTAATGAGCGGAATGTTGAAGGTTTTTCGGATACCGCGGGCACAATTTTTGTCCGGCCGAAACGTAAATACGCTCACCATCGTTTTGGAATGGTGAGCTTTCTTTCTTACTCCCGGTGCCACGTGCTAGTGAGTATAGGAATAGGAGGATAGAACAGATGAATGCGTGGCTGAAGGGATGGTGCAGGAGGGAGGGCTTTAGTTTCCTGGATCACTGGGACTGCTTCTGGGGCAGGTGGGACTTGTACAAGTCGGACGGTTTACACCTGAACCAGAGGGGAACCAATATCCTTGCGGGGAGGTTTGCTAGCACTGCTGGGGGGGGTTTAAACTAACTCGGCAGGGGGATGGGATACAGAGTGGAGCTATAGTAGGGGGTGAGGTACAGCCAAATACGGAGGAAAAAACAAGTCAGCAGGGAAGGCAGAGCAAAGATGTGAAGGCAAAAGGGAATATGGCAGGGCTGGAATGCATTTATTTTAATGCAAGGAGTCTTGCAAATAAGGTGGATGAACTGAAGTTGTTGATGAACACATGGGAGTACGATATTGTGGCTATCACGGAGACATGGTTGAGGGAGGGTCAGGACTGGCAGCTGAATATTCCGGGGTATAGAATCTTCAGGCGAGACAGAGGGGGGGGTAAAAGGGGAGGGGGTGTTGCAATATTAATTAAGGAGTCTATTACTGCTGTAAGGAGGGATGATATATTAGCGGGTTCCTCTAATGAGGCCATATGGGTAGAACTTAAAAACAAAAAGGGGGCAAGCACCTTGCTGGGAGTGTACTATAGGCCCCCAAACAGCCAGGGGGAGATAGAGGAACAGATATGCAGGCAAATCTCAGAGAAGTGCGAAAATAATAGGGTAATAATAGTGGGGGATTTCAACTTCCCCAATATAAATTGGGATAGTCAGAGTGTGAAAGGCTTGGAGGGTGAAAAATTCTTAAAGTGCATTCAGGAAAGCTTTTTGAGCCAACATGTAGAAGGTCCTACAAGAGAGGGAGCGGTGCTGGACCTAATTCTAGGGAATGGAGACGGGCAGGTGGTGGACGTGTCTGTAGGAGAGCATTTTGGCGATAGTGACCACAATTCGGTGAGATTTAAGGTGGTCATGGAAAAAGACAAAGACGGCCCGGAAATAAGGGTTCTAAATTGGGGGAAGGCAGATTTTAATAAGATAAGACAGGATCTGGCCAAAGTGGACTGGGAGCAGCTACTTATAGGAAAATCCACATCAAAACAGTGGGAGGCTTTCAGAAGGGAAATAGAGAGAGTACAACACCAACATGTTCCTGTAAGGGTCAAGGGTGGGACCAACAAGCAAAGGGAACCTTGGATGACAAAGGACATACAAAAATGCATTAGGAAAAAAAGGGGGGCTTTTGGCAGTTACAAAAGACAAAAGACGGTGGAAGCCCTAGAGGAGTATAAGAGGTGCAGGGGCATACTTAAAAAGGAAATTAGGAGGGCGAGGAGGGGCCATGAAATAACACTGGCGAGCAAGATAAAGGAAAATCCTAAGATGTTTTATAAGTATATTAAGGGCAAGAGGATAACCAGGGAAAGGGTAGGGCCCATTAGGGACCAAAGTGGCAAGCTGTGTGTAGAGCCAGAAGAAGTAGGTGGGGTTTTAAATGAATTTTTTGCCTCCGTGTTCACTGTGGAGAAAGATGATGTAGGCATAGAAATCGGGCAAGGGGACTGTGACATACTTGAACATATTAGCATCGAGAGGGAGGAGGTACTAGCGGTTTTAGCAGGCCAAAAAGTGGATAAATCCCCAGGCCCGGACGAGATGTATCCCAGGCTGTTGTGTGAGGCAAGGGAGGAGATTGCGGGGGCTCTGACACAAATTTTCAGAACCTCTCTGGCCACAGGGGATGTACCAGAGGACTGGAGAACAGCTAACGTAGTACCATTATTCAAGAAGGGTAGCAGGGATAAACCAGGGAAGTACAGGCCAGTGAGCCTAACATCTGTGGTAGGGAAATTATTGGAAAAAATTCTGAGGGACAGAATTAGTCTCCACTTGGAGAGGCAAGGATTAATCGGGGATAGTCAGCATGGCTTTGTCAAGGGTAAATCATGTCTGACCAATCTGATTGAATTTTTCGAGGGGGTGACTAGCTGTGTAGATGAGGGAAATGCTGTGGATGTGGTTTACATGGACTTCAGTAAAGCTTTTGACAAAGTCCCGCATAGGAGACTGGTCAAGAAGGTAAGAGCCCATGGGATCCAGGGGGCCTTGGCGCGTTGGATCCTAAACTGGCTGAGTGGCAGGAGGCAGAGGGTGATGGTCGAAGGTTGCTTTTGTGACTGGAAGCCTGTGTCCAGTGGGGTACCTCAGGGATCGGTGCTGGGTCCCTTGCTGTTTGTGATCTACATTAACGATTTGGATGAGAATGTAAAGGGTATGATCAGTAAGTTCGCGGATGACACGAAAATTGGTGGGGTGGTAAATTGCGAGGAGGAAAGTCTCAGGCTACAGGACGATATTAACGGGTTGGTCAGATGGGCGGAAAAGTGGCAAATGGAATTTAACCCGGAAAAATGCGAGGTGATGCATTTTGGACGGTCAAATAAGGCAAGGGAATACACAATGGGTGGTAGGGCCCTAGGAAGTACAGAGGGTCAGAGGGACCTTGGTGTACATGTACATAGATCCCTGAAGGCAGCGGAGCAGGTAGATAAGGTGGTTAAAAAGGCATATGGGATACTTGCCTTCATTAGCAGAGGCATAGAATATAAGAGTAGGGAGGTTATGATGGAGCTGTACAAAACGCTGGTGAGGCCACAGCTGGAGTACTGTGTGCAGTTCTGGTCGCCTCACTATAGGAAGGATGTGATTGCTCTGGAGAGGGTGCAGAGAAGATTCACCAGGATGTTACCTGGGATGGAGCGCCTTAGCTATGAAGAGAGACTCTACAGGCTGGGGTTGTTTTCCTTGGAGCAAAGGAGGCTGAGGGGGGACCTGATTGAGGTGTACAAAATGATGAGGGGCATAGATAGGGTAGATAAAGAGGAACTTTTCCCCTTAGTAGGGGGGTCAATAACAAGGGGGCACAGATTCAGGGTAAGGGGCAGGAGATTTAGGGGGGATTTGAGGAGGAACTTTTTCACCCAGATGGTGGTTGGAAGCTGGAACTCACTGCCTGAAAGGGTGGTAGAGGCAGGAACCCTCACAACATTCAAGAAGCATTTGGATGAGCACTTGAAATGCCATTGCATACAAGGCTATGGACCAAATGCTGGAAAATGGGATTAGACTGGACAGGGATGGATGGGCGGCGCAGACACGATGGGCCGAAGGGCCTCTTTCTGTGCTGTAAAACTCTATGACTCTATGTAACGCACGTGTAGGTACGCTCTGTAACTTTCGAGCGCATAGCCGGACAGACACACACGTGAGGACAGACAGACAGAAGGACAGACAGATAGACAGACAGAACGATTCCTTTATATATATATAGATAGATGGGCCAGATTTTGCTGAAAAAATGACGGCATCTAAACGATGCATGCTGCTTTTAATGCGTAAATCAGATGGCAACTTTTAGCAATGAAGCGATACCCCGTGAATTGCAAATTACCACAAATTGCTGGCTGATTTGCACCACTCCACCATTAATTTCACGAAAAAAGCATCTTAACCTCCTCTTGATTTTCATGAAATTAACCATTTGCGCATTAATGACCATTAAATTCACCACAGAAAGTTAAGTCTAGTAATTAACAGCATAAGTACCCTTTTAATGATTTGTTAATTGTTAATGACTGCCAAACAACCTCACTTGCCCAGAAAGTAAACAATTATAAGTGTGGAGTCTCATTCCATCAAGCTTTGAATTGTTTTCAGAGATTTTTAAAAAGTTAAATTTAAAAAATAGTTTTCTTACTTCTGCTTTATGTCTCTTTTTTCTCTCTCTTAATCCAAGTTTTATTTCCTCTATTTCTCTTTCTGTACCTGATTTGACATTGAATTCACCCACTCTAATTCACCCTCCTTCCTGTATTTATTTTTCAAACCCTAAATCTCATTGGTTAAGGAGATACACTGTTTGTCCTGTTGTTCACTCAGGTCCCAGGTGCCCTGTTGCCTTCACTGTGCCATTATCCGCTCGTACTTACAGCAACTTTGTGCGCAAACTTTTTTAAAACCTAAATGTGCACCAACAATGGGGCACACCATGAGATACCCCGCTCCAGCAAAATCTGGACTTCATTTTGTAAAATGAAGAAATAGTCCAGAGGAGGCATAGAAATAGTGTGCAAAAGTACATTTCCTTGGAAGGTCAGAATACGCAGTGACATTTTTTACAGTCAGCTATCAGCTGAAAGCTGAGTTCATGACAGTGCTGTATTTCTGCATCATCACATCATTTTTGAGAACCATAACAGTTTAAAAATAATTGGCCCGTAATTTGCAGTCAGCAGCAAAGCAAAGGTGTTCGCCGCTGGCCCCGAAGTAAGCTTCCCACAAAGATCTCGCAATTTCTGTGGTGAGAAGTTCGGCTTTTCCGACGTGCAGTTGAAATCAGCGTAGTTTAGTGGGAATGCCCTCGTGCGAGCTGCTGTGGCGTCAACAAGCTATCTAAACAGCCAATCACAATGCAGAATTCTCACAGACCGATAAGCAGGAAGTGAGTAAGTTCTTTTGATTCTAACTTTTTAAAAATGTTATAGAGAGCAAAACAAAGATAGGGCTCTCACATGGGGAAAAGGTAAACCTGAAATAAAATGAACAAACTTTTTGAAACATTAAAATTTTCTTTAAAATTTTAATTTTAATTAAAATGGATAAATTTGACACTCCACAAAATTAAAATTAGTTTTTCAGGACCATGATGTTTGTTTAGCAGTCAATACGCTATTAAAACCCCAGTCACAATGAATCCAAAAGGGTCTAACTTTTAATGGGGTATGTAACAGTGGTCTGACCACGGAAGAGCCAAAGTTTTCATCAGTTTCCCTGATTTGATAGATTACATTGATTGCTGGCTTAGGGTGGGGGAGATGGTGGAGGGCAGAGCGCAGCCAGCGTCGGAGCAGTGAATGACTGACCACTATTTCTGTGTTAGGATACACATGCATAACATCCTGACATTGCAGTCAATTTCAAGGAGGTAATAACAGCGAACGCTGTTCGTTCACTGTTATTACCCACCGCAAATTCCGGGCCAATATGTTTGCATACATCCTGATACATAGGGTACCTTTGAAAGAGAAACAAAATAACGTGCATAGAATTTCATAGGATATACAACACAGAAACAAGCCATTCAGCCCAACCAGTCCATGCCGGCATTTATGCTCCACTCGAGCCTCCTTCCTCTTCCAACTCTATCAGCATAACCCTCGATTGTCTAGCCTCCCCTTAAATGCATCTATACTATTCGCTTCAACCACTCCCTGTGGTAGCGAGTTCCACATTCTCACCACTCTCTGAGTAAAGAAGTTTCTTCTGAATTCCGTATTTGATTTCTTGGTGACTATCTTATATTGATGGCCTCTAGTTATGCTCCTCTCCACAAGTAGAAACACTCTCTCTGTATCTACTCTAACAAAACCTTTCATAATTTTAAAGACATCTATTAGGTCACCCCTCAGCCTTCTCTTTTCAAGAGAAAAGAGACCCAACCTCTTAATCATTTCCTGATAGGTATGACCTCGCAGTTCTGGTATCATCCTTGGAAATCTTTTATGCACCCTCTCCAGTTCCTCTATATCCTTTTTATAATATGGTGACCAGAACTGTACATAATACTCCAAGTGTGGTATAAACAAGGTTCAATACAAGTTTAGCATAACTTCTCTACTTTTCAATTCTATCCCTCTAGAAATAAACCCTAGTGCTTGGTTTGCCTTTTTTTTGTCAGCTGTGGCTCAGTTGGTAGTACTCTTGTCTCTGAGTCAGAAGGTTGCAGGTTCAAGTCCCACTCCATAGACTTCAGCACAAAACTCTAGGCTGACAGTACCAGTGTAGTACTGAAGGAGTGCTGTACTGTCGGATGAAACGTTAAACTGAGGCCCTGTCTGCACTCTCGGGTGTATGTAAAAGATCCTATGGCACTATTTCGAAGAAGAGCTGGGGAGTTATCCCCGGTGTCCTAGCCAATATTTATCCCTCAATCAATGTCACTAAAACAGATTATCTGGTCATTGTCACATTGCTGTTTGTGGGAGCTCGCTGTGCGCAAATTGGCTGCCGCCTTTCCTACATTACAACATTCCTACATTCAAAAGTACTTCATTGACTGTAAAGCGCTTTGGGATGTCCAGTGGTTGTGAAAGGCACTATATAAATGCAAGTCTTTTTTTTTACAGTTTTATTAACCTGCATCACTACTTTTAGTGATTTGTGTATTTGTACTCCCAGATACTTTTGCTCCTCTATCCCATTTAGGTTTTTATTTTCCAAGTAATATGTGACCTCCTTATTTTTCTTATCAAAATGCAAGACCTCACACTTATCTATGTTGAAATTCATTTGCCAATTATATGCCCATTCTGCAAGTTTATTAAGGTCTTATTGTAATTTGTTGTAGTCCTCCTCAGTATCGACTATCACCCTGCCGCCCCGCCCCAATTTGGTGTCATCCGCAAATTTTGAAATTGTGTTTTTGATTCCAAGGTCTAAATCATTAATATAAATTGTGAACAGCATTGGTCCCAGCACTGATCCTTGTGGGACCCCACTTTCCACCTTCTGCCACTGTGAATAGCTAGCCGTTACCCCTACTCTCTGCTTTCTGTCTTGAAGCCAGCTAGCGATCCATTCTGCTACTTATCCCCTGACTTCACATGCTCTAACCTTATTCATTAATCTATTATGTGGCACCTTATTGAAAGCCTTTTGAAATCAAGATAAATTGCATCTACTACAGGGCAGTGTCCTAGGCCCAACCATCTTCAGCTGCTTCATCAATGACCTTCCCTCCAACATAAGGTCAAAAATGGGGATGCTCATTGATGACTGCACAGTGTTCAGCTCCATTCGCAACTCCTCAGATAATGAAGCAGTCCATGCCCACATGCAACAAGACCTGGACAACGTTAAGGCCTGGGCTGATAAGTGACATGTAACATTTGCGCCACACAAGTGCCAGGCAATGACTATCTCCAACAAGCGAGAGTCTAACGACCGCCCCTTGACATTCAACGGCATTACCATTGCCGAATCCCCCACCATCAACATCCTGGGGGGTCACCATTGACCAAAACCTTAACTGGACCAGCCACATAAATACTGTGGCAACAAGAGCAGGCTAGGTATTCTGTGGCGAGTGTCTCACCTCCTGACTCCCCAAAGCCTTTCCAACATCTACAAGGCACAAGTAAGGAGTGTGATGGAATACTCTCCACTTGCCTGGATGAGTGCAGCTCCAACAACACTCAAGAAGCTCGACACCATCCAGGACAAAGCAGCCCGCTTGATTGGCACCCCATCCAACACCTTAAACATTCACTCCCTCCACCACCGGCGTACCGTGGCTGCAGTGTGTATCATCTACAAGATGCACTGCAGCAACTCGCCAAGGCTTCTTCGGCAGCACCTCCCAAATCCGCGACCTCTTCCACCTAGAAGGACAAGGGCAGCAGGTAACTCCTCAGATAATGAAGCAGTCCATGCCCGCATGCAACAAGACCTGGATGACGTTCAGGCATGGGCTGATAAGTGGCATGTAACATTTGCGCCACACAAGTGCCAGGCAATGACTATCTCCAAGTTCCCCTCCAAGTCACACACCATCGTGACTTAGAAGTATATCGCCGTTCCTTCATTGTCGCTGGGACAAAACCCTGGAACTCCCTCCCTAACAGCACTGTGGGAGCACCTTCACCACACAGACTGCAGCGGTTCAAGAAGGCGGCTCACCACCACCTTCTCGAAGGCAATTAGGGATAGGCAATAAATGTTGGTCTTGCCAGCGATGCCCACACCCCATAAAAAACGAATTTTAAAAAAAACGATGCAAATCAGGCCCTGCCGTTAAAGTCGTTCTCCTGGGTTTCCTTCCCGCATCGGAGCACCACCCCCTGCCCCCAACCAGTCTTCCCATGAAAATCCAGCCCATGAATGGCAAAATCATGAGGGTGGAATGTTTTGTTGTTGAGCACTGGTAACTGTGGGTATCAGTCACATGGTGAAAATACCAATAAATTTACTACCTTCATTTCACAAAAACCTATTTAACTCAATTCTTTGGTTAAAATGTTGCATACTTGCTGTCACAGAGGTGGAGCAGATTCAAACACAATCACATGATGCTGCTTGCTACATCACGGGCGCATTGTTGAGATTCTTTGTGGCTCATTAGGTAATTGGCCACTTTATTAAAAGTGAAAAACAACCTTTGCTAATGAACTTGAACTGACCATCATGAGATGCATGAAAGAGGCCCAGGCAATCTGCCTGACAATTTAATTTCTCTCTTGTTGAGAAATATAATGTCTCTGCACCTCATACACCAACCAATACAGTGCAGGCCACTCTTGCAGATTAGTGGCAATTTTATGCTGAATCAATTTAAGATATCTTTCACTTTATCTTGTGTAGATAGATGCAACTGTAAATTCTCCCAACGACATGAAATGGAAGAAAATATCAGAGGAGATCAAGAACATTTTCAAAACTGCTGTAACCTCACTGCAGCAACGAGGAACGATGAATAGTAGCAAAGCCAAGAAATATCTCTGTTCGGGTGAGAACTTTGATTTTTTCTTCGTTACTATGAGACCAAGCAGTTCAAGGGTGAAAATAAAGTCAGTTCCATTATGACTAACAACGTACTTTGAGGAATACCAAACTTAATCAGCAATGTCATTGAAATTTAACTAATGGTCTTGGACATTTACAAACTGACTTACACAGAAATAAATGGGGTGAGATTTTCTTCAAGCTGCCAAATGTCAATCAAAACAGTCAAAACCAGGAAAGTCATTAAGCATTTGAATGCCTGACTATGTAAATTGTAAAATAGTGTTCAGTTCCAAAAGCTGATGTTGGAATATTTCTTAGCTGTTTGAAGATCAGTTTGAAGGTATATGTGAAGAATAAGTTAAAGTCAGTTTGTGCTGTAAGTAACTCATTAAACTTGTATTTCCCCTGATGGCAAAAAGGTCATAAGTTGTAAGTCACTAAAGCAGTTTCTTACTCACACTCACACTCTTAAAGCACAGAAGGAGACAATTTCTGAATGCATTGCTCATATGTCTCCCTCTTAAATGTTATAGGTAGGTGAACCCGCACCTTCCCTCTTATAATCTAATTCCAGAATCCGATCTGAACCCGTCTGGGTGGGGTAAAATGGTCAAGGTTCATAACCCAGTACAACTCAGTATTCTTTTAACTGTTTAATGTACTACGGATAACACACAAACATCAATGCACTGTTCCCTTTAACTTCAAACAGTATTCACATACACTATTCCCTTTAACGTTCTTCAATTTCAAACACCACTCACCCCGGCGATCACTCGGAGGAGTATGTTTCCATTTGTACGGGTGATCAAATCCATCCACAGTTCCCTTGCAAGTTGCCGAAGTTTGTTCCTAAACGCACCCTTTTTATAATACAAAGATCGTACCCATGGCAATTGATTGATGCAACCGCCCCCCCCCCTTTGATTGTACCATCTTAATCTTGTCTGTCTCTGCAAATCTATAGATTACTTGATTTGATCACTTCCCCATCCTGGGTCAGTGAATAGCCCATTATCACACAAGGAAATGTCCTCATTCTGTTCAATGTTCAACCATTATCACACAAAGGTGTTTTGATGGTGAAAAGTTCTGGGCTTATCGGCATTCTGAAAGGTTGGCGAATGGGTTTTACTCCAGCAACAATTTGATATTAATACCTCCAAAGGTTGAGGGATCCAGGCTCAGTGGAACCATGGTCGTTACCTGTCGTGTTGATTTGTAAGTCTTGTTAACAGCCTGACCACAGGGGTTCAATGGACAGGACAGTCAGTTAAATTTAAACAAACACATGTCATTGTGTGGTCTGATTACTCCAGCTACTTCCTTGGTTAGCATATTCATAAAGTCAATCAATCGTGTCTGTGTCTCTGTATGAATAATTTCCACCTGCATTCTGTTCAGCTCACAGCTTGTTTTAAAAAGTTCATTTTAAAGTCCCGTTGGTTCCTTGAGGCATGCTGGGATATGAAGCTCGGTCAATTTCTTATGATTGGTTCATTTACAAAACTGCCTTTACAGTACAGCCGCTTAACCCATTAATGTCGGTTTACTTTAAGTTAAGTGCATTCTTGCTGCAGGACTGGCTACAGTGTACACGCACATAAGTTCATAAATGCACAAGTCGGAGTTCAGAGTGTGCAGGAATAAAGCGGTAGAAATTGATCCTTGGTGTGCCCATTTTACAGATGCATGAAGCCCAATTTTGGGCAACAATGTCCTGCCCACAAGAACACCTGAAAAACATCTGACCCAAAATTGGGTCAGGCCATTTTATAGGCGTCCCTGCCAGCGTCCTAAAACAGGCGTTGGGTCCCCTATTTACACATTTGAGGAACTTAACATCTGTTTTAGGTCCCCTGACATAAAATGGACAGCGATGAGCCAGGCAGGCACTGCAGCCGCCAATAAAAGGTCATTTAAAAAAAAAAATTAAAAACTGTCCCCAAATCCACAGTTGTAGCAATCTCCTTCCCCCTGCATTCGCCGCTCCAATCCCCCTTCTGGACTTACCTCTGGGCCGCTGCCAAAAACTGACCTGGATGGATTTCTGCCCCAAATAGTTCAAAAAGGTTGCTTGGTCTGCAGCCCCTAGGTCAACCTCTACCCCCGTTTGTGATACTTTATGGATACTTATGTAAAGTGAGTTTCAATGGAATGCATGTCTAAATCAGATTGTGCCAGTCTGCACAGAGGCAGTGTTTGATCTTCAAAGCAGATATTGCAGCATTTGTCTTTAATACCAGTAGAGAATTCCAAAGACTTTCATTTATAGAGCATCCTTCACCACCTCAGGACATCCCAAAACACTTTACAGCCAATTCAGTACTTTTGAAGTGAAGTCACTGTTGTAATGTAGGAAATGCGGCAGCCAATTTGTGCACAGCAAGGTCCCACAAACAGCAGTGTGATAATGACCAGATAATTGTTTAACGGATGTTGGTTGAGGGATAAATATTGGCCTGGAGACCGGGGAGAACACCCCTGTTCTTCTTCGAATAGTGCCACAGAATTTTCTTTGTCTACCGTCTCATCTGAAAGACGGCTCCTGCAACAGTGCAACACTCCCTCATATATATATTTTATATAAAGAGAGAGGCTGATCATAAACAGAGCACAGTCAGTGATGAAGGTATCACTCTTGATGAATATGAGATTTAGTGCAAGACACCGTGGGCAGCTAGTTCCACCAAATACATTTAGTGGTAGCACTGTACAACTGAAACATTTGCAGAGCTTTTGCAGGCACATCCTTGTCCACCAGTTAGAGCCAGAATGCTGCACAATTAAAGGTCTTCTTGAGATCAACAAGGCTGCAAACTTGGCTTGATGAACTGGTGTAATCTTTCTGCCAGTAGCTCTATTGTAAATATCAGGTTGATGGTGAAAAGCCTGGAGTAAAGTCGAACTTTTAGGACCAGGTTTTGTTTTCTATCCGCTGATCAGCACTGATGCGTAGACTTTGTTGGGACTGGTAGTGGCAAGATCCCACAATACACAAAGCAATCATGGCAGACTCGTTTCTACTTCCAAATGAGAATATTGTCATATTGAATATACTCAGGCAGAACTTGCTCCACCTGCTGCCCAGCATTTAACAGGCAGTGTAATTGACGCACTGTTTGCTGGCCATTGCATTTCATTGTAATATTACAACAGCTTACTTAACTTTAGTCCAAGAGATGCTGTCTAGCACTTGGTCAAGTATTTCTGGACCTGGTAATGCAGTCACACAATCGAGCAGAAGGCCTGTGGATTCTGCACTGAGCAAACTTTCAAAGTACACTACCTATCAGTGACTGTAGTCTATGAATCTGGTCAGATATCTAATATTATCTGTAATCAACAGGGCTGGTTGATGTTAGTCGCCTAGTGTTAACCTCACTTTTTCTTGTGTTTCAAGTCTCTTTCCGAGACAAACACACATTCAGACCAGAAGTTTTCTTTATCCATGCACAGTACAGGAAGCCTTTGTGGATTCATATAACAAACCTTGGCATGTAGATATATATTTCTCAAATGTTCTGTACACATTTTTCCTTTTGGTGTTAAAATAATTCATAAAAGCTATAGTTTACTCCCTTTGCTGACTGGCCCCCTCACAAATAGTTTGGTGACTGTCAGTATCTGGGCTCACATTAAAGAATGACCATTTGGGTAAGTTAGTGAAGGGCTGTCAGCACTGGTCGAACTGTACCCAGCCTAAATCAGGAAAGACGGGGGGGGGGGGGGGGGGGGGCGGCTGGCAAGAAAATCTGAGAGTAAAAAGTGTTTCCACTTGTGCGAAAGAGCAAAACTAGAGGCCATCTGTTAGATCCGTGATTCTGAGAGTATGATGATTTTCAATAACCACACGGATGCTGTAACTTAACAATCAACAGGTATTTACTGGAGTAGGGTAGTCTCAAGACTGGGGGTACAGAGGCATGCTCAAGGCTTATATACAGGTGTGGTCACTGCCGGTACTACAGTATACAGGAGCTGTAAAAGTAGTTCTCTCTTAAAGGTACATACACTATAATTTCTCCCCTTTTAGATTAGCAGTACCCATAATATTCAAATAACAATTAACACTTTAACATGTACATTAAACAACAATAGTCCATTTATAGATTCAGTCTTTGGGGCGGCTTCCTGATCCTTTCGGGATAGCGCCTTTCCTGAGGTTCTTGTTCTTGGTGCGGAGGCGATTCTGGCCCCTTTTCGTCGGTTAGTTCATCGGGTTCCACTGCTACTGGTTCGGAGGCAGATGCTACCGGTATATCGGGTTCATCCCCAGGTACGCGAGACATGGGGTTGACTCGTTCCTGTGACGCTAAGACCTGATCGATGTGGCGTCTCACAATGTTCTCCCCGACATCCACTGTGTACATTAATGGCCCCTGCCTTGTGCATATCGTTCCGGGTTGCCATTTCTCTGTTCGGTAGTCACGGGCCAAGACTGGTTATCCTACGTTGAAGCTCCTTGTCGGCTTCTCATTGATGTGCTGGAATTGTTTATCCTCAACATTTCTTCGCACATTTGGTCTGAGCAAGTCCCGACGAGATCTCAACCTTCGGTTAAAGAACATCATGGCCGGGGTCTGGTTGGTAACTGCATGTGTCGGGTTTCGGTAGGCTAATAAGAAATTGTCCCCCTTATGCTGTAGTGGAATTTCATCGTCGCACATGGCCTTTATCGCCTTCTTAAAGGTTTGTACGAACCTCTCAGCCAATCCATTTGTGGCTGGATGATACGGGGCGGATGTGTAATGCCTTACCCCATTCCTTCTCATAAATTTTCAAAACTCTTCGGACGCAAACTGTGGTCCATTATCAGAGCAAATCTGCTCTGGCAAGCCGTTCCTGGCAAATATGGTCCGTAGGACTGCAATCGTTTTCTCTGTAGTGGTTGAGGACATTTTTTATCACCTCAGGCCACTTCGAATGAGCATGCACTGCTATTAAGAACATTGAATCCATGAATGGACCAGCGAAATCAATATGCACCCGTTGCCATGGAGAGGAGGGCCACTCCCATGGGTGTAGAGGGGCATGTGGGGGTGCATTTTGGACCTTCTGGCATCCTGAGCAGCTCTTGGTTAGGTCTTCGATTTGTTGATTGATTCCCGGCCACCACACATAAGCCCTGGCAAGGCTTTTCATTTTCACTCCCCCCAGATGACCTTCATGAAGCTCATTTAGCACTCTCTCCCTTAACTTGGGTGGAATCACCACTCTGGATCCACACATCACTGTCCCCTGGCATACTGACAGCTGTTCTCTTCTGGATGAGAATGCTGGCAACAGTGAGTCACCATGTGTTGTTGGCCATCCCCTCACCATCAAATCATATATCCGAGACAGCGTCGGATCATTGCGGGTCTCCTTCTCTATATCCGCGTTCGTTACTGGCAATCGTTCAATTATTGACGAATAAAATATCTCGATAGGGTCCACTGCTGGTGCTTCCTCCACAGTAGGCAGTGGCAGGCGCGATAGCCCATCAGTGTTTCCATGCTGTTTCGTGCCTTTATATTCTATTTCATATTGATTCGCCCCTAGAAACAGGGACCATCTTTGTAACCGTTGTGCAGTCATCACTGGAACGCCCTTCTTAGGATTAAAGATGGAGACAAGTGGTTGGTGGTCAGTCAGCAAGGTGAACTTCTGCCCATGTAGCTAGTGGCTGATTTTTTTTACTCCCCATACTAGGCTGAGGGCCTCCCTATCAATCTGGGCGTAGTTGCGCTTGGCTGAGGTTAGTGATCGAGACGCAAAGGCTACTGGCCTCTCCAACCCGTTTGGGAATTTGTGCGACAGCACCGCTCCAATACCATAGGGTGATGCATCACATGCCAAACGAATTGGTAGTGCTGGGTTGAAATGGGCCAACACCTCTTTTGATGTGATCAATTCTTTACACTTCTGGAAAGCTCATCTACGTTCGTCATTCCACTTCCATGGTGCCCCTGTTTGCAGTAGGGTGTTCAGTGGGTGTAATACCGTGGACAAATTTGGTAAGAACTTATGGTAGTAGTTTACCAGCCCGAGGAACGACCTCAGTTGTGACACATTTTCCGGTGCTGGAGCCTTGACTACTGCCTCAATCTTTTCAGGGGACTTATGTAACCCCTCTTCATCAATAACGTGGCCACAATATGAGATCTGCTTCTGGAAAAACTCGCACTTGTGGCGATTGGCTCGTAGCCCATATTCCTTTAATCTGGTGAGCACCTTCTCCAAGTTGGCGAGGTGATCACTGTCATTTTCGCCCGTGACCAGGATGTCGTCCAAATAACACTGGGTCCCTGGAATCCCTTGCAGGACTTGATCCATCGCCCTTTGCCAAATAGCCGGAGCCGATGCTACCCCGAACACCAGCCGGTTGTATTGATAGAGACCTTTATGAGTGTTGATCGTAAGGTATTGTTTTGAGGCTTCTTCTACCTCCATTTGCAAGTATGCCTGGGCTAGATCAATTTTGGTGAAGCGTTTACCTCCAGATAGCGAGGCGGAAATATCCTCAATTCGTGGAAGCGGATATTGTACCGTGTGAAGGACTGGGTTCACTGTCACCTTAAAACCCCCACAGATGCGGACCTTCTTTGGTTCCCCAGGCGTATTACTCAACGACCTCTTCATTACAGGAATGATGGGTGTAGCCCACTCGCTCCAGTCTACTTTGGACAGTACTCCTGAACGTTCCAACCCTTCCAGCTCTGCTTTGACAGCTGATCTGATCGCATAAGGCACTGGTCTGGCCTTAAGAAACTTTGGGCTTGCATTTTCCTCTATTTTAATCGTTGCTGTTATGCCTTTTAGTGTTCCGAGTCCCTCCTGGAACACTTCTTTTGTGTCAGTTAGCATTTTTGACAGTCGTCCAGGTGTGACCTCGTCATCCTTTTTGGCCTCAACCTTCAGTGCCTGTATGGAATGCCAATCTAATTGTATCTTCCGGATCCATTCACGTCCTAGCAGTGGTGGTCCTCCATCTGGCAATACATATATGTCCATTTTAGGTATTTCCTGGCCTTTGTATATCACTTTCACCCTTATTTTTCCTTTGGGGTAGATTTTTTGCCCCGTGTACGTCTTCAAGACAATCTCTGTAGCTTTCAAGGGTATATGTGAAAATAGCCGCTTGTAGTCCCTTTGGTTTATGACTGTTAGGGCTGATCCTGTGTCCAATTCCATTTTCACTTGGACTCCGTCTATCTTGAGTGTAACCCAGATAGTCTGGTGATCCTCCATTTTGGTTACCTTATGTAGTTTCAGACAACCCAGCTCCTTGCTTCCGGAGTCTGTATCACTTTTCTGTTCATCTGAACTACTGTCCATCACCTTGTGTACCTTTTTGTACTTCTCCCGTGGAGATTTCTTGCTGTTGGTTTTCTTCCCAGACCTGCAGACTCTTGCTATGTGTCCTGCTTTTCCACACTGTCTGCACACTTGGTCCTTGAACCAACAATCCTTCTGGTCGTGTGTTGTTCTGCCGCAGCGATAACACTTCCCTGTTCCATAGGACATCTCATTGGTGCCATATTCTTGCGGTCTCCGTTGTATCTCTGCAGCGCCCCTTGCGGCTGCTTCGTGTGATACTGCCATACTGAAAGCCTTGTCCAGCGTAAGATCCTTTTCTGATAGAAGCCGTTTCTGGGTTCCTTCACTTTGCAGCCCACACACAAACTTGTCCCTTAATGTATCTGCTAGTCCCACTCCAAACTGGCAGTGTTTCGATCGCTTGCGCAGTTCCGTTAAGTACTCAGCATTGCTTTCGTCTTTGTGTTGGTTCCTTTTATGGAACTTAAATCGTTCTGCTATCAGTAGCGGTGTGGGGTTTAAGTGGTCCTGTAGGATTTCTACAATACTTTCGAAATTCTTGTTCACAGGCTTCTCTGGGGTTATTAGGTTTCGCAGTAACCCATAAGTTTTTGCACCCATGGAATTTAACAAAACCAGTGCTTTCCTAGCATCTGGCACTTCATTTGCCCTGCAGTACACCTCAATACGTTCCACATATGTCGCCCAATCTTCGACTTCATTGTCGAATGTAGAGATACTGCCACTCTTCGGCATCCCTGGGTGTGATTTAACTGTCAAAAATGGCATCTCCCGCACTTTCCCTTCTTCTCCGCTGGCACAAAATGGCGTCTCCCGCACTTTCCTTTCTTCCCGCGCTCGCCCTTCTTCTCCGCGGCGGCTTCTAAAAATGTCATCTCCCGCGCTCTTCCTTCTTCTCCGCGGCTCAATGGCGTCTCCCGCGCTCTCCCTTCTTCTCCCCGCAGACACTGTTCAGCCGTTGAGCCCTGGCTGTGCTCTGCGCGTATTTTTTTTTTCTGTGCGCCTTTCCCGTTTCCGCCGCTCGGTCCTGAACCCGGCTGCTGCGTTACCCTCTCTCTCTCTGTTTTATTTTTCCTCGACGCCGCTCGGTTTTCAACCCCCGGCTGCACCCTGTGCGCTTCACCCTCTATCTTACCCCGTCGATGCTGCTCGGCTTTTTCTCTGCCGTTGGTCGGCTCCAGCCGCCGATGTCGGGGAAGGGTCTGTGCTGTACCTGTCATCAGTCTGTTGCTGATCGTCGTGGCTGGGGAACCAAGCCCGGCTCTCCACAGCCTCCCCTGCGATGTTCACTCTCTGCCGGACGACTGGGCTGTTGCTCGTGGTCGACGCCCGTGCTTCTGGCCTCGGCTTTCTTCCACCGCCCTCCCGGAGCGAATCTTCGAAGGGAAATGCAGAGTTGCAGGTAGATTCGAATCGACACTCGTCGCCACTGTTAGATCCGTGATTCTGAGAGTATGATGTTTTTCAATAACCACACGGATGCTGTAACTTAACAATCAACAGGTATTTACTGGAGTAGGGTAGTCTCAAGACTGGGGGTACAGAGGCATGCTCAAGGCTTATATACAGGTGTGGTCACTGCCGGTACTACAGTATACAGGAGCTGTAAAAGTAGTTCTCTCTTAAAGGTACATACACTACACCATCAATATAAGATAGTCACCAAGCAATCATAGGATATTCAGAAGAAACTTCTTTACCCAAAGAGTGGTGAGAATGTGTAACTCACTACCACAGGGAGTGGTTGAAGCAAACAGTATAGATGCATTTAAGGGGAGGCTAGACAAGCATATGAGGGAGAAGGGAATAGAAGGTTATGCTGATAGCATTAGATGAGGAAAGATATGAGGAAGAATGGGAGGATGCCCGAGTGGAGCAGAAAAGTCAGCATGGACTGGTTGGGCTGAATGGCCTGTTTCTGTGCTGTATATCCTATTTAAATCTATGTAAAATCAGTAGCCTGGAAATCAGCAGAGTGATATCATCTGAATGCTTAATACACTTATGTTAATTTTCCTCTCCCTGTTATATTGGCAAAAGTGTTATTCTAACACTTCTGTTAAAATAGTTGAGAAACATGTTAAGTGTTTGTATGTTAATATTGCTCATAGTAATTTCCAGGCTAGTGTCTTTTTAAATATTTGGAAAAAATATTTACTGCTCTTTATAGGAAAGGTGAGCAAAACATTGCCTTGTCGATTTTATCAATGATGCTATATTCACATCTGGATATGGAAAACAAAAAAGGTTTTAGTCATTCCACCTTAATTTATTTTTGCATTTGCTGAATCATACCCACACTTGCTTCCGCACACCCTAAGCCGGCAGCTGAATGACAATCATACAGGGGCACAGGAGCAGCTAACTGAAGCCTGACCCAGGACAGAGGTAACCTCCATTAATAGAATTGTGCAATATTTGAGACTGTAGAAGTCATCAGAGATTACCATCTCTGTGTAAAAAAAAATCACACTCACAATGTGTTCACTTAGTTACATTAAACTTGTCGAGGTTGAATTGTCGTTTTGTCAGTTAGCCTGTCATTCTGTTCATGACCTACTAGTGTACAACATGGCTCCACTTTCCTCTAGTCACTTCTGGTTAACTCTTGACCCAAGCAATTCAATCTCATTTCTCTCAGGTCCCCATTTGTACACTCAATTTTTTTCCTTCCTTACAGCTCTTTGCTTTGCCCTGGTTTCACGTCAGTGTAGAAAGTCTGATAAATGATGGTGTACTTTTATTTTAGCAGAGGGTCTTCCATTTAAGCCATATATATAGCCAACTGTTCCAAATCTCTCTGTAAGCTTCTAAAGATGTCTATGGGCAAGAGTCTTTTAATTGTGTTGATAAAGTTCATCCTTGACAAATATATTGACTTGCTGTGACCCCTTATTCAAAAGATACTGAGATATTGGTTCTCTTTTCTTAAAGCAATCGAAGATGAGTTTGAGTTTGCCCTGGGAAGCCAAACGCCAGCATTTCTAAGAAAGTGCGTGTGTTACATCAGGAAAATTGCTAACATTGACCGTCATGTGAAGAACCCGGATATGGGCCGATACATAGATGTCATAGAGGTCAATGGAAAACTTGTACGAGACCCAGTTGCAAGTGAAAAACTTGTGAAACTCAGGGACGAGTTTATTCCTACAATTGTTGCTTCATCCAACCTAAGAGTATACACTTCCATTACCCACTGCGATATGAAACTTGGATATTCAGGGGACGTGGAGAACCACTATGTTGAAGGTCTTTGTAAACAGTTCTATGATGATATGATTGACATTATCCAGTCTACAGTTCAACAAAACTTTGATATTGAAACAGATGCACTTTACGATGAGGTTCTGCAGCACCTGTCCCTTTGTAAAATGTACTCCTCTTTCTACCAGTACCGATGTGAGGCTCTGAACCTCATACACAAGTATATACTGCCTTGCAAAGCAGGACACATGAACCCACTTGTTGTATATGGTGGGCCGTGCACAGGCAAAACCCTTCTACTGGCAGAAGTGGCACAACAGGTAAAGGCAGCTTAATTCTTTTTGTGCTTTAATATCGGATGATTGTATTGGATCAATCAAAGTCCATTTATATTATCATTGTAAATCCATGATGGTTTGAATGAAAATAAACAGTTAATAGTCTGGAAAGTCAGTATAAAAAAAAGTCCCATCTTCAAAAGACAGAAGTAATTTTAAAATCAGGTTCACATCAGACTAGTGGGTGCAGTCTGGTTTAAATCTCTTTTTCTCATCTATTCTTCCTAACCTTCCATTTGTTAGGTCAGGATAAAAGTGATTTTAACAAGGATGAAATTTCTCATATTTCTTCCTGATTTTAGTCTTGTTTAGTTAGATTTAAGATTGCAACATTATTTCCTTTTTAAAATGCATAATTCCTAAGTTTTTTAAATTAAGTACATACCACTTTAAGTATAAGTTATGTTTTGGTATCCAAGATACCAATTGTTTTGCCCACAACATCCATTGTTTTGCTGACAACAATCATAAGGCATTCTTAAGATTTTTTGTAAATATGAGGGAGATTGGATTAGCACAGCTGCATTTAGTCCAATCCTTAAACTGTCTACAGGTGTACTCAGGCATAAGCTACGTTACATTATGTAATATTAAACACACAGCAGCTGGAGACAGCTATAACAATGAAAGCTGTCTCAAACATTAGAGCCTGGTGATTGGTGGGGTACCAAAGGCCAACAGATTTTCTATTGATATTGTGTGCGCTCCAGGGACCCTCACTCAGTCAGTGACGGTTAGCTCTGTGTTGTAAATTTTTGGATACAAAATAACAGACTTTAGGCAACTACATTATGAGGTAGGTTTCACAAGCAGCAAAGTTATTTATTTACTCCTATACTGCAAATCCATATTGAAGTGATCAAGACAGAGATCTACAGCCAGTGTCCCAATTATTTATGCTTAAAAATGGAAGGAATATAATTGACATCACTTTATAGATTGTGTTGCTTTCTGAGCGTGTAAAGTTTATAACAGTGTTAGATAGAATCACCAAATTTTCAGACAGCTACTAATTTTGCTGGATATCTATCGATTAACATTCATGTTAATGACACAGGCTAATAAAGGGATCTGTGGCAATTAACCTTTATCTCAGGACTTCTAGGGGTAGATTTTTCTCTTTTCCTCTTGGTGTAAAGGGTAGCCTGGGTTCAATGCATAAAGGAAAATCAGCGGGGAGGATCACACTCCTATCATGGAGCCTGCTCAATTTTTCAGTCTATTGATTTCAATGGATGGAAAATTGGGTGGGCTCCATTACAGTGCGATCGTCCCCACCCAGGTTTCCTCTATGTATTGCACCCAGGTGATCATTACACCACATGCAATAACAGAAATAATTATAATCGTTAGATTGAGGCTTTTGGTTTTCAAAAGCTGAAGTATCCAATGCCATAAATAGATTATTTATGGGCCCAATTATGTTATATTCATTTAACATAGCACTGTTATTCACAAAGAAGTATTTGACAAGCTTCTTTTTTTATTTGGAAAGGTAGGTAAACCGGAAAAGTCATGTTCTTGCAAACAAATGAGAAAATGGTTGCCAAACATTTTTTCAATACTATCAGACCTTATGTGGCATTGCTCAAGGTGGATACACTGTTTTATAACAGTGGTTACATGGGAAAATGTTTACAGTGAGTCAGTATGCCACTTACAGAAAGTGCGCATTATACACAAGAATTTTCATATGTTATAGACAATTAACTTTATGTGGTTTTACAAAACACAAAATTAATACATAGTACAAAATTTCAGAATAATATCTAAGATGAAATGTTGTATATCCCGGGAAAAATGTATTTCAAGAAGAGGAGAATGAGAGATAGTAACTTTCTGTTTTGTCTCTATGCACTAATCACAATAGAATCATCTCTAACCTGAAGAACTGGTGACATCTTGCTCTCGAGTCAGTACAAAGAAGGTTCACTCAGTTAATCCCGGGGATGAGGGGGTGGTCATATGAGGAGAGGTTGAGTAGATTGGGACTCTACTCATTGGAGTTCAGAAGAATGAGAGGCGATCTTATTGAAACATATAAGATTGTGAAGGGGCTTGATCGGGTGGATGCGGTGAGAATGTTCCCAATGATGGGTGAAACTAGAACTAGGGGGCATAATCTTAAAATAAGGGGCTGCTCATTCAAAACTGAGATGAGGAGAAACTTCTTCACTCAGAGGGTGGTAGGTTTGTGGAATTTGCTGCCCCAGAAAGCTGTGGAAGCTACATCATTAAATAAATTTAAAACAGAAATAGATAGTTTCCTAGAAGTAAAGGGAATTAAGGGTTACGGGGAGCGGGCAGGAAATTGGACATGAGTCTAGGTTCGGAATGGTCATGGCCCTGTGGGTAGTGGAGTGGGCCCAGGGGCCGTGTAGCCTTGTTCTGCTCCTACTGTGTTCTAATTCTGTGTTAGATTTCAGGAGATGGTTTTATTCCTGTTCCTGGCTGGGGTGGAGATCGCCTTTACAGAAGGTAAGTACTGTAGAAAATATAGGGACAGAGTGATCTCCTGGAAGAATTTCAATCGCCTAGATGGGTCGGAGAGGAATTTCCCAGATTTTTTTTCTCCCAAATTGGCCATTGGGTCTTTATCTGGTTTTTCGCCTCTCCCGGGAGATCACATGGGTTCGGGTGGATGCAGAGTGATAGAAGATTTGAGGTTAGGATCAGATCAGCCATGATCTTATTGAATGGTGGAGCAGGCTCGAGGGGCCGATTGGCCTACTCCTGCTCCTATTTCTTATGTTCTTACATCTGTTATGCTGTTGTTTGTGAATAAAGTTGGTGTGCCCAGCAATTCAATCAAATTTGATTTATATTTTCCAATAACATCATATCTTAAATAATAAGAACTAACATTAAATCATTTTATGTGTTGCCAACTGTCAGTTTAAATCTTGTAATATTATTTACATTTCAGGCCTATTCTTGGCTTCAGGAGGAAATGGGCCCCAATTCTGATCCAGTTATAGCTGTGAGATTTTTGGGAACAACTGAGTTAAGTACAGAGCTCAAAACCCTACTGCAAAGTCTCTGTGAACAATTAGCTATTAACTATCGATGTCTCATACAAAATTATCCTCAAAAAATACACGACTTGAGGGAATTATTCATAAACCTTCTGAATGAGTCTTCATTTAATCGACCACTGGTATTAATTTTTGATGCGGTTGAGCAGCTCTCTGATGGTGAGGAGGCACGCAAAATGTGGTGGCTCCCCATTCACCTTCCTCGCTCAGTACGTGTAATATTGTCGACTCTGCCAAACAAGCATGGCATTCTACAAAAGCTGAAATGCTTGATACAGGACGATGATAACTACATTGAGCTGCCTCAACGTGACAGGAAGATGTGCAGCCAAATTCTCAAACATCAGCTTCTACAAGAGAAAAGAAAGGTCACTTCAGGTCAGCAGATCTATGTTAATGAAGCACTCTCAAAATGTACTCTGCCCATGTTTGTTAATCTGATTTACCATGAGGTCATGCAGTGGAGATCACACAAGGATGTCGATGACACTTCACTTTGTGTGACGGTACATGAAAGTATTGAGCATCTTTTCTGGTCCCTTGAAAATAAGTGTGGTTCTAGGCTGGTCTCAAGAGCTCTTGGTTTCATCACAATGACCAAAAGTGGACTGAGTGAAATGGAACTTGAAGATGTCCTTTCACTTGACAACTATGTTCTTAACGAAATCACAGCAAAGTCTGAGCTTCAGAATCCACTGCGGATACCGTACTATTTCATCGCAAGACTGAAGGAGGAGCTTTGCGGATACTTAGTGGAGAGGCAGGTGAGAAGTGTCACACTTCTAGTATGGGCAAATCGCCATCTTCATCTGATTGCTCAGAAACTGTACCTGCAGAATGAGGAAGACATACACGAAATGCACAGCATCATGGCGGATTACTTTTTAGGAGTGTGGGCCGGTGGAAGACCAAAGTTGTTTCTTCCTGAGCAAAGCCATATCCAATCTCTAGACATTAACAATAAAAGCATTAATGATGAAAAACAGACTGGCGAGAAGACTTTTGACAGGCAAGTCCCTGAGCAGCCATGGGTCTTCCAGTGCAACCTATTGGAGCCAGACATCTTTTTTGTGAATCATAGGAAAAGTACCGAGCTACTGCATCATCTGACTAGAAGTGGGAGGACAGACGATGTCATGTACAGTGTCATTATGAATTTCAGTTGGCTATATACCATGATCAAAATCGGTCACCTTGACAGAGTCCTTTCTGACATTGATCTTGCTTACAGTTATTCACAGGAGAAAGAACTGAAATTTCTGGCACAGACGCTGCGAAGCATCAAGTTGAAAGTTTCAAACAACCCAAGTTCACTGTCTGCTGAGCTACAACAAAGGCTTTTGCCTGTTGTTAGTTCTTTACCAAAGCTGAGACACCTTTTATTAGAGTGCGACAAAGACGGCCCAAAGTATTGCTCAATTGTGCCTTTGCATTCCTCTTTGGATGTGACGTACAGCCCTGAACGACTCCCGCTGACCACCAGCCACGTCCACGTGATCGAGGTGCTGCCTACATTGAGTCCTAATGTGATCATTGCTGCGTTGGAAAATGGTTCTATTACAACCTGGGACGTGGAGTCACGGCAGATTCTGCGCCAAATTACAACCGCAAACTCAGCCGTGTTAGGGATGAAACTCACTCACGATGAGAAGTACCTGGTTGTGTCAACAACAAAGAACACATTGTTGATATACGACAATCATAATTCGTGCCTGTTATCAGAGGTGGAAGTCAAGGGCTCCAAGCACTGCATTGCGGGAGGAGGCAACTGTTTTATTTATGGCTTCACGTTATCAATTAACCACGCCCTTGCATGGTTGCAGGGAAGTAAAGATGTGCATGTGATCGATTTAATTTATGGTTGGCCGCTCTACCAGTTCCATTGCTGGTATGAAGTTACTTGTGTTCAATGTTCTCTCGATGGGGTGTATGCATTCTGTGGACAATACCTGAACACAACCACCATTTTCCTCTTGGGAAGTGGTGAAAAGCTCTCCACAGTCACGTCAGAATTTTCTGGAGGTTATGTGAAATCTCTTCTCATCCTGGCTGCAGCTCAAGAAATGGTGATGATCGATAACGAAGGCAGCCTGTCTGTCTGGAATATAGATGAAATTACCAACCCCCAACTTATCGAGGACTTTGACTGCAGAGGAAAAGACAATGAAGTGGTGAGTTTAGAGCTGTCAGAAGACCAAAGTGCAATCCTCATCTGTAAGACTTTCAGCATTGAAGTGTTGGACACCAGCGCCTGGAAGGTGGCTGAAAAGTTCAAAGCAAAACGCAATGAATGCTTCATATCGGCAGTCCTCTCCAAAAATGGTGACTCAATTATTGCTTCAATGGCACATATGTCATCGATATTTGTGTGGCGGAGAGACACTGGACAATGTATGGCAAGTTTGCAGGAAATCTCAGGAGCCATTGTAAAGTTGGTCAAATCAAATCAACACAATTTGTTGCTGTCTTTGACAACCAATGGTACTCTTTCTGTCTGGGACATAGACATCATAACAGCAATCTCAAACATTGACAAAACGGGGAAAGCAATTCAAAGCCTTCTCCTGCCAGGCAGAGGTGAACTGATCTACACAATGGATGGTTCAGAATCTGTTCATAAATGGAGCTTCAGCACAGGATACATTGAAGCTGTATTTAAACACGACGGCATTGTGGAAAACTGTGTTCTCACATCATCGGGGGAGCTAATGGTCACTTCAGATGACAAAGGCATCCAATACATCTGGCACACCATTACCGGGGACAACATCTTTCGCATCAACGGGCAGCGGATATCCCAGCTACTGATTACACACAACGATCAGTTTGTAGTCTCGCTCTGTAACCAAGGTGTCTCGAGGGTGTGGCGACTGTCCACTGGTCACAAAGTCTGCAATATTCTGGTTCCCATGCAGAATGCATTTATCACGTATCCTAACACATTCGTAATTGGTATTTCAAAAAACAAGCTGCTGGCTGTTAGCTTGTGGACAGGAAGCGTAACAAAGAAGTTCTGCTGTGAGGACGGCACAACCATTGTAAATTTCAAGCTTATCCCTGATTCTCCGGACTATGTGGTTTTCATTACATCTGCAGAAACGCTATTTGTTTGGAGTGTGACGGAGGAAGCAGTGTGCAGACGTGTGCAGCTCCCTAATAATTTCCTGAAAAACCTGGAGGATTTTCAGATATCCCCCAATGGGAAACTAGGAATTTTGTCCCGAGGCGATGACAACATTAACATCATGGATCTGCACAGTGGAAAGCTGCGCCTGGTTCCTGCCACTGGAATCATCTGGTGTCAGAAATTATCACGCGATGGCCGTTACCTGGTGTACATTTGTTTTAGAAACTGCAGTGAAGATAACGATAATGGGGCTGTGTCCAGTTTAATAGTCGTCAGGTTGGCTGATGGGAAAAACATTGGAGCATGCTCACTTTACAAGACTCCAGCTTTTCTTAGTCTGTCACAACGACATTTGAACATTATTGTGGGCTTTGATGATGGCAGCATCGGGACCTATACTGTAGTAGATCGAGTCGACGCTGCCTTAAAAATTAAAATTGCCACTTCAAACAGTCGTCAGATTTTTAGCAACTCATCTCAGAAAATCAGGCCTAAGCGTGCAAATTTTATGTACAAGTACACAGCAGACTGCATATGGAGAGAGTCTACCGAGGTCTTTGCCAGGGATAGTCCAATTACAGTCTCCGATTCAAGTGATACACAGGAGACAGCGCCTACCAAAAAGCAACCTTACTGTTCCGACAAAGCAGGTTCGACATTACAAATAGACTATAAATGTCAAAACTTCACAGCAGAAAGCTAAGCCATGCTTTTGTGTGCAAAAAAGTGTCATGTATACAGAAAAATATTTTAATACGCTGAGTGTCATTTTGAAAGTCACTCAAAGATATTTCTTTTATGCTTCTGAAGTATTATACAGTTTTGACACTTTAAAAGAGATCTCTTCACTATTCCAAGGGGACTAATATCTCAGGGGTAAAGTAATTTATTCTATTCCACATCTTTCTCTTCATTTAGTTACTGTGACTGTTTCTAGTTTTGTTCTATTCCTCTGGTTGGAGCTCAGTATGCTCACTTATTTACATTAACTGACATCATAACGTTTCACCTCTTAAGGATTTTTGAGTAAATGATGTAACTGCAGACTCACATTTCCTTTGTAAACTTTACCCCATGGTATGATCCTGACTCAAATAACTGATCTGGCTTGTTTTAGGTGGGCCTTAAATTGATATCATAATCTCATCATTTACCCTGAATTCTTAGCAGGAAAGAAATGCTTTGGGGCCTGCACTGGAGAGGGTACAGAGGCGATTTACGAGGATGTTGCCAGGACTGGAGAATTTTAGCTATGAGGAAAGATTGGATAGGCTGGGGTTGTTTTCTTTGGAACAGAGGAGGCTGAGGGGAAACTTGATTGAGGTGTATAAAATTATGAGGGGCTTAGATAGAGTGGATAGGAAGCACCTATTTCCCTTAGCAGAGAGGTCAATAACCAGGGGGCATAGATTTAAAGTAATTGGTAGAAGGATTAGAGGGGAGTTGAGGAGAATGTTTTTCAGAGGGTGGTGGGGGTTTGGAACTCACTGCCTGAAAGGGTGGTAGAGGCAGAAACCCTCATTACATTAAAAAGTACTTGGATATGCACTTGAAGTGCCGTAACCTACAGGGCTACGGACTAAGAGCTGGAAAGTGGGATTGGGCTGGATAGCTCTTTTTTGACCGGCACAGACACGATGGACCGACTGGCCTGCTACTGTGCCGTAAATTTCTATAATTCTTCTTCTATGAAAATAAATGAAAGAGTGTATTGTTGTCTGAGCAGTTATTAGATGAAAAGAACAGCGAGTGATTTAATGAAAGTGATGACTTTACGCCTTGGGATTCATTTGTTTTTAACAGAGAAATAACCCATTTTTACACACAGGCACAGGCATCTGTCAAGTGCGGTGAATGATGTGCTGCTATCCTGTGGGAAAAGCCTCTTCATAACATCAATTTTTACTGCTTAGGGATGCCATTGATTTTTATTCCTAAATGCATTCTGGATAATAGTGTTGTGGATAGCTTGTGCTGTGGATAACCTGTGCTGTGGATAGCTTGTGCTGTGGATAGCTTGTGCTGTGGATAGCTTGTGCTGTGTACTGTTCCAAAGAAGTTTTGGCTCATAAATAAAAGATTTATGTCGATAGCCAAAACTCTGTGGGAAAGTTGTACAGTAAGTCACAGTTTAGTAGTTCACAGATTCGGTCAGAGTCTGGCATGACTCCCCATATTTATTGACTACTTGGGCCAATTTACCTTCTAAAGAGGCACTTTCCAGTGCACATTATGATGCATCAAAGCTCTTAAGATGTTGAACTTTCTAAATATAAAGAAAAATGAAGATTATAATATGCGAACACTATGGATGTGATCACACGGCAGCAGTTTACAGTGCAAACATCACTGTGGTGTCTCCAAGCTACAGGGCATCACTCCTGTGTGTTTAGAACTACTTGAGCTTGAATTTAGGAAAGTCGCTCATCTGTCATAGAGTAAACAGCAACAATGTCTAAAATTAATGCTTAAGACTAGACAGATACTTAAGTCAAAACTATAGACTTTGCAAACATAGTCATGTGTGGGACCTTCCCCCTACATAATTGCATCTCTATCATTGGGTGTCGATTAGCAACAAATAGGCACTGTTACCAATTAGTCTCACCACACCCAAGAGATGCACAGCCAGAAACTCTAAGCCAATCACAGTGCTATGATTCTACCCAGGACGATGGCATGAAATACACCTGGTGGTGAAAAATGGCAGTTACAAATTGCAATACTCCACCAGCCTAGTTGCATATGGTTTCAAACACTTGGAGAAGGATTGTGTTTATCATTAAATTAATGAAGATCATTGCTCCTTTAAAAAAGGTATTCATAAAACAACTTACAATTTCTGGATCAGGGACCATTCCGAAAGTGTGAGAGAGAAAAAATGCGAACATTTTTTATTATAGTAGCTGCACTTTTTAAGCAGTTACTTTTTGGCTAAGTATTATTAAAAGATATTCAGAAACTTCTGTGCTGTACTATTCTATGAGTCTATGAAAAGCTTTCTTTTGAAACCAAAGAAATATAGAAAAACAAAGGGATATTCTGTTGAGGTGAGTACATTCTCCAATATACCTTTCACAAGTGCAGACTCATGTCATGGTATTGAACAGAGGCACAGTAGCACCAACAGCAACTATTTACATGGCTGACCCAACACTAACAATTATCCAAGAAAATTACTGAAAACATATTTGATTGTTCAAAAAATAACAGGAGGTGTTATAGAATATTGGAGTATTACACTTATCGGGGTAAATCGTGATCTTGTGCGATAGTGTAAAACGGGTGATAGCGAGTCAACAGCCCATTTTACATTTCTCACGATTTTTATATCCATTGGAAATAAAAATTGGAAGAGATATAAAATGGGCAGCCGGCTCGCGATCACCCGTTTTACACTATCACACAAAGTCAAGATCTACCCCATTGGGCTTTGAGGCCAGGTGGATCATAACACATATCACCCCTATTGACTCAAAAATAAAGCCTCTGTCTCTCAGATTTGAACCCTGGATGGTACTGAGTTCTCTAATGTCTGTCAGCGAATTAACAAAGCCAGGGCTCCAGCTCTTGGTAACTTCCAGAAGTGGGTGTACATGTAGGCACCAGCTGTGATTGGGCTCGGCTGTGATGCCCTCCATGCTAGCACTCATTGTCCAGGATCTCACATGAAAGGTGGTCATTTGGGTAAGATACTGGACGGTACCCACCATCTGGAGAAAAAAACATAACACATGTAGGGGCAGACTTTCTCTTCTGGTGGTTGCACATTAAATAATTGCTTGGGTACAGTGCACAGAGGAATATCAGGTTGGGAAGATCACATGCACAGAATGGAGCCCACCCTATTTTTCCAACCATTTAGGAACATAGGAACAGGAGTAGGCCATTCAGCCCCTCGAGCCTGTTCCATCATTCAATGAGATCATGGCTGATCTGCATTCTAACTCCATATACCTGCCTTTGGCCCATATCCCTTAATACCTTTTGTAAACAAAAAGCTATCAATCTCTGATTTAAAATTAACAATTGATCTAGCATCAATTGCCATTTGTGGAAGAGAGTTACAAACTTCTACCACCCTTTGTGTGTAGAAATGTTTCCTAATTTCACTACTGAAAGGTCTGGCTCTAATTTTTAGACTATGCCCCCTAGTCCTAGAATCCCCAACCAGCGGAAATAGTTTCTCTCTATCTACCCTATATGTTCCCCTTAATATCTTGTAAACTTTGATCAGATCACCCCTTAACCATCGAAATTCTAGGGAATACAATCTTAATTTGTGTAATCTCTCCTCGTTAGAATGCTTGAAGTCCGGGTATCATTCTGGTAAACCTACGCTGCACTCCCTCCAAGGCCAATATATCCTTCCTAAGATGTGGTGCCCAGAACTGCTCACAGTGCTCCAGGTGTGATCTAACCAGGGCTTTGTATAGCTGCAGCATAACTTCTACCCCCTTGTATTCTAGTCCTCTAGATATAAAGGCCAGCATTCCATTAGCCTTTTTGATTATTTTCTGTACCTGTCCATGACATTTTAATGATCTATGTACCTGAACCCCCCAATCTCTTTGGAAATCCACAGTTTTTAGCTTTTCACCATGTAGAAAGTACTTTGTTCTAACCTTTTTAGTGGATGACCTCACATTTGCCTACATTGAAATCCATTTGCCACAGTTTTACCCATTCACTTAATATATCAATATCGCTTTGTAATTTTTATGCTTTCATCTACAATGCCGCCTATCTTTGTGTCATCCATAAATGAATGGAAGGAAAATAGGACAGGCTCCGTGCGATCCTCCTCATGCAGATTTCCTTTATACACTCCGCTCGGGAATTATTTAACACCCAAGTGCAAAAGAAGAAATTAGAGCTTGACTAATCGACTGGAATTTTTTGAGGATGTAACTGGTAAAATAGATAAGGGAGAACCAGTGGATGTGGTGTATTTGGATTTTCAAAAGGCTTTCGATAAGGTCCCGCATAAGAGATTAGCATGTAAAATTAAGGCACATGGGATTGGGGGCAAGGTATTGACTTGGATAGAGAACTCGTTGGCAGACAGAAAGCAGAGTTGGAATAAAGAGTGGCAGGCAGTGACTAGTGGGGTAGCGCAGGGATCGGTCCTTGGACCCCAGCTATTCACAATATATATTAATGATCTAGACAAGGGAACTAGATGTAATATCTCCAAGTTTGCAGACGACACAAAGCTGGGTGGGCATGTGTGCTGTGAGGAGGATGCCGAGAAACTCCAGTATGATTTGGACAGGTTGGGTGATTGGGCAGAAGCATGGCAGATGCAATATAACGTGGATACATGCGAGGTTATCCACTTTGGTGTCAAAAACAGGAAGGCAGATTATTATCTGAATGGCAATAGATTGGGAGAAGGGGAAGTGCAACGAGACCTGGGCGTCCTTGTGCACCAGTCGCTGAAAGTAAGCATGCAGGTGCAGCAGGCGGTTAAGAAGGCAAATGGTATGTTGGCCTTCGTAGTGAGAGGGTTTGAGTACAGGAACAAGGATGTCTTGCTGCAGTTGTACAGGGCCTTGGTGAGACCACATCTTGAGTATTGTGTGCAGTTTTGGTCGCCTTATCTGAGGAAGGATGTTCTTGCCATGGAAGGAGTGCAGCGAAGATTCACTAGGCTGATACCTGGGATGGCAGGAATGACGTATGAGGAGAGATTGGGTCGATTGGGCTTGTACTCGCTGGAGTTTAGAAGAATGAGAGGGGATCTCATCGAAACTTATAAAATTCTAACAGGACTAGACAGACTAGATGCTAGAAGGATGTTCCCGATGGTCGGGGAGTCCAGAACCAGGGGTCACAGTCTAAGGATAAGGGGTAAGCCATTTAGGACAGAGATGAGGAGGAATTTCTTCACCCAGAGAGTGGTGAACCTGTGGAATTCTCTGCCAAAGAAGGCAGTAGAGGCCAATTCATTAAATATATTCAAGAAGGAGTTGGATATATTTCTTAAGGCTAAAGGGATTAAGGGATATGGAGAGAAGGCAGGAACAGGGTACTGAATTTGGATGATCAACCATGATCGCATTGAATGGCGGAGCAGGCTCGAGGGGCCGAATGTCCTGCTCCTATCTTCTATGTTTCTATGTAAACCATGTCTCTTTGAATAGCAAATATTCAGTGCTGTATTACAGACACTGGTATGGTCCAAACTTAACTTTGCATGCACAAGACCAAAGTCAATTTAGACCCTGGATACATCTCATTCATCCTCTTATGATATATTTTGGATAGTGTTGTATTTTTTCAGGATAGATTTTCAGCCCATTCGTAGTCACTGGGTGTAAAATCTTTGCAATTACAAAAATTGCCAGCTATCTAGTCCATGTGAGAGGACCACAGGGGTTCCTGTTTATAAAGCAGAACACAGGAGAAAGAGCAAAACCAATCTCTGATGGCAGGGGTGGAAACTTACAGAAAATTGTTATATTCTGCTATTAGCACATGCAGATTTATCAGCAATTTTGCAGCTCTGATGTCAGTCCCTGTTTTTCATTACTGACCCCTTCTTTGCCTGCATAGTCAAGTCGACCTGGCCCACCCCAATCACTTTACGATTGGAAGCTAGAGAAAGAATAAGTACCTTTTATATATTTACAAGTGTGCATATTATATAACAGGGCAGAAATTGTGAGACTCCATTGCCAACACAGAGCCTCACTAAAATTGAGCACAGACCAGAGACATTTTAGGTTCTATTCCGTGGCCCACACTTGCAACTTGCAAGGCTCTACATTGGAAGCAGAGTCACAATTTCTGGCCTCAGATGTATACAACAGTCTGGCAGATGCAGATGGCAGACATGTTTTCAGGGGAGGACGGAGGGCTCATGTTTTTGACAATGATACACAGACCGACTCAAAGGCAACTTGGGGACTCTCTACAACTTTGTATTTCTCCTGATCAACATTATGATCCATAATAACTTTTTCCAAAGTACAGGAGATAAAGTACCTGTGTATATTATCTGGAGTCCTTCACAAATATTATCCAGAGCCTAGGGATCTATTAGTGCCCTGAACATAGTGCCACTCATTTTTACAATATTGCCTTTTGATGAAAAGCTCCTCTTGCTAACTCGAGGGTTGCCATTGGCATTCAGAGCTTATTATTTAGCTGCCAGTTTCCCATGCTGCTGCTCTGCTAGGATGGTCGGGTAGTGTTTAGCATGAGTTTACATCACATGATGAGAAAAGAGGATTTTATTCAGTTATGACTACAGAAGTTTATGGGAAAATTAAACAGCTCATATTTCATATAGCACAAAAAGTGTGTTTTCTTGAAAAATATTACCTTCCTGCTCATATTATAATGTAGTCATTGGTTACTATGTTGGACTTTAGATATTGCACTAGCAACACACCGCTTGCTAAAACATTTTGGATTGTTAGCACTCATCAGACCAGTGACAATTAACCCCCTCCTGAATAGGCAGTTTGTTCCTGTCTGTATATCTTCTTACCTGTTTATCTTACTGTGCCAGAATAGTGGAATTGAAATAAGAGAATAGTTTTACAGATCTACACCACATTCTGCAAGGCTACTCTGAAAACTTGAGTTCGATCTGATAAAAATCACAAATTCCACTGCAGCTTAACAAAATTCTTCAACATTGTGGTCACCCCCTTAGAGTTCTGCTCAGAGGACCACATTCTACAGAATCTTATTGGACAAAAAGTAGTTTCTGGAGGTGTTTGCGAGGTGTATGTGAAACTATCGCTTTTGGTAAATGTCTTTTGTCTTTTTCTTTCCAACCCCTGTCCCTTTTTTTTAATTCGTTCCTGGGATGTGGGCATCACTGGCAAGGCCAGCTTTTATTGCCCATCCCTAATTGCCCTTGAGAAGGTGGTGGTGAGCAGCCTTCTTGAACCGCTGCAGTCCGTGTGGTGAAGGTACTCCCACAGTGCTGTTAGGGAGGGAGTTCCAGGATTTTGACCCAGCGACGATATATTTCCAAGCCAGGATGGTGTGTAACTTGGAGGAGAACTTGCAGATGATGGTGTTCCCATGCACCTGCTGCCCTGGTCCTTCTAGATGGTAGAAGCTGCGGGTTTGGGAGGTGCTGCCGAAGAAGCCTTGGCGAGTTGCTGCAGTGCAACTTGTAGATGGTACACACTGCAGCCACGGTACGCCGGTGGTGGAGGGAGTGAATGTCTAGGGTGGTGGATGGGGTGCCAGTCAAGCAGGCTGCTTTGGCCTGGATGGTGTCGAGCTTCTTGAGTGTTGTTGGAGCTGCACTCATCCAGGCAAGTGGAGAGTATTCCATCACACTCCTTACTTGTGCTTTGTAGACGGTGGAAAGGCTTTGCGAAGTCAGGAGGTGAGACACTCACAGCAAAATACCAAACTCTGACCTCTTGTTGCCACAGTATTTATGTGGCTGGTGCAGTTAAGTTTCTGGTCAATGGTGACCCCCAGGATGTTGGTGGTGGGGGATTTGGCGATGGTAATGCCGTTGAATGTCATGGGGCGGTGGTTAGACTCTCTATTGTTGGAGATAATCATTGCCTGGCACTTGTGTGGTGCGAATGTTACTTGCCACTTATCAGCCCAAGCCTTAATGTTGTCCAGGTCTTGCTGCATTCAGGCATGGACTGCTTCATTATCTGAGGAGTTGTGAATGGAACTCAACACTATGCAATCATCAGCGAATATCCCCACTTCTAACCTTATGATGGAGGGAAGATCATTGATGAAGCAGCTGAATGTGGTTGGGCCTAAGACACAGCCCTGAGGAACTCCTGCAGCGATGTCCTGGGGCTGAGATGATTGACCTCCAACAACCTGCTAGGCATGACTCCAGCCAGTGGAGATTTTACCCCCTGATCCCCATTGACTTCAATTTTACTAGGACTCCTTGATGCCACACTCTGTCAAATGCTGCCTTGTTGTCAAGGGCAAGCACTCTTGCCTCACCTCTGCAGTTCAGCTCTTTTGTCCATGTTTGGACCAAGGCCGTAATGAGGTCGGGAGCCGAGTGATCCTGGCGGAACCCAAACTGAGCATCATTGAACAGGTTATTGGTGAGTAAGTGCTGCTTGATAGCATTTTCGACGACACCTTCCCTCACTTTGCTGATGATTAAGAGTAGACTGGGCGATAATTGGCCGGATTGGATTTGTCCTGCTTTTTGTGGACAGGACATGCATGGGCAGTTTTCCACATTGACCGGTAGATGCCAGTGTTGTAGCTGTACTGGAACAGCTTGGCTAGAGGCACGGCTAGTTCTGGAGCACAAGTCTTCGCACGACAGCCAGAATGTTGTTGGGGCCAATAGCCTTTGCTGTATCCAGTGCACTTAGCCATTTCTTGATATCATGTGGAGTGAATCGAATTGGCTGAAGACTGGCTTCTGTGATGGTGTGGACCTCCAGAGGAGGCCAATATGGATCATCCACTCGACACTTCTGGCTGAAGATGGTTGCAAACGCTTCGGCCTTGTCTTTTGCACTCATGTGCTGGGCTCCGCCATCATTGAGGATGGGGATATTCATGGAGCCTCCTCCTTCTGTTAGTTGTTTAATTGTCCACCACCATTCACGACTAGATGTGGCAGGACTGCAGAGCTTTGATCTGACCTGTTGATTGTGGGATCATTTAGCCCTGTCTATAGCATGCTGCTATCACTGTTTAGCATGCACGTAGTCCTGTGTTGCAGCTTCCCCAGGTTGGCACCTCATTTTTAGGTACACCTGGAGTTGCACCTGGCATGCTCTTCTGCACGCTTCATTGAACCAGGGTTGGTCCCCTGGCTTGATGGTAATGGTAGAGTGAGGGATATGCTGGGCCATGAGGTTACAGATTGTGGTGGAATACAATTCTGCTGCTGCTGCTGATGGCCCACAGCGCCTCACGGATGCCCAGTTTTGAGCTGCTAAATCTGTTATGAATCTATCCCATTTAGCATGATGGTTGTGCCACACAACACATTGGAGGGTTTCCTCAATGTGTAGATGGGACTTCATCTCGACAAGGACTGTGCAGTAGTCACTGCTACCAAAGCTGTCATGGACAGATGCATCTCCAACAGGTAGATTTGTGAGGACAAGATCAAGTAGATTTTTCCCTCGTGTTGGTTCACTCACCACCTGTCACAGGCCCAGACTGGCAGCTATGTCCTTCAGGACTCAGCCAGCTTGGTCAGTAGTGGTGCTACCGAGCCACTCTTAGTGATGGACATTGAAGTCCCTACCCAGAGTACATTCTGTGCCCTTGCTACTCTGTGCTTCTTCCAAGTGATATTCAACATGGAGGAGTACTGATTCATCAGCTGAGGGAGGGCGGTAGGTGGTAATCAGCAGGAGGTTTCCTTGCCCATGCTTGACCTGAAGCCATGAGCCTTCATGGGGTCCAGAGTCAATGTTGTGGATTTCCAGAGCCACTCCCTCCTGACTGTATACCACTGTGCCACCACCTCTGGTGGATCTGTTCTGCCGGTGGGACAGGACATACCCAGGGATGGGGATGGAGGAGTTTGGGACATTGGCTGAAAGGTATGATTCTGTGAGTATGACTATGTCAGGCTGTTGCTTGGCTAGTCTGTGGGACAGCTCTCCCAATTTTGGCACAAGTCCCCAGATGTTAGTGAGGAGGATTTTGCAGGGTCGACTGGGCTGGGTGTGCCGTTGTCATGTCTAAGGTCGATTCCGGGTGGTCTGTCCGGTTTTATTCTTATTATTGTTTTTTGTAGCAGTTTGTTACAACTGAATGACTTGCTAGGCCATTTCAGAGGGCAATTAAGAGTCAACCACATTGCAGTGGATCTGGAGTCAATGACTCAAGCTGGGGCTACAGTTAGACAGCCATCGCTAAGTAGTTCTTTATCTGCCTACACTGGCATTGAGTGCCAGCGGGCTTGTTGACTGCAAGGGGCTTCAAAATTGTGGTTGATTGTGACCTCACTTGATGTTCACACACAGCAGCAGTCACTGTGGTCAGCAACAGAACCCTAGCTACATTTTCTGGAAATTCTGTGGCTAGTTGAGGTGACCCAACTGGTACCCAGACTGAAATGGCCTAAATTAGCATCAACCTGGGCTCTTCATGGCCATTATGGTATTGCACTATAACCAGGCAGTGCATTTAACTACTGGAGAAACGGTAAGTATCCTTAAAATATTTTTCTGACATGGATTTTAGTCTGAAAACAAAGGGTACCTTTCATTCCAAAGGAAAATATGACTTCTTAATTTCTCACTGTGCTGGATCTTGTCTGTCTATACAGTAAAAGTGGCACCAGAATACAAAGAATGCCATCATTGAATAAACAAGGCCGGGGACTATTCTTCCAACTATCTTTCATTGGTAGTATTTCACAGCAATGCACACATGACATCAGTAAAATTGTCAGCAGGTTCGGAGAAATGATTATACCACAGAAACACTTTTTTTAAGTTCAGAAGAAGCAGTGCTTTCCAGCACTTTCACTGTATAAACAGAAATGTAGAATGCTTAAAATATCGAACTCCTAATCCAACCAACGCAAATCACGAGCAGCTTCAGAAATGGGGGGCGTAGCAGTCACTGCATGTTTTTCTGGTACTCAGTGGCCTACAACCAACTGCTTGTCTTACCGTTTGAGCTCAAGCTGTAATATACTTTACTATAGGCCTTACCAATCCAGATCGCAAAACAATGAAGCAGTGTGTCACATAACTGTTACTCTGATTATAAAGGCCTTTCCTTGCAGATTATTTTAAGAATGTGCATACTTCAAATATGACTGCAGCAATTTTTCTCCAGAATGCAGTAGACAACTTTCATTAACCTTGGATAATGTAAAAAGATCTGTGGTGCAAATTTATTTCAATTTCTAGGAATTCCTGAGTGTGCTGCCAGCTGTTTAAATTAGGTATGATACCTGGTTTTAAAAAAACACTTCTCCAGAACACTCTCTTTGGAACCCATACATATAGTGATAGGGTGTTTGATTGATTGAATGTCTGCTCTATCGGAGGTTTTGATCTATCAAAGTGTATTCCACTGAGGGAATATCAAAATGAGTTATAGCGAAGGAATATCGAAGTGTGTTGTAGTAAAAGGAAGGTCAAAGGGGGAAAAATTCGGTATCAACCATTTTGGGGCACTAACATCGCCTGGGCGCTAATTTTAGCACCCGGCACTAATTAGAGCCGGCGACCGCAAAATTGAGTTTTAGCTCCCCTAGAGGGAAGTGGAGCGGTAAATCAAGCGCTCCACTTCCTTCTTAGGCCGCTAATGTCGGAGAGCGGGGCGGAGACTTCAGCAGCGCTGCACACTGGGCCGTGCAGCACTGCCACGTTCAAAGGTTCCTTCCCTCCCTTAACGGGAAGGCACATTGCTGCAGGCTCTGCAATTTAAAAAGTACTTACCTGGGCGACCAAGGCAGCCGCTCAAGCAGAGTGCCGGGCTGATCAATCGAGGGCAGGAACCCGCGAAAAAAACTAGAACAGGAAAGGTAAGTTTTTTTTCCACTTACCTTGGTCACCTCGCCTTTAATCATCGCCCCCAAAGTGGCCGGCCGCCCGATGCATGCCTCCTGCAGCTGTCGGAGTTTTCGACCGGCGCTGCTGCGGGTGACCAAAGTCAATTTCAGGTCCGGGGCGCTGCCGGGGTAATGCGCACGCTGATGATGTCACAATCTCTAGGCGAAGGAGATCGGGGCGCAATGCCGTAGCGCTGCCGCAAAACGCTCACGAAATATGACGGGAGTCTATGTCAGCGCTGCACCTGGTTGCAAAGCCATTTGCGCCTCATTAGCGCCCCGGGGGCACTAACAGGAGGCGTAAAGTCACCCAATTTCACCCCCAAAGTGCATTAACCTGAGGGAATGTTAAAGAGTGTTTTGACACAGAATTCTGAAGTGCCTCTGCGAGCAAAATATCAATGGGATAGAAATTTGTGTGGGCCCACATTCGGAATCGACGTTGTGCTTGCAGTGAGGCCCCAAACCGGGAGGCCAGAGACCGGCCCAAAATTGGGCTTCAGGCCCCATTATGTGGTCTCATGACTATTATCTTGGCGAGCTGCCTCGTATGTTGCTCCTCCACACGCAGCTTGCTCCCTTCTCCAAAGATGATTTTTTTGCAGCGGCATGAAGGTAAGCCTTGGGAGGGCAGTGATCTGACAAAATGTGGGGAACAATCGCGAATGCTGCAGAGTCGGGGAAGCATTCCTGTTCTTCCTGGCTCCACCACAACGATTTCCAATTGATTTTTTAAAAAATGAACTTGCATTTCATTGGCGGCCGCAGGGGCCACTGAAGAATCCTAAACGGAGCATGTCCAGCACCTGCTCTGCTGATCAGCAGCCAATTTCCACTAAGGGACCTAAACCAGGTGTTAGGGGGCCTAAGGCTTGTTTTAGGCAGCCATGTGGGACGTCTGCAAAACCACCTTTACCAATATGGCGGTGCCCGTAACACAGGCGCAGATCAGACGCGGGACATTGCATCTTGAAATTGGTCCCCTTTTCCCGGAAAGTGGGCACAAGGAAGACCAATATCTGATCCAAAGTGTGTTATAGCAAGACAATACAAACAGATCAACAGGAAGGGGCACTACAGTTACCTTTAACACACACTTCATAGAGCTCATGAATTGTTTTATAAATCAGTTTTGTTTTGTCATTTTATTTAATAGTCAGAATTCAGAAAAGCAAATTAATTTAAGGTTACAAATTGTTATGGAAATGTTTGCTTTTCAAATATCTATGTAGTTAGTGATATGCCAGGTATTGAACAGCTTTTTTGATTGTGGCCCTAGACATACAGAATGTTTTTTAATGTAATGATTTATACTGTTGAGAGTAATCACCCTATATGCTTTGCAGAGATTTATATTTTTCATAAATGTTCTATTTATTTAAGGGTTTTGTTACAAAGTTGCATTTATTAGAAAGAATAATATTAAAAATGTGATGAGCAATAAAATGCGTTGTGAATGCATTGTTTGTATTAATAAAATTCAGTATGGAACAAAACCTTCTCTCAGGTCCTTGAATGTTATAACAAAGGTAAGCTTTCAAATATTTATCATAAAACTTGCATTTATATTCTGCCTTATCACATCTAAATGGCTCACAGTGAATTACTTGAAGTGCAAGGAGCGTTGTGTAACACACTACTTCCACTGTATAAACTAGATAAATGAAAGCTTACAAATTCTGTCCTAATCCTTCTTTCCTTCCTGAAAGTTTACAAATTCTGTCCTAGTCCTTCCTTCTTTCCCGTTTCCATATAATGAGCAAAAACACAGTAACCTGGCTGTAATGGACCTGCATGAAACCAATTTGGGCAATCCATTCCACTTCCAAATGGCCACGGGCCAATAGCACAAAAATGCCTCTAATTCAGCACCAATTGGTAATTTCACTGAGGGATTGGGATGCCAGGTGAAGCAAATGGAAACATGTCACACTGCAGCACCAGGAAGTGCTCTTCTCAGACTGGGCTGAAGCGTGTTGTTTGGGTAGATTAAAGGGAGTGTTACCGTAATATACCTGACCTGGAGGACCTTGATGCCGACAGTGAGTGCCCAAAATGAATTCCTCAGCATTAAAATCCCTCCATTTCATGAGCATAAATTTCACACAAAAAAAGTTGGCGAAAAACATACAGTAAAACTCAGGATAAATAAAAGGTTCCAATTGTAATTTTACTGAGGAGACAATAACCTTCACCTACACAATGCAAAGCAGCTATTTCTATTGACAGTAAACATCTCCTCTGTTGTGATTAAGTATCTGGAATGTTTTTTCCTGGATCAGTAGAATCTCTTGTAGGTGTAACAATCGGGGTGAATTTCAACTTCAGTGGTGGGGTCTAGCACTGGCAATAGGGCCAGGAAAATCAGGAGCAGCTGCTGGCCTCTGACCTTCTGGCTGCTAATCGAGATTAAAATGTTCCAGTTGAAATTGAAACTACTGGGCAGAGTACCTAAAAGAAAAACAGGTGTCCCACCTGTAAACCTTTGGCCTTTGGGCCAACTCCACTCCCCCAACCCACCAGTCAGTGGGGGGTTAAGGGGCAGGCCACAGCGCCGTCTCTTCTGGGTGCCCTGTGCTGGGGTGGTAGAGGGGAAATGAGGCAGGAGTCCAGGAGAGCCATCGCTCTCCTCTGAACAGTAACTCCACCTGGCCTGTGCCTACTGCAGGCACAGACCAAGCTCCATTCCCCTATGAAAGTTCCTAAAATCCCAGCGCTGCATTAAATGAGTGGAGACCCGATGATCTGAATCTCCACCCCTTTTTCCAGACCCTTGCACCCATGGAACTGAGCAATACCCCAGGAAAATCGGCTCTAATTTTTGAAGATTAACTGGTGGAGCTATTAACCAAAGCCCAGCATTGCTCAGCTGTTTAAAGAAGCTGGAAAACTGCTATTAAAAAAAATCAGCAGCCTGAGCAGAGAGCTGCTCCAACACTGGCAGTACACTGAGCGGGTAGTTCTCCCATTAAGCAATGGTGGCAGAGAGCCTCGCCTACTGGCTGGGCATATCCAAAAATTGCAGGGGCATTGCCGGCGGGCACGGTTTCCTGCCACCTGTACATACTCGGAAAATTACCCATGATAACTCGCTCTTAGAGAATTAACGGTCAGCTAGATGGTTAAATCGGTGATCTTCCAGTTCTATACTTTACCGATCACTCGTTTAAAGTGTTAGTCAGCACTACTCATCTACTCAATAATGCAGCTCACCACCGCTTTATATAGCTCAGTAGCCTTCCGTTAAGGATGTCAATTTGGGACTAAGTCGAAGAAACAAAAAAAAACTGCAATCTTAGGAGTGGCTGGTATTAACTGCTAATCTTTAAAGCAATGGTCAATTGGTTGTGTAAAATGCGACTCAGTACTATTTAAGAATGGCAAGAGAGGGAAACCAGAGAATTATTCACCAGCTAGCAGGGAAATTACTAGGGTTGATAATTAAGGATAGAGTGACTGAACACCTTGAAAATTTTCAGCTGATCAGAGAGAGCCAGCATGGATTTGTGAAAGGTGGGTCATGCCTGACAAACCTGATTGATTTTTTTGAGGAGGTGACTAAAGTCGTGGACAGGGGAATGTCTATGGATGTTATTTATATGGACTTCCAGAAGACATTTGATAAAGTCCCACATAAGAGATTGTTAACTAAGGTAGAAGCCCATAGAATTGAGGGCAAATTATTGAATTGGTTAGGAAATTAGCTGAGAGGCAGGAGATAGAGAGTACGGATAATGGATGGGTACTCAAATTGGCAGGATGTGACTAGTGGTGTCGAACAGGGATCTGTGTTAGGGCCTCAACTATTCACAGTATTTATTAATAACTCAGATGATGGCATAGAAAGCCACATATCCAAATTTGCCGATGACACAAAGATAGGAGACATTGTAGGCAGCGTAGATGAAAGCATAAAAGTACAAAGAGATATCAACAGATTAAGTGAATGGGCAAAACTGTGGCAAATGGATTTCAATGTAGGCAAATATGAGGTCATCCACTTTGGACCTAAAAAGGATAAAACAGGGTACTTTCTAAATGGTGAAAGGCTAAAAATACTGGGGGTTCAGCTACATAGATCATTAAAATATCATGAACAGGTACAGAAAATAATCAAAGAGGCTAATGGAATGCTGGCCTTTATATCTAGAGGACTAGAATACAGAGGGGTAGAAGTTATGCTGCAGCTATACAAAGCCCTGTTTGACCACACCTGGAGCACTGTGAGCAGTTCTGGGCACCACACCTTAGGAAGGATATGTTGGCCTTGGAGGGAGCACAACGTAGGTTTTCCAGAATGATACCAAGGGTTAAGTTACAAGGAAAGATTACACAAATTAGGGTTGTATTCCCTAGAATTTAGAAGGTTAAGGGGTGATCTTATTGAAGTTTTCAAGATATTAAGGGGAACAGAGGGTAGATAGAGAGAAACTATTTCCGCTGGTTGGGGATTCTAAGACTGGGGGCATAGTCTACAAATTAGAGCCAGACATTTCAGGAGTGAAATTAGGAAACACTTCTACACACAAAGGGGGAAAAATTCAGTATTGCCCCGTTTGGGGCGCCATTATCGGCCGTGCACAAAGTTTAGCGCCTGGCGCTAATTATCGCATCCGACAGCAAACTTGGCTTTTATCGCCCCTGGAGGTGATTGGAGCGCTAAATCAGGTGCTTCACACCTGTCTTAAGGCACAAACGCCGAGGAGCGAGGCGCTACCTCAGAGCACTGGTGAAGCTCATGTGATGTCAGTCAGCAATGGAACACAGACACACTGGTGCCAGCCAGTTCTTAAAGGGGAGTTCTGACGAAAGGTCATCGACCTGAAACGTTAACTCTGTTTCTCTCTTCATAGATGCTGCCTGATCTGCTCAGTTTCTCCAGCATTTTCTGTTTTTATCTTAAAGGGGAGGGTCGATTTTGCACTCCATCCACATTCTGCTCATTGCAGCCTTGAATCTCGGCCTGGAGAGACCTGTACATCAAATCTGCTGGAAAGAACAATGGAGACCCAGGGAAAGAGCTCAGAGTGCAGCCCCCACAGCCCCTTCTAAATCAATACAAGAAAGGACAAATCAAAATGAACCTGCAAAGTGCTGCTCAGTACCCAAAACTCCTTCACACAGCCTTGAATCTCTTCAGAAGTCTCTCTCTCTCTCTCAGAATGCGTGGTGCAAAAATGTCACCAACAAAAAAAGGCAGGAAGCGGTCGCCTTTAAATAGCGCTCCCCCAGTCCCTTCCTGACTGCAAAACGCTCCCCTCAACCTGTCATTGCTAGCGGCAGGCGGTAAGGCAGGGGGTGCCACTCAATATCTGGTCCAGGGCACTACCAGGGCATTGCGCATTCGACATGTCACGATCTGCCGGCACAGGAGATCATGGCGGTAGTGTTTAGCGCCACCGCAGAATGTCTAGTTAATTTTGCAAGTGGCGCAAACATCACCGCGCCCGGGCGCTAGGTGTTTTGCGCCCCATTAGCACCCTCTTAAGGCACTAACGGGAGGCGCAAACAACTGAATTTTTCCCCCAAAGGGTGGTAGAAGTTTGGAGCTCTCTTCTGCAAATGACAATTGATGCTACACTAGCAAAATACTGTGGATGCTGGAAATCTGAAACAACAACAGAAAATGCTGGAAACACTCAGCAGGTCAGGCAGCATTGTAGAGAGAGAAACGTTTCAGGTCGATGACCCTTCGTCAGAACTGAAAAAAGTTGGAGAAGTAACTGATATTTAAGCAAGTGTGGAGCAGGGCAAGGGAGGAGGGGAATAAAGAACAAATTGTAGGTCTGTGATAGGATGGGAAGGCAGGAGAGATTAAAAGACAAAATTGATGATGGTGCAAGGCAAAAGGAGATGATAATGGGACAAGTTAAAAAACAAAAGATGACTCTAGATGAGATGTAAATGGCAATGGCAGAATCATCAACAGCTGCCATGTGAGAAAAAAAAATAGGGGCCGAGGTTATGGTCTGAAATTGTTAAACTCTATGTTGAGTCCAGAAGGCTGTAAAGTGCCTAATCGAAAGATGAGATGCTGTTCCTCGAGCTTATGTTGAGCTTCGTTGGAACAGTGTAAGAGGCCGAGGACAGAGAGATCAGACTGGGAGTGGAGCGGAGAATTAAAGTGACAGGTGACCGGAAACCCAGGGTCACACTTACGGACTGAACGGAGGTGTTCCGCAAAGTGGTCACCCAATCTGCGTTTGGTCTCCCCAATGTAGAGGGGACCGCATTGTGAGCAGCGAATACAATATACTAAATTGCAAGAAGTACAAGTAAAATCACTGTTTGGGGCCCTGGACAGTGGGAAGGGAGGAGGTAAGATATTAGATCAATTGTTAATTTTAAATCTGAGATTGATAGCTTTTTGTTAACCAAAGGTATTAAAGGATATGTTCCAAAGGAGTTAGGTCACAGATCAGCCATGATCAGTGTTGTTTAAGGATGCCAATGGTCTGCTCTATCAGATTCCGTGTGGCAGCATGGCTCTCATTGTACACATGCTGCCCACATGCGGTTGGGTTGCGGAGTGGAGTCATGAGCCAGGTAGTCAGCAGATAGCCCTTGTCACCCAGTAGCTACCTTCTGGTTTGTCTTGGGGCCTCAGACTGAGGGAACAGCAGACTGATGCAGAATGAAAGCACCATGTCTGCTGCCAGGATACTGGGCATTCACCATCCTGATGTACTGAGCATAGCCGCACACCAACTGCACATTCAGCGAGTGATAACCTTTGCAGTTGCAGTACATCTCAGCATTTAGATGCAGCGCCCGCAAAGCCCCGTGTATGCACTTGATGGTGCCCTGCACTATGGGGAAGTGCGCTATTCTGGCAAAGCAACGTGCATGCTCCGCCTGCTTCTCTCTGGTCAGAGAGAAGACAATGAAGTCCCCTTTCCTGGCCTAATGAACATCTGTCATCTCTCTTATGCAGCAGTGGACGGCGAACTAGGAGATGTTACAGATGTCACCTGCTCCAGCCTGGAAGGATCCCGACGCGAAACAATTGAGGGCCTTCGTCACCTTCACAGCCATTGGTAGCGCTGAGCCTTGCCTAGAGTGAGGCTGCAGGTCTGGTTGCAAGAGGAGGCAGAGTTCTGTGAGCACCTCCTTCATAAAGTGCAGACACCTCACACACTGCCCCTGCCTCAGGCCTAGGTAAGAGAATTGCTTTCGGAAGACCCAACATGGGTAAGGCCACCTGCTGAGAGCTCTTCTCCCCCTCCTTCTCCTCCCTCTTTGAGCAGCTTGTCCTCTTCTTTGCTGCCTCTGCTCCATCTCCCTGTCACGCTTCAGGCCAAGGGGGATGACAACTAGAGCACCCATGACTGGAAAAAAGTGGTCTGACCAGAACCCTTGAAGTCAGAACCAAGGCCTTCTCCACTTGCAACACCACTTCCTGTCACCTCACCAACATTAAGCAACTCTAGAAGCTGCAAAGACTTCCACAAACTTACACGGAGCCAGTAGAAATTAATCAGCAACTAGCCTTATCGGGTTTGTTAATCCCTTCAGGTAGGGGGGTCCTTGCTGCTCCTTTTTTTTTATTCGTTCATGGGATGTGGGCGTCGCTGGCAAGGCTAGCATTTATTGCCCATCCCTCATTGCCCTTGAGAAGGTGGTGGTGAGCTGCCTTCTTGAAACGCTGCAGTCCGCGTGGTGAAGGTACTCCCACTGTGCTGTTAGGGAGGGAGTTCCAGGATTTTGACCCAGCGATGATGAAGGATTGGCGATATACTTCCAAGTCAGAATGGTGTGTGACTTGGAGAGGAACTTGGAGGTGATGGTGTTCCCATGCGCTTGCTGCCCTTGTCCTTCTAGGTGGTAAAGGTTGCGGGTTTGGGGGGTGCTGTCAAAGAAGCCTTGGCGAGTTGCTGCAATGCATCTTGTAGATGGTACATACTGCAGCCACGGTGTGCCGGTGGTAGAAGGAGTGAATGTTAAAGGTGGTACTTGGGGTGCCAATCAAGCAGGCTGCTTTCTCCTAGATGGTGTTGAGCTTCTTGAGTGCTGTTGCAGCTTCACTCATCCAGGCAAGTGGAGAGTATTCCATCACACTCCTGACTTGTGCCTTGTAGATGGTGGAAAGGCTTTGGGGACTCAGCGGTGAGTCACTCACCGCAGAATACCCAGCCTCTGACCTGCTCTTGTAGCCACAGTATTTATGTGGCTGCTCCAGTTAAGCTTCGGATCAATGGTGACCCCCAGGATTTTGATGGTGAGGGATTTAGCGATGGTAATGCAGTTGAAGGTCAAGGGGCTCTCTCTTGTTGGAGATAGCTGGTCGACCGGTGTTTTTGTGACTGGAAAACTTTCTGGTGGGGTTCCACAGGGCTCAGTACTAGGTCCCTGCTTTTTGTGGTAAATATCAATGATTTAGACTTCAATGCAGGGGGTATGATTAAGCACTTTGCAGGTGATCCAAAAATTGGCCATGTGGTTGATAGTGAGGAAGAAAGATGTAAACTGCAGGGAGATATCGATGGACTGGTCAGGTGGGCAGAAAAGTGACAAATGGAATTCAATCTGGAGAAGTGTTACGTAATGCATTTGGTGAGGGCTAACAAGGCAAGGGAATACACAATAAATGGTAGAATATTTAGAAGTGTAGAGTATCAGAGGGATCTTGGAGTGCATGTCCACAAATCTCTGAAGATAGCAGGACAGGTAGATAAGGTAGTTAAGAAGGCATACGGGATACTTTCTTTTATTAGCCGATGCATAGAATATAAGAGCAGGGAGGTTATGCTTGAATTGTACAAAACACTAGCTAGGCCTCAGCTAGAGTACTGCGTACAGTTCTGGTCACCACATTACAGGAAAGATGTTATTGCACTAGTGACAGTATTATGAGGAGCCTAGATGGAATGGATAGGAAGGACCTATTTCCCAGAGCAGAGAGGTCAATAACCAGGGGGTAGCTTCTTCTTAGGCAATCCCTCGGAGCCGAGGATGACTTGCTTCCACATTAAAAATGAGTTTGTAGGTGACTGATGAGTCCAAGCAGGACCTACAGTCTCTGTCACAGGTGGGGCAGACGGTGGTTGAAGGGTCAGGTGGGTGGGGTGCTTGGGTTGACGTGTGCTCCTTGCGCTGCCTGCGCTTGGCTTCGGCTTGCTCCCAGCGAAGAGACTCGAGGTGTTCGGCGTCTTCCCGGATGCTTCTCCTCCACTTTGTGCGGTCTTGGGCCAGGGATTCCCAGGTGTCGGTGGGGATGTTACACTTTTTCAAGGAGGCTTTGAAGGTGTCCTTGAAGCGTTTCCTCTGCCCACCTGGGGCTCTCTTACCGTGCCGGAGCTCCGAGTAGAGCGCTTGTTTTGGGATCTCGTATTGGGCATGCGGACAATGTGACCTGTCCATTGGAACTGATCGAGCGTGGTCAAAGCTTCGATGCTGGGGATGTTAACCTGAGCAAGAACACTGACATTGGTGCGCCTATCCTGCCAATGGATTTGCAGGATCTTGCGGAGGCAGCGTTGGTGGTACCTCTCCAGTGCTTTGAGGTGCCTGCTGTACATGGTCCATGTCTCTGAGGCATACAGCAGGGCGGGTATCACTGCTGCTCTGTAGACCATGAGCTTAGTGCCGGGTTTGTGGTCCTGGTCTTCAAACACTCCCTTCCTCAGGCGACCGAAGGCTGCACTGGCACACTGAAGGCGGTGTTGGACTTCGTCGTCGATGTCTGCCCTTGTTGACAGTAGACCCCCGTGGTATAGAAAGTGGTCCACATTGTCCAAGGCCTTGTAGGGGGGCATCCTTTACCTGGTTTACGGTAATTTACCTGGTCAGGCAGCCTTTGCCACTGCACTGTGACCAATTCCAATCAGCAGTTTCGAATCGCTAACCAACCCCCCCTCCAGTTCTGACTGGAGGAACTTATAATTAATGATATATTAAAAACGGACAAATGGTCTGGATGCAAGAAAGTCAAATTTTATTAAAACTAAAGAAACTACACCACACGATCAAAGTAATCACGGTAAAATTGCTTAACAGGGGAAGGCAGACGGCAAAAATGAGGGATAAATGGCTACAATGTTAATCTTACAATCTTAGCAACATTTCCCTTAAATTACCACCCTTTTACTTCTCACTAGATTGTCTTGCTAGTGGGTCAGAAGTCTTGCTCACCTGCAGTCCAAAGAGTAAAAGAGACAAAAAAGGGGCAGAGGACTTCCTGGGCTTAATCTCTATACCCTGGGAGTCCCTGCTGTTTTCACGTTGAAAAGTCCAAATACACGAGAAGGGCTTTTAACTTCCTCCATTCATACATGGAGACAACACGTAGTAGAATCAATTTCAGTGAATGGATGTGTGTAAACAACCCATTGTGCTTGCTGTCCGATGATTGGCTGATTCAAACGGGCTACTCCCCAGTGTAAACAAGCAGCTTGTAGGTTACCGGACCCGCCCAATACCACAGGGTGACTGACAGCTCGGGCTCCATTCAAACTTACTACAGGGCAGCGCTGAGCTTTTCATATGCTAACAGCCTGTCTGTCCTTTTCTGCTGCCTTTTAAAATTCTGTTTCCATGAGGTCTGTTCAGCCATCTTTTAATAAAATGTACTATCTTAAAGCGTGCGATTTTCACGAAGTTCTTTGATTCCAGTGTCCAAGTGCTGCCTAGCTTATGAGCTTTTTAACGCAGCCTTTTGCGGTTCTGGGTATGTTTTAAAACATTGTCCAACCCAGAGACAATTTAAATCACACAAGTCTTCGTCCACGATGTGGATTAATATTTCCCGATCTTCGGGGACTGAGGGGATTTTGCGACCACTACAGCCTTGCCATGGATTTTGATAATTGGGGGGCAGTACTGTGTGGCGGGGGCAGGTTGGTAGAGGACCTTTGTCTTACGGATGTTTAGTGTAAGGCCCATGCTCTCGTATGCTTCGGTGAAGGTGCTGACAATGGTTTGGAGTTTGACCTCCAGGTGAGCGCAGACGCAAGCGTCATTTGCATACTGTAATTTGACGACAGAGGATGGGACGACCTTGGATCTGGACTGGAGGCGACGGAGGTTGAACAGTTTCCCGTTTGTTCTGTAAATTAGCTCCACTCCAGTGGGGAGTATACATAACCAGTTATATATATAACCAGGGGGCATATATTTAAAGTAATTGGTAGAAGGGTTAGAGGGGAGTTGAGGAGAACTTATTTCACCCAGAGGGTGGTGGGGGTCTGGAAATCACTGCCTGAAAGGGTGGCGGAGGCAGAAACCCACATCACATTTAAAAAGTACTTGGATATGCACTTGACGTGCTGTAACCTACAGGGCTACGGACCAAGAGCTGGAAAGTAAGATTAGGCTGGATAGTTCTCTTTCAGCGGGCACAGACACGATGGGCTGAATGGCCTGCTTCTATGCCATAAATTTCTATGATTCTATGATTTAATTGAATGGCGGAACAGGCTTGAGGGACTCAATGGCCTATTCCTGTTCCTATGTTCCTATGAGCAGCAGTTCACATGAGAAAGTGCGTACAATCATCAATTCATTACAATAATCATTTAGGTTACAGACCCAATTAATCAATAACCAGATTCTACTGCGCTGCTTCACAGGCAGGTATAACCACATGTAGGTGGTTTGCCTTGGTGGTTCGAATCACCCCTCCTACTTTGTTCTATACAACAGGAATACGGTGAACAGGATTGGGACACAGACAAGCTTTTCGGACTCAACCGTACGGTGTTTAATACGGTTAACACACACACCCGCCTCCAGTACGTAAAATGCCTGCTGGCGTAAAACAAACAGTACAACAATACAACATGGCCCGTCGAACAGGCCCCTGTCTCGTATTAGGACGCCTAAAATCACACTGTGTTGCTATACAGAGTATAAAATGGACTTGTCCCACAAACCCCGGAACATACACTATATAATACACACAGAACCTCCCAACTAAGCCCCTCTGGATTGGTTGGGACACACAACACCCCCTCACACAGTACCGGTGGTCTTAAGGATGCACGGGCGTGGGCAATGCTCACCCCGATTGTCCATTTTCTTGCTCGCTGCTTCCCTGTGTAGAACGTGTCTCCTGGTTCGGGATTACCAATTCCAAGTCCCAGTTTCGAGGATCGTTCCTACAGTCGAACAACAAGGCATGGCTCTTGACGCTCGTGGTGGTTTCTTCTCTCCATCTCGGACAGAGTGCTCGGTTCTTGGTTCAGAGAGGAGGGCACACGAAGGCGAGAGCAAGCGAGAGAGAGCGAGAATGGCCAAAGCTGCCTTCTCTTATACCCTAAAAGTTCATTAAGGTCTGTGTATTGCAGTGATGTCTTTTTAATCATCCTTCTTTGTCTGGTTTCCCGCCTTTCGGGGCTATCCCATCTAAGTGTTAGTGTTAATGGCAGGTGATGGGCTGCACTTCTCACCCGATCCTGGGTTAAGTGGCTTCCCATTAATTTACAATGGCCCTCCATCTTCTGCCCATTACCGTATGAGTCACCTACCCGGGTCCATTGTTTCTCAGAGCAAACTGTCTGCTCAGACATTCTCCCGTAATCAGTTTGTAGGCCTGGCTGGAATCTCCTGTCCATCATGAACACCTAGGCCCCTCCCATCTTCTCCAAACAGGCTGCTGGTCAATCAGCAGTAACAATCATACAAAATGTCCGATACGAAAATCCTTGGGGCCTGCGCTAATGCTTACAACAGTAATACACATTGCTCCCTATATTAATCACCAGATTATTGTTTTATCTTCCGTGACACTTCATTCCTTTTGATATATAATTTCTCCCCCTAACCCAGCTCCATCTCTGGGTCATCCATATTGGATCCCAAGACCCATTTCCTCCTTGGGAAGGACAAGGCCTGATAGCTTAACCTGAATCAATAGCAAGAAACAATGTGGTCAATTTTCTGGCCGCCGTCGGGCGGCTTTTCATGCGGCCGAAAATCGGCGAAAAAGTGGGTCGGGATCCCCCCCCACCGCCTGATTCCCCGCCCCGTCCGACTTTCGGACCGCCATTTCCCTGCGACTCGCTTCAGTCTCAGCCGCCGCTGGCGGGACTGGTCGTCGGAGCACTAATAAGCAATTATCAGCTTGTTGAGGTAGATTTTCCAGGTCCGTTGCAAATTTGGGGCTTTCCCCACATCAAACCCGCCTATGGGGAACCCCGCTGCTGAGACCTGGCGTGAAGCTTGCCGGCTTGCTTGCTGTCAGCTTCAGGTCAATCGGAGAAGCTGCGATTTAAAGGGACAGCATTTGTATGTTGAACGACCTTGTTGTTGCAGGCTTGGGGCTACTTCTTCAAGGCTTAGGCACAGCTGTGGAAGGTTGCAGCCTCACACACTTCTCCAATGTGATCTCCTGGGAAGCCCCTCTCGCCACCCTCACTCAGCGCTTCCTCAGCGGAGGCATCTACGAGAAGCATGGGATGCCTTTTCTTCCTTCCCTTCTAGCCATTAGAGGATCTCCAACAGCAGAGGCGGCAGCAGCAGAACCAGGAACAGCAGGATCAGCAACAGGAGCACCAGGCTGCTGCTCACTCACCTGAAGCTGCACAGGCCAGAAGGGGCCAGCGCTTGGAAGTGGCTTGAGAGCACCTTGCTGCACTTTAGGGGGCCATGGGGACCCGTATCTGCACTGGCAGTCCTACTCAGAAGGACTTCCATGAAGGTCTGGTTTCTCTGTTCAATAGATGGCCAACGCTCCTCAAGAGATGTCATTCTCTTATGAGCACTCACCATGTTTTCCGTACCCTGGTGAGTTATCTCCTCCATGGAGGTTGCCAACCTTTCCATGGTGCTGCGTTCATGCACCAATGACTCCACAAAGGCTCTGCTCATGGTCGCTATGGACTCCTCCATTCGCTCCACACTCGCAGCGACCCTGGAGACAAAACCTGCCAGAGACTCCTGCATCTGTGCATGGAGATCCATCACCTCTTCTCTTGTGGATGGACCCAGAGGCAGAGGGTCAACATGCAGCGCAGCTGAGCTGAGCTGGCAGAGTCCTGCGCCCTCCGACGAGGACCCTCCACTGCTGTCCCTGTCTCCAGAATCTGCTGAGGCTCACTTGTGAGCTGTGAAACACCAGGTGACAACACTACTCTATGTCACAAAGGTCCCCCCGAGGTGTGAGTGTCTGCGCTGGTGCTGGGTGCGCTTACTTCTGCTGACGCTGCACCCTCAGAGGTTGGACCTTCCTCTGAGGAGTCTGGCTGCACAGCCTCTTCCTCCTCCACAGTGAGGGCGGGGGCTCTGGATGGTACTGTGGGGGAGTTAAGGAAGGAGTTAGAGATGTAATGCCAAGGTTCTTCTGGTGACTCCCAGCGAGTTGGCATCTGCTGACACCTGCATCCATGCAGCATTGGTCTCAGTGGGAGGCCTCTTCCTCCCTGACCTAGGGAAGAGGACCTCCCTGTGGGCCCTAACCCCATCCAATAATGCCTGCAGTGAAGCCTCGTCAAATTTGAAGGCAGCTCGGCCTCTGCCGCTGGCAGCAGCTGGTGCAGGCTCCTCTGCCATTGTGCAAGAGTGGTGGAGAAGCCTGCAGAGGTTGAGAAGCTTGCTGGACACTTTGAAAGCACCACAAATGATGACATCATACTGTGGGGATTTCTGACTCAAATTGGACAATTAGCAAGGCTTACCACATGCTGGGAATTAATTGGCCACTTGAGGGAAAGTTGCGTGGAGCTGGCTGACACTTTTTTATGTGCGCCAGAAACCCCACATTCGGGGAAGCCCGACCAATTCCCAAACAAGCCGAAAATCGGGGCCATTTACTCAAACATAAAGGATGGCAGCCAGACAAAAAACAGTAAGGAAATTGTGTTCATTTTATGAAATGTTATCATAATCGGGCACATGATACATTCAAAGGGCAGTCATAAAGTTAAGAGGCGGCTGCCCTCTCAAGTGGACGTAAAAGTTCCCAAGCCATTATACGAAGAAGGCCAGTGAATTCACTCAGTTTCCTAGCCAACATTTATCCCTCAAACAACATCATTAAAACAGATTATTTGGTAATTTATCTCATTGCTGTTTGTGGGACCTTTCTGTATGCAAATTTGCTGCCATGCTTCCTACATTACAACAGTGAATACACTTACAGACCAGACAGTCTCAGGTTTAATTGCAGTCAGTGCTGAGTTAGCTGATTTCAGCCAGAGCAGCACTGTGAATGCTATAATTAACCTGAGCCCTTGGACTAAGGAAAAGATTAGCCCAGATTCTCACTCTTGGTCACTGCACAGTGACCTTTGCTGGTATGGACCCTGTCAGGGTCCTGAATTGCCGTGGGTTTTCCTGCTGTAATTCAGCAGGACAAATGATGTGAACAGCCATTTTTAGTTGTTTGTGCCCTTTTGGAATCATAAAATCATAGAATGCTTACAGCGCAGAAGGAGACCATTCGGCCATCAAGCCCGTGCTGGCTCTCTGCAAGAGCACTTCAGCTAGTCCCACTCCCCAGCCCTTTCCCCGTAGCCCTGCAATTTTTTAACTTCAGTTATTTATCCAATTCCCTTTTGAAAGCCACGATTGAGTCTGCCTCCATCACCCTCTCAGGCAGTGCATTCCAGATCCTAACCACTCACTGCTTAAAAAGTATAAAGATTTTCCTCATGTCGCCTTTAGTACTTCTGCCATTCACCTTGAATCTGTGTTCTCTGGTTCTCGACCCTTCTGATAATGGGAACAGTTTCTCTCTAGCTATTCTGTCCAGACCTCTCATGATTTTGAACACCTCTATCAAATCTCCTCTCAATCTTCTATGCTCTAAGGAGAACAACCCCAGCTTCTCCAGTCTATCCATGTAATTGAAGTCCCTCATCCCTGGAATTATTTTTGTAAATCTTTTCTGCACCCTCTCTAAGACCTTCACATCCTTCCTAAAGTGTGGTGCCCAGAATTGGACACAATACTCCAGTTGAGGTTGGACCAGTGTTTTATACAGGTTCATCTATGGGCTAGAAATTTGGTGCATTTGCACCTCTCGTTAGCGCCTCCGGGCGCGGCACCACTAATGATTTCCGTTAAATTCAGTGGGAGTTTAACGGCGGCGGTAACCAGTAGCGCCCCGCTCCGCAGGTCATCACCGTGCGCAGCGCCCTGTTTTTGCCCCACCTGCAAAATTGTCCCACGCCCCTCGATTCTGTGTCGGGTGATGACAGCGATTCAGGGGATGGGAATGGAGTGGCAGGAGGCTCACGGGGAGCTAAGTAAAGGGGAGGGTAGCGTGGGAAACAAAATCAGTCGATTTACTTGTCGCGGCCCGTTGCCTCGATCTGGCAGCCCGGCACTCCTCTTGCATGCCAGGCTACCCGGTGGTCCAGGTAGGGCCCTGCAGAGTTGTAGGCTTGGGCCCTCCCCTTTAATGAGAGGAAGTCAAAGTCATAGTCATAGAGTTATACAGCACAGAAAGAGGCCCTTCAGCCCATCGTGTCCACGCCGGCCATCAAGCCCTATCTATTCTAATCCCATTTTCCAGCACTTGGTCCGTAGCCTTGTATGCTATGGCATTTCAAGTGCTCACTTAAATGCTTCTTGAATGTTGTGAGGGTTCCTGCCTCTACCACACTTGAAGGCAGTAAGTTCCAGATTCCAACCACCCTCTGGGTAAAAAAGTTTTTCCTCAAATCCCCTCTAAACCTCTTGCCTCTTACCTTGAAACTATGCCCCCTGGTTACTGACACCTCTACTAAGGGGAAAAGTTCCTTTCTATCTACCCTATCTATGCCCCTCATAATTTTGTTCCCCCCTCAGCCTGCTCTGCTCTAAGGAAAACAAGCCCAGCCTGTCCAGTATGATAGCAAAATACTGTGGATGCTGGAAATCCGAAATAACAACAGAAAATGCTGGAAAAACTCAGCAGGCCAGGCAACATCCGTGGAGAGAAAATAGAGTCAACATTTCGAGTCAAACCCTTTGTCAAGACTGGAAAGGCACAGGAAATGAAATAGATTGAGAGGCCAGGCTGGGAGAGAACAAAAGAGAAGTGGAGACATTAAGAGGTATTCAAAATGAGACGAGATGGTGATAGGACTAGTGGAGACAAAAGACGGCTCTAGATTAGGTGTGAAATGTGCTGGCAGAATGAGAGACAGCTGCCATGTGGGAGAGAGAAAAAAAAGGAAGGGGGGAAAGGGCCAAAACAAAGGTGGGGATAAAAAATAAGTAAAAATGTAAAGGGGGCCGAGGTTATGATCTGAAATTGTTGAACTCGATATTGAGTCCGGAAGTCTGCAAAGCGCCTAATCGAAAGATGAGGTGCTGTTCCTCGAGTTTACGCTGAGCTTCCGTGGAACAAGGCAAGAGCCCGAGCACAGTGAGGTCTGAGTGGGAATGGAGCGGTGAATTAAAATGACAGGCGACCGGAAGCTCAGGGTCATCCTTACGGACTGAACGGAGGTGTTCCGCAAAGCGGTCACCCAATCTGCGTTTGGTCTCCCCAATGTAGAGGAGACCACATCATGAGCAGCGAATACAGTATACTAGATTGCAAGAAGTACAAGTAAATCGCTGTTTCACCTGGAAGGGGTGTTTGGGGCCCTGGACAGTGGGAAGGGGGGAGGTATAAGGGCAGGTGTTGCATCTCCTGCACTTGCACGGGAAGGTGCCGGGCGAAGGGGAAGGGGTGCTGGGGATGGTAGAGGAGTGGACTAGGGTGTCTTGGAGGGAGCGGTCCCTACGGAATGCTGAAAGGGGAGGGGAAGATGCGTTTGGTGGTGGGATCACTTTGGAGGTGGCGGAAATGGCGGAGGATGATCCATTGTCTCCCACAGACTCCCACAGCTACCTGGACTAAACTTCCGCCCACCCCGCCTCCTGTAAGGACTCTATTCCATTCTCCCAGTTTCTCCGTCTCCGCCGCATCTGCTCCGACGATGCCACCTTCCACACCAGTGCTTCCGACATGTCTTCCTTTTTCCTCAACCAAGAAATCCCCTCTACTGTGGTTGACACGGCCCTCGACCGTGTCCGTTCTATCTCCCGCACTTCTGTCCTCACCCCTGCCCCTCCCTCCCGGAACCAAGATAGGGTTCCCCTTGTCCTCACCTTTCACCCCACCAGCCTCCTCATTCAACGGATCATCCTCCGCCATTTCCGCCACTTCCAAAGTGATCCCACCACCAAACGCATCTTCCCCTCCCCTTTCAGCATTTCATAAGGACCGCTCCCTCCGAGACACCCTAGTCCACTCCTCTATCACCCCCCGCACTCCTTCCCCTTTGCCCGGCACCTTCCCATGCAAGCGCAGGAGATGCAACACCTGCCCTTATACCTCCCCCCTTCCCACTGTCCAGGGCCCTAAACACCCCTTCCAGGTGAAACAGCGATTTACTTGTACTTCTTGCAATCTAGTATACTGTATTCACTGCTCACGATGTGGTCTCCTCTACATTGGGGAGACCAAACACAGATTGGGTGACCGCTTTGTGGAACACCTCCGTTCAGTCCGTAAGGATGACCCTGAGCTTCCGGTCGCCTATCATTTTAATTCACCGCCCCATTCCCACTCAGACCTCACTGTACTTGGGCTCTTGCATTGTTCCACGGAAGCTCAGCGTAAACTCGAGGAACAGCACCTCATCTTCCGATCAGGCACTTTACAGCCTTCCGGACTCAATATCGAGTTCAACAATTTCAGGTCATAACCTCGGCCCCCTTTACATTTTTACTTATTTTTTATCCCCACCTTTGTTTTGGCCCTTTCCCCCCTCTTTTTTCTCTCTCCCACATGGCAGCTGTCTCATTTTGCCAGCACATTTCACACCTAATCTAGAGCCGTCTTTTGTCTCCACTAGTCCTATCACCATCTCGTCTCGTTTTGAATACCTCTTAATGTCTCTTCACTTCTCTTTTGTTCTCTCCCAGCCTGGCCTCTCAATCTATTTCATTTCCTGTGCCTTTCCAGTCTTGACAAAGGGTTTGACTCGAAACGTTGACTCTATTTTCTCTTCACGGATGTTGCCTGGCCTGCTGAGTTTTTCCAGCATTTTCTGTTGTTATTCCAGCCTGTCCAGTCTCTCTTCATAGCTGAAGCGCTCCAGCCCAGGTAACATCCTCGTGAATCTCCGCTGCACCCTCTCCAATGCAATTACATCCTTCCTATAGTGTGGCGACCAGAACTGCACACAGTATTCCAGCTGTGGCCTAACTGGCGTTTTGTACAGCTCCATCATAACCTCCCTGCTCTTATATTCTATGCCTCGGCTAATGAAGGCAAGTATCCCATATGCCTTTTTAACCACCTTATCTACCTGTCCTGCTGCCTTCAGGGATCTATGTACATGCACACCAAGGTTCCTCTGATCCTCTGTCCTTCCTAGGGTCCTACCATTCATTGTGTATTCCCTTGCCTTGTCAGTCCACCCAAAATGCATCACCTCACACTTTTCAGAGTTAAATTCCATTTGCTACTGTTCTGCCCATCTGACCAACCCATCTATATCGTCCTGTAGCCTGAGGCTTCCCTCCTCGCTATTCACCACTCCACCAATTTTCGGGTCATCTGCGAACTTACTGATCATACCTCCTACATTCATATCTAAATCATTAATGTACACGACAAACAGCAAAGGACCCAGCACCGATCCCTGCGGTACACCACTGGACACAGGCTTCCAGTCACAAAAACAACCTTCGACCATCACTCTACGCCTCCTGCCACTAAGCCAATTTGGATCCAATGTGCCAAATTGCCCTGGATCCCATGGGTTCTTACCTTCTTGACCAGTCTCCCATGCGGGACTTTGTCAAAAGGCTTACTGAATTCCATGTAGACTACATCAACTGCACTACCCTCAACCACACACCTAGTCACCCCCTCGAAAAATTCAATCAAATTGGTTAGGCATGATCTCCCCCTGACAAAGCCATGCTGACTATCCTTGATTAATCCTTGCCTCTCCAAGTGGAGACTAATTCTGTCCCTCAGAATTTTTTCCAATAATTTCCCTACCACTGATGTTAGGCTCACTGGCCTGTAATTCCCTGGTTTATCCCTACTACCCTTCTTGAATAATGGTACAACGTTAGCTGTCCTCCAGTCCTCTGGCACCTCCCCTGTGGCCAGAGAGTTTCTGAAAATTTGTGTCAGAGCCCCTGCAATCTCTTACCTTGCCTCACACAGCAGCCTGGGATACTTCTTGTCTGGGCCTGGGGATTTATCCACTTTTAAGCCCACTAAAACCGCTAGTACCTCCTCCCTCTCAATACTAATTTGTTCAAGTATATCGCAATCCCCCTGCCTGATTTCTATGCCTACATCGTCCTTCTCCATAGTGAACACAGATGCAAAATATTAATTTAAAACCTGACCCACATCTTCCGGCTCTACACACAGATTGCCACTTTGGTCCCTAATGGGCCCTAACTTTCCCTGGTTATCCTCTTGCCCTTAATATACTTATAAAACACCTTGGGATTTTCCTTTATTTTGCCCGCCAGTGTTTTTTCATGCCCCCTCTTCGCTCTCCTAATTTCTTTTTTAAGTACCCTCCTGCACTTTCTGTACTCCTCTAGGGCTTCCACTGTTTTTAGTCCTTTGTATCTGCCAAAAGCCTCCCTTTTTTTCCTAATCAGTTCTTGTATATCCCTTGACATCCAGGGTTCCCTGGGCTTGTTGGTGCCACCCTTGACCTTTACGGGAACATGTTGGCATTGTACTCTCTCTATTTCCTTTCTGAAAGACTCCCACTGCTCTGATGTGGATTTTCCAGCAAGTAGCTGATCCCAGTCCACTTTGGCCAGATCCTGCCTTATCATATTAAAGTCAGCCTTCCCCCAATTTAGAATCTTTACTTCCGGTCCATCTTTGTCCTTTTCCATGACTACCTTAAATCTCACCGAATTATGCTCACTGTCACCAAAATGCTCTCCTACTGACACTTCTACCACTTGCCTGCTGTAAGATTCCCAAAATTCACAGATCCCCCAAAGCTAGAAGAAAACCCTAAGGAAAATGACTTTGGACTCTTTCTAACAAGCTTCAGGGTGATAAAATATGCATTGGGCCTAACAGAGGGAGATTCAAGGTCGGAAACCAAGATTTGGCATTTTAAAAGGCATGTTGGGCCTGTAAAGGGAGAAAAGGCTGCAACAGGGAATGGGATCAACCTCTGTAAAGACAGTTTGGGTATTGGAGTAAATCAAATTGCCTGGGGAACTGTGTAACCTCACTCAGCCCCTATCAGACATTAACATCCTAACAATCGACCCACGGAGGAGTAGTCCCCACCCAAAACACAGGACGCATCCAAAACATGCATAATGCAAATCACCTCGCCAACCTACATAGAAATCTCGGGCTCAGACAGGAGACTCGAAACCTGAGTATAGCTATGATAATTAACTAGGAGCTCAACAGCTCATTGAATAATCAGTACAGCATCCCAAAACCATTTTACACATTTCCAATCAAGTTAATATTAACGAGCCCGCCCAAATCAAACAATAAACTGGGACTGATTTGGCGCGCAGATTAGAAGGCCCCTCAAAGTATAATTGAAGGCCTGTTTTCTCAAGAAGATAGTTCTCTCTAGAAGCAACACACAAGAAGAAACCGGAGCATCGAGACAGGGCAGCATTCTACCGTACACCCAAGTTCAACAGCTTCAGTGACCCAGGACATCATTGGACACATTGCGGCAACAAGATCCTTACAAAACTACCAACAAAATATTACCACCAACCAACCTAGTAATATCGTGCCGCCGCGACCAAAGTAAAACAACTCAGGAGAAAACTGAAAATTCAAAAGTTTTCCACTCTACAATCTATTCCTGACTTAACCCCGGGTAAGATTTTTACTTAAAAGGAACTCTAAACCCTATCTCTACAGAAGAAAAGTGGGTACTCACCCCATAAATCCAAAACGCACCCTACCGCATCAGTGGGCTCGCGAAGACTGACCAGCAGTCAAAGTCCTCTACCACGTCTGGGGTATGGCAGGCACTGACCAACACATCCAGCAAACCCCGAAAGCGCAAACCAGCTCAACCGTCGAGGATTCGTTTGGTGAGCATTATCCCTGGTCCTCTAGAGTTCAACTTAGCTAGGAAGTGGGATTGGGAGGGGGGAGGTATTTTCTACTGTATTTCCCTTGTATGTATTAAAATGTTCCCCATTTTTATTAGAGTTTAAGATTGTTATGTTGTATTTTCTTTCTTGAATAAAGATCAAAGTTTCTTGCACCAAAACCAGTTGTCTGCTGCACTTTTGTCACCCCCCCCCCCCCCCCACAAATAAGCCCAAGGTCTAGAACCAAGGGAGTGGGAGCTATTTGAACTGCTCATAAGTCAGTGGTGAGGCTGACCCACACACCACCCCCTACATAATGGCGACTGCGGCAGGAACCTTGGCAAAAGGGATGTGATACAGTGGACACTGTTTTTGAGGAAAAAATTAAGATGGAAGAGAGGATTTCCTCTTACGTGGTCAAGAGAGTAAATATCACTAAGAAATGGGTGCTCAGTCTGTTGCGCGTTGAGCGTCCGAGAGACGCTGCAGCCAAATCGACTGAGAGCAAGGACCATAAGAAATCTGTGGAGAAAGCAATCTGGTTGGCATGCTTCCAGCGACAGATCCAGCTTTTGGATAAACGCCGAGGCACTGGCAGCAGACCTACGGGAATCAGTTCAACAGTCTCACACAAGGGCTCTAGCAGGGGAAAGGTTATTGGAAGAACTAAATGCACAAAACTGGGGAAAAATGCAGCTAGTAGAAACACACAGAAACAGACAGGAATACTTTTGGTGTCAGGTCACCGAATCCAAAAATAATGAACTGGTGTTACGGGAAGAGAACGCCCACCTCGCCAGGCAAGTAAGAGAGCAGGAGGAGAGGTTGAGAGACGTCCAGGCAGCTTACAAAATAGCAAGCACTAGGGGGTTTGAGGCGGGAGATCACGGCCCCTGTAAGAAACAAATCAACAGTTTGAACCTTGCTCTGTTCAGGGCCAAAGGCATGGTATGCCTAATAAGCCCGGGTGCGGCCCGGCTGGACCTGGGAGACCAAGGGGAAACTGTTCGGACACCACCTGTGGCGCCGGCGAATGACCCGGTTGGGCAGCAGGAGGGACGGACGATTTGTGAGGCCGGCAGGGAGTGCACACCACCACCACCTGTGGCGCCGGGTTTTAACTCGGTTTGGCAGCAAGGAGAGGTGGGCGAGCCAATGCAAGAAGGGTCGGAGCCGGGGCCGATGTGCCCGATCCGGTAGCAAATGTTTGTCCCACCCGGCAGTGGTGGGGGTCAAGGACCCCTTGAAAGCCAATTCATGGCTCCCCACGGTACCCAACAGCTTAGGGCTATGGTAAGCCACCTGAGTAAGCTCACTTAAAAAGGGGACCCCTCGGTCCACTTCATGGAAGTGGAACAGGCAGCGGGCATTAACGAGTGCGATGACTCCGAAATGGCAAAGATGCTACTTTTCTCCCTGGATAGCAAACTCTACCAGTCCCTCTCTGCGGAGAGCAGAAAGGGGCAGGGCAGATACGCTGTTATCCGGGAGGAAGTTCTGGAGGCCATGGGCATGAATGATGGAAGTCCCTTCTCCCGGGTGGAGAGGACAGCACAGCTCGCAGGGGAGACCCCACAGGCTTTCGCAGACAGGCTGTGGCCTGTGTACAGGAGTGCCTGTAGTGGAGTTCTCGACCGGGCTCACCTGAGCCAGGACGAGCTGGCCCACTGGCTCCGAAGCCTGGTGGCAAACAGCTTGCCGCAGATCAGAGCCAAGGCTGAGCTTTGGTTTGACCCGAAGGACCCCCGGGTCACCGAGGAGACAGTGGTCAGACAACTGACCCTGGCCGGAACGGTAGAGGGACAGAAGAGCACCCACCTAAAGGAAAAGTACATGAAGTAAAGCCTAGTCAGAATAAAAAGAGTGGCACCAGGAAGGAGGTAACCCTTCCAATACGAAGCGTAACTGCTTCGGGTGCGGGAAGAATGGGCATTGGAGAAGGGACTGTAGGAATCCATGGAAGGATAACACAGGAAAGAACTCCCCAGCTCCTGCCCAAAAGACCGAGACACCGACCTCTCCCCCCTGAAATAAAGAATAGATTTGCCTTCCAAAGCTAGGCTTTATTAACTTTAAAATCAGCAGCATATCTTTCCACATCCAGTTCCAACTAAGCTAGAAAAGGACTGAATTTAAGGTAGCCACAACACATCATGTGATCATCAACTACCAATGAGATTACAACACATATCCCAAGGCAGTTAACAAACAACGAATCACAATACTTTTACTAATCAAGGAATAATCACCACAACCCCACATTTGGTGGGCGCCGCGGGGTCTGGAGTGCGTACTCGATTTAAGGGGCCAAATTTTAATTTGATTTATCGGGTTTATTTAAAGGGTTTATTTGTTTAAGGGTCTTTTTTGGGTTTAAAAAAAAAGAGGACAACCCCACATTTGGTGGGCGCCGCGGGGTCTGGAGTGCGTAATCGATTTAAGGGGCCAAATTTTAATTTGATTTATCGGGTTTATTTAAAGGGTTTATTTGTTTAAGGGTCCTTTTTTGGGTTTAAAAAGAGGACAACCCCACATTTGGTGGGCGCCGCGGGGTCTGGAGTGCGTAATCGATTTAAGGGGCCAAATTTTAATTTGATTTATCGGGTTTATTTAAAGGGTTTATTTGTTTAAGGGTCTTTTTTTTGGGTTTAAAAAAAAAAAAGAGGACAACCCCACATTTGACTCAATTGTAGCTGCGCTCCGAACTTTATTAAATGGCCCAGGGAAGGTAGCCACCACCACTGGTGCTTTAACCCCATCTGCCCCATACAACACAGACCCATGACTAGAACCAGCGCAGCCTGTCTACCTGTGTCCCCTTGAATACGATGCATGGAAGAGACCATATGTTCAGATGGAGGTGGAGAAGGTGAAAGGGACTTATCTGTTAGAGGCTGGAGCGTCGAGCACCATCGTCTATTCAGCTAACCCCGCCGCCTCACCTCTGTCTAACGGGGTCCCATACAGCTTAGTGGGGTTTACAGGTAAAGAGCAGGCTGGCTCATTCTCCATCCCGCTGTCCATTCGTTTAGGAGCACTCCACACCAAGTGGACCTGTGTCTTAATGAAATGGGAGCAGGAAGGGAAGGGGATCCTGGGGGCCGATTTTATCATAGGCCACAGGATTCTAGTGGATCTTAGGAACCACTGTCTGTGGGGAGCATGTACCGGCAAAGAAAGTGAAGTGGCAGTTATCCCAGAGAAACAGGGCAAGGGGACCTTGTGCACTGTGAAACCAAAGGAGGGTTACGACCTCGAACTGATGGTCAGTAACACTCCGATGGAATACCAGGCATTTGTGCGAGCACACCTCGCCACATTTGCCACTCACAAACATAATTGTGGGAGGGTAAACGGGGTCGAGGTTAGTGTGCACCAGGACCCCATGACCCGACCACAAAAGCAAAACAATTTCCCCAGGGAGGCGGAGGCAGACATGGAAACGGCCATGGCTTCTTTATTCAAACAGTGGGTATTGAGACCAATAGCCACCCATGTAAACTCTCCACTGTGGCTGGGTAGAAAACCGGACAACTCCTGGAGGGCCACAGTGGACTATCGGGTACTCAACCGTAACATCTCCGCCTGTGCACCCACGGTCGCAGCTGTCGCCGACCTCATTGGAAGTATCCCAGCATCCGCGACCACCTTCACGGTGCTGGATATTTCCAACGGGTTTTGGTCCATCCCTTTACGGAGAAAGGACCAGTACAAGTTTGCCTTCACATTTAAAGGCCAACAATATACCTGGAACTGTCTACCTCAGGGCTTCCACAACAGCCCTAGCATTTTCCATCAATGCATGGCAAATTGTTTGAAGAGTTTCAGCCAGCCCCGGCAATTGGTACAGTACGTGGATGACCTGCTCCTATTCACTGATGTGGGAGAAGAGCATGGTCCACTACTGGCTGAACTGCTGGAGCTGCTCAGGCAAGAAGGCTTCAAAGTAAACCCGAAGAAAGCACAGATCGGCCAGGTGGAAGTAAAATTCCTGGGGCTGACTACGTGCAGGGGAAAGGGCCATCGGTAAAGCTAGGAGGGAAGCAGTGCAGGAGTTACCAGCCCCCAATACAGTCACAGGAGTGAGATCTTTTCTGGGGCTAACCGGGTACTGCAGAGATTTCATTGAGGATTACGCAGCCACAGCAGCCCCTCTGCTCTGACTCCTACACAAGGGAGTGGAGTGGGTCTGGGATGAGGGTTGCGAGGCAGCATTTGCGAAACTCAAGAAAGATCTGCAGACTGCGCTGGCTCTAGGGGCTATTGATGGGGGAAATGAATTTTTCCTGGAAGTGGCAGCCAGCGGGGGCAGCCTGAGTGCTGTGCTGCTCCAAGAGCGGCACAGCCAGCTGAGACCGGTGGTTTACTCCTCCAGGATACTCACCGATGTGGAGAAGGGCTATTCCAACTGTGAGAGGCACCTCCTCACCACTCACTGGGCTGTGAAAAGATCATTGATCTTCACAGGAACATCTCCTATCACACTCCTCACACATCACACGCCCAGCCAGATACTCCTGGATGGGAGAATCAAAGACAGGACAGTGAGCAGTGCCCGCATTGCTCGCTGGACCCTACTTCTCTCCCAGATGGACCTAAAAGTGCAAGGTCTCTGTGAGCCGAAGCTCACGGCCAACATGATTTACCCAGGGACAGCCCACCAGTGTTCCATAGAAGGGGTATGTGAAGTTAACATAGGTTTTCAGGCTGGGATACACCCCGCGGGCCACAAAATCTATGTGGACGGTTCAAGCACAATATCTGCTGGTGAGCGACTTACCGGGTGTGCAGTTTATGACCCAGAGGCGGACATTGCCCTGGCAATTAAACTCCCCAGCACCATGAGCGCCCAGCATGCTGAACTATCAGCGGTAGTGTACGTGGTCACACACCCCGAGAAATTCCCTACCCCATACACGATTTGCTCGGACAGTATGTTCACATGCAATTCGTGTACGGAATACCTGGCTATCTGGTCCCGTCACGGATATACCTCCGCTGACGGGAGACCCCTGGCAATTAAGCCGCTGCTGGAGAAAATCATGGTGGCCATGGGGGAGGAAGGAAAGGTCTATATACACAAAGTAAAAGCCCATTCCTCCACTGAACCCCGTGGCAAGGGAAATCAGCAAGCCAACGCACTGGCAAAAGAAGGTGCTCGTACGGGCACTTTTTGGGACCCATACGAGTTAAGTCCCATAGCAGCGGTCAGGGGCAGAGGCGGGATGCAAGGGAGTTCAGGGGTAGCATTGGCACCGGACCTGAAAACGGTTCAAACCCAAGATCCCGTCCTCAAAACCGTCCTGAATGCGCTCATTAAAGGGGAAAAGGTAGAGGGCCCGTACAGCACAGCAGCCATCACCGTTAAGGAAGGCATGCTGTTCAGGGGGGAGGAGTGGGTAGTGCCGCAGCAGCACCAAAGGGAATTCCTCCAACTGGCCCACGAGGGTCCAGGAGCGGGGCATCCCGGACCTGAGACCACCTAGCAATGGGTGGAACAGGCAGGATGGTGGCCAGGACTCAGGGAAGATGTCCACGAGTTTTGTGCTGGCTGTCTGGCGAGTGCTGCTAACAACCCTGACCCCCGTAAAAGGAAGGTATCTATGGGACACATCAGGAGGGTAGAGGGACCATGGCAGTCAATCCAGGTCGATTACATCGGCCACCTACCCACCGCCTAGGGAGGCAACAAGTACTGCCTAGTCCTGGTGGATGTGTTCTCAAAGTGGGTGGAAGCTTTTCCATGCTGAACTGCTACCGCATTGGGTACGGCTAGGATCCTGGTCAGGGAAGTGTTCTCATGATGGGGACTCCCACAGTATGTGGAGTCCGACCAAGGGAGTCACTTTACCAGACAGGTCATGCAAGAGACCCTCATGGTACTCGGCATTGAAGGGAAATAGCACGTCGTCTACAACACACAGTCATCAGGTCCTGTAGAGCATTTAAACCGTACCATTAAAGAAAGGCTGCAGAAGGAGACGGGAGACTCACCCAAGAAGTGGGTAGAAGTCTTACCGTTGGTCCTAATGGGGATCCGAGCCAGCCAGTCAAAAAGCACGGGGTACTCCCCACACGAGCTCATGACTGGTAGGATTATGCGGACCCCCACCCATGTGCTAGCCCCGGTGCTCACGGAAGGTCAGCTTAGAAAGGTGAACTGGGACAGCTTCGTCAGGAATCCGTTTGAACACCTTAACCAGGTTCACTGGCAGGCTGCTAGCAACATGGGAAAACAGCATCAGAGAAACCGACTGCTGCTAGAACCCCGCAAGCACCATGAGTGGGAGATAGAGGATCAGGTCATGGTTAGGAATTTTGCTCGGGTAGGGAGTTTTGAACCATTGTACATGGGGCCATACAATATTGTCAACAAGGCAAGCCCCATGGTCTACGTCATAAAGATGCCCCGCCGCACAAAGTGGTTCCACATTAACCAGTGTAAACTGTTCAACCCTGAGAAAGGGGAACGGCCAGCAAGGGTGAACCGTCCTAAGGACAGGGATCCTCAGCCAACACCTGCTGCAGACTCACAGACCGCACCGATGGGGGCAGTGGCTTGTATTACTGGTGTAAGGGGTTTTCTCTCTGAGATCACAGAGGTTTCTCTCGCCAGAGGCCTCTCTCTCTCTCTTTTGCACAGTGAAACCTTGAGTGGTTCGACCCACTCGCCCCTTAGGTTCTAGACACTGGACTTAGGTGCAGGAATTACAATGCAGAGAATACTCTTATAGACCAAGTTTAATGAAACAAAATGAAATTTTATTGCATAAGGAAAAACAAATCAAATGCAAGCAAATGAGGGGGTACATGGGAGGGAAAAACAAATAACAATACAGTACTGGCTAAAATAGATACAGGCATATTATACCTTACAACAGTCATCACGAAATGGGGAAACAAACGGAACATCGAGGGACAACAACTCATGTTAATTATACCCAAAATGACCACCCCCTTTAACCTATCTAGATCCGATTATGAAGGGCCAGAAACATGCTCACCAATCCAACTAGGATTTGCAAGGTTTTGAAACAGGTCTGCATTTTGATCCTTTCAGGCGTCCTGTCTCCTCATGGTCGTTGGGCTGTGGGAGCAGCGGCTGCTCAGGCTGATGGCTCCTCTACTTCAGCAAGACGAGCGGACCCTCATCTTGTTCACAGCTCATTTTTTTCTGTGCTCTGGCCCACGATGTGGTGGGGCGTTTCGCCCTCTCTTCTTCTCCTCGACTTTCTCCTCGTTTTGCAGCGGCCCTGGGGTTTTTGGTCGATGATCTCCCGACGAATACCCCGGAGGCCGAACGCAAACTTGAACCACCTTCTTGACTCGGGAATGGCTGAGGCGTTCCTGCTACCGACTTCTCTCTCTGGCTATGAGGTTTTACCGTGCTCGTCTTCCAGAAGCATCTACAAGCTTCCTCCTAGATTCTCGATGGATCCCCAATGTCATCGGCTATCTGGGCGCTCAATTCTTCAACCAGCAGTCCTGTCTTTTCCCGGGGTTCCCAATTATACTTCTCAATCGAGGCCTTATCTCCCACCTAATCAAGGTTGGTCTTTGTTAAACTTTTGGTGGGCTTATGGCACAGCGGGATAATTATTATATTTAAACTGCTTTCGGGATGGCCGGTGATGGCCATCTCTGGTCTGGGATGACCTGGTAATGTTTTAATGTTTTCTTGATGTCCTTAACGGGTCCTTGATGCGTTCTTTATGAATATGGGACTGTTCCCCTTTGTCTGGGTAAACATCTAGATGGCCTTTATCTACAGGCCAATCTGACTGGATCTGCATCCAATCTATATGTATGTGTATGTGTCTGGTTTCGTTCTCTCAGAAATGGCTTCCAGAACTTACTGTGGGTTGAATCCACAAAGGCTGTCTGTGGACTGCAGGAACCATTTTAAAGTGTTCAATAAGTCAGTCACGGGGTCTGGCGGCCATTTTTTTGTCCCTTTTCTGGGCTTCTTTTAAAACAGTCTTTTTAAAATCAAGGCCTCTTCTGCAAGAGGACCCTTATAGTACAATATTAATTTTGCGAATTCTACAGTGGAGGGGCTATCCCACCAATTATTTGGGACTCAGACACACTCCCGGTAGCCAGAGCCCTAAGAAGGTCTCCTCGCACACCACAGCCAAAACTACCGTGGTCACCAACGCATCAGTTTCAATGGGTCAGCCCCGGAAGGGCCGCAACCCGTAAAAGAATACCCAAGGTCAGGGATCATTCTTGGAATAGGGAACCCCAGCCTGCAGCCTCCTATGGTGAGGGACTCACAGGAAAGGTAGTGGTGGGCAAAGAGAATGAGAGGGGTCCCCAGCCTGCGGCCTCAGGTTGCGCGGAACCCACAGGACAGGACAGGGACTCAGCAGCCACACAGAAGGGGGTAGTATGCTGTAGTACAGGAGGGGACACTCCCCCGATCATCTGGGATTCTGGAAGAGTCGTGCGCCAGCAGCTTTAAACCCACACTGTGGTCTAGAATAGGCGTTCAAGTACTGGGGACACAGTATTATGTGTGCACTCCGGCTCCGGTACCCGGAGAGGTCTGTACCTGTCATAGCGTGCTCCCACTTTATGACATAAGGTGGGACCACTGTGAAATGGATGTGTGCACCCCCTTGAATGATCCCAATGTTTTCCACCCTGTATACTGGTGTGGGTTGGGCTGTCCCACCCATGACCGGCATCCTCACTACTATCCCCATGATAGTGTGATTGGAACGCCCGCAATCTACTGGGACAGGGTAGGCTTCAGAGGCTAGGCGGAGTCTTTAAGAAGGACCCTCCGGGTCCTGCAGTACAGGCCACCTTACGCCCAAGTGTACAAGCTGCCCAGAAGCCGCAGAAGACAGAGGCCGAACAGGAATTAGCCTGGCCACCCGAAGACGGGTGGCGGATGTACATAGCGTTTCTGATTTATTTAGGTGTGTTTTTACAGTTTTGGTAGCTTTAGGTTTATTATTTAATTATTTTTGAAGTAAATTTAAGTTTCGAAACTCGATCACTTTGTCAAGCCAGAGAACCTTCTCGGGACATGGCTATCTGTTTTGTGGTCCCTACAGAGAGGAAATCGGCATGAGAAAGGTTCTGCTCCTGCTCGCCCTGGTAGGGGTGAGCATCGGTGACCGAGGTGACGTGGAGGACTCCCACATTTATGGGTGCTCAGGAGAGAGAGCGCTGATCGTTACCGCTGGGGGTGGCAAACTGGGTCTGGAGGAGCTCGCTATTTATTTCCATGAGGGAAGGTGGCCAGGGTGGCTGGGGTCTAACTCTACACAATACTCCAGCCAGACCGGGTTCACCTACGGGGAGGCTTCCATCCGTGCCCCAGGGTACAGGTCGTTGCTACACGGATCAGTGTCACTGAGGGGAAACGTGTGTGTCTTACATGCAAAGGACGGATTCCCCTGGATAGCTGGTGGTGGCTCAGGAAGCTGAGCAGGGACATAGGGGACCATACAGCCGACTGGGAACCGACACTTAACGGACGATCACGGGGACCCAAGGGGGAGTGACTGTGTGTTGGGATAAGTGGTGGGAGTCGGAACAGGGAATCTACATCTGCATGTCGGGATCAGAGAGAGCCTGCCCCACAGGCATATCCATCATCTTCTCCAGACAATGGCAAGGGGATGGGGTGGGATTCTAGCCTGCATGCGTGTGCGGTCCCACACTCCCCGATCCCAGTCAACGCCACCGAACTCGTAGCACGCACCCGAAAGCCCGTGCCCACGACCCCGGCAGCACGGACAGTAATAGAGAGGTGTCCTACCACCACCACCAAGGGACCAGGGAATGGGTTAGTGCTAGTGCCGATCGAAAAGATACTATACCAGGGGGTACACTATGCAGTAGCTTCAGTTATCCTAAACCTTACCAAAGTACCCTTACCTGAATGGTGCCCTACGGAGACAGAACAGCTATACCAAGCCCTACGAAAAGAAATGTTCAGGAAATTCTACGAATTCGACTTTGCCAACATAGACAAAGCAGAGCTATACACATTACAAGCTGAGTACACTATGGGCACGGGGAGACAAAGAAGGGGAACCTGGAACGATATTTTCACTACTTACAATACAGGATCCTCTGTGATAAATAGCCTGGACGATATAGAACTGCAAACACAAATAAATGGTCTAAAAACCCAACTACGAAAGATCCTAACGAAAGAAAACACAGTGGTAGGCTCAGAGCTACACGAGAACCAAGCTATGACGGTCCATTTAAAGGAAATTATTGCTGAGCTAGAAAGACACGCAAAAACAGTAAATGCACCCATACGGGAGGATAGGAATGCTTCGGATCAGGCTGCACAGAATGAAGTGTGTGTGCTATACAGGGCATGGTTACTGGGCGAGGGCCGTAGCAACCTGGAGGATTTAAAACGAGGTTGTGGTAAACCACTTTTATCGTTCACTATCGTTACACTATAGTTATCACTGTTATATCGTTACTCTATGGTTATCACTGTTCACACTGTTGTATCACTATACGAGGTCGCCTCTTGTCACGCTGCTGTACCTGGGCTGACCACTGCTGACTCCGCCCATGACTCCACCTACCTGCCCAGGTATAAAGGTAGTCGACTGGCTGGCATTCCTCCTTGTTGTATCCGATCACCCACGAGGGTGGGCTCTGTTATTTAGCCAATAAAAACCTATAGTTACTTTCTTAACTCGTCGCTTTTCATTGGATGAATTGATAGGTATATCAATTTTATTGGCTAAATTTTAAAATGTCGACACCTGAGCAGTCAAACGACCAGCCAAGCGACCAGCCAGATGCCCAGCTACAACAGCCACAGCAACCGGCCTGGCTGCGAGCCCTCAGACCACCGTACCTGGATCTAAACCCACAGGCAGCAAACTCAGCCCTCGACTTCGAACACTGGCTGAGCTGCTTCGAAGCCTACCTGGGAGAATCCAGCGTGCCTCAGAAATCCATGCTAAGAGTTCTGAACGCCCAAGTGAGCCCTAAAGTATTCGCACTCATCCGGGACCTTAAAACATACGAGGACGCCATCAACCGGCTGAAAAGACAGTACCAAACCCCGGTAAATTCCATGTATGCCAGACACCTCCTGAGATCCCGCCCGCAACAGCCAGGAGAGCCCGTGGAGGAATTTTTACGGGTGCTACAAGCACTCGGCAGAGACTGTAACTTTAAAGCGGTAACGGCGGCAGAAAATACTGAAGACAATGTCCGCGATGCCTTCGTGAAAGGCCTGCGGTCCGACTACTCACGGCAAAGACTACTGGAAACAAGGGACCTCGACCTGGGCAAAGCTGCAGCCCTCGCTCTCTCTCTAGAGGTGGCCCATCGGGACCTCGAGGCATACTCAAGGTACTGTAACTCGCGACCCTGGGACTTGGGACCGACCCCGACCGCGATACCCCCCACAGCAACCCCCCTGGGACCTACCTCAGCGTCGGCGTCCCGGACCCGATCGAGACCGCCACCCCCGGTACCGGCTCCGACATCGGACCCCCGCGATCGGGCCGCCGGCTGCTTCTTCTGCGACCAGGCGAAACACCCGAGGTCGCGCTGCCCAGCCAGGAACTCTACCTGCTCTAACTGCATGAAGAAAGGCCACTTCGCTAAGGCCTGCAGAGGTGGATCATCAGAGGCCAGCAGTGCCTCATGCGAGCTGTGGGGGCGGCCATCTTCCTTCAAGGCAACAGAGGCCAGCATCCCCACATGTGAGTCATGGGGCGGCCATCTTTGATACAGGCAACCGACACCAGCAGTGCCTCATGTGAGTTATGGGGGCAGCCATCTTCTCCGCCATTTTGTCCAACCTCGTGGGAGACGCCATTTTACCCACCACGCCCGACCGCCACCGTGCCTCTAGACCCGACTACCGCCTCAACCGCAGACTACAACAACTCGCTCAGCTATACACTAGCCTCCGTCACACTGGACCAGGCCCGCCCGCATCACCTGTCCAAGTCGATGATGGACATCAAAGTAAACGGCCACGCCACGACCTGCCTGTTCGACAGCGGAAGCACGGAGAGCTTCATCCACCCAGACACGGTGAGCCACTACTCCCTCCCTGTCCTGCCAACGCGCAACCGGATCTCGATGGCATCGAGGTCACACGCCACAGACATCAGCGGCTACTGTGTTGTGACCCTGTCGGTTAAGGGTACGGAGTATAAAAATTTTAAACTCCTCGTCCTGCCCCAGCTATGTGCTGCCGTCCTACTAGGCCTAGACTTCCAATCCCACCTTCAAAGCGTCACGCTAGCATACGGCGGACCCCTCCCCCCACTCACAGTCGACAACCAGCAGATTTTAAACCGCCCACCGCGTAACACCTGCGGCCTATCCTCCCTCAAGGTCCCGCCACCTTCCCTGTTCGCTAACCTCACCCCCGACTGCAAACCCGCCGCTACCAAGAGCAGGCGGTACAGCGCCGGGGACAGAGCTTTCATTAGCTCTGAGGTGCAGCGTCTCCTGAAGGAGGGCATCATCGAGGGGAGCACCAGCCCCTGGCGTGCCCAGGTCGTGGTCGTTAAGACCGGCAATAAAAACCGCCTGGTCATCGACTACAGCCAGACCATAAACAGGTACACCCAGCTGGACGCATACCCCCTTCCCCACATATCTGATATGGTCAATCAGATTGCGCAGTACCGGGTATTCTCCACCATCGACCTTAAGTCGGCCTAACACCAACTCCCTATCCGCCCTGAGGACCGCCAGTATACAGCCTTCGAGGCGAACGGCCGCCTCGACCACTTCCTTAGGGTTCCCTTCGGCGTCACCAACGGGGTTTCGGTCTTCCAAAGGGAGATGGACCGGATGGTTGACCAGAACGGGCTGCACGCCACGTTCCCCTATCTAGATAACGTCACCATCTGCGGCCGCGACCGGCAGGACCACGATGTTAATCTGGAGAGATTCCTCCGTACGGCCCAACGGCTGAACCTCACCTACAATAAGGATAAATGTGTGTTTAACACCTCGCACCTTGCCATCCTCGGCTGTGTAGTAGAGAACGGAGTCATCGGCCCCGACCCCGAAAGAATGCGCCCCCTCATGGAGCTACCCCTCCCCCACTGTCCAAAGGCACTGAAGAGAACCCTGGGGCTCTTCGCCTACTATGCCCAATGGGTGCCCAATTATGCGGACAAAGCCAGACCCCTCATGAAGTCCACATCCTTCCCCCTTACGGAGGAAGCGTGCGCAGCCTTCTCCCTCATTAAGGGAGACATTGCCAAGGCCACTATGCATGCAGTGGATGAGTCCATCCCCTTCCAAGTCGAGAGCGATGCATCCGACTTCGCCCTAGCCGCCACCCTTAACCAGGAGGGGAGACCGGTGGCCTTCTTCTCAAGGACCCTACAGGGCCCTGAGATCCGACACTCGTCGGTCGAGAAGGAGGCCCAGGTGATTGTGGAGGCGGTACGACGCTGGAGGCACTACCTGGCAGGCAAACGATTTACCCTCCTTACCGACCAACGTTCGGTCGCTTTTATGTTTAATAACAAGCTGAGGGGCAAAATCAAGAATGACAAGATCTTGAGGTGGAGAATCGAGCTCTCCACCTACGATTATGATATCTTGTACCGGCCAGGTAAGCTGAACGAACCCCCCGATGCTCTGTCACGAATTACATGCGCCAGCGCGCAAAGTGATAGACTTCAGACCCTCCACAACGACCTCTGCCACCCCGGGGTCACCAGACTTTACCACTTCATTAAGGCCCGCAACCTGCCCTACTCCATCGAGGAGGTCAGGACCATGACCAGGAACTGCCAGACCTGTGCCGAGTGCAAACCGCACTTCTTTAGACCGGACAGAGCAAGCCTGATCAAGGCCACCCGCCCCTTCGAGCGCCTGAGCATCGACTTTAAGGGGCCACTCCCGTCCTCTGACCGTAATGTGTACTTCCTCAACATTGTTGATGAGTACTCCCGTTTCCCCTTTGCCTTCCCCTGCCCAGACATGACCAGTACCACGGTCATTAAATGCCTGAACGACCTCTTCGCCTTGTTCGGGTTCCCAAACTATATACATAGTGACCGGGGCTCCTCCTTCATGAGCGAGGATCTCCGTCAGTTCCTACTAGCGAGAGGTATTGCTGCAAGCAGGACCACCAGCTACAACCCCCGAGGGAACGGCCAGGTAGAAAGAGAGAACGCGACGGTATGGAAGGCCGTCCTCTTTGCCTTAAAGTCTAAGGGCCTCCCAACCTCCCGCTGGCAGGAAGTCCTCCCGGCAGCGCTGCATTCCACCCGGTCACTACTTTGCACTGCCATCAACGCCACCCCCCATGAACGAATGTTTGCTTTCCCCAGGAAGTCGACTATGGGAACCACGCTACCAACCTGGCTGACCTCTCCGGGGCCCGTCTTGCTGCGAAAGCACGTGAGGGCCCATAAAACGGACCCCCTGGTCGAGAGGGTGGACCTCCTGCACGCCAACCCCCAGTATGCCTATGTGGCATACCCAGACGGGCGGGAGGACACAGTCTCCTTACGAGACCTTGCACCCTCGGGCACTCCGGAGACACCACCTTCACCCCCCCCCCCACCACCCCCCCAATTCCAGACCAGGTAGACGGCATGCCGGAACCCCACGAGCCTTCGCCGACCACGCAGACACCAGCATTAACACCGGATAATGCAACACCGCCGCTGCGACGATCAGAAAGGCTTACGAGGCCTCCGGACAGACTGACATACCAGAACTGGTAGTACACTTCACCCCGCCGGACTCAAATCTAAACAAGGGGTGAATGTGGTAAACCACTTTTATCGTTCACTATCGTTACACTATAGTTATCACTGTTATATCGTTACTCTATAGTTATCACTGTTCACACTGTTGTATCACTATACGAGGTCGCCTCTTGTCACGCTGCTATACCTGGGCTGACCACTGCTGACTCCGCCGATGACTCCACCTACCTGCCCAGGTATAAAGGTAGTCGACTGGCTGGCATTCCTCCTTGTTGTATCCGATCACCCACGAGGGTGGGCTCTGTTATTTAGCCAATAAAAACCTATAGTTACTTTCTTAACTCGTCGCTTTTCATTGGATGAGTTGATAGGTATATCAGAGGTTTACTCCCCTCCTGGATCAGCAACAAGCATCTCGCAACCCTCCACCCGTTTAGCAATTCGCTGAGCCCGTGTCAGCTCCATCTAGCCTCTGAAGCCTACCCTGTCCCGGTAGATTGCGGGCGTTCCAATCACACTATCATGGGGATAGTAGTGAGGATGCCGGTCATGGGTGTGACAGCCCAACCCACACTGGTATACAGGGTGGAGAACATTGGGATCATTCAAGGGGGTGCACACATCCACTTCACAGTGGTCCCACCTTATGTCATAAAGTGGGAGCACGCTATGACAGGTACAGACCTCTCCAGGTGCCGGAGCCGGGGTGCACACATAATACTGTGTCCCCAGTACTTGAACGCCTATTCTAGACCACAGTGTGGTTTTAAAGCTGCTGGCGCACGACCTATAAACTGTACCATGGAGGTAAGGGCACAAAGCCATGTTCCTTCACAGGTAGCATACATAGGGGTTGGGGCATATTGTGTCACCACAAGTGCGCCCCACTACCAGCATGGACAGTACATCTGGTGTCCGGTAAGTTACAGCAGTTTCTGCTTTAAACCCGAGGCAGAAGTTCAAGTGGCCCAGGAACGGATTGTCCCCATTCCTGAACCCTCCACTGTTCACCTCACTGTAACTGAAAACATAACCAACCTGCAAGATTATGTTACACACTCTGGCTATGAAATTCCCCCTCTACCTGAACATCTTACCCCCTACTCAAAGCCGTAGAAGTATCACAAAAACATTTCTATACTCTAGAACAAAAAACAGTCGAGGTAGGGGGCGAGATTTCGGATATCATAGTTCCACCCTGGTGGGATATTTTTGAAAATATAGAGGTCCCTTCCTGGATCAGAATGGCTTCCCATATTTTAGTGGTCTGCCAGCTCGGTATAGTTTTCTACTTACTATGCACAAAGTGCAAGGGGAGGGGCAGAAAGCTCCGATCCCGACATGAGAGGGTATTGAACGAGCATTACAATAAAGTTTATGATTATGTATTGGACGAGCCTTAATATCATTGTAATAAAGTTGGTGACTGCGTATTATTATACTATGTATGTATCGTATTTTCTGAGTGGTGCAGGGGTGTTGGACCCCCTCCGTGCTTGGATAGGAATGTAACTGAATTTTACCTGTGTATGCACCTGAACACTACATTTAAAGGGAAATGTATGCTTTGGGTCTTAGATAGGTAAACTACAGGGGAAAGATTGGCTCTCGGGGATCAAGAATTTTGCTCACTTAGTATGACACTCTAACAAGTAAAGCATCACAGTGGGGACTGTAAGATTCTCAAAATTCACAGATCCCCCAAAGCTAGAAGAAAACCCTATGGAAAATGACTTTGGACTCTTTCCAACAAGCTTCACAATAATAAAATATGCATTGGGCCCAACAGAGGGAGATTCAAGGTCGGAAACCAAGATTTGGCATTTTAAAAGGCATGTTGGGCCTGTAAAGGGAGAAAAGGCTGCAACAGGGAAACAGGGAATGGGATCAACCTCTGTAAAGACAGTTTGGGTATTGGAGTAAATCAAATTGTCTGGGGAACTGTGTAACCTCACTCAGCCCCTATCAGACATTAACATCCTAACAATCGACCCACGGAGGAGTAGTCCCCACCCAAAACACAGGACCCATCCAAAACATGCATAATGCAAATCACCTCGCCAACCTACATAGAAAGCTTGGGCTCAGACAGGAGACTCGAAACCTGAGTATAGCTATGACAATTAACTAGGAGCTCAACAGCTCATTGAATAATCAGTACAGCATCCCAAAACCATTTTACACATTTCTAATCAAGTTACCATTAACGAGCCCGCCCAAATCAAACAATAAACTGGGACTGATTTGGCGCGCAGATTAGAAGGCCCCTCAAAGTATAATTGAAGGCCTGTTTTCTCAAGAAGACAGTTCTCTCTAGAAGCAACACACAAGAAGAAACCGGAGCATCGAGACGGGGCAGCATTCTACCGTACACCCAAGTTCAACAGCTTCAGTGACCCAGGACATCATCGGACACATCGCGGCAACAAGTGCCTTACGAAACTACCAACAAAATATTACCACCAACCAGCCTGGTAATATTGAGCCACCTCGACCAAAGTAAAACAACTCAGGAGAAAACCGACGATTCGAAAGTTTTCCACTCTACAATCTATTCCTGACTTACCCCCGGGTAAGATTTTTACTTAAAAGGAACTCTAAGCCCTATCTCTACAGAAGCAAAGTGGGAACTCACCCCATGAATCCAAAACGCACCCTACCGCATCAGCGGACTCACGAAGACTGAAATGCAGTCGAAGTCCCCTACCGCGTCTGGGGTACGGCAGACACCGACCAACACATCCAGCAAATCCTGAAACCGCGAACCAGCTCAACTGTCTAGGATTCGTTTGGTGAGCATTATCCCTGGCCCTCTATAGTTCAACTTAGCTAGGAAGTGGGATTGGGAGGGGTGAGGTATTTTCTACTGTATTTCCCTCGTATGTATTAAAATGTTCCCCATTTTTATTAGCGTATAAGATTGTTATGTTGTATTTTCTTTCTTGAATAAAGATCAAAGTTTCTTGCACCAAAACCAGTTGTCTGCTGCACTTTTGTCACCCCCCCCCAAAAAATAAGCCCAAGATCTAGAATCAAGGGAGTGGGAGCAATTCAAACCGCTCATAAGTCAGTGGTGAGGCTGACCCACACACCACCCCCTACACCGGCTACATTCCCTAGAATTAGGTCCAGTACCGCCCCCTCTCTTTTAGGACTTTCCACATGCTGGCTCAAAAAGCTCTCCTGGATGCACTTTAGGAATTCCACGCCCTATAAACCTTTCACACTCTGACTATCCCAGTTAATATTGGGGAAGTTGAAATCCTCTACTATTATTACCCTATTATTTCTACACATCTGAGATTTGCCTACATATCTGTTCCTCTATCTCCCCCTGACTGTTTGGGGGCCTGTAGTACACTCCCAGCAAAGTGCTTGCCCCCTTTTTGTTTTTAAGTTCTACCCATATGGCCTCATTAGAGGAACCTGCTAAGATATCATCCCTCCTCACTGCAGTAATTGACTCCTTGATTAATATTGCGACACCCCCTCCTCTTTTACACTCCCCTCTGTCTCGCCTGAAGATTCTATACCCCGCAATATTGAGCTGCCAGTCCTGCCCCTCCCTCAACCATGTCTCTGTGATAGCAGCAATATCTTACTCCCATGTGTTCATCAACACCTTCAATTCATCTGCCTTACTCGCAAGATACATTGCATTAAAATAAATGCCATCCAGCCTTGCCATACTCCCTTGTGCCATTACATATTTGCTCTGCCTTCCAGGCTGGCTTGTTTTTTCCTCTATATTTGGCTGTGCATCACCCCCTACTATAGCTCCACTCCGTATCCCATCTCCCTGCCAAATTAGTTTTAACCCCCCCCCCACCCCCCCCACCCTCCCCCCCCCCACCCCACCCTCCCACCCCCCCCCCCACCCTCCCCCCCCCCACCCTCCCACCCCACCCTCCCACCCCCTCCTCACCCCCCCACCCCCCCCACCCTCCCACCCCCCCACCCTCCCACCCCCCCCCCACCCCCCCCCCACTATTGCTCTCCCACTCTTTTTCCTCCCCTCCTGTGCAGCTGAGCCACTCGTAGTGCCACGGACTTGGCTCTTGCTGCATTCCCCCGAGAAACCATCTCCCCCAGCAGTATCCAAAACGGAAAATCTGTTGGAGAGGGAGATGGACCCAGGGGACTCCTGCACTACCTTCCTAGTTCTTTTACTCTGTCTGGCGGACACCCATTCCCTGTCTGCCTGTGCATTCTTTACCTGTGGTGTGACCACCTCGTTAAACGTGCTATCCACAAATATCTCAGCTTGGTGGATGCTCCACAGTAACTCCAGCCGCAGCTCTAGCACCGAAATGCGGATTTTGAATAGGCGCAGCTGGAGACACTTCCTGTACATGTGTTCAACCTGGACACCAAAAGTGTCCCTGACTTCCCACATAGCACAGGAGGAGCACGCCACACTGCGGAGCTGCCCTGCCATGTCCTACCCTTAATTTACTCCCTTTACTTCCTTTAAATTAAAGAATATTAAATACACTAGGGACCTTACTTCCCTTTAAACACTACTTACTCTAAAATAGAGAACCTTACTTTCACTTTAATGACTGGACTGTAGAAATACTCACCAGGTCCTACTTACCAATCAGCTCCTTCCCTGGTTGTGACGTCACTTTAGCGGTTTCGCAGTTGTTGTTTGACTGCTCCCGCTCTCAGACTCTTTCCCAACTCGCAGCACTCCGGTGTCGGGCCTCCTCTGCAGCGCTCTTTTATGGCCGCTCTGCCTTCTCTCAGGTCCCGCTGCCGCTCCCACACAGGTCCGCCTCCTCCGGTGTCGGGCCTCCTCTGCCCTTCCATGCAGCAGCACTACATGGCCCAGTGCATGGCGCTGCAGAATGCACCACCCTGATATTTGGGGTTAGTGCTCCAAGAAGGAAGTGGAGCTCTTGAATTACTGCTTCACCTCCCTCTTGGGGCACTAAAACTGAAGTTAGTGATCGCCGGCGCTATTTTTCGCAGGGTGCTAAATTTAGCGCCCCGGTGATGTTAGCAACCCAAAATGGTCGCTAATGAATTTTTCCCCCTGTGCCTCTATTAATGAAGCCCATGATCCCATATGCTTTTTTAACTACTTTCTCAACCTGCCCTGCCACCTTCAACAATTTGTGCACATATACTCCCAGATCTCTCTGTTCATGCACCCCCTTTATGATTGTACCCTTTAGTTTATATTGCCTCTCCTCATTCTTACTACCAAAATGAATCACTTTGCACTTTTCTGTGTTAAATTTCATCTGCCCATTCCACCAGCCTGTCTATGTCTCCCTGAGGTCTATCACTATCCTTCTAATTATTCACTATACTTCCAAGTTTTGTGTCATCTACAGATTTTGAAATTGTGCCCTGTACACCCAAGTCCAAGTCATTAATATATATCAAGTAAAGCAGTGGTCCTAGTACTGACCCCTGGGGAACACCACTGTGAACCTTCCTCCAGTCTGAAAAACAACCGTTCACCACTACTGTCTGTTTCCTGTCACTTAGCCAATTTCATATCCATGCTGCCACTGTCTCTTTTATTCCATGGGCTTCAATTTTGCAGGCAAGCCTAATACAAACAAATATACGAACATACGAATTAGGAGCAGGAGTAGGCCACTCAGCCCTTCGAGCCTGCTCCGCCATTCAATAAGATCATGGCTGATCCGATTACTCCACATTCCCGCCTACCCCCGATAACTTTTCACACCCTTGCTTACCAAGAATCTATCTACCTCTGCCTTAAAAACCATCCTCTGAGGAAGAGAGTTCCAAAGACTCACGACCCTCTGAGAAAAAATTTCTCCTCATCTCTGTCTTAAATGGGCGACCCCTTATTTTTAAACAGTGACCCCTAGTTCTAGATTCTCCCACAAGAGGAAACATCCTCTCCACATCCACCCTGTCCAGACCCCTCAGGATCTTATATGTTTCAATCAAGTCACCTCTTACTCTTCTAAACTCCAGCGGATACAAGCCTAGCCTGTCCAACCTTTCCTCATAAGACAACCCACCCATTCCAGGTAAAGTAAACATTGGTCTAGTAAATCTTCTCTGAACTGCTTCCAACACATTTACATCCGTCCTTAAATAAGGAGACCAATACTGTACACAGTACTCCAGATGTGGTCTCAGCAATGCCCTGTATAACTGAAGCATAACCTTCCTACTTTTGTATTCAATTCCCGTCGCAATAAACGATAATATTCTATTAGCTTTCCTAATTACTTGCTGTACCTGCATAGTAACCTTTTGCGATTCATGCACTAGGACACCCAGATCCCTCTGCATCTCAGAGCTCTGCAATCTCTCAACATTTAGATAATATGCTTCTTTTTTATTCTTCCTGCCAAAATGGACAACTTCACATTTTCCCACATTATACTCCATTTGCCAGATCTTTGCCCACTCATTTAACCTATCTATATACCTTTGTAGCCTCCTTATGTCCTCTTCACAATTTACTTTCCTACCTATCTTTGTGTCATCAGCAAATTTAGCAACCATACCTTCGGTCCCTTCATCCAAGTCATTTATATAAATTGTAAAAAGTTGAGGCCCCAGCACTGATCCCTGTGGCACACCACTCATTACATCTTGCCAATCAGAAAATTACCCATTTATGCCTACTCTCTGTTTCCTGTTAGCTAGCCAATCTTCTATCCATGCCAATATGTTACCCCCTACACCGTGAGCTTTTATTTTCCACAATAACCTTTGATGTGGCACCTTATTAAATGCCTTCTAGAAATCTAAGTACAGTACATCTACCGGTTCCCCTTTATCCACAGCACATGTTACTTCCTCAAAGAACTCCAATAAATTGGTTAAACATGATTTCCCTTGCACAAAACCATGTTGACTCTGCCTGATTACATTGAACTTTTCTAAGTGCCCTGCTATAACGTCTCTAATAATAGCTTCTAACATCTTCCCTGTGACAGATGTTAAGCTAACTGGCCTGTAGTTTCCTGCTTTCTGTCTCCCTCCCTTTTTGAATAAAGGAGTTACATTCGCTATTTTCCAATCTAATGGAACCTTCTCCAAATCTAGGGAATTTTGGAAAATTAAAACCAACGCATCAACTATCTCACTAGCCACTTCTTTTAAGACCCTAGGATGAAGTCCATCAGGACCCGAGGACTTGTCAGCCCGCAGCTCCAACAATTTGCTCAGTACCACTTCCCTGGTGATTATAATTTTCTTGAGTTCCTCCCTCCCTTCCATTTCCTGATTTACAGCTATTTCTGGGATGTTAGTTGTATCCTCTATAGTGAAGACCGATGTAAAATACCTGTTCAATTCAACTGCCATCTCCTTATTTTCTGTTATTAATTCCCCAGACTCACTTTTTATAGGACCAATGCTCACTTTGTTAACTCTTTTCTTTTTAAAATATCTATAGAAACTCTTACTATCTGTTTTTATATTTCTAGCTAGCTTTCTCTCGTACTCTAATTTTTCTCTCCTTATTAATCTTTTAGTCATTCTTTGCTGTTTTTTATATTCTGTCTAATCTTCTGACCTGCCACCCATCTTTGTGCAATTATATGCTTTTTCTTTAAGTTTAATACTATCTTTAACTTTTTTAGTTAACCACCGATGGTGGGTCCCCCCCTTGGAATTTTTCTTTCTTGTTGGAATGTGTATATTCTGTGTATTTTGAAATATCCCCTTAAATGTCTGCCGCTGCAACTCTATTGACCTATCCCTTAACCTAATTTGCCAGTTCACTTTAGCTAGCTCTGCTTTCATGCCCTCATAATTGCCCTTATTTAAGTTTAAAATACTAGTCTTGGACCCACTCTTCTCTCTCTCAAACTGAATGTAAAATTCAATCATATTATGATTGCTGCTACCTAGGGGTGCCTTCACTATGAGGTCATTAATTAACCCTATCTCGTTGCACAATACCAGGTCTAGTATAGCCTGCTCTCTGGTTGGCTCCAGAACGTGCTGCTGTAAGAAACTATCCCGAAAACATTCCATGAACTCCTCATCTAAGCTACCTTTGCCCATCTGATTTTTCCAGTCTATATGCAGATTAAAATCCCCCATGATTATTGCCATACCCTTCTGACAAGCTACCATTATTTCTTCCTTTATACTCCATCCTACCATGTGGTTACTGTTAGGGGGCCTGTACACCACTCCCACAAGTGACTTCTTGCCTTTATTATTTCTCATCTCTACCCAAACCGCTTCTACATCCTGGTTTCCTGAACTTAGGTCATCCCTCTCTATTGAGCTAATACCATCATTAATTAACAGAGCCAACCCTGCACCTTTTCCCACCTTCCTGTCCTTCCTAAATGTCATGTACCCTTCAATATTCAGGTCTCAATCTATGTCATCCTGCAGCCATGTTTCTGTAATGGCTTATCAGATCATATTTATTTATTTCTATTTGCGCTATCAGTTCATCTGTTTTGTTTCAAATGCTACGTGCATTCAAATACAGAGCCTTTAGTTTTGTCCTTTTATTATTTTTGTAACCTCTAGCCTTATCTGTTGATTTACTCTTAGATTTGTACTCTCTATCCCTTCCTGTCACGGTCTGTTCATCATTTTCCATATTAATACCTTTCTCTATTGCCTTGTCTCTAATCTTTGAATTACAACATCTTCCCAAATTTGATCCCATGCCCCCAATATTTAGTTTAAAGCCCTCTCTACCGCCCTAGTTATACAACTCACCAGAACACTGGTCCCAGCATGGTTCAGGTGAAGACCGTCCCAACGATACAGATCCTATTTTCCCCATTACTGGTGCCAGTGCCCCAGGAATTGAAACCCATTTTTCCCACACCAGTCTTTGAGCCACGCATTCATCTCTCTAATTTTATTTACCCTATGCCAAATTGCAGGTGGCTCAGGTAATAATGTAGACATTATTACCCTTGAGGTTCTGCTTTTTAATTTAGCCCCTAGCTGCTCATACTCTCAGCAGAACCTCTTTCCTAGTTCTGCCTATGTTGTTGGTACCTACATGGACCATGACCACTGGCTCCTCCCCCTGCCACTGCAAGTTCCTCTCTAGCCCAGAGCAGATGTCCTGAAACCTGGCACCGGGCAGGCAACACGGCCGCCTGGACTCTCGCTCTTGGCCGCAGAGAACTGTATCAACCCTCTGACTGTGCTGTCCCCAATTACCATTACATTCCTATTAACTCCCCCCGCTTGAATGGCTTCCTGTACCTCGGTGCCATGGTTAGTTTGCTCATCCACCCTGCAGCCACCGCTTTCATCCATACAGGCCACAAGAACCTCAAACCTGTTGGACAATTGCAAAGGCTGAGGCTCCTCCACCTCCTGGGTCCCCATACCTGCCTCACTCGCAGTCACATCCTCCTGTCCTTGACCACTGACCAAATCAGAAGACCCTATCCTAAGGGGTGTGACTGCCTCTTGGAATAACGTGTCCAGGTAACATTCCCCCTCCCTGATGCATCGCAGTGTCCACAGCTCAGCCTCCAGTTCATGAACTCTGAGCTGAAGCTCCTCAAGCCACAGACACTTACCACAGACGTGTTCGTCCTGGATCACACTGGCATCCAGGAGCTCCCACATATTGCAGTCGTAACACATCACCTGCTCTGCCATCTTTATTGAGTCTTAATTAATTTATTTAATAAACCCTACTACACCTAATAAGATTTATTACTGCTAGTAAACTAGTACTAATGAAACCTTACAATTACTAATAAATTTCCCGGGCTTTAAAAGATAAGAGAAGTGAGCAAAATACTCACCAACCAATCACTTACCCTTTTCCCTGTGATGTCACCTTTTATTTTTCTCCAAATGCGGTTGGGGGTGTCACAGAGCCGAACTCCCGTTGGTTCTCTGTCCCCTCTTGTGCAGCTTTTTATCTCCTGCTCTACTGGAAGCTGACAAAGATAGGAAAAGAAAGGAATACCTCCCTCTCCGCACTCCCTCACTCACAAAACTCACAGCTTTACAATCTGTTCCAAGCTGCACTCTGTGACAAACTGCACTCTAGCCTCCCTTATTTATACTGCTGAGATTTAAATAAGTGAGCTCTCTGGCAGCTACAGAACCAAATTAGACCAGTTAATTAATTAATTACTCTCACCTGATCTCCAGCACAGAGCTAGCTTAGCCCTGCCCAAGCCTGGAAGAAACTTAAAACTTGAAACAGTAAATTTTAATTTAAGTTAAATGCTAATTGCAAGCACACAAGACTAGATTTTATAAAAAAAGAGATTAACCTTTAAGATTCACTCCCTCACTCACCAAACTCGCAGCTTTACACTCTGTTCTGAGCTGCACTCCTATTATGTGGCACTTTATCAAACGCCTTTTGGAAGTCCATGTACACCACGTCAACCGCATTGCCCTCATCAACCCTCTCTGTTACCTCATGAAAAAACTCAATCACCTTTAACAAATCCATGTTGGCTTTCCTTAAGTAATCCAAGTGACTGTTGATTTTGTCCCGGATTATCGTTTCTAAAAGCTTCCCCATGACCGAGATTAAACTGACTGGCCTGTAATTGCTGGGTTTATCCTTACACCCTTTTTGAACAAGGGTGTAACATTTGCAATTCTCAAGTCCTCTGGCACCACCCCTGTATCTAAGGAGAATTGGAAGATTATGGCCAGTATCTCCGCTATTTCCACCTTTACTTCCCTCAGCATTCTAGGATGCATCCCATCCGGTGCTGGTGACTTATCTACTTTAAGTACAGCCAGCCTTTCTAGCACCTCCTCTTCATCAATTTTTATCTCATCCAGTATTTCCACTACCTCCTCTTTCACTATGACTTTGGCAGCATCTTCTTCCTTGGTAAAGACAGATGCAAAGTATTCATTTAGTACCTCAGCCATGCCCTCTGCCTCCATGCATCCCTTTTTGGTCCCTAATCAGCCCCATCGCTCCTCTTGCTATCCGTTTATTATTTATATGCCTATAGAAAACTTTTCGATTCCCTTTTATGTTAGCTGCCAATCTATTCTCATTCTCTCTCTTTGCTCCTCTTATTTCCTTTTTCACTTCCCCTTTAAACTTTCTGGCCCCGATTTTCGGCTTGTGTGTGGAATGGTCGGATTTCCCCGAATGTGGGGTTTCTGACACACGTAAAAAAGTGTCAGCCAGCTCCACTCAATTTTCCCTTAAGTGGCCAATTAATTCCCAGCATGTGGGAAGCCTTGCTAATTGTCCAATTCGAGTCAGAAATCCCCACACTATGATGTCATCATTCATGGTGCTTTCAAAGTGTCCAGCAAGCTTCTCCACCTCTGCAGGCTTCTCAACCACTCTTGCACAATGGCAGAGGAGCCTGCACCAGCTGCTGCCAGCGGCAAAGGCCGAGCTGCCTTCAAATTCGACGAGGATTCACTGCAGGCATTATTGGATGGGGTTAGGGCCCACAGGGAGGTCCTCTTCCCTAGGTCAGGGAGGAAGAGGCCTCCCACTGAGACCAATGCTGCATGGATGCAGGTGTCAGCAGATGCCAACTCGCTGGGAGTCACCAGAAGAACCTTGCCATTACATCTCTATCTCCTTCCTTTACTCCCCCACAGTACCATCCAGAGCCCCCGTCCTCACTGTGGAGGAGGAAGAGGCTGTGCAGCCAGACTCCTCAGAGGAAGCTCCAACCTCTGAGGGCACAGCATCAGCAGAAGTAAGCGCACCCAGCACCAGCGCAGACACTCACACCTCGGGGGGACCTTCGGGACATAGAGTAGTGTTGTCACCTGGTGTTTCACAGCTCACAAGTGAGCCTCAGCAGATTCTGGAGACAGAGACAGCAGTGGAGAGTCCTCGTCGGAGGGCGCAGGACTCTGCCAGCTCAGCTCAGCTGTGCTGCATGACGACCCTCTGCCTCTGGGTCCATCCGCAAGAGAAGAGGTGATGGATCTCCATGCACAGATCACAGAATCACAGAATCTACAGTGCAGATAGAGGCCATTTCGGCCCATCAAGCCTGCACCGACACATATCCCACCCTATCCCTGTAACCCCACGTATTTAATCCCCTAACACTAAGGGTCAATTTATCATAGCCAAATCAACCTAACCTGCACATCTTTGGACTGTGGGAGGAAACCGGAGCACCCGGAGGAAACCCACGCAGACACAGGGAGAATGTGCAAACTCCACACAGACAGTCGCCCGAGGCCAGATTTGAACCCGGGTCCCTGGCGCTGTGAGGCAACAGTGCTAACCACTATGCCACCGTGCCTCCCTTGCAGGAGTCTCTGGCAGGTTTTGTCTCCATGGTCGCTGCGAGTGCTGAGCAAATGGAGGAGTCCATAGCGACCATGAGCAGAGCCTTTGTGGGGTCATTGGCGCATGAACGCATCACCATGGAAAGGTTGGCAACCTCCATGCAGGAGATAACTCGCCAGGGTACGGAAAACATGGTGAGTGCTCATAAGAGAATGACATCTCTTGAGGAGCGTTGGCCATCTGTTGAACAGAGAAACCAGATCTTCATGGAAGTCCTTCTGAGTAGGACTGCCAGTGCAGAAACGGGTCCCACTGGCCCCCTGATGTGCAGCAAGGTGCTCTCAAGCCACTTCCAAGCGCTGGCCCCTTCTGGCCTGTGCAGCTTCAGGTGAGTGAGCAGCAGCCTGGTGCTCCTGGTGCTCATCCTGCTGTTCCTGGTTCTGCTGCTGCCACCTCTGCTGTTGGAGATCCTCTAATGCCAGGAAGGGAACGTCTCAAAGGCCTCCCATGCTTCTGGCAGATGCATCCGTTGAGGGGGAGCTGAGTTAGGGTGGTGAGAGGGGCTTCCCAGGAGCTTACACTGGAGAAGTGTGTGAGGCTCCAACTTTCTGCAGCTGCTTCTAAGGCTTCAAAAAGTTCCCCCAAGCCTTGATCAACAAGGTCCTGCAGCCTGCAAATGCTGCCTATTTAAATCTCTTCAGCCCTCAGCGACCTGCTGCTGCAAGCAAGCAAGCCAGCTGTTTTCACGCCAGGTCTCAGCAGCGGGGTTCCCCGCAGGCGGGTTTCAGGTGGGGAAAGCCCCAAAGTCACAACGGCACGGGAAAATCCACTTCAACAAGCAGATAATTGCTTGTTAGTGCTCCGACGACCAGTCCCGCCAGCGGCGGCCAGGACTGAAGCGGGGCGCGCGGAAACAGCAGTCCGAATGTCGGACGGGGCGGGAAATCAGGCGGGGGGGGGGGTCCTGACCCGCTTTTTCGCCGATTTTCGGCCCCCGGCCACATTAAAAGCTGCCCGACGGCGGCCAGAAAATCGGGGCCTCTGTATTCAGCCTGGGTCTCACTTGTATTCTCAACCTGCCATCTGTCATATGCCCCCTTTTTCTGCTTCATCTTACTCTTTATCTCTTTCATCATACAGGGAGCTCTGAATTTAGTTGCCCTACCTTACCCCCTCGTGGGAATGTACCTCGACTGTACCAAAACCATCTCCTCTTTAAAGGTTTGTTTGATTACAGTTTTGCCTGCCAATCTTTGATTCCAGTTTACCCAGAGCAAATCCATTCTCAACCCACTGAAATTGTCCTTCTTCCAATTAAGTATTTTTACTCTACATTGCTCCCTGACCTTTTCCATAGTTAATCTAAACCTTATGATACTATGATCACCGTTCCCTAAATGTTCCCCTACTGACACTTGCTCCACTTGACCCACCTCATTCCCCAGAACCAGATCCAGCAATGCCTCCTTCTGCGTTGGGCCGGAAACGTACTGATCAAGAAAGTTCTCCTGAACACACTACAGAAATTCTTCCCCTTCACTGCCCTTTACACTATTACTATCCCAGTCTATATTAGGATAGTTGAAGTCCCCCATTATCACTACTCTATAGTTCTTGCACCTCTCTGTAATTTCCCTGCAAATTTGCTCCTCTATATCCTTCCCACTAGTTGGTGGCCTATAGAATACACCTAGTAGTGTAATGGCACCTCTATTGTTTCTTAACTCTAACCAAATAGATTCTGTCCTTGACCCCTCCAGGACATCGGGCTAGATTTTCGTGGAGCCGTCAGGCGGGGTTTCAGGCATGTGGGGGGGGGGGGGGAAATCCCGAATTTGGGGGTCCTGACACCATCCCGCCCAAAACCCCGCCCCACGTAAGTTTCAGGGGCGGCGGGTACCCGCCTCGCACTGGGACCCGCCGAAGCCAGGCGGGAAGGGATTAGTGCCAGTTTTTAGCCTAATCCCTATTTTGAAGGGTTTCGTGTGGGTTTCCCGATGGCTCCAAACCACGCCAGGTTAAAGCAGGCGGGCCGTCGGGTTGAAGGAGTTGGAGGGGTCGCGATGTTGGCGCTCAGGTGAGTGATGGGTGCATGATTGTAAAGGTAAGTGTGTTTGGTGTGTCTAAAGTGTGTAAAGAACTTTTATTTACCTGTACTTACCTTCACAGCCTTTCTTCCTGTAGCCGTCGGGAGCGCATCACTCAGCCGGAACTGAAAGCTGAACGGCTGCGATCTGTGAAAAGTGACAGCCTTCAGCTTTGAGTGCCGGTAAGAGTTCTAACTGAGTCTGTGCAGAATGACTCATGGTAGAACTCAGACTGTCAGTGCTTCACAGCTTCAAACAGCTGTCAAACACTGATATTTCATCTGTCAAGAACACTTGACAGATGAAATTTCAGTCTGTGACGTCACCTGTTGCCGGGTGGCCCTTAATTGGCCTGCTGAGCCCACTGGGCGGGCTCAACAAGGTCAATCAAGGGAAAATCACGCGGATTGGCCGGACGTTGAAGTAGGCGGGTCAAAAACCCGAAAGGGGAAGTCCCGCCTTCTTCCCGACAGGTTCGGGAAGATCTACCCCATCCTCTCTCTCCAGCACTGTAATAGTCTCCTTAATCAATACTGCCACCCCCACCTCCTTTTTTTTCCTTCCCTATGTTTCCTGAACACCTTATATCCAGGAAAATTTAGTACCCAATCCTGCCCTTTTTTGAGCAAGGTCTCCGTTATCGCCACAACATCATATTCCCATGTGGCTCTTTGCGCCTGCAGCTCACCAACCTTATTTACCACACTTCGTGCATTTACACACATGCACTGTAAACCTATCTTAGAACTTCTTGTATTCTCTCTTAGTCTGCCCCCACAGAATATCATATTATTTTTTACTCTAGTGCTATTTGTCTTTCCCAATCCTTTGTGCACTTTGTTTCTCCTTTCTAATGCTACATCAGGGTGCCATCCCCGTGCCAAATTAGTTTAAACCCTCCCCAACAGCACTAGCAACCCCCCCGCGAAGATATTGGTCCCAGCTCTGTTGAGGTGCAACCCATCCGCCCACCTCCCCCAGAACTGGTCACAATGTCCCAGGAATCTAAAGCCCTCCCTCCTGCACCATCTCTCCAGCCACGCATTCATCTGCTCTATCCTCCTATTTCTATACTCACTAGATTGTGGGAGTAATCCGGAGAATACTACCGGGAGTATACTGTAATGATCAATAACATGTCATTCTATAGTGGACACTAGGTGGAGCCGTAGCGCTGTGTAGAGCTGTATATAACTGTATGTATATAAGACTACACTACCCAGCTGTATAGATATTAAGACTACATTACCCATGAGGCACTAGGCTACCCACAAGGCAACAGTCAAGATGGCAGCCTGCACACAGGAGCACACATGCTGCATCTCTACAGATACTGTACCTAGAGAACGTGTACTGAATAAATGACTAGCTAGAAGCTAGCTGTGTTCATAATAAGAATGTCTAGTTATTAATGAACATAAGATGGTACCAGGATGGTGAAGATCTGCTGAAAATTGTGAAAAGCGACATGGAGAATTTGAAGCCACCAGAGCATTTGAAACTCACAGGAAACATCGACTACAATTGGCAGACTCTTAAACAACAATTCGAACTCTACATTGCAGCCATCGGATTCGGTACGAAGCCAGACGCAAGGAAGATAGCGTTGTTGCTTACGGTTGCAGGCCCACAGGCGATAGAGGTATTTAATACATTTGTATTTAATCCAGCGGAGAACAGAGACAAATTAGACGATGTGCTAAAGAAATTTGATGCACATTGTTCTCCCAAAAAGAATGAGACCTATGAAAGATACATGTTCTGTTCAAGGACACAGCAGCAAAATGAGACTTTTGATAGCTTTATAACTGATCTGAAACTGAAAGCACAGACATGTAATTTCTCTGAGCTCAAAGCAGCCATGATTCGTGACCAGATTGTGTTTGGTATTCATGATAAAAAAGTCAGGGAACGTCTGTTGAGAGAAACCGAACTAAATTTGGAAAATGCAGTGAAAATATGCCAAGCCAGCGAGCTAGCTTGAAAGCACGCGAAGACTTTCAGTGAAATCAATAATGATGCGATTGTAATGAGTGATAATGCTGCTGTCGGTGCTGTGTCCTACAAGGGGAAGAAACGTGGGCAGAACAGAAATGAAAAGCAATCGGAGGATGACATTTTTAATTGTAAACGCTGTGGTTACAAACACCAGTTAAGACAATGCCCAGCGTTTGGAAAAATGTGCACAAAGTGTAATGGAAAGAATCACTTTGCCAAACAATGCTTTTCAAAAGTAAAAACTAAGAAAGGGCAACGAGTTAATGTAATTGAGGACACTGATTTAAGTGAGACATTTTTTGTAGGAATGGTGTCAAGTGACAATATCAAAAAGGATACAGAAAATGTGCAGCCCTCAGAAATGGACAATGCTGAACATAAAGTTAATGCAGTAAAAGTGGACAAATGGATGATCCCACTGCAGGTAAATGGAGCATTAGTTACCTTGAAACTAGACACTGGGGCAAAAGCAAACTTAATCAGTATGAGTGACATTAACAATATGAAAGAAAAGCCCAAAATACAGAAAAAGTCAGTACTACTGAAGGACTATAATGGACAAAAAATAGATAGCTTAGGTGTATGCAGACTTAAAGTGACAGTCAAAGACAAAGTGCATCATCTCATGTTTTCTGTTGTGGCTGAAAGACTTGATTCACTGCTGGGTGACAAAGCTTGTGAGGATTTAGAACTGGTCAAGAGAGTCTACCGTATAAACTGTGCCATAAGCAGACCAGATGACTCAGTGGATTCTGTAGTGAATAATTTCCAGGATGTGTTTAAAGGATTTGGAGTTCTACCATTCACTTACAAGATCCAGCTAAAGGAGGATGCTCAGCCAGTGGTACATGCTCCACGAAGAGTTCCAGCACCCCTGCATGACTGGCTCAAGAATGAACTGGACAGAATGACCACACTAGGAGTCATCAGGAAAGTCGAAGAGCCAACAGACTGGGTTAACTCCATGGTATGTGTAAAGAAAAAGAACAATGATCTAAGAATATGCATGGATCCAAAGGACTTAAATGCAAACATAAAATGTGAACACTACCAGATTCCCAAGCGAGAAGAAATCACCAGTGAAATGTCAGGTGCCAGATACTTTACAAAGCTCGATGCCTCACAAGGATTTTGGCAACTAAAACTGGAAGAAGAGAGCACCAAATACTGTACCTTCAACACACCATTTGGCAGGTATTGTTTCCTCAGAATGCCTTTTGGGATAATATCTGCATCTGAAATCTTTCATAGAGCGATGGAACACATAATTGAAGGTCTGGAAGGAGTTCGGGTCTATGTTGATGACATCATCATCTGGGGCTCCACACTGAAAGAACACAATGAGAGACTGACTAAAGTGCTACAGAGCATACGCCGGAATGGACTGAAGCTCAACAAAGCCAAGTGTCAGTTTGGCGTCCAGGAAGTCACTTTCCTAGGAGATAATCTATCTGGTAAAGGAATAGAGCCAGATATGGAAAAAGTAAACGCCATACTCAAAATGCCCAGACCCACTGACAAAAAAGGAGTGCTACGCATCATGGGGGTGATAAACTTCATTGGAAAGTTCATTCCTAACTTGTCAGCCAAGGCAGCCTGTCTGCGAGACCTGCTACATAAAACAAATGAGTTCGCATGGACAGAAAGACATGAACAAGAGTGGATAAACCTCAAAACAGTGCTGACAACCACACCTGTACTCACCTTCTTTGACCCAACAAAAAGAATCAAAGTGTCAACAGATGCATCAAAAGATGGCCTAGGTGCGGTCTTGCTACAAGCAGAGGGTGAAGATTGGAAGCCTGTTGCCTATGCCTCCAGGTCTATGACTGATACTGAGTGTCGATACGCCCAGATTGAAAAGGAATGGTAGTTGGACTAGAAAAGTTTCATGGCTACATATATGGACTTCCCACCTTCACAGTTGAGACAGACCATAGCCCTCTGGTTGCCATCATAAAAAAGAACCTGAATGAGATGTCTCCAAGGATTCAACGACTCATGATGAAGCTGCAAAGATATGACTTTGAACTGAGCTACACACCAGGCAAATACATAGTGTTAGCAGATGCACTATCCCGAGCACCCACAATGAGTCATGTGAGCTCTACTGAAGAAGACGTGGATGTTCATGTGAGTATGGTCACTGCTGCGCTGCCCGTGTCAGACACAAAAGCAAAGCAAATAGCAGAAGAAACAGTAAAAGATACAGTATTACAAACAGTAATAGAGAACATTCATCATGGTTGGCCAAAAGGTTCCTGTCCAAAATATTTTCACATAAGGTCAGAATTGAGTGTCGCAAGTGGACTATTACTAAAACAGAACAGAATAGTCATTCCACAGGCTCTATGTCAAGACATGCTCAAAAGGATTCATGAGGGACACCTCGGAATTGAAAAATGCAAAAGGAGGGCAAGAGACACTGTTTATTGGCCTGGCATAAATAAGGACATTGAGAACATGATAGGCAAATGTGAGACATGTCAGAAACACCAAAACAAACAAGCAAAGGAACCAATGATAGTAGCTGACATACCAACAGCACCATGGCAAAAGGTTGGTATGGACCATTTTCATTTAAATGGTAAAGACTATCTAATAGTGATTGAATACTATTCTAACTATCCTGAGATGGCGCTGCTCTCAAGCACCACAGCAAGCAGTGTCATAATGCATGTGAAATCCATCTTCGCCAGACATGGAATTCCCAGGATTGCCGTTAGCGACAATGGTCCGTGCTTCAACTGTAAGGAGTGGCAACAGTTTGCAGCACATTATGACTTTCAGCACATTACATCCAGTCCTTTGTATGCTCAGTCAAATGGTAAGGCAGAGAAAGGTGTTCAAGTTCTCAAGCAGCTACTGAAGAAAGCGACAGAAAGCAAGTCTGATCCTTATCTCGCCCTGCTGAGCTACCGAGCCTTACCTTTAGACTGTGGTTCGTCACCTGCTGAACTATTAATGGGTCGCAAGTTGCGCACCACGCTACCCTGCTGTGCAAAAGAACAGCAAAGTGAGGAACTGAGACAGAGACTTCAACTGTTAAAGCTGAAACAGAAATCATACTATGACAAGTCATCCAAAACTCTAAAACCATTGACAAGGGATGATGTTGTCAGGATTGAGGATCCAGATGCATGGAACAGGAAAGCTACAGTTCTTGAGGAAGTAGGACCAAGGTCATACACTGTTAGAACTGAGGAAGGACAGATTCTCAGGAGGAACCGCCGTTCCCTCCTAAAAACACAAGAGACTATTCAAGACCAGATTGATGACAATGCCGCAACTGCATCTTGTCATTCACCGCCAGAACAATCTCATGAAGACACATCAGACTTACTCGTGTTGAGAAGATCCACACGTGAAGTAAAAAAGCCTGATAGACTTAATCTTTGAGTACAATGTAAAGCTTTGAAAATGTGTTGACTGTTTTGAAAATGTTTATGTTTATAGAGCACTAACAAAAGTGTTACTGATATTATCTTTATTGTTTTCTTGAAAGTTGATTGATATTGATTTTGTTAAACCTCAAAGAAAGGGGGATGTAATGATCAATAACATGTTATTCTATAGTGGGCACTAGGTGGAGCCCTAGAGCTGTGTAGAGCTGTATATAGCTGTATGTATATAAGACTACACTACCCAGCTGTATAGATATTAAGACTACATTACCCATGAGGCACTAGGCTACCCACAAGGCAACAGTCAAGATGGCAGCCTGCACACAGGAGTACACATGCTGCATCTCTACAGATACTGTACCTAGAGAACATGTACTGAATAAATGACTAGCTAGAAGCTAGCTGTGTTCATAATAAGAATGTCTAGTTATTAATGAACATAAGATGGTACCAGGATGGTGAAGATCTGCTGAAAATTGTGAAAAGCGACATGGAGAATTTGAAGCCACCAGAGCATTTGAAACTCACAGGAAACATCGACTACAATCGGAGAATACTCACCGGGTGTAATCTGGAGAATACTACCTTTGAGGTCCTGCTTTTTAATCTCTTTCCTAGCTCCCTAAAATCTGCCTGCAGGACCTCGTCCCTCTTTCTACCTATACTGTTGATACCAAAATGACTGTGACCTCTGGCTGTTCACCCTCCCCTCTCAGAATGTTCTGCAGCTGCTCAGTGACATCCTTGACCCTGGCACCAGAGAGGCAACATACCATCCTGGAATCACGTCTGCGGCTGCAGAAATGCCTGTCTGTTCCCCTAACTATTGAATCCCCTATCACTGTTACTTTCCTGATCTTCCTCCTTCCCCCCTATACAGCTGAGCCACTCGTGGTGCCCTGGCCTTGGCTCTGGCTGTACTCCCCAGAGGAACCATCGCCCTCACTAGTATTCAGTACTGACTACCAGTTAGAGAGTGTGATGCACTCAGGGGACTCCTGCACTACCTGCCTGGTCCTCCTTCTCTGTCTAGAGGTCACCCATACCCTCTCTGCCTGCACACTGTTATGCTGCGGGGTGACCACCTCCTGAAACCTAGCTCTCAGCCTCACAGATGCACCGCAGTGATTGCAGCCGCCGTTCAAGTTCCGAAACTGGGGACTTGAGCTCCTCCAGCTGATGACACTTCCTGCACATGTGGTTGTCCAGGACACGGGAAGCGTCCTAGAGTTGCCACATGGCACAAGATATGCATTCCACAGGTCTGGGGTGCCCTGCCATGCTTCTATTTAATAAACTATTAACTAACTTAACAGAAATAAACTCAAGACTTTCAAAAGAAAATCACCAGCTACTCACCAATCAGCTCCTTCCCTTGTGCTGACGACCCTTTGTGCTTTTTTTACCTCACTCTCTGATGCTCACGCTCCCTCTGAGCTCTGGGTTCTCAGGCCTACCTTTAACTCCGGCCACTCCACTCATAGGTTTCCGTCAATCTCCGGCTGGAGAGCCCCCACAGAAATTCTAGGCACTGGTGAGGACAGGATTGAGCTCAGCCTGCATGTCTTCCAGTCACTGTTCACTGTCAAGGATTACCATAAATAATGGTCATTTGGAAGTACTGATGCATGACCGTGGAACCATACCCAGTAAGAGAGTCAATACGTTCAGGAGAGGAAGAGATGGTTGAAAAGTAGACTCAACATGAAATGGAAAATTGTATAGTTTACAAAGTGCTGATTTCAGTAATTGACTGTAAAATTGATTTGTGATGCTTTTTTTGGTTATATACTTTTTTGGAACAATTCTTTGGCTCACCCAATTGTTTTATTGCTTTAAGTGTCCATAAGGATATAAACTGAGCTTGAATTTGTAGGCATTCTCCTGATCTCTTGCCATAACTGCAGTGGAAAATTGGTGGAATTTCCATAGGAATGGTGTAAGGGGTTGTTTTCAGTCATTTGCCCCATTTCTCCAGGGTTTCAACTGATTTCCCACAACAGTTATGGCAAGCAATCAAAACAAACCCCTGCAGAAATTCAGGATTGCCACTTCCGTTTGATATTAAGAAGGAAACTGCTGATCTATTTGTAATATATTACAGACCATCAAACAGTAGAAATGAGATAGAGGAAGAGACCAGGGAGGAGAAATTCGGTATCACCCTGTTTGGGGCACAATTATCGGCCGGGCGCAAAGTTTATCGCCTGGCGCCAATTATCACCTCCAACTGCAAATTTGGCTTCTATCGCCCCTGGAGGTGATTGGAGCGCTAAATCAGGTGCTACACACCTCTCTTAAGGCGCTAACACCGAGGAGCGAGGCGCTACCTCAGAGCGCTGGCAAAGCTCATGTGATGTCAGTCAGCAATGGAACACAGACACACTGGTGCTGACCAGTTCTTAAAGGCAAGGGTCGATCTTGCTCTTCATCCACACCCTGCTCATTGTAGCCTTGAATCTCGGCCTGGAGAGACCTGTACATCAATTCTGCTGGAAAGAACAATGGAGAGACCCAGGGAAAGAACTCAAAGTGCAGCCCCCATAGTCTCTTCTAAACCGATGCAAGGAAGGTCAAATCAAAATGAAACTGCAAAGTGCTGCTCAGTACCCAAAACTCCTTCACACAGCATTGAATCTCTCCAGAAATCTCTCTCTCTCTCTCTCTCTCAGAATGCGTGGTACAAAAATGTCGCCGACAAAAAAAGGCAGGAAGCGGCCGCCTTTAAATAGCACTCCCCCAGTCCCATCCCGACTGCAAAATGCTCCACTCAACCTGTTGTTGCTAGCAGCAGGCGGAAAGGCATGGGGCGCCACTCAATATCCGGTCCGGGGCGTTACCGAGGCGTTGCACACGAGACTGACATCACGATCTGCGGGTGCAGGAGATTTTGGCAGTAGTGTTTAGCGCCGCTGCAAAATGTCTGGTCAATTTCATGAGCGGCGCAAACATCGCCACGCCCGGGCGCTAGTTGCTTTGCGCCCCATTAGCGCCCTCTTAAGGCATTAACGGGAGGCGCAATGCAATTGAATTGTTCCCCCCAGGTTTCCACTGCCTTTACATAGTCCCAGCATTTCCAGGGCATCCCCAAAGAAAAAGAACAACAACTTATATTTATATAGCGCCTTTAATGCAGTAAAACGTCCCAAGGCGCTTTACAGGAAAGTTAACAAACAAAATTTGACACCAAGCCGCTTAAGGAGATATAAGGACAAGGGAAAGAGGTAGGTTTTAAGGAGTGTCTTAATGGAGGAGAAAGAAGTAGAGAGGCAGAGAAGTTTAAGGAGGGAATTCCAGAGCTTCGGGCCTTGGCAGCTGAAGGCACGGCCACCAATGGTGCAGCGATTAAAATTGAGTATGCGCAAGAAGCCAGAACTGGAGGAGTGCAGAGATCTCGGAGGATTGTAGGGCTGGAGGAGGTTACAGAGATAGGGAGGGCCGAGGCCATGAGGGATTTGAAAACAAGGATGAGAATTTTAAAATCGAGGTGTTGCCGGACCTGCGGCAAATGTAGGTCAACGAGCACAGGGGTGATGGGTGAACGGGAGTTGGTGTGAATTAGGATACGGGCAGCATAGTTTTGGATGGGCTCAAGTTTATGGAGGGGAAGATGGGAGGCTGGCCAGGAGTGCATTGAAATAGTCAAGTCTAGAGGTAACAAAGGCATGGATGAGGGTTTCAGCAGCAGATTAGCTGAGGCAGGGCAGAGATGGACAATGTTACGGAGGTGGAAATAGGCAGTCTTGGTGACACGGATATGTGGTTGGAAGCTCAACTCAGGGTCAAATAGGACGTCAAGGTTGTGAATGGTCTGGTTCAGCCTCAGACAGTGGGCAGGGAAAGGGATGGAGTCACTGGCTAGAGAACGGAGTGGCTGTCGGACTTGGCTTTGAGATAAGGCTCTTGGGGGTGTTCCCAGCCTACCAACATCATTTTGCTCTATCTTCACTGAAAGGGCTCCAGATATCATTAGGCCTAGTACCTTGGTCCACTCAGAACGGAAGATCAGGCAACAATGAAAGGACGGCCTGCATAGGTAATTCCTAACTTCTTTTGTAGCCTCTATGGGCTTGGAAACCTTTTGGCAGACCTTACATTCCTAGGTCTGAGGCCCTGCCAGGGGTGGACCTTCATTAGGACCATGACTGGGCCTTGCAAATGACCCGGCCCCCTGAATTTAGATAGTGAGTTCGTGACGGGGGTGGTGGTGAGAGGGGAGATAGAAAACAGTGCGTGGGGCTACAGAGACAGGGAACTCACCGGCTGTGTGAGGTGGGAGTGGAAAAAAGTATGTGGCTCAATTTCCTGTAACGTGCTGGTATCTGGATGTCTCAAGAATCAAGGATAGAAAAAGGCATTCTAGTTTTTAATTATAAATTCCATGTGCCCAATGGAATCGAGGAGGTGAGAGTTTTCCTGGTGCCAGGATAGTGCACAGATATGAACCATGCATACAAGGAACATTTCTCCCAGGGCGCTAGCAGAGCCTTCCTGGGAGACCAGTTGCCGATTCTGAGAGACTCCTGGGCAATCCGGGATGGTTGATAACCCTACATTTATCCTGCTCTGGAGTGAGTGCAGCCGAGTCTTTGGAAATCTGCTGTTGATTTACTTGCCTTTCCAGTTGAAGAATTGTGCACTGAAGAAAGCATGTGGAATTAGTAAAAAAAATGATGAAAACAAATGCCTTGAAATTTCTCTTGTTACAATAGCAAAGAGAGGAGTATCATGCAAATGTATTAAACATTAGTTAAGAGCATAGGAGCAAGAGTAGGCCATCCAGCTCCTCGAGCCTGCTGTGCATTCAATTGGATCATGGCTGATCTGTACCTCAACTCCATTTATCCGCCTTTGCACCATATCTCTTGATATCCTTACCTAATAAAACCTATCAGTCTCAGTTTTGAAAGCTTCAATTGGCCCAGTATCACAGCCTTTTGGGGGAGAGAGTTCTACATTTCTACTACCCTTTGTATGAAGAAATGCTTCCTGATTTACTTCCTAAATGGCCGAGCTCTAATTTTAAGATTGTGTCCTTGTTCTGGTTTCCCCCACCAGAGAAAGTAGTTTCTCTTTATTCTTCTATCAGTTTAAGCACCTCGATTAGATCACCCTCAATCATCTGAACTCAAGGGAACATAAACCTGGTCTATGCAACCTGTCCTCATAATGGCCCAGAAATTCGTGTCGGGGGCTTCCCGCAGGTGCAAGCCCCCGACCTACACTTACCTAGCGCGCCGGCAGTTGAGGCCTGGGCCTGCGTGCATTTCCTCTCTGTGGCCCGGTCCAGCTCCTGGCGCGCTGTGCTTGCGTGATCCAGCGGCGTACTTAGTGCGATGCGTCGGCTGGGATCACGTGAGCACTGGGCAACCACTCGGAGGAGGGAAAAGTCCATTCATGAGTTTGACAGAAAGAACTGTCAAACTTCTGAAAACTCCGGGCACCCAAAACAGTACATAACCTTAAAATAAATTTGAAAAAAACATCACACTATTTAAATCAACTATAAATAACATTAAATAACTATTTTAAACAATAATTTAAATTTTTGAAAAAAATAATTTTATAAAAAATTGGGGCTAAAAATGCACTTACCTTTAAAAATAATAGACCTGTGGAAAAAATGTTCTAATTTTAATTAATTGACCACTTACCTTTTAAAATGAAGTCCTTGTGTCTGTTTTTTTAATGTGTAAAATGTAGAGGCCTTCACGCACGGGCAAACCTGTAAAAAAAGAGGAAGTTCAACGCGCACGCGCAGACTCCCGCGCGCACACGTTCGACCTCTGAACCCCTTGGTTCAGAGGATCGGAAATGCCGGTTTCCCGCGCATGCGTAGTGCATGCAAGAAACCGGCACTTCCATCGGGTCCACGCGTGAGTACTCCGTCCGTACTCACGTGTTGGGACCCGAATTTCTGGGCCATTGTAACCATTTTAGCCCTGGAATCATTCTGGTGAATCTGCACTGCACAAAGTAAGGTTACTAACATTTCACAAACTGATTTCAAGGCGTGAAGAAACTATAGAAACCTCCCATGCTGTCGCATTTATGTAAATTAATTGAACCCATACTCCCATCAGAATGGCGGTTTGAAGGGAGCATGGGTCAGAGATAATAGCGTCGATTCTCTAACCCATGCTCCCTTCAAACACAGCTCCCTCTGGGAGCACAGAATTAATGAATTTACCCTATTATGACTTATATGTCTCAAAGTAGGAACTGAAATCATCCAGTACTGTTTGCACAGGATTTGCAAAAGACACGCTGTAGATAAGACAATATGAAAATATGCCTTTAGTTTAAAGCCTGATGTTTTTTAGTTCAGAATGTAACTTACAAAATACAAAGGGGTATAAATGTGTTCCTCACAGTGCACATTTGCTTAAAAACTGGAAAAACCAGTGTCTAAATCATGAGTTAGAAACCACTTGTCCAACCTGAATAAGTAACTGAATAAGCAGGCAGCCTCTTGGAACTAGTTTAATTTTTAACTGCTTGAAGACTGCCATTTTTGGTAATGGCCATCACATCATGCTGCAAGCAAACAGCTTTTAGCAGCACTTTGAATGGATGGCTTGTAAAATAATACTATCTAAATATTGGTTGCAGTTGAGAACTAAGCTCTTCAGCCAATCACATGTTTTGCATTCAGACCCATTGAGCCTGAACATTTGAATGAGGAGAACAATGAATAGACAAAATGTAAAACAATTCTTCACTGTTAGCAATCACAGAAAAAACAAACTGTGGAAAGGGACGCAGTAGTTTTATGAAGCTTCATGATGCCTCAAAGTTATGAAGTTATTTGTTGTGTAATTTAAATTAAATAGATTGAGTTAAGTTTCATTTAACAATAACAACAACGTGCACTTATATATTGCCTTCACATAGAAAAACATCCCAAGGTGCCTCACAGAGGCGTAATCCAAAAAATGGATTAGCTTGAAGTGTGTATTTTTATCCAAAGTCAAAACTCAAAGATTTCAAGTAAAATGGCAGAATAGTACAAAATACCAATGCACTCCAGAGACCGACTGACTCTGTGCTGGATCTCTCCAGTTCCAAGTGTTTCCGAGGACTTGCCCAGTGGCACGTGGCCATGTTATTGAAAGCAGAGAAGTGTCCTTGTGATTAATACCTATTGAGGACTGAGGCAGCGTTTCTGCACCACATTCAGAAAAAGCCCAAGGTTACAATTTCTATGCTTTACTCAAGAATTGCTGTGAATTAAAAAACGCTCCAAAATCCCTGCATTATTAAATTTAACGTTAGTAATTTAGAGCAATTTGTTTTAAATGTGGTATGAAAGGAAAGATGTGTATAGTTTGAAAGCTGAAAAGGTCCTCCTGTATTAGAAGGATTAAACATTAATACATCGCAGGTCATTTACAATGCTGTGTAGTTTGCCAGTTCAGAACCAGGAACGACACAAGTTGTTCATACCACATGTTATTGCACTGCAATAGAATTCTGATAAGCAAAACTTGTTGAATTAAAAAAATTAGACAACAATCCATCATCATTACATGTTATTTTACATTCCCCCTCATTCCGAATGGCCTCCTTCTGTGTTGCAACCATTCTATGATTCTATGAATCTATTTCCCTTACTCACCCACCTCAGCAGCTCTTCTGCTGGTATCTTGGACATTTGCTGCACCCTGTGCAGTGAGGGATGAAGGATTCAATTCGTGGGGCCACCTTAACCCAAAATAGCCACACATCTAGTATAAGGTTTTATCTCCACAACAACAAGGGGACAAACGATATCCTGACATTTTTTCAATAGAAGTTTGGCTGCGATATGGCATAAAAGCTCACCCTTACTGCTTGAATTCCACAAGGGAATAAAACGCCAATTCTGTGGTATAATACTGCTCTCTGATCCACTGGGGTAATACTGCTCTCTGATCCACTGGGGTAATACAGCTCTCTGATCCACTGGGGTAATACTGCTCTCTGATCCACTGGGGTAATACTGCTCTTTGATCCACTGGGGTAATACTGCTCTCTGATCCACTGGGGTAATACTGCTGACTGATCCACTGGGGAAATACTGCTCTCTGATCAACTGGGGTAACACTGCTCTCTGATCCACTGGGGTAATACTGCTCTCTGATCCACTGGGGTAATACTGCTCTCTGATCCACTGGGGTAATACTGCTCTCTGATCGACTGGGGAAATACTGCTCTCTGATCCACTGGTGTAATACTGCTCTCTGATCCACTGGGGTAATACTGCTTTCTGATCCACTGGGATAACATTGCTCTCTGATCCACTGGGGTAATACTGCTCTCTGATCCACTGGGGTAACACTGCTCTCTGATCCACTGGGGTAATACTGTTCTCTGATCCACTGGGGTAATACTGCTCTCTGATCCACTGGAGTGATACTGCTCTCTGATCTACTGGGGTAAAATTGCTCTCTGATCCACTGGGGTAATACTGTTCTCTGATCCACTGGGGTAATACTGCTCTCTGATCCACTGGGGTAATACTGCTCTCTGATCCACTGGAGTAATACTGCTCTCTGATCTACTGGGGTAATACTGCTCTCTGATCTACTGGGGTAATACTGCTCTTTGATCCACTGGGGTAATACTGCTCTCTGATCCACTGGGGTAACATTGCTCTCTGATCCACTGGGGTAATACTGCTCTCTGATCCAGTGGGGTAATACTGCTCTCTGATCCAGTGGGGTAATACTGCTCTCTGATCCAGTGGGGTAATACTGCTCTCTGATCCACTGGGGTAATACTGCTCTCTGATCCACTGGGGTAATACAGCTCTCTGATCCACTGGGGTAATACTGCTCTCTGATCCAGTGGGGTAATACTGCTCTCTGATCCAGTGGGGTAATACTGCTCTCTGATCCACTGGGGAAATACTGCTCTCTGATCCACTGGTGTAATACTGCTCTCTGATCCACTGGGGTAATACTGCTCTCTGATCCACTGGGGTAACATTGCTCTCTGATCCACTGGGGTAATACTGCTCTCTGATCCACTGGGGTAACACTGCTCTCTGATCCACTGGGGTAATACTGTTCTCTGATCCACTGGGGTAATACTGCTCTCTGATCCACTGGAGTAATACTGCTCTCTGATCTATTGGGGTAAAATTGCTCTCTGATCCACTGGGGTAATTCTGTTCTCTGATCCACTGGGGTAATACTGCTCTCTGATCCACTGGGGTAATACTGCTCTCTGATCCACTGGAGTAATACTGCTCTCTGATCTACTGGGGTAATACTGCTCTCTGATCCAGTGGGGTAATACTGCTCTCTGATCCACTGGGGTAATACTGCTCTCTGATCCACTGGGGTAATACAGCTCTCTGATCCACTGGGGTAATACTGCTCTCTGATCCAGTGGGGTAATACTGCTCTCTGATCCAGTGGGGTAATACTGCTCCCTGATCCACTGGGGTAATACAGCTCTCTGATGCACTGGGGTAATACTGCTCTCTGATCCACTGGGGTAATACTGCTCTCTGATCCACTGGGGTAATACTGCTCCCTGATCCACTGGGATAATACTGCTCCCTGATCCACGTGGGTAATACTGCTCTCTGATCCACTGGGGTAATACTGCTCCCTGATCCACTGGGGTAATACTGCTCCCTGATCCACTGGGGTAATACAGCTCTCTGATCCACTGGGGTAATACTGCTCTCTGATCCAGTGGGGTAATACTGCTCTCTGATCCAGTGGGGTAATACTGCTCCCTGATCCACTGGGGTAATACAGCTCTCTGATGCACTGGGGTAATACTGCTCTCTGATCCACTGGGGTAATACTGCTCTCTGATCCACTGGGGTAATACTGCTCCCTGATCCACTGGGATAATACTGCTCCCTGATCCACGTGGGTAATACTGCTCTCTGATCCACTGGGGTAATACTGCTCCCTGATCCACTGGGGTAATACTGCTCCCTGATCCACTGGGGTAATACTGCTCTCTGATACACTGGGCTAATACTGCTCTCTGATCCACTGGGGTAATACTGCTCCCTGATCCACTGGGGTAATACTGCTCTCTGATCCACTGGGGTAATACTACTCTCTGATCCATTGGGGTAGCACAGCTCCCTGACCAACTGGGGCAATACTGCTCCCTGATCCACTGGGGTAATACTGCTCTCTGATCCACTGGGGTAATACTGCTCTCTGATCCACTGGGGTAATACTGCTCTCTGATCCACTGGGGTAGTACTGCTCTCTGACCCACTGGGGAAATACTGCTCTCTGATCCACTGGGGTAATACTGCTCTCTGATCCACGGGAGTAATACTGCTCTCTGATCCACTGGGGTAATAATGCTCTCTGATCCACAGGGGTAATACTGCTCTCTGATCCACTGGGGTAATCCTGCTCTCTGATCCACTGGTATAATATTGCTCTCTGATCCACTGGGGTAATACTGCTATCCGATGCACTGGGTAAATACTGCTCTCTGATCCACTGGGGTAATATTGCTCTCTGATCCACTGGGGTAATACTGCTCTCTGATCCACTGGGGTAATACTGCTCTCTGATCCACTGGGGTAATACTGCTCTCTGACCCACTGGGGTAATAATGCTCTCTGATCCACTGGGGTAATACTGCTCTCTGATCCACTGGGGTAATACTGCTCTCCGATGCACTGGGGAAATAATGCTCTCTGATCCACTGGGGTAATACTGCTCTCTGATCCACTGGTATAATACTGCTCTCTGATCCACTGGGGTAATACTGCTATCCGATCCACTGGGGTAATACTGCTTCCTCATCCACTTGGGTAATACTGCTCTCTGATCCACTGGGGAAATACTGCTCTCTGATCCACTGGGGTAATACTGCTCTCTGATCCACTGGGATAATATTGCTCTCCAATCCACTGGGGCAATACTGCTCTCTGATCCACTGGGGCAATACTGCTCTCTGATCCACTGGGGCAATACTGCTCTCTGATCCACTGGGGTAATACTGCTCTCTGATCTACTGGGGTAATACTGCTCTCTGATCCACTGGGGTAATACTGCTCTCTGATCCACTGGAGTAATACTGCCCTCTGATCCACTGGTATAATACTGCTCTCTGATCCACTGGGGTAATACTGCCCTCTGATCCACTGGTATAATACTGCACTCTGATCCACAGGGGTAATACTGCTCTCTGATCCAGTGGGGTAATACTGCTCTCTGATCCACTGGGGTAATGCAGCTCTCTGGTCCACTGGGTTAATACTGCTCTCTGATCCACTGGGGTAATACTGCTCTCTGATCCACTGGATTAAAACTGCTCTATGATCCACTGGAGTAATACTGCTCCCTGATCCACTGGGGTAATACTGCCCTCTGATCCACTGGAGTAATACTGCTCTCTGATCCACTGGGGTAATACTGCTCTCTGATCCACTGGAGTAATACTCCCTCTGATCCACTGGGGTAATACTGCTCTCTGATCCACTGGGGTAATAATGCTCTCTGATCCACTGGGGTATTACTGCTCTCTGATCCACTGGGGTAATACTGCTCTCTGTCCACTGGGGTAATACTGCTCTCTGATCCACTGGGGTAATACGGCTCTCTGATCCACTGGGGTAATACTGCTCTCTGATCCACTGGGGTAATACTGCTCTGATCCACTGAGGTAATACTGCTCTCTGATCCACTGGGGTAATACTGCTATCTGATCCACTGGGGTCATACTGCTCTCTGATCTGCTTGGGTAACACTGCTCTCTGATCCTCTGGGGTAATACTGATCTCTGATCCACTGGGGTAATACTGCTCTCTGATCCACTGGAGTAATACTGCTCTCTGATCTACTGGGGTAATACTGCTCTCTGATCTACTGGGGTAATATTGCTCTCTGATCCGCTGGGGTAATACCGCTCTCTGATCCACTGGGGTAATACTGCTCTCTGATCCAGTGGGGTAATACTGCTCTCTGATCCAGTGGGGTAACATTGCTCTCTGATCCAGTGGGGTAATACTGCTCTCTGATCCACTGGGGTAATACTGCTCTCTGATCCACTGGGGTAATACAGCTCTCTGATCCACTGGGGTAATACTGCTCTCTGATCCAGTGGGGTAATACTGCTCTCTGATCCAGTGGGGTAATACTGCTCTCTGATCCAGTGGGGTAATACTGCTCTCTGATGCACTGGGGTAATACTGCTCTCTGATCCACTGCGGTAATACTGCTCTCTGATCCACTGGGCTAATACTGCTCTCTGATCCACTGGGGTAATACTGCTCCCTGATCCACTAGGGTAATACTGCTCTCTGATCCACTGGGGTAATACTGCTCTCTGATCCATTGGGGTAGTGGAGCTCCCTGACCCACTGGGGCAATACTACTCCCTGATCCACTGGGGTAATACTGCTCTCTGATCCACTGGGTTAATACTGCTCTCTGATCCACTGGGGTAATACTGCTGTCTGATCCACTGGGGTAGTACTGCTCTCTGACCCACTGGGGAAATACTGCTCCCTGATCCACTGGAGTAATACTGCTCTCTGATCGACTGAGGTAATACTGCTCTCTGACCCACTGGGGTAATAATGCTCTCTGATCCACTGGGGTAATACTGCTCTCTGATCCACGGGAGTAATACTGCTCTCTGATCCACTGGGGTAATAATGCTCTCTGATCCACAGGGGTAATACTGCTCTCTGATCCACTGGGGTAATCCTGCTCTCTGATGCACTGGGGTAATAATGCACTCTGATCCACTGGAGTAATACTGCTCTCTGATTCACTGGGGTAATGCTGCTCTGATCCACTGGTATAATATTGCTCTCTGATCCACTGGGGTAATACTGCTATCCGATGCACTGGGTTAATACTGCTCTCTGATCCACTGGGGTAATACTGCTCTCTGATCCACTGGTGTAATACTGCTCTCTGATCCACTGGGGTAATAATGCTCTCTGATTCACTGGGGTAATACTACTCTCTGATCCACCTGGGTAATACTGCTCTCCGATGCACTGGGGAAATAATGCTCTCTGATCCACTGGGGTAATACTGCCCTCTGATCCACTGGTGTAATACTGCTCTCTGACCCACTGGGGTAATAATGCTCTCTGATCCACTGGGGTAATACTACTCTCTGATCCACTGGGGTAATACTGCTCTCCGATGCACTGGGGAAATAATGCTCTCTGATCCACTGGGGTAATACTGCTCTCTGATCCACTGGTATAATACTGCTCTCTGATCCACTGGAGTAATACTGCTATCCGATCCACTGGGGTAATATTGCTCCCTCATCCACTGGGGTAATACTGCTCTCTGATCCACTGGGGTAATACTGCTCTCTGATCCACTGGGGTAATACTGCTCTCTGATCCACTGGGGTAATACTGCTCTCCGATCCACTGGGGTAATACTGCTCTCTGATCCACTGGAGCAATACTGCTCTCTGATCCACTGGGGTAATACTGCTCTCTGATCCACTGCGGTAATACTGCTCTCTGATCCACTGGGGTAATACTGCTCTCTGATCCATTGGAGTAACACTGCTCTCTGATCCACTGGGGTAATACTGCTCTCTGATACACTGCGGTAATACTGCTCTCTGATCCACTGGTATAATACTGCTCTCTGATCCACTGGGGTAATACTGCCCTCTGATCCACTGGTATAATACTGCACTCTGATCCACTGGGGTAATACTGCTCTCTGATCCAGTGGGGTAATACTGCTCTCTGATCCACTGGGGTAATGCAGCTCTCTGGTCCACTGGGTTAATACTGCTCTCTGATCCACTTGGGTAATACTGTTCTCTGATCCACTGGATTAATACTGCTCTCTGATCCAGTGGGGTAATACTGCTCTCTGATCCAGTGGGGTAATACTGCTCTCTGATCCACTGGAGTAATACTGCTCTCTGATCTACTGGGGTAATACTGCTCTCTGATCTATTGGGGTAATATTGCTCTCTGATCCGCTGGGGTAATACTGCTCTCTGATCCACTGGGGTAATACTGCTCTCTGATCCAGTGGGGTAATACTGCTCTCTGATCCAGTGGGGTAACACTGCTCTCTGATCCAGTGGGGTAATACTGCTCTCTGATCCACTGGGGTAATACTGCTCTCTGATCCACTGGGGTAATACAGCTCTCTGATCCACTGGGGTAATACTGCTCTCTGATCCAGTGGGGTAATACTGCTCTCTGATCCAGTGGGGTAATACTGCTCTCTGATCCAGTGGGGTAATACTGCTCTCTGCTCCAGTGGGGTAATACTGCTCTCTGATCCACTGGGGTAATACTGCTCTCTGATCCACTGGGCTAATACTGCTCTCTGATCCACTGGGGTAATACTGCTCCCTGATCCACTAGGGTAATACTGCTCTCTGATCCACTGGGGTAATACTGCTCTCTGATCCATTGGGGTAGTGGAGCTCCCTGACCCACCGAGGCAATACTACTCCCTGATCCACTGGGGTAATACTGCTCTCTGATCCACTGGGGTAATACTGCTCTCTGATCCACTGGGGTAATACTGCTCTCTGATCCACTGGGGTAATACTGCTCTCTGCTCCACGGGAGTAATAATGCTCTCTGATCCACTGGGGTAATACTGCTCTCTGATCCACTGGAGTAATACTGCTCTCCGATCCACTGGGGTAATACTGCTCTCTGATCCACTGGGGTAATAATGCTTTTTGATCCACTGGGGTATAAATGCTCTATGATCCACTGGGGTAATACTGGTCTCTGATCCACGGGAGTAATACTGCTCTCTGATCCTCTGGGGTAATACTACTCTCTGATCCACTGGGGTAATACTGCTCTCTGATCCACTGGGATAATATGCTCCCTGATCCACTGGGGTAATACTGCTCTCTGATCCACTGGGGTAATACTGCTCTCTGATCCACTGGGGTAATAATGCTCTCTGATCCACTGGGGTAATACTGCTCTCTGACCCACTGGGGTAATAATGCTCTCTGATCCACTGGGGTAATACTACTCTCTGATCCACTGGGGTAATACTGCTCTCCGATGCACTGGGGAAATAATGCTCTCTGATCCACTGGGGTAATACTGCTCTCTGATCCACTGGTATAATACTGCTCTCTGATCCACTGGAGTAATACTGCTATCCGATCCACTGGGGTAATATTGCTCCCTCATCCACTGGGGTAATACTGCTCTCTGATCCACTGGGGTAATACTGCTCTCTGATCCACTGGGGTAATACTGCTCTCTGATCCACTGGAGCAATACTGCTCTCTGATCCACTGGGGTAATACTGCTCTCTGATCCACTGCGTTAATACTGCTCTCTGATCCACTGGGGTAATACTGCTCTCTGATCCATTGGAGTAACACTGCTCTCTGATCCACTGGGGTAATACTGCTCTCTGATACACTGCGGTAATACTGCTCTCTGATCCACTGGTATAATACTGCTCTCTGATCCACTGGGGTAATACTGCCCTCTGATCCACTGGTATAATACTGCACTCTGATCCACTGGGGTAATACTGCTCTCTGATCCAGTGGGGTAATACTGCTCTCTGATCCACTGGGGTAATGCAGCTCTCTGGTCCACTGGGTTAATACTGCTCTCTGATCCACTTGGGTAATACTGTTCTCTGATCCACTGGATTAATACTGCTCTCTAATCCAGTGGGGTAATACTGCTCTCTGATCCAGTGGGGTAATACTGCTCTCTGATCCACTGGAGTAATACTGCTCTCTGATCTACTGGGGTAATACTGCTCTCTGATCTATTGGGGTAATATTGCTCTCTGATCCGCTGGGGTAATACTGCTCTCTGATCCACTGGGGTAATACTGCTCTCTGATCCAGTGGGGTAATACTGCTCTCTGATCCAGTGGGGTAACACTGCTCTCTGATCCAGTGGGGTAATACTGCTCTCTGATCCACTGGGGTAATACTGCTCTCTGATCCACTGGGGTAATACAGCTCTCTGATCCACTGGGGTAATACTGCTCTCTGATCCAGTGGGGTAATACTGCTCTCTGATCCAGTGGGGTAATACTGCTCTCTGATCCAGTGGGGTAATACTGCTCTCTGCTCCAGTGGGGTAATACTGCTCTCTGATCCACTGGGGTAATACTGCTCTCTGATCCACTGTGCTAATACTGCTCTCTGATCCACTGGGGTAATACTGCTCCCTGATCCACTAGGGTAATACTGCTCTCTGATCCACTGGGGTAATACTGCTCTCTGATCCATTGGGGTAGTGGAGCTCCCTGACCCACCGAGGCAATACTACTCCCTGATCCACTGGGGTAATACTGCTCTCTGATCCACTGGGGTAATACTGCTCTCTGATCCACTGGGGTAATACTGCTCTCTGATCCACTGGGGTAATACTGCTCTCTGCTCCACGGGAGTAATAATGCTCTCTGATCCACTGGGGTAATACTGCTCTCTGATCCACTGGAGTAATATTGCTCTCCGATCCACTGGGGTAATACTGCTCTCTGATCCACTGGGGTAATAATGCTTTTTGATCCACTGGGGTATAAATGCTCTATGATCCACTGGGGTAATACTGGTCTCTGATCCACGGGAGTAATACTGCTCTCTGATCCTCTGGGGTAATACTACTCTCTGATCCACTGGGGTAATACTGCTCTCTGATCCACTGGGATAATATGCTCCCTGATCCACTGGGGTAATACTGCTCTCTGATCCACTGGGGTAATACTGCTCTCTGATCCACTGGGGTAATAATGCTCTCTGATCCACTGGGGTAATACTGCTCTCTGATCCACTGGGGTAATACTGCTCTCTGATCCACTGGGGTAATACAGCTCTCTGATCCACTGGGGTAATCCTGATCTCTAATCCACTGGGGTAATACTGGTCTGTGATCCACTGGGGTAATACTGCTCTCTGATCCACTGGGGTAATACTGCTCTCTGATCCACTGGGGTAATACTGCTCTCAGATCCACTGGGGAAATACTGCTCTCTGATCCACTTGATTAATACTGCTCTCTGATCCACTGGATTAACACTGCTCTCTGATCCACTGGGGTAATACTGCTCTCTGATCCACTGGATTAAAACTGCTCTATGATCCACTGGAGTAATACTGCTCCCTGATCCACTGGGGTAATACTGCCCTCTGATCCACTGGAGTAATACTGCTCTCTGATCCACTGGGGTAATACTGCTCCCTGATCCACTGTAGTAATACTCCCTCTGATCCACTGGGGTAATACTGCTCTCTGATCCACTGGGGTAATACTGCTCTCTGATCCATTGGGGTATGACTGCTCTCTGATCCACTGGGGTAATACAGCTCTCTGTCCACTGGGGTAATACTGCTCTCTGATCCACTGGGGTAATACGGCTCTCTGATCCACTGGGGTAATACTGCTCTCTGATCCACTGGGGTAATAATGCTCTCTGATCCACTGGGGTAATACTGCTCTCTGATCCACTGGGGTAATACTGCTCTCTGATCCACTGGGGTAATACAGCTCTCTGATCCACTGGGGTAATCCTGATCTCTAATCCACTGGGGTAATACTGGTCTGTGATCCACTGGGGTAATACTGCTCTCTGATCCACTGGGGTAATACTGCTCTCTGATCCACTGGGGTAATACTGCTCTCAGATCCACTGGGGAAATACTGCTCTCTGATCCACTTGATTAATACTGCTCTCTGATCCACTGGATTAACACTGCTCTCTGATCCACTGGGGTAATACTGCTCTCTGATCCACTGGATTAAAACTGCTCTATGATCCACTGGAGTAATACTGCTCCCTGATCCACTGGGGTAATACTGCCCTCTGATCCACTGGAGTAATACTGCTCTCTGATCCACTGGGGTAATACTGCTCCCTGATCCACTGTAGTAATACTCCCTCTGATCCACTGGGGTAATACTGCTCTCTGATCCACTGGGGTAATACTGCTCTCTGATCCATTGGGGTATGACTGCTCTCTGATCCACTGGGGTAATACAGCTCTCTGTCCACTGGGGTAATACTGCTCTCTGATCCACTGGGGTAATACGGCTCTCTGATCCACTGGGGTAATACTGCTCTCTGATCCACTGGGGTAATACTGCTCTGATCCACTGAGGTAATACTGCTCTCTGATCCACTGGGGTAATACTGCTATCTGATCCACTGGGGTAATACTGCGTTCTGATCCACGGGGTAATAGTAAAATAGAGGTTAGGGAGGGCATCACGAGGGAAATTAGAGAAGCGTGCAATAAGAGCACAGCTGTCATCATAGGTGACTTTAACTTACATATAGATTGGACTAGCCTAATCAGTAAAAATAATGAGGAGGAGGAATTCCTTGAGTGTTTAAGGGATGGTTATCTGGATCAATATGTCGAGGAACCAACTCGGGAACAGGCTATATTGGACTGGGTACTGTGCAATGAGAAGGGACTAATCAGTAATCTTGTTGTACGGGGACCCTTGGGTCAGAGCGATCATAACATGATCGATTTCTCACTCGAAATGGAGAGCGAAGAAATTGACTCAGAGACTAAGGTCCTGAATTTAAACAAGGGGAATTATGATGCCATGAGACGGGAACTGAGTAGGTCTGATTGGACAACGTTCCTGGGAGGACTGGAGGTAGATAAACAATGGCAAACATTTAAAGATAGAATGACAAAATTGCAAAAATTGTTTATACCAATCTGGCATAAAAGGAAATCTAAAAAGGTGACTCAACCTTGGATAACAGGGGAAATTAGAGACAGCATAAAATCCAAAGATAGGGCGTATAAAATAGCCAAAAAAAGCGCCAGAGCGGAAGATTGGGAACAGTTTAAGATAGAGCAAAGGAGGGCAAAGGGCATAATCAAGAGGGGCAAAATAGCTTACGAAAACAAGCTGGCGGAAAATATAAAAACTAACTCCAAAAGCTTTTATAAGTATATCAAAAGGAAAAGACTGGTGAAAACCAAAGTTGGTCCATTGCAGTCAGATACGGGGGAATATATAATGGGAAATAAGGAAATGGCAGATCAACTAAATGCATACTTTGGGTCAGTCTTTACGAAGGAAGACACAAAAAACCTCCCTGGGATATCGGGAAAAATAGGGACATTGGCAAAGGAGGAACTGACGCAAATCAATATCTCTAAGGATATGGTGTTAAGGAAGCTAAAGGGATTGAAGGTGGACAAATCCCCAGGGCCTGATAACATGCATCCTAGGGTACTGAAGGAGGTGGCCCTAGAGATAGCGGATGCACTAAGGATGATTTTTCAGAATTCATTAGACTCGGGAACAGTGCCCATGGATTGGAGGGTAGCTAACGTTACCCCACTATTCAAAAAGGGGGGTAGGGAAAAAGCAGGTAATTACAGACCTGTAAGCCTTACATCAGTTGTGGGCAAAATGCTGGAGTCCATCATTAAGGATGAAATAGCGGAGCACTTAGCAAATGGGGACAGGATAGGACAGAGTCAACATGGATTTACAAAGGGTAAATCGTGCTTGACTAATCTATTGGAATTTTTTGAGGGAGTAACTGGTAGAATAGATGGGGGAGAGCCAGTAGATGTGGTGTACCTGGACTTCCAAAAGGCCTTCGATAAGGTCCCACATAAAAGATTAGCATGGAAAATTGAGGCTCATGGGATAAAGGGGAAAGTTTTGGCGTGGATAGGGAACTGGCTGTCAGATAGAAAACAGAGAGTTGGAATAAACGGCTCATTTTCTGAATGGCAGGCAGTAACAAGTGGGGTACCACAGGGATCTGTCCTGGGCCCCCAGCTGTTCACAATTTACATTAATGACCTGGATCAGGGAGTCGGATGCAGCATTTCCAAATTTGCAGACGACACTAAACTAGGAGGGGGGGTGGGCTCAGAGGAAGAGACCAGGAAGCTCCAGAGCGATTTGGACAGACTGGGCGATTGGGCGGATAAATGGCAGATGCACTATAATGTGGACAAGTGCGAAGTTATCCACCTTGGGTGCAGGAACGGGAGGGCAAATTATTATTTAAATGGCAATAGATTGGGAGAGGGGGAAGTACAGAGAGACCTGGGTGTTCTTGTACACCAGTCACTGAAGGCGAGCATGCAGGTGCAACAGGCGGTCAAGAAGGCAAACGGTATGCTGGCCTTCATAGCAAAAGGGTTAGAATACAGGAACAGGGATACCTTGCTGCAGCTGTACAGGGCACTGGTGAGACCACACCTCGAGTACTGTGTACAGTTTTGGTCGCCTCATCTGAGGAAGGATGTTCTTGCCATGGAGGGGGTGCAGCGGCGATTCACCAGGCTGATACCAGGAATGGCGGGAATGACCTATGAGGAGAGACTATGTAGTTTAGGGATGTACACGCTGGAGTTTAGAAGATTGAGAGGGGACCTCATAGAAGTGTATAAAATTCTGACAGGTCTAGACAGACTGGATGCAGAAGGAATGTTTCCCTTGGCGGGTGAGAACAGAACTAGAGGACATAATTTAAGGATAAGGGCTAAACCATTTAGGACAGAGATGAGGGGGAATTTCTTCACTCAGAGAGTGGTGAACCTGTGGAACTCATTGCCACAGAGGGCAGTGTACGCCAGCTCATTAAATATATTTAAGAGGGAATTAGATATATTTCTACGGGCAAAAGGGGTTAAGGGTTACGGAGAGAAGGCGGGGACGGGATACTGAATTAAAGGATCAGCCATGATCTCATTGAATGGCGGAGCAGGCACGAAGGGCCGAATGGCCTACTCCTGCTCCTATCTTCTATGTATCTATATGTAATACTGCTCTCTGATCCACTGGGGTAATACTGCTCTCTGATCCACTGGGGTATTACTGCTCTCTGATCCACTGGGGTAACAATGCTTTCTGATCCACTGGGGTAATACTGCTCTCTGATCCACTAGGGTAATATTGCTCTCTGATCCACTGGGGTAATACTGCTCTCTGATCCACTGGGGTAATACTGCTCTCTGATCCACTGGGGTAATACTGCTCTCTGATCCACTGGGGAAATACTGCTCTCTGATCCACTGGTATAATACTGCTCTCTGATCTACTGGGGTAATACTGCTCTCTGATTCACTGGGGTAATACTGCTCTCTGATCCACTGGGGTAATACTGCTCTCTGATCCACTGGGGTAATAATGCTCTCTGATCCACTGGGGTAAGACTGCTCTCTGATCCACTGGGGTAATACTGCTGTCTCATCCACTGGGGTAATACTGCTCTCTGATCCACTGGGGAAATACTGCTCTCTGATCCACTGGTATATTACTGCTCTCTGATCCACTGGGGTAATACTGCTCTCTGATCCACTGGGGTAATACTGCTCTCTGATCCACTGGAGTAATACAGCACTCTGATCCACTGGGGTAATAATGCTCTCTGATCCACTGGGGTAATACTGCTCTCTCATCCACTGGAGTAATACTGCTCTCTGATCCACTGGTATAATACTGCTCTCTGATCCACTGGGGTAAAACTGCTCTCTGATCCACTGGGGTAATACTGCTCTCTGATCCACTGGGGTAATACTGCTCTCTGATCCACTGGGATAATACTGCTCTCTGATCCACTGGGGTAATACTGCTCCCTGATCCACTGGGGTAATACTGCTCTCTGATCCACTGGGGTAATACTGCCCTCTGATCCACTGGGGAAATACTGCTCTCTGATCCACTGGTATATTACTGCTCTCTGATCCGCTGGGGTAATACTGCTCTCTGATCCACTGGAGTAATATTGCTCTCTGATCCACTGGAGTAATACTGCTCTCTGATCCACTGGGGTAATACTGCTCTCTGATCCACTGGGGTAATACTGGTCTCTGATCCACTGGGGAAATACTGCTCTCTGATCCATTGGTGTAATACTGCTCTCTGCTCCACTGGGGTAATACTGCTCTCTGATCCACTGGGGTAATACAGCTCTCTGATCCACTGGGGTAATACTGATCTCTGATCCACTGGGGTAATACTGCTCTCTGATCCACTGGGGTAATACTGATCTCTGATCCACTGGGGTAATACAGCTCTCTGCTCCACTGGGGTATTACTGCTCTCTGATCCACTGGGGTAATACTGCTCTCTGATCCACTGGGGTAGTACTGCACTCTAATCCACTGGGGTAATACTGCTCCCTGATCCACTGGGGTAATACTGCTCTCTGATCCACTGGGGTAATACTGCTCTCTGACCCACTGGGGTAATAATGCTCTCTGATCTACTGGGGTAATACTGCTCTCTGATCCACAGGACTAATACTGCTCTCTGATCCACTGGGGTAATACTGCTCTCTGATCCACTGGGATAATACTGCTCTCTGATCCACTGGGGTGATACTGCTCTCTGATGCACTGGGGCAATAATGCTCTCTGATCCACTGGGGTAATACTGCTCTCTGATCCACTGGTATAATACTGCTCTCTGATCCACTGGGGTAATACTGCTATCCGATGCACTGGGGTAATACTGCTCTCTGATCCACTGGGGTAATACTGCTCTCTGATCCACTGGGGTAATACTGCCCTCGGAACCACTGGGGTAATACTGCTCCCTGATCCACTGGGGTAATACTGCTCTCTGATCCACTGGGGTAATACTGCTCTCTGACCCTCTGGGGTAATAATGCTCTCTGATCCAGTGGGGTAATACTGCTCTCTGATCCACGGGAGTAATATTGCTCTCTGATCCACTGGGGTAATACTGCTCTCTGATCCACTGGGGTAATACTGCTCTCTGATCCACTGGGGTAATACTGCTCTCTGATCCACTGGGGTAATAATGCTCTCTGCTCCACTGGGGTATTACTGCTCTCTGAGCCACTGGGGTAATACTGCTCTCTGATCCACTGGGGTAATACTGCTCTCTGATGCTCTGGGGTAATACTGCTCTCTGATCCACTGGGGTAATACTGCTCTCTGATCCACTGGGGTAATACTGCTCTGTGATCCACTGGGGTAATACTGCTCTCTGATCTACTGGGGAAATACTGCTCTCTGATCCATTGGTGCAATACTGCTCTCTGCTCCACTGGGGTAATACTGCTCTCTGATCCACTGGGGTAATACAGCTCTCTGATCCACTGGGGTAATACTGATCTCTGATCCACTGGGGTAATACTGCTCTCTGATCCACTGGGGTAATACTGATCTCTGATCCACTGTGGTAATACAGCTCTCTGCTCCACTGGGGTATTACTGCTCTCTGATCCACTGGGGTAATAATGCTCTCTGATCCACTGGGGTAATACTGCTCTCTGATCCACTGGGGTAATACTGCTCTCTGATCCACTGGGGTAATACTGCTCTCTGATCCACTGGGGAAATACTGCTCTCTGATCCACTGGTATATTACTGCTCTCTGATCCACTGGGGTAATACTGCTCTCTGATCCACTGGGGTAATACTGCTCTCTGATCCACTGGAGTAATACAGCACACTGATCCACTGGGGGAATAATGCTCTCTGATCCATTGGGGTAATACTGCTCTCTGATCCACTGGGATAATACTGCTCTCTGATCCACTGGTATAATACTGCTCTCTGATCCACTGGGGTAAAACTGCTCTCTGATCCACTGGGGTAATACTGCTCTCTGATCCACTGGGGTAATACTGCTCTCTAATCCACTGGGGTAATACTGCTCTCTGATCCACTGCGGTAATAATGCTCTCTGATCCACTGGGGTAATACTGCTCTCTGATCCACTGGGGTAATACTGCTCTCTGATCCACTGGGGTAATACTGCTCTCTGATCCACTGGGGAAATACTGCTCTCTGATCCACTGGTATATTACTGCTCTCTGATCCACTGGGGTAATACTGCTCTCTGATCCACTGGGGTAATACTGCTCTCTGATCCACTGGAGTAATACAGCACTCTGATCCACTGGGGTAATAATGCTCTCTGATCCACTGGGGTAATACTGCTCTCTGATCCACTGGGGTAATACTGCTCTCTGATCCACTGGTATAATACTGCTCTCTGATCCACTGGGGTAAAACTGCTCTCTGATCCACTGGGGTAATACTGCTCTCTGATCCACTGGGGTAATACTGCTCTCTGATCCACTGGGGAAATACTGCTCTCTGATCCATTGGTGTAATACTGCTCTCTGCTCCACTGGGGTAATACTGCTCTCTGATCCACTGGGGTAATACAGCTCTCTGATCCACTGGGGTAATACTGATCTCTGATCCACTGGGGTAACACTGCTCTCTGATCCACTGGGGTAAGACTGATCTTGGATCCACTGAGGTAATACAGCTCTCTGCTCCACTGGGGTATTACTGCTCTCTGATCCACTGGGTTAATACTGCTCTCTGATCCACTGGGGTAATACTGCTCTCTGATCCACTGGGGTAATACTGCTCCCTGATCCACTGGGGTAATACTGCTCTCTGATCCACTGGGGTAATACTGCTCTCTGATCCACTGGGGTAATACTGCTCTCTGATCCACAGGACTAATACTGCTCTCTGATCCACTGGGGTAATACTGCTCTCTGATCCACTGGGATAATACTGCTCTCTGATCCACTGGGGTGATACTGCTCTGATGCACTGGGGCAATAATGCTCTCTGATCCACTGGGGTAATACTGCTCTCTGATCCACTGGTATAATACTGCTCTCTGATCCACTGGGGTAATACTGTTTTCCGATGCACTGGGGTAATACTGCTCTCTGATCCACTGGGGTAATACTGCTCTCTGATCCACTGGGGTAATACTGCTCTCTGATCCACTGAGGTAATACTGCCCTCTGAACCACTGGAGTAATACTGCTCCCTGATCCACTGGGGTAATACTGCTCTCTGATCCACTGGGGTAATACTGCTCTCTGACCCTCTGGGGTAATAATGCTCTCTGATCCAGTGGGGTAATACTGCTCTCTGATCCACGGGAGTAATATTGCTCTCTGATCCACTGGGGTAATACTGCTCTCTGATCCACTGGGGTAATACTGCTCTCTGATCCACTGGGGTAATACTGCTCTCTGATGCACTGGGGTAATAATGCTCTCTGCTCCACTGTGGTATTACTGCTCTCTGATCCACTGGGGTAATACTGCTCTCTGATCCACTGGGGTAATACTGCTCTCTGATCCACTGGGGTAATACTGCTCTCTGATCCACTGGGGTAATACTGCTCTCTGATCCACTGGGGTAATACTGCTCTCTGATCCACTGGGGTAATACTGCTCTCTGATCCACTGGGGTAATACTGCTCTCTGATCCACTGGGGTAATACTGCCCTCTTATCCACTGGGGAAATATTGCTCTCTGATCCACTGGTATATTACTGCTCTCCGATCCAATGGGGTAATACTGCTCTCTGATCCACTGGGGTAATACTGCTCTCTGATCCACTGGTGTAATACTTCTCTCTGATCCACTGGGGTAATACTGCTCTCTGATCCACTGGGGTAATACTGCTCTCTGATCCACTGGGGTAATACTGCTCTCTGATCCACTGGGGTAATACTGATCTCTGATCCACTGGGGTAACACTGCTCTCTGATCCACTGGGGTAAGACTGATCTTGGATCCACTGAGGTAATACAGCTCTCTGCTCCACTGGGGTATTACTGCTCTCTGATCCACTGGGTTAATACTGCTCTCTGATCCACTGGGGTAATACTGCTCTCTGATCCACTGGGGTAATACTGCTCCCTGATCCACTGGGGTAATACTGCTCTCTGATCCACTGGGGTAATACTGCTCTCTGATCCACTGGGGTAATACTGCTCTCTGATCCACAGGACTAATACTGCTCTCTGATCCACTGGGGTAATACTGCTCTCTGATCCACTGGGATAATACTGCTCTCTGATCCACTGGGGTGATACTGCTCTGATGCACTGGGGCAATAATGCTCTCTGATCCACTGGGGTAATACTGCTCTCTGATCCACTGGTATAATACTGCTCTCTGATCCACTGGGGTAATACTGTTTTCCGATGCACTGGGGTAATACTGCTCTCTGATCCACTGGGGTAATACTGCTCTCTGATCCACTGGGGTAATACTGCTCTCTGATCCACTGAGGTAATACTGCCCTCTGAACCACTGGAGTAATACTGCTCCCTGATCCACTGGGGTAATACTGCTCTCTGATCCACTGGGGTAATACTGCTCTCTGACCCTCTGGGGTAATAATGCTCTCTGATCCAGTGGGGTAATACTGCTCTCTGATCCACGGGAGTAATATTGCTCTCTGATCCACTGGGGTAATACTGCTCTCTGATCCACTGGGGTAATACTGCTCTCTGATCCACTGGGGTAATACTGCTCTCTGATGCACTGGGGTAATAATGCTCTCTGCTCCACTGTGGTATTACTGCTCTCTGATCCACTGGGGTAATACTGCTCTCTGATCCACTGGGGTAATACTGCTCTCTGATCCACTGGGGTAATACTGCTCTCTGATCCACTGGGGTAATACTGCTCTCTGATCCACTGGGGTAATACTGCTCTCTGATCCACTGGGGTAATACTGCTCTCTGATCCACTGGGGTAATACTGCTCTCTGATCCACTGGGGTAATACTGCCCTCTTATCCACTGGGGAAATATTGCTCTCTGATCCACTGGTATATTACTGCTCTCCGATCCAATGGGGTAATACTGCTCTCTGATCCACTGGGGTAATACTGCTCTCTGATCCACTGGTGTAATACTTCTCTCTGATCCACTGGGGTAATACTGCTCTCTGATCCACTGGGGTAATACTGCTCTCTGATCCACTGGGGTAATACTGCTCACTGATCCACTGGGGTAATACTGCTCTCTGATCCACTGGGATAATACAGCTCTCTGATCCACTGGGGTAATACTGCTCTCTGATCCACTGGGGTAATACTGCTCTCTGATCCACTGGGGTAATACTGCTCTCTGAACCACTGGGGTAATACTGCTCTCTCATTCAATAGGGTAATACTGCTCTCAGATGAACTGGTGAAATACTGCTCTCTGATCCACTGGATTACTACTGCTCTCTGATCCACTGGATTAATACTGCTCTCTGATCCACTGGGGTAATACTGCTCTCTGATCCACTGGATTAATACTGCTCTCTGATCGACTGGAGTAATACTGCTCCCTGATCTACTGGGGTAATACTGCCCTCTGATCCACTGGGGTAATACTGATCTCTGATCCACTGGAGTAATACTGCTCCCTGATCCACTGGGGTAATACTGCTCCCTGATCCACCGGAGTAATACTCCCTCTGATCCATTGGGGTAATACAGCTCTCTGATCCACTGGGGTAATACTGCTCTCTGATCCACTGGGGTATTACTGCTCTCTGACCCACTGGGGTAATACTGCTCTCTGTCCACTGGGGTAATACTGCTCTCTGATCCACTGGGGTAATACGGCTCTCTGATCCACTGGGGTAATACTGCTTTCTGATCCACTGGGGTAATACTGCTCTGATCCACTGAGTTAATACTGCTCTCTGTTCCACTGGGGTAATACTGCTATCTGATCAACTGGGGTATTACTGCTCTCTGATCCACTGGGGTAATAATGCTCTCTGATCCACAGGGGTAATACTGCTCTCTGATCCACTGGGGTAATACTGCTCTCTGATCCACTGGTGTAATACTTCTCTCTGATCCACTGGGGTAATACTGCTCTCTGATCCACTGGGGTAATACTGCTCTCTGATCCACTGGGGTAATACTGCTCACTGATCCACTGGGGTAATACTGCTCTCTGATCCACTGGGATAATACAGCTCTCTGATCCACTGGGGTAATACTGCTCTCTGATCCACTGGGGTAATACTGCTCTCTGATCCACTGGGGTAATACTGCTCTCTGAACCACTGGGGTAATACTGCTCTCTCATTCAATAGGGTAATACTGCTCTCAGATGAACTGGTGAAATACTGCTCTCTGATCCACTGGATTACTACTGCTCTCTGATCCACTGGATTAATACTGCTCTCTGATCCACTGGGGTAATACTGCTCTCTGATCCACTGGATTAATACTGCTCTCTGATCGACTGGAGTAATACTGCTCCCTGATCTACTGGGGTAATACTGCCCTCTGATCCACTGGGGTAATACTGCTCTCTGATCCACTGGAGTAATACTGCTCCCTGATCCACTGGGGTAATACTGCTCCCTGATCCACCGGAGTAATACTCCCTCTGATCCATTGGGGTAATACAGCTCTCTGATCCACTGGGGTAATACTGCTCTCTGATCCACTGGGGTATTACTGCTCTCTGACCCACTGGGGTAATACTGCTCTCTGTCCACTGGGGTAATACTGCTCTCTGATCCACTGGGGTAATACGGCTCTCTGATCCACTGGGGTAATACTGCTTTCTGATCCACTGGGGTAATACTGCTCTGATCCACTGAGTTAATACTGCTCTCTGTTCCACTGGGGTAATACTGCTATCTGATCAACTGGGGTATTACTGCTCTCTGATCCACTGGGGTAATAATGCTCTCTGATCCACAGGGGTAATACTGCTCTCTGATCCACTGGGGTATTCCTGTTCTCTGATCCACTGGGGTAATAATGCTTTCTGATCCACTGGGATAATACTGCTCTCTGATCCACTGGGGAAATACTGCTCTGATCCACTGAGTTAATACTGCTCTCTGATCCACTGGGGTAATACTGCTATCGAATCAACTGGGGTATTACTGCTCTCTGATCCACTGGGGTAATAATGCTCTCTGATCCACTGGGGTAATACTGCTCTCTGTTCCACTGGGGCATTACTGTTCTGTGATCTACTGGGGTAATAATGCTTTCTGATCCACTGGGGTAATATTGCTCTCTGATCCACTGGGGTAATACTGGTCTCTGATCCACTGGGGTAATACTGGTCTCTGATCCACTGGGGTAATACTGTTCTCTGATCCACTGGGGTAATACTGCTCTCTGATCCACTGGGTTAATACTGCTCTCTGATCCAGTGGGGTAATATTGCTCTCTGATCCACTGGGGTCATACAGCTCTCTGATCCACTGGGTTAATACTGCTCTCTGATCCACTGGGGTAATACTGCTCTCTGATTCACTGGGTTAATACTGCTCCCTGATCCAGTGGGGTAACACTGCTCTCTGATCCAGTGGGGTACTACTGATCTCTGATCCACTGAGGTAACACTGCTCTCTGATCCACTGGGGTAATACTGCTCTCTGAGCCACTGGGGTAATACTGCTCCCTGATCCACTGGGGTAATACTGCTCTCTGGTCCACTGGGGTAATACTGCTCTCTGACCCACTGGGGTAATAATGCTCTTTCATCCACTGGGGTAATACTGCTCTCTGATCCACGGGAGTAATAATGCTGTCTGATCCACTGGGGTAATACTGCTCTCTGATCCACTGGAATAATACTGCTCTCCGATCCAATGGTGTAATACTGCTCTCTGATCCACTGGGGTAATAATGCTCTCTGATCCACTGGGGTGATACTGGTCTCTGATCCACAGGAGTAATACTGCTCTCTGATCCACTGGGGTAATACTGCTCTCTGATCCACTGGGGTAATACTGCTCCCTGATCCACTGGGGTAATACTGCTCTCTGATCCACTGGGTTAATACAGCTCTCTGATCCACTGGGGTAAAACTGCTCTCTGATCCACTGGGGTAATACTGCTCTCTGATCCACTGGGGTAATACTGCTCTCTGAACCACTGGGGTAATACAGCTCTCTTATCCACTGGGGTAATACTGATCTCTGATCCACTGGGGTAATACTGGTCTCTGATCCACTGGGGTAATACTGCTCTCTGATCCATTGGAGTAATACTGCTCTCTGATCCACTGGGGTAATACTGCTCTCAGATGAACTGGGGAAATACTGCTCTCTGATCCAATGGATTAATGCAGCTCTCTGATCCACTGGATTAATAATGCTCTCTGATCCACTGGGGTAATACTGCTCTCTGATCCACTGGATTAATACTGCTCTCTGATCCACTGGAGTAATACTGCTCCCTGATCCACTGGGGTAATACTGCCCTCTGATCCACTGGGGTAATACTGCTCTCTGATCCACTGGAGTAATACTGCTCCCTGATCCACTGGGGTAATACTGCTCCCTGATCCACTGGAGTAATACTCCCTCTGATCCATTGGGGTAATACTGCTCTCTGATCCACTGGTGTAATACTGCTCTCTGATCCACTGGGGTATTACTGCTCTCTGATCCACTGGGGTAATACTGCTCTCTGTCCACTGGGGTAATACTGCTCTCTGGTCCACTGGGGTAATACGGCTCTCTGATCCACTGGGGTAATACTGCTCTCTGATCCACTGGGGTAATACTGCTCTGATCCACTGAGTTAGTACTGCTCTCTGATCCACTGGGGTAATACTGCTATCTGATCAACTGGGGTATTACTGCTCTCTGTTCCACTGGGGTAATAATGCTCTCTGATCCACAGGTGTAATACTGCTCTCTGATCCACTGGGGTATTGCTGTTCTCTGATCCACTGGGGTAATAATGCTTTCTGATCCACTGGGGTAATACTGCTCTCTGATCCACTGGGGTAATACTGCTCTGATCCACTGAGTTAATACTGCTCTCTGATCCACTGAGGCAATACTGCTATCTGATCAACTGGGGTATTACTGCTCTCTGATCCACTGGGGTAATAATTCTCTCTGATCCACTGGGGTAATACTGCTCTCTGATCCACTGGGGTATTACTGTTCTGTGATCCACTGGGGTAATAATGCTTTCTGATCCACTGGGGTAATACTGCTCTCTGATCCACTGGGGTAATACTGGTCTCTGATCCACTGGGGTAATACTGGTCTCTGATCCACTGGGGTAATACTGCTCTCTGATCCACTGGGGTAATACTGCTCTCTGATCCACTGGGGAAATACTGCTCTCTGATGCACTGGTATAATACTGCTCACTGATCTACTGGGGTAATACTGCTCTCTGATCCACTGGGGTAATACTGGTCTCTGATCCACTGGGGTAATACTGGTCTCTGATCCACTGGGGTAATACTGCTCTCTGATCCACTGGGGTAATACTGCTCTCTGACCCACTGGGGTAATACTGCTCTCTGATCCACTGGGGAAATAATGCACTCTGATCCACTGGTATAATACTGCTCTCTGATCCACTGGGGTAATACTGCTCTCTGATCCACTGGGGTAATACTGCTCTCTGATCCACTGGGGTAATACTGCTCTCTGATCCACTGGGGTAATACTGCTCTCTGATCCACTGGGGTAATACTGCTCTCTGATCCACTGGGGTAATACTGCTCTCTGATCCACTGGGGTAATACTGCTCTCTGATCCACTGGTGTAATACTGCTCTCTGATCCACTGGGGTAATAATGTTCTCTGATCCAGTGGGGTAATACTGGTCTCTGATCCACGGGAGTAATACTGCTCTCTGATCCACTGGGGTAATACTGCTCTCTGATCCACTGGGGTAATACTGCTCTCTGATCCACTGGGGTAATACTGCTCACTGATCCACTGGGGTAATACTGCTCTCTGATCCACTGGGATAATACAGCTCTCTGATCCACTGGGGTAATACTGCTCTCTGATCCACTGGGGTAATACTGCTCTCTGATCCACTGGGGTAATACTGCTCTCTGAACCACTGGGGTAATACAGCTCTCTTATCAACTGGGGTAATACTGATCTCTGATCCATTGGGGTAATACTGGTCTCTGATCCACTGGGGTAATACTGCTCTCTGATCCATTGGGGTAATACTGCTCTCTGATCCACTGGGGTAATACTGCTCTCAGATGAACTGGGGAAATACTGCTCTCTGATCCACTGGATTAATACTGCTCTCTGATCCACTGGATTAATGCTGCTCTCTGATCCACTGGGGTAATACTGCTCTCTGATCCACTGGATTAATACTGCTCTCTGATCCACTGGAGTAATACTGCTCCCTGATCTACTGGGGTAATACTGCCCTCTGATCCACTGGGGTAATACTGCTCTCTGATCCACTGGAGTAATACTGCTCCCTGATCCACTGGGGTAATACTGCTCCCTGATCCACTGGAGTAATACTCCCTCTGATCCATTGGGGTAATACTGCTCTCTGATCCACTGGGGTAATACTGCTCTCTGATCCACTGGGGTATTACTGCTCTCTGATCCACTGGGGTAATACTGCTCTCTGTCCACTGGGGTAATACTGCTCTCTGATCCACTGGGGTAATACGGCTCTCTGATCCACTGGGGTAATACTGCTCTCTGATCCACTGGGGTAATACTGCTCTGATCCACTGAGTTAATACTGCTCTCTGATCCACTGGGGTAATACTGCTATCTGATCAACTGGGGTATTACTACTCTCTGATCCACTGGGGTAATACTGCCCTGATCCACTGAGTTAATACTGCTCTCTGATCCACTGGGGTAATACTGCTATCTAATCAGCTGGGGTATTACTGCTCTCTGATCCACTGGGGTAATAATGCTCTCTGATCCACTGGGGTAATACTGCTCTCTGATCCACTGGGGTATTACTGTTCTGTGATCCACTGGGGTAATAATGCTTTCTGATCCACTGGGGTAATATTGCTCTCTGATCCACTGGGGTAATACTGGTCTCTGATCCACTGGGGTAATACTGGTCTCTGATCCACTGGGGTAATACTGCTCTCTGATCCACTGGGGTAATACTGCTCTCTGATCCACTGGGTTAATACTGCTCTCTGATCCAGTGGGGTAATATTGCTCTCTGATCCACTGGGGTAATACAGCTCTCTGATCCACTGGGTTAATACTGCTCTCTGATCCACTGGGGTAATACTGCTCTCTGATTCACTGGGTTAATACTGCTCCCTGATCCAGTGGGGTAATACTGCTCTCTGATCCAGTGGGGTACTACTGATCTCTGATCCACTGAGGAAACACTGCTCTCTGATCCACTGGGGTAATACTGCTCTCTGAGCCACTGGGGTAATACTGCTCCCTGATCCACTGGGGTAATACTGCTCTCTGGTCCACTGGGGTAATACTGCTCTCGGACCCACTGGGGTAATAATGCTCTTTCATCCACTGGGTTAATACTGCTCTCTGATCCACGGGATTAATAATGCTGTCTGATCCACTGGGGTAATACTGCTCTCTGATCCACTGGAATAATACTGCTCTCCGATCCAATGGTGTAATACTGCTCTCTGATCCACTGGGGTAATAATGCTCTCTGATCCACTGGGGTAATACTGGTCTCTGATCCACAGGATTAATACTGCTCTCTGATCCACTGGGGTAATACTGCTCTCTGATCCAATGGGGTAATACTGCTCTCTGATCCACTGGGGTAATACTGCTCCCTGATCCACTGGGGTAATGCTGCTCTCTGATCCACTGGGATAATACAGCTCTCTGATCCACTGGGGTAATACTGCTCTCTGATCCACTGGGGTAATACTGCTCTCTGATCCACTGGGGTAACACTGCTCTCTGAACCACTGGGGTAATACAGCTCTCTTATCCACTGGGGTAATACTGATCTCTGATCCACTGGGGTAATACTGGTCTCTGATCCACTGGGGTAATACTGCTCTCTGATCCATTGGGGTAATACTGCTCTCTGATCCACTGGGGTAAGACTGCTCTCAGATGACCTGGGGAAATACTGCTCTCTGATCCACTGGATTAATACTGCCCTCTGATCCACTGGATTAATAATGCTCTCTGATCCACTGGGGAAATACTGCTCTCTGATCCATTGGGGTAATACTGCTCTCTGCTCCACTGGGGTAATACTGATCTCTGATCCACTGGGGTAATACTGCTCTCTGAACCACTGGGGTAATACTGATCTCTGATCCACTGGGGTAATACAGCTCTCTGCTCCACTGTGGTACTACTGCTCTCTGATCCACTGGGGTAATACTGCTCTCTGATCCACTGGGGTAATACTGCTCTCTGATCCACTGGGGTAATACTGCTCCCTGATCCACTGGGGTAATACTGCTCTCTGATCCACTGGGGTAATACTGCTCTCTGACCCACTGGGGTAATAATGTTCTCTGATCCACTGGGGTAATACTGCTCTCTGATGCACGGGAGTAATACTGCTCTCTGATCCACTGGGGTAATACTGCTCTCTGATCCACTGGGAGAATACTGCTCTCTGATGCACTGGGCTAATACTGCTCTCTGATGCACTGGGGTAATAATGCTGTCTGATCCACTGGGGTAATACTGCTCTCTGATCCACTGGTGTAATACTGCTCTCTGATCCACTGGGGTAATACTGCTCTCTGATTCACGGGAGTAATAATGCTCTCTGATCCACTGGGGTAATATTGCTCTCTGATCCACTTGGGAAATACAGCTCTCTGATCAACTGGTATAATACTGCTCTCTGACCCACTGGGATAATACTGCTTTCTGATCCAGTGGGGTAATATTGCTCTCTGATCCACTGGGGTAATACAGCTCTCTGATCCACTGGGTTAATACTGCTCTCTGATCCACTGGGGTAATACTGCTCTCTGATTCACTGGGTTAATACTGCTCTCTGACCCACTGAGGTAATACTGCTCTCTGATCCACTGGGGTAATATTGCTCTCTGATCCACTGGGGTAATACTGCTCTCTGATCCACTGGGGTAATACTGCTCTCTGATCCACTGGGGTAATACTGCTCCCTGATCCACTGGGGTAATAATGCTCTTTCATCCACTGCGGTAATACTGCTCTCTGATCCACGGGAGTAATAATGCTCTCTGATCCACTGGGGTAATACTGCTCTCTGATCCACTGGAGTAATACAGCTCTCCGATCCACTGGGGCAATACTGCTCTCTGATCCACTGGGGTAATAATGCTTTTAGATCCACAGGGGTAAAAATGCTCTCTGATCCACTGGGGTAATACTGCACTCTGATCCACTGGGGTAATAATGCTCTCTGATCCACTGGGGTAATACTTGTCTCTGATCCACAGGGGTAATACTGCTCTCTGATCCACTGGGGTAATACTGCTCTCTGATCCACTGGGGTAATACTGCTCTCTGATCCACTGGGGTAATACTGCTCCCTGATCCACTGGGGTAATACTGCTCTCTGATCCACTGGGGTAATACTGCTCTCTGATCCACTGGGGTAATACTGCGCTCTGATCCACTGGGGTAATACTGCTCTCTGATCCACTGGGGTAATACTGCTCTCTGAACCACTGGGGTAATACAGCTCTCTGATCCACTGAGGTAATACTGATCTCTGGTCCACTGGGGTAATACTGGTCTCTGATCCACTGGGGTAATAATGCTCTCTGATCCATTGGGGTAATACTGCTCTCTGATCCACTGGGGTAATACTGCTCTCAGATCCACTGGGGAAATACTGCTCTCTGATCCACTGGATTAATACTGCTCTCTGATCCACTGGAGCAATAATGCTCCCTGATCCACTGGTGTAATACTGCCCTCTGATCCACTGGAGTAATACTGCTCTCTGATCCACTGGGGTAATTCTGCTCTCTGATCCACTGGGGTAATACTGCTCTCTGATCCACTGGGGTAATACTGATCTCTGATCCACTGGGGTAATACTGCTCTCTGATCCACTGGGGTAATACTGCTCTCCGACCCACTGGTATAATACTGCTCTCTGATCCACTGGGGTAATGCTGCTCTCTGACCCACTGGGGTAATACTGCTCTCTGATCCACTGGGGTAATACTGCTCCCTGATCCATTGGGTTATACTGCTCTCTGACGCACTGGGGTAATAATGCTTTTAGATCCACGGGGGTAAAAATGCTCTCTGATCTACTGGGGTAATACTGCACTCTGATCCACTGGTGTAATAATGCTCTCTGATCCACTGGGGTAATACTTGTCTCTGATCCACTGGGGTAATAATGGTCTCTGATCCACTGGGGTAATAATGCTCTCTGATCCATTGGGGTAATACTGCTCTCTGATCCACTGGGGTAATACTGCTCTCAGATCCACTGGGGAGATACTGCTCTCTGATCCACTGGATTAATACTGCTCTCTGATCCACTGGAGTAATAATGCTCCCTGATACACTGGTGTAATACTGCCCTCTGAACCACTGGAGTAATACTGCTCTCTGATCCACTGGGGTAATACTGCTCCCTGATCCACTGGAGTAATACTCCCTCTGATCCACTGGGGTAATACTGCTCTCTCATCCACTGGGGTAATACTGCTCTCTGAACCACTGGGGTAATACTGCTCTCTGATCCACTGGGGTGTTACTGCTCTCTGATCCACTGGGGTAATAATGCTTTCTGATCCACTGGGGTAATACTGCTCTCTGATCCACAGGTGTAATACTGCTCTCTGATCCACTGGGGTAATACTGGTCTCTGATCCACTTAGGTAATCCTGCTCTCTGATCCACTGGGGTAACACTGCTCTCTGATTCACTGGGGAAATACTGCTCTCTGATCCGCCGGTATAATACTGCTCTCTGATCTACTGGGGTAATACTGCTCTCTGATCCACTGGGTTAATACTGCTCTCTGATCCACTGAGGTAATACTGCTCTCTGATCCTCTGGGGTAATAATGCTCTCTGATCCACTGGGGTAATACTGCTCTCTGATCCACTGGGGTAATACTGCTCCCTGATCCACTGGGGTAATACTGCTCTCTGATCCACTGGGGAAACACTGCTCTCTGATCCACTGGTATAATACTGCTCTCTGATCCACTGGGGTAATACTGCTCTCTGATCCACTGGGGTAATACTGCTCTCTGATCCACTGGAGTAATACTGCTCTCTGATCCGCTGGAGTAATACAGCACTCTGATCCACTGGTGTAATACTGCTCTCTGATCCACTGGGGTAATACTAGTCTCTGATCCACTAGGGTAATACTGCTCTCTGATCCACTGGAGTAATCCTGCTCTCTGATCCACTGGGGAAATACAGCTCTCTGATCCACTGGGGTAATACTGCTCTCTGATCCTCTGGGGTAATAATGCTCTCTGATCCACTAGGGTAATGCTGCTCTCTGATCCACTGGGGTAATACTGCTCTCTGATCCACTGCGGAAATACTGCTCTCTGATCCTCTGGGCTAATACTGATCTCTGATCCACTGGGGTAATACAGCTCTCTGCTCCACTGTGGTATTACTGCTCTCTGATCCACTGGGGTAATACTGCTCTCTGATCCACTGGTGTAATACAGATCTCTGATCCACTGGGGTAATACTGCTCCCTGATCCACTGGGGTAATACTGCTCTCTGATCCACTGGGGTAATACTGCTCTCTGACCCACTGGGGTAATAATGCTCTCTGATCCACTGGGGTAATACTGCTCTCTGATGCACGGGAGTAATACTGCTCTCTGATCCACTGGGGTAATACTGCTCTCTGATCCACTGGGATAATACTGCTCTCTGATGCACTGGGGTAATACTGCTCTCTGCTGCACTGGGGTAATAATGCTGTCTGATCCACTGGGGTAATACTGCTCCCTGATCCACTGGTATAATACTGCTCTCTGATCCACTGGGGTAATACTGCTATCCGACGCACTGGTGTAATAATGCTCTCTGATCCACTGGGGTAATACTGCTCTCTGATCCACGGGAGTAATAATGCTCTCTGATCCACTGGGGTAATGTTGCTCTCTGATCCACTGGGGAAATACTGCTCTCCGATCCACTGGTATAATACTGCTCTCTGATCCACTGGGGTAATACTGCTCTCCGATCCAGTGGTGTAATATTGCTCTCTGATCCACTGGGGTAATACAGCTCTCTGATCCACTGGGTTAATACTGCTCTCTGATCCACTGGGGTAATACTGCTCTCTGATTCACTGGGCTATTACTGCTCCCTGATCCAGTGGGGTAATACTGCTCTCTGATCCAGTGGGGTACTACTGCTCTCTGATCCACTGAGGTAACACTGCTCTCTGATCCGCTGGGGTAATACTGCTCCCTGATCCACTGGAGTAATACTCCCTCTGATCCAGTGGGGTCATACTGCTATCTGATTCACTGGGGTATAACTGCTCTCTGATCCACTGGGGTAATACTGCTCTCTGTCCACTGGGGTTATACTGCTCTCTGATCCACTGGGGTAATACGGCTCTCTGATCCACTGGGTTAATACTGCTCTGATCCACTGAGTTAATACTGCTCTCTGATCCACTGGGGTAACACTGCTCTCTGAACCACTGGGGTAATACAGCTCTCTTATCCACTGGGGTAATACTGATCTCTGATCCACTGGGGTAGTACTGGTCTCTGATCCACTGGGGTAATACTGCTCTCTGATCCATTGGGGTAATACTGCTCTCTGATCCACTGGGGTAAGACTGCTCTCAGATGACCTGGGGAAATACTGCTCTCTGATCCACTGGATTAATACTGCCCTCTGATCCACTGGATTAATAATGCTCTCTGATCCACTGGGGAAATACTGCTCTCTGATCCATTGGGGTAATACTGCTCTCTGCTCCACTGGGGTAATACTGATCTCTGATCCACTGGGGTAATACTGCTCTCTGAACCACTGGGGTAATACTGATCTCTGATCCACTGGGGTAATACAGCTCTCTGCTCCACTGTGGTACTACTGCTCTCTGATCCACTGGGGTAATACTGCTCTCTGATCCACTGGGGTAATACTGCTCTCTGATCCACTGGGGTAATACTGCTCCCTGATCCACTGGGGTAATACTGCTCTCTGATCCACTGGGGTAATACTGCTCTCTGACCCACTGGGGTAATAATGTTCTCTGATCCACTGGGGTAATACTGCTCTCTGATGCACGGGAGTAATACTGCTCTCTGATCCACTGGGGTAATACTGCTCTCTGATCCACTGGGAGAATACTGCTCTCTGATGCACTGGGCTAATACTGCTCTCTGATGCACTGGGGTAATAATGCTGTCTGATCCACTGGGGTAATACTGCTCTCTGATCCACTGGTGTAATACTGCTCTCTGATCCACTGGGGTAATACTGCTATCCGATGCACTGGGGTAATAATGCTCTCTGATCCACTGGGGTAATACTGCTCTCTGATCCACGGGAGTAATAATGCTCTCTGATCCACTGGGGTAATATTGCTCTCTGATCCACTTGGGAAATACTGCTCTCCGATCAACTGGTATAATACTGCTCTCTGACCCACTGGGATAATACTGCTTTCTGATCCAGTGGGGTAATATTGCTCTCTGATCCACTGGGGTAATACAGCTCTCTGATCCACTGGGTTAATACTGCTCTCTGATCCACTGGGGTAATACTGCTCTCTGATTCACTGGGTTAATACTGCTCTCTGACCCACTGAGGTAATACTGCTCTCTGATCCACTGGGGTAATATTGCTCTCTGATCCACTGGGGTAATACTGCTCTCTGATCCACTGGGGTAATACTGCTCTCTGATCCACTGGGGTAATACTGCTCCCTGATCCACTGGGGTAATAATGCTCTTTCATCCACTGCGGTAATACTGCTCTCTGATCCACGGGAGTAATAATGCTCTCTGATCCACTGGGGTAATACTGCTCTCTGATCCACTGGAGTAATACTGCTCTCTTATCCACTGGGGCAATACTGCTCTCTGATCCACTGGGGTAATAATGCTTTTAGATCCACAGGGGTAAAAATGCTCTCTGATCCACTGGGGTAATACTGCACTCTGATCCACTGGGGTAATAATGCTCTCTGATCCACTGGGGTAATACTTGTCTCTGATCCACAGGGGTAATACTGCTCTCTGATCCACTGGGGTAATACTGCTCTCTGATCCACTGGGGTAATACTGCTCTCTTATCCACTGGGGTAATACTGCTCCCTGATCCACTGGGGTAATACTGCTCTCTGATCCACTGGGGTAATACTGCTCTCTGATCCACTGGGGTAATACTGCGCTCTGATCCACTGGGGTAATACTGCTCTCTGATCCACTGGGGTAATACTGCTCTCTGAACCACTGGGGTAATACAGCTCTCTGATCCACTGAGGTAATACTGATCTCTGGTCCACTGGGGTAATACTGGTCTCTGATCCACTGGGGTAATAATGCTCCCTGATCCATTGGGGTAATACTGCTCTCTGATCCACTGGGGTAATACTGCTCTCAGATCCACTGGGGAAATACTGCTCTCTGATCCACTGGATTAATACTGCACTCTGATCCACTGGAGCAATAATGCTCCCTGATCCACTGGTGTAATACTGCCCTCTGATCCACTGGAGTAATACTGCTCTCTGATCCACTGGGGTAATTCTGCTCTCTGATCCATTGGGGTAATACTGCTCTCTGATCCACTGGGGTAATACTGATCTCTGATCCACTGGGGTAATACTGCTCTCTGATCCACTGGGGTAATACTGCTCTCCTACCCACTGGTATAATACTGCTCTGTGATCCACTGGGGTAATGCTGCTCTCTGACCCACTGGGGTAATACTGCTCTCTGATCCACTGGGGTAATACTGCTCCCTGATCCATTGGGTTATACTGCTCTCTGACGCACTGGGGTAATAATGCTTTTAGATCCACGGGGGTAAAAATGCTCTCTGATCTACTGGGGTAATACTGCACTCTGATCCACTGGCGTAATAATGCTCTCTGATCCACTGGGGTAATACTTGTCTCTGATCCACTGGGGTAATAATGGTCTCTGATCCACTGGGGTAATAATGCTCTCTGATCCATTGGGGTAATACTGCTCTCTGATCCACTGGGGTAATACTGCTCTCAGATCCACTGGGGAAATACTGCTCTCTGATCCACTGGATTAATACTGCTCTCTGATCCACTGGAGTAATAATGCTCCCTGATCCACTGGTGTAATACTGCCCTCTGAACCACTGGAGTAATACTGCTCTCTGATCCACTGGGGTAATACTGCTCCCTGATCCACTGGAGTAATACTCCCTCTGATCCACTGGGGTAATACTGCTCTCTCATCCACTGGGGTAATACTGCTCTCTGAACCACTGGGGTAATACTGCTCTCTGATCCACTGGGGTGTTACTGCTCTCTGATCCACTGGGGTAATACTGCTCTCTGATCCTCAGGTGTAATACTGCTCTCTGATCCACTGGGGTAATACTGGTCTCTGATCCACTTAGGTAATCCTGCTCTCTGATCCACTGGGGTAACACTGCTCTCTGATCCACTGTGGAAATACTGCTCTCTGATCCGCCGGTATAATACTGCTCTCTGATCTACTGGGGTAATACTGCTCTCTGATCCACTGGGTTAATACTGCTCTCTGATCCACTGAGGTAATACTGCTCTCTGATCCTCTGGGGTAATAATGCTCTCTGATCCACTGGGTTAATACTGCTCTCTGATCCACTGGGGTAATACTGCTCCCTGATCCACTGGGGTAATACTGCTCTCTGATCCACTGGGGAAACACTGCTCTCTGATCCACTGGTATAATACTGCTCTCTGATCCACTGGGGTAATACTGCTCTCTGATCCACTGGGGTAATACTGCTCTCTGATCCACTGGAGTAATACTGCTCTCTGATCCGCTGGAGTAATACAGCACTCTGATCCACTGGTGTAATACTGCTCTCTGATCCACTGGGGTAATACTGGTCTCTGATCCACTAGGGTAATACTGCTCTCTGATCCACTGGAGTAATCCTGCTCTCTGATCCACTGGGGAAATACAGCTCTCTGATCCACTGGGGTAATACTGCTCTCTGATCCTCTGGGGTAATAATGCTCTCTGATCCACTAGGGTAATGCTGCTCTCTGATCCACTGGGGTAATACTGCTCTCTGATCCACTGGGGAAATACTGCTCTCTGATCCTCTGGGCTAATACTGATCTCTGATCCACTGGGTTAATACAGCTCTCTGCTCCACTGTGGTATTACTGCTCTCTGATCCACTGGGGTAATATTGCTCTCTGATCCACTGGTGTAATACAGATCTCTGATCCACTGGGGTAATACTGCTCCCTGATCCACTGGGGTAATACTGCTCTCTGATCCACTGGGGTAATACTGCTCTCTGACCCACTGGGGTAATAATGCTCTCTGATCCACTGGGGTAATACTGCTCTCTGATGCACGGGAGTAATACTGCTCTCTGATCCACTGGGGTAATACTGCTCTCTGATCCACTGGGATAATACTGCTCTCTGATGCACTGGGGTAATACTGCTCTCTGCTGCACTGGGGTAATAATGCTGTCTGATCCACTGGGGTAATACTGCTCCCTGATCCACTGGTATAATACTGCTCTCTGATCCACTGGGGTAATACTGCTATCCGACGCACTGGTGTAATAATGCTCTCTGATCCACTGGGGTAATACTGCTCTCTGATCCACGGGAGTAATAATGCTCTCTGATCCACTGGGGTAATGTTGCTCTCTGATCCACTGGGGAAATACTGCTCTCCGATCCACTGGTATAATACTGCTCTCTGATCCACTGGGGTAATACTGCTCTCCGATCCAGTGGTGTAATATTGCTCTCTGATCCACTGGGGTAATACAGCTCTCTGATCCACTGGGTTAATACTGCTCTCTGATCCACTGGGGTAATACTGCTCTCTGATTCACTGGGCTATTACTGCTCCCTGATCCAGTGGGGTAATACTGCTCTCTGATCCAGTGGGGTACTACTGCTCTCTGATCCACTGAGGTAACACTGCTCTCTGATCCGCTGGGGTAATACTGCTCCCTGATCCACTGGAGTAATACTCCCTCTGATCCAGTGGGGTAATACTGCTCTCTGATTCACTGGGGTATAACTGCTCTCTGATCCACTGGGGTAATACTGCTCTCTGTCCACTGGGGTTATACTGCTCTCTGATCCACTGTGGTAATATGGCTCTCTGATCCACTGGGGTAATACTGCTCTGATCCACTGAGTTAATACTGCTCTCTGATCCACTGGGGGAATACTGCTATCTGATCAACTGGGGTATTACTGCCCTCTGATCCACTGGGGTAATAATGCTCTCTGATCCACTGGGGTAATACTGCTCTCTGATCCACTGGGGTATTACTGTTCTCTGATCCACTGGGGTAATAATGCTTTCTGATCCACTGGGGTAATACTGCTCTCTGATCCACTGGGGTAATACTGGTCTCTGATCTACTGGGGTAATACTGGTCTCTGATCCACTGGGGTAATCCTGCTCTCTGATCCACTGGGGTAATACTGCTCTCTGATCCACTGGAGAAATACTGCTCTCTGATCCACTGGTATAATACTGCTCTCTGATCTACTGGGGTAATACTGCTCTCTGATCCACAGGGGTAATACTGCTCTCTGATCCACTGGGGTATTACTCAACTCTGATCCACTGGGGTAATAATGCTATCTGATCCACAGGGGTAATACTGCTCTCTGATCCACTGGGGTAATACTGCTCTCTGATCCACTTGGGAAATACTGCTCTCTGATCCACTGGTATAATACTGCTCTCTGATCTACTGGGGTAATAATGCTCTCTGATCCACTGGGTTAATACTGCTCTCTGGTCCACTGGGGTAATACTGCTCTCTGATCCTCTGGGGTAATAATGCTCTCTGATCCACTGAGGTAATACTGCTCTCTGATCCACTGGGGTAATACTGCTCTCTGATCCACTGGGGTAATACTGCTATCTGATCCACTGGGGAAATAATGCTCTCTGATCCACTGGTATAATACTGCTCTCTGATCCAAAGGGGTAATACTGCTCTCTGATCCACTGGGGTAATACATCTCTCTGATCCACTGGGGTAATACTGCTCTCTGATCTGCTGGAGTAATACAGCACCCTGATCCACTGGGGTAATAATGCTCTCTGATCCACTGGGGAAATACTGCTCTCTGAACCACTGGTATAATACTGCTCTCTGATCTGCTGGAGCAATACAGCACTCTGATCCACTGGGGTAATAATGCTCTCTGATCCACTGGGGTAATATTGCTCTCTGATCCACTGGGGTAATACTGCTCTCTGATCCACTGGTATAATACTGCTCTCGAATCCACTGGGGTAATACTGATCTCTGATCCACTGGGGTAATACTGCTCTCTGATCCACTGGGATAATACTGCTCTCTGATCCACTGGGGAAATACTGCTCTCTGATCCATTGGGGTAATACTGCTCTCTGCTCCACTGGGGTAATACTGATCTCTGATCCACTGGGGTAATACTGCTCTCTGAACCACTGGGGTAATACTGCTCTCTGATCCACTGGTGTAATACTGCTCTCTGATCCACTGGGGTAATACTGCTATCCGATGCACTGGGGTAATAATGCTCTCTGATCCACTGGGGTAATACTGCTCTCTGATCCACGGGAGTAATAATGCTCTCTGATCCACTGGGGTAAGATTGCTCTCTGATCCACCTGGGAAATACTGCTCTCCGATCCACTGGTATAATACAGCTCTCTGATCCACTGGGGTAATACTGCTCTCTGATCCAGTGGGGTAATATTGCTCTCTGATCCACTGGGGTAATACAGCTCTCTGATCCACTGGGTTAATACTGCTCTCTGATCCACTGGGGTAATACTGCTCTCTGATTCACTGGGTTAATACTGCTCTCTGATCCACTGAGGTAATACTGCTCTCTGATCCACTGGGGTAATACTGCTCTCTGATCCACTGGGGTAATACTGCTCTCTGATCCACTGGGGTAATACTGCTCTCTGATCCACTGGGGTAATACTGCTCCCGGATCCACTGGGGTAATACTGCTCTCTGGTCCACTGGGGTAATACTGCTCTCTGACCCACTGGGGTAATAATGCTCTTTCATCCACTGCGGTAATACTGCTCTCTGATCCACGGGAGTAATAATGCTCTCTGATCCACTGGGGTAATACTGCTCTCTGATGCACTGGAGTAATACTGCTCTCCGATCCACTGGGGCAATACTGCTCTCTGATCCACTGGTGTTATAATGCTTTTTGATCCACTGTGGTAAAAATGCTCTCTGATCAACTGGGGTAATAATGCTCTCTGATCCACTGAGGTAATACCGCTCTCTGATCCACTGGGGTAATACTGCTCTCTGATCCACTGGGGTAATACTGCTCTCTGATCCACTGGGGTAATACTGCTCTCTGATCCACTGGGGTAATACTGATCTCTGATCCACTGGGGTAATACTGCTCTCTGATCCACTGGGGTAATACTGCTCTCCGACCCACTGGTATAATACTGCTCTCTGATCCACTGGGGTAATACTGCTCTCTGATCCACTGGGGTAATACTGCTCTCTGATCCACTGGGGTAATACTGCTCTCTGATCCACTGGGGTAACACTGCTCTCTGAAACACTGGGGTAATACAGCTCTCTTATCCACTGGGGTAATACTGATCTCTGATCCACTGGGGTAATACTGGTCTCAGATCCACTGGGGTAATTCTGCTCTCTGATCCATTGGGGTAATACTGCTCTCTGATCCACTGGGGTAATACTGCTCTCAGATGAACTGGGGAAATTCTGCTCTCTGATCCACTGGATTAATACTGCTCTCTGATCCACTGGATTAATACTGCTCTCTGATCCACTTGGGTAATACTGCTCTCTGATCCACTGGATTAATACTGCTCTCTGATCCACTGGAGTAATACTGCTCCCTGATCTACTGGGGTAATACTGCCCTCTGATCCACTGGGGTAGTACTGCTCTCTGATCCACTGGAGTAATACTGCTCCCTGATCCACTGGGGTAATACTGCTCCCTGATCCACTGGAGTAATACTCCCTCTGATCCACTGGAGTAATACTGCTCTCTGATCCACAGGTGTAATACTGCTCTCTGATCCACTGGGGTATTACTGCTCTCTGATCCACTGGGGTAATAATGCTGTCTGTCCACTGGGGTATTACTGTTCTCTGATCCACTGGGGTAATAATGCTTTCTGATCCACTGGGGTAATACTGCTCTCTGATCCACTGGGGTAATACTGCTCTGAACCACTGAGTTAATACTGCTCTCTGATCCACTGGGGTAATACTGATATCTGATCAACTGGGGTATTACTGCTCTCTGATCCACTGGGGTAATAATGCTCTCTGATCCACTGGGGTAATACTGCTCTCTGATCCACTGGGGTATTACTGTTCTCTGATCCAGTGGGGTAATAATGCTTTCTGATCCACTGGAGTAATACTGCTCTCTGATCCACTGGGGTAATACTGGACTCTGATCCACTGGGGTAATACTGGTCTCTGATCCACTGGGGTAATACTGCTCTCTGATCCACTGGGGTAATACTGCTCTCTGATCCACTGGGGAAATACTGCTCTCTGATCCACTGGTATAATACTGCTCTCTGATCTACTGGGGTAATACTGCTCTCTGATCCACTGGGTTAATACAGCGCTCTGATCCACTGGGGTAATACTGCTCTCTGATCCACTGGGGTAATACTGCTCTCTGACTCACTGGGGTAATACTGCTCTCTGATCCACTGGGGAATACTGCTCTCTGAACCACTGGCATAATACTGCTCTCTGATCCACTGGCGTAATACTGCTCTCTGATCCACTGGGGTAATACTGCTCTCTGATCCACTGGGGTAATACTGCTCTCTGATCCACTGGGGTAATACTGCTCTCTGATCCACTGGGAAAATACTGCTCCCTGATCCATTGGGGTAATACTACTCTCTGCTCCACTGGGGTAATACTGCTCTCTGATCCAATAGGGTAATACAGCTCTCTGATCCACTGGGGTAATACTGATCTCTGATCCACTGGGGTAATACTGCTCTCTGAACCACTGGGGTAATACTGATCTCTGATCCACTGGGGTAATACAGCTCTCAGCTACACTGTGGTATTATTGCTCTCTGATCCACTGGGGTAATACTGCTCTCTGATCCACTGGGGTAATACTGCTCTCTGATCCACTGGGGTAATACTGCTCCCTGATCCACCGGGGTAATACTGCTCTCTGATCCACTGGGTTAATACTGCTCTCTGACCCACTGGGGTAATAATGTTCTCTGATCCACTGGGGTAATACTGCTCTCTGATGCACGGGAGTAATACTGCTCTCTGATCCACTGGGGTAATACTGCTCTCTGATCCACTGGGAGAATACTGCTCTCTGATGCACTGGGGTAATACTGCTCTCTGATGCACTGGGGTAATAATGCTGTCTGATCCACTGGGGTAATACTGCTCTCTGATCCACTGGTGTAATACTGCTTTCTGAACCACTGGGGTAATACTGCTATCCGATGGACTGGGGTAATAATGCTCTCTGATCCACTGGGGTAATACAGCTCTCTGATCCACGGGAGTAATAATGCTCTCTGATCCACTGGGGTTAAATTGCTCTCTGATCCACTTGGGAAATACTGCTCTCCGATCCACTGGTATAATACTGCTCTCTGATCCACTGGGGTAAGACTGCTCTCTGATCCAGTGGGGTAATATTGCTCTCTGATCCACTGGGGTAATACAGCTCTCTGATCCACTGGGCTAATGCTGCTCTCTGATCCACTGGGGTAATACTGCTCTCTGATTCACTGGGTTAATACTGCTCTCTGATCCAGTGGGGTAATACTGCTCTCTGACCAGGTGGGGTAATACTGCTCTCTGATCCACTGAGGTAATACTGCTCTCTGATCCACTGGGGTAATACTGCGCTCTGATCCACTGGGGTAATACTGCTCTCTGATCCTCTGGAGTAATACAGCACTCTGATCCACTGGTGTAATACTGCTCTCTGATCCACTGGGGTAATACTTCTCTCTGATCCACTGGGGTAATACTGCTCTCTGATCCACTGGTATAATACTGCTCTCTGATCCACTGGGGTAATACTGATCCCTGATCCACTGGGGTAATACTGCTCTCTGATCCACTGGGGTAATACTGCTCTCTGATCCACTGGGGAAATACTGCTCTCTGATCCATTGGGGTAATACTGCTCTCTGCTCCACTGGGGTAATACTGATCTCTGATCCACTGGGGTAATACTGCTCTCTGAACCACTAGGGTAATACTGATCTCTGATCCACTGAGGTAATACAGGTCTCTGCTCCACTGTGGTATTACTGCTTTCTGATCCACTGGGGTAATACTGCTCTCTGATCCACTGGGGTAATACTGCTCTCTGATCCACTGGGGTAATACTGATCCCTGATTCACTGGGTTAATACTGCTCTCTGATCCACTGAGGTAATACTGCTCTCTGATCCACTGGGGTAATACTGCTCTCTGATCCACTGGGGTAATACTGCTCTCTGATCCTCTGGAGTAATACAGCACTCTGATCCACTGGTGTAATACTGCTCTCTGATCCACTGGGGTAATACTTCTCTCTGATCCACTGGGGTAATACTGCTCTCTGATCCACTGGTATAATACTGCTCTATGATCCACTGGGGTAATACTGATCCCTGATCCACTGGGGTAATACTGATATCTGATCAACTGGGGTATTACTGCTCTCTGATCCACTGGGGTAATAATGCTCTCTGATCCACTGGGGTAATACTGCTCTCTGATCCACTGGGGTATTACTGTTCTCTGATCCAGTGGGGTAATAATGCTTTCTGATCCACTGGAGTAATACTGCTCTCTGATCCACTGGGGTAATACTGGTCTCTGATCCACTGGGGTAATACTGGTCTCTGATCCACTGGGGTAATACTGCTCTCTGATCCACTGGGGTAATACTGCTCTCTGATCCACTGGGGAAATACTGCTCTCTGATCCACTGGTATAATACTGCTCTCTGATCCACTGGGGTAATACTGCTCTCTGATCCACTGGGTTAATACAGCGCTCTGATCCACTGGGGTAATACTGCTCTCTGATCCACTGGGGTAATACTGCTCTCTGACTCACTGGGGTAATACTGCTCTCTGATCCACTGGGAGAATACTGCTCTCTGATGCACTGGGGTAATACTGCTCTCTGATGCACTGGGGTAATAATGCTGTCTGATCCACTGGGGTAATACTGCTCTCTGATCCACTGGTGTAATACTGCTTTCTGAACCACTGGGGTAATACTGCTATCCGATGGACTGGGGTAATAATGCTCTCTGATCCACTGGGGTAATACAGCTCTCTGATCCACGGGAGTAATAATGCTCTCTGATCCACTGGGGTTAAATTGCTCTCTGATCCACTTGGGAAATACTGCTCTCCGATCCACTGGTATAATACTGCTCTCTGATCCACTGGGGTAAGACTGCTCTCTGATCCAGTGGGGTAATATTGCTCTCTGATCCACTGGGGTAATACAGCTCTCTGATCCACTGGGCTAATGCTGCTCTCTGATCCACTGGGGTAATACTGCTCTCTGATTCACTGGGTTAATACTGCTCTCTGATCCAGTGGGGTAATACTGCTCTCTGACCAGGTGGGGTAATACTGCTCTCTGATCCACTGAGGTAATACTGCTCTCTGATCCACTGGGGTAATACTGCGCTCTGATCCACTGGGGTAATACTGCTCTCTGATCCTCTGGAGTAATACAGCACTCTGATCCACTGGTGTAATACTGCTCTCTGATCCACTGGGGTAATACTTCTCTCTGATCCACTGGGGTAATACTGCTCTCTGATCCACTGGTATAATACTGCTCTCTGATCCACTGGGGTAATACTGATCCCTGATCCACTGGGGTAATACTGCTCTCTGATCCACTGGGGTAATACTGCTCTCTGATCCACTGGGGAAATACTGCTCTCTGATCCATTGGGGTAATACTGCTCTCTGCTCCACTGGGGTAATACTGATCTCTGATCCACTGGGGTAATACTGCTCTCTGAACCACTAGGGTAATACTGATCTCTGATCCACTGAGGTAATACAGGTCTCTGCTCCACTGTGGTATTACTGCTTTCTGATCCACTGGGGTAATACTGCTCTCTGATCCACTGGGGTAATACTGCTCTCTGATCCACTGGGGTAATACTGATCCCTGATTCACTGGGTTAATACTGCTCTCTGATCCACTGAGGTAATACTGCTCTCTGATCCACTGGGGTAATACTGCTCTCTGATCCACTGGGGTAATACTGCTCTCTGATCCTCTGGAGTAATACAGCACTCTGATCCACTGGTGTAATACTGCTCTCTGATCCACTGGGGTAATACTTCTCTCTGATCCACTGGGGTAATACTGCTCTCTGATCCACTGGTATAATACTGCTCTATGATCCACTGGGGTAATACTGATCCCTGATCCACTGGGGTAATACTGATATCTGATCAACTGGGGTATTACTGCTCTCTGATCCACTGGGGTAATAATGCTCTCTGATCCACTGGGGTAATACTGCTCTCTGATCCACTGGGGTATTACTGTTCTCTGATCCAGTGGGGTAATAATGCTTTCTGATCCACTGGAGTAATACTGCTCTCTGATCCACTGGGGTAATACTGGTCTCTGATCCACTGGGGTAATACTGGTCTCTGATCCACTGGGGTAATACTGCTCTCTGATCCACTGGGGTAATACTGCTCTCTGATCCACTGGGGAAATACTGCTCTCTGATCCACTGGTATAATACTGCTCTCTGATCTACTGGGGTAATACTGCTCTCTGATCCACTGGGTTAATACAGCGCTCTGATCCACTGGGGTAATACTGCTCTCTGATCCACTGGGGTAATACTGCTCTCTGACTCACTGGGGTAATACTGCTCTCTGATCCACTGGGGAATACTGCTCTCTGAACCACTGGCATAATACTGCTCTCTGATCCACTGGCGTAATACTGCTCTCTGATCCACTGGGGTAATACTGCTCTCTGATCCACTGGGGTAATACTGCTCTCTGATCCACTGGGGTAATACTGCTCTCTGATCCACTGGGAAAATACTGCTCCCTGATCCATTAGGGTAATACTACTCTCTGCTCCACTGGGGTAATACTGCTCTCTGATCCAATAGGGTAATACAGCTCTCTGATCCACTGGGGTAATACTGATCTCTGATCCACTGGGGTAATACTGCTCTCTGAACCACTGGGGTAATACTGATCTCTGATCCACTGGGGTAATACAGCTCTCAGCTCCACTGTGGTATTATTGCTCTCTGCTCCACTGGGGTAATACTGCTCTCTGATCCACTGTGGTAATACTGCTCTCTGATCCACTGGGGTAATACTGCTCCCTGATCCACTGGGGTAATACTGCTCTCTGATCCACTGGGTTAATACTGCTCTCTGACCCACTGGGGTAATAATGTTCTCTGATCCACTGGGGTAATACTGCTCTCTGATGCACGGGAGTAATACTGCTCTCTGATCCACTGGGGTAATACTGCTCTCTGATCCACTGGGAGAATACTGCTCTCTGATGCACTGGGGTAACACTGCTCTCTGATGCACTGGGGTAATAATGCTGTCTGATCCACTGGGGTAATACTGCTCTCTGATCCACTGGTGTAATACTGCTTTCTGATCCACTGGGGTAATACTGCTATCCGATGGACTGGGGTAATAATGCTCTCTGATCCACTGGGGTAATACAGCTCTCTGATCCACGGGAGTAATAATGCTCTCTGATCCACTGGGGTTAAATTGCTCTCTGATCCACTTGGGAAATACTGCTCTCCGATCCACTGGTATAATACTGCTCTCTGATCCACTGGGGTAATACTGCTCTCTGATCCAGTGGGGTAATATTGCTCTCTGATCCACTGGGGTAATACAGCTCTCTGATCCACTGGGCTAATGCTGCTCTCTGATCCACTGGGGTAATACTGCTCTCTGATTCACTGGGTTAATACTGCTCTCTGATCCAGTGGGGTAATACTGCTCTCTGACCAGGTGGGGTAATACTGCTCTCTGATCCACTGAGGTAATACTGCTCTCTGATCCACTGGGGTAATACTGCGCTCTGATCCACTGGGGTAATACTGCTCTCTGATCCTCTGGAGTAATACAGCACTCTGATCCACTGGTGTAATACTGCTCTCTGATCCACTGGGGTAATACTTCTCTCTGATCCACTGGGGTAATACTGCTCTCTGATCCACTGGTATAATACTGCTCTCTGATCCACTGGGGTAATACTGATCCCTGATCCACTGGGGTAATACTGCTCTCTGATCCACTGGGGTAATACTGCTCTCTGATCCACTGGGGAAATACTGCTCCCTGATCCATTGGGGTAATACTGCTCTCTGCTCCACTGGGGTAATACTGATCTCTGATCCACTGGGGTAATACTGCTCTCTGAACCACTAGGGTAATACTGATCTCTGATCCACTGGGGTAATACAGGTCTCTGCTCCACTGTGGTATTACTGCTTTCTGATCCACTGGGGTAATACTGCTCTCTGATCCACTGGGGTAATACTGCTCTCTGATCCACTGGGGTAATACTGATCCCTGATTCACTGGGTTAATACTGCTCTCTGATCCACTGAGGTAATACTGCTCTCTGATCCACTGGGGTAATACTGCTCTCTGATCCACTGGGGTAATACTGCTCTCTGATCCTCTGGAGTAATACAGCACTCTGATCCACTGGTGTAATACTGCTCTCTGATCCACTGGGGTAATACTTCTCTCTGATCCACTGGGGTAATACTGCTCTCTGATCCACTGGTATAATACTGCTCTATGATCCACTGGGGTAATACTGATCCCTGATCCACTGGGGTAATACTGCTCTCTGATCCACTGGGGTAATACTGCTCTCTGATCCACTGGGGAAATACTGCTCTCTGATCCATTGGGGTAATACTGCTCTCTGCTCCACTGAGGTAATACTGATCTCTGATCCACTGGGGTAATACTGCTCTCTGAACCACTAGGGTAATACTGATCTCTGATCTACTGGGGTAATACAGGTCTCTGCTCCACTGTGGTATTACTGCTCTCTGATCCACTGGGGTAATACTGCTCTCTGATCCACTGGGGTAATACTGCTCTCTGATCCACTGGGGTAATACTTATCCCTGATCCACTGGGGTAATACTGCTCTCTGATCCACTGGGGTAATACTGCTCTCTGACCCACTGGGGTAATAATGTTCTCTGATCCACTGGGGTAATACTGCTCTCTGATGCACGGGAGTAATACTGCTCTCTGATCCACTGGGGTAATACTGCTCTCTGATCCACTGGGAGAATACTGCTCTCTGATGCACTGGGCTAATACTGCTCTCTGATGCACTGGGGTAATAATGCTGTCTGATCCACTGGGGTAATACTGCTCTCTGATCCACTGGTGTAATACTGCTCTCTGATTCACTGGGTTAATACTGCTATCCGGTGCACTGGGGTAATAATGCTCTCTGATCCACTGGGGTAATACTGCTCTCTGATCCACTGGGGTAATACTGCTCTCTGATCCACTGGGGTAATACTGATCTCTGATCCACTGGGGTAATACTGCTCTCTGATCCACTGGGGTAATACTGCTCTCCGACCCACTTGTATAATACTGCTCTCTGATCCACTGGGGCAATACTGCTCTCTGATCCACTGGGGTAATACAGCTCTCTGATCCACTGGGGTAATACTGCTCCCTGATCCACTGGGTTATACTGCTCTCTGACCCACTGGGGTAATAATGCTTTTAGATCCACGGTGGTAAAAATGCTCTCTGATCCACTGGGGTAATACTGCACTCTGATCCACTGGGGTAATAATGCACTCTGATCCACTGGGGTAATACTTGTCTCTGATCCACTGGGTTAATACTGCTCTCTGATCCACTGGGGTAATACTGCTCTCTGATCCACTGGGGTAATATTGCTCTCTGATCCACTGGGGTAATACTGCTCCCTGATCCACTTGGGTAATACTGCTCTCTGGTCCACTGGGGTAATACTGCTCTCTGATCCACTGGGGTAATACTGCGCTCTGATCCACTGGGGTAATACTGCTCTCTGATCCACTGGGGTAATACTGCTCTCTGAACCACTGGGGTAATACAGCTCTCTGATCCACTGAGGTAATACTGATCTCTGATCCACTGGGGTAATACTGGTCTCTGATCCACTGGGGTAATAATGCTCTCTGATCCATTGGGGTAATACTGCTCTCTGATCCACTGGGGTAATACTGCTCTCAGATCCACTGGGGAAACACTGCTCTCTGATCCACTGGATTAATACTGCTCTCTGATCCACTGGAGTAATAATGCTCCCTGATCCACTGGTGTAATACTGCCCTCTGATCCACTGGAGTAATACTGCTCTCTGATCCACTGGGGTAATACTGCTCTCTGATCCACTGGGGTATTACTGCTCTCTGATCCACTGGGTAATACTGCTCTCTGTCCATTGGGGTAATACTGCTCTCTGATCCACTGGGGTAAAACTGCTTTGATCCACTGAGGTAATACTGCTCTCTGATCCACTGGGGTAATACTGCTATCTGATCCACTGGGGTAATACTGCTCTCTGATCCACTGGGGTAATACTGCTCTCTGAACCACTGGAGTAATACTGCTCTCTGATCCACTGGGGTGTTACTGCTCTCTGATCCACTGGGGTAATAATGCTTTCTGATCCACTGGGGTAATACTGCTCTCTGATCCACAGGTGTAATACAGCTCTCTGATCCACTGGGGTAATACTGGTCTCTGATCCACTGGGGTAATACTGCTCTCTGATCCACTGGGGTAATACTGCTCTCTGATCCACTGGGGAAATACTGCTCTCTGATCCACTGGGGTATTACTGTTCTCTGATCCAGTGTGGTAATAATGCTTTCTGATCCACTGGAGTAATACTGCTCTCTGATCCACTGGGGTAATACTGGTCTCTGATCCACTGGGGTAATACTGGTCTCTGATCCACTGGGGTAATACTGCTCTCTGATCCACTGGGGTAATACTGCTCTCTGATCCACTGGGGAAATACTGCTCTCTGATCCACTGGTATAATACTGCTCTCTGATCTACTGGGGTAATACTGCTCTCTGATCCACTGGGTTAATACAGCGCTCTGATCCACTGGGGTAATACTGCTCTCTGATCCACTGGGGTAATACTGCTCTCTGACCCACTGGGGTAATACTGCTCTCTGATCCACTGGGGAATACTGCTCTCTGAACCACTGGCATAATACTGCTCTCTGATCCACTGGCGTAATACTGCTCTCTGATCCACTGGGGTAATACTGCTCTCTGATCCACTGGGGTAATACTGCTCTCTGATCCACTGGGGTAATACTGCTCTCTGATCCACTGGGAAAATACTGCTCCCTGATCCATTGGGGTAATACTACTCTCTGCTCCACTGGGGTAATACTGCTCTCTGAACGAATGGGGTAATACAGCTCTCTGATCCACTGGGGTAATACTGATCTCTGATCCACTGGGGTAATACTGCTCTCTGAACCACTGGGGTAATACTGATCTCTGATCCACTGGGGTAATACAGCTCTCAGCTCCACTATGGTATTATTGCTCTCTGATCCACTGGGGTAATACCGCTCTCTGATCCACTGGGGTAATACTGCTCCCTGATCCACTGGGGTAATACTGCTCTCTGATCCACTGGGTTAATACTGCTCTCTGACCCACTGGGGTAATAATGTTCTCTGATCCACTGGGGTAATACTGCTCTCTGATGCACGGGAGTAATACTGCTCTCTGATCCACTGGGGTAATACTGCTCTCTGATCCACTGGGAGAATACTGCTCTCTGATGCACTGGGGTAATACTGCTCTCTGATGCACTGGGGTAATAATGCTGTCTGATCCACTGGGGTAATACTGCTCTCTGATCCACTGGTGTAATACTGCTTTCTGATCCACTGGGGTAATACTGCTATCCGATGCACTGGGGTAATAATGCTCTCTGATCCACTGGGGTAATACTGCTCTCTGATCCACGGGAGTAATAATGCTCTCTGATCCACTGGGGTTAAATTGCTCTCTGATCCACTTGGGAAATACTGCTCTCCGATCCACTGGTATAATACTGCTCTCTGATCCACTGGGGTAATACTGCTCTCTGATCCAGTGGGGTAATATTGCTCTCTGATCCACTGGGGTAATACAGCTCTGTGATCCACTGGGCTAATGCTGCTCTCTGATCCACTGGGGTAATACTGCTCTCTGATTCACTGGGTTAATACTGCTCTCTGATCCAGTGGGGTAAGACTGCTCTCTGACCAGGTGGGGTAATACTGCTCTCTGATCCACTGAGGTAATACTGCTCTCTGATCCACTGGGGTAATACTGCTCTCTGATCCAGTGGGGTAATACTGCTCTCTGATCCACTGGGGAAATACTGCTCTCTGATCCATTGGGGTAATACTGCTCTCTGCTCCACTGGGGTAATACTGATCTCTGATCCACTGGGGTAATACTGCTCTCTGAACCACTAGGGTAATACTGATCTCTGATCCACTGGGGTAATACAGGTCTCTGCTCCACTGTGGTATTACTGCTCTCTGATCCACTGGGGTAATACTGCTCTCTGATCCACTGGGGTAATAATGCTCTCTGATCCACTGGGGTAATACTGATCCCTGATTCACTGGGTTAATACTGCTCTCTGATCCAGTGGGGTAATACTGCTCTCTGACCAGGTGGGGTAATACTGCTCTCTGATCCACTGAGGTAATACTGCTCTCTGATCCACTGGGGTAATACTGCTCTCTGATCCACTGGGGTAATACTGCTCTCTGATCCTCTGGAGTAATACAGCACTCTGATCCACCGATGTAATACTGCTCTCTGATCCACTGGGGTAATACTTCTCTCTGATCCACTGGGGTAATACTGCTCTCTGATCCACTGGTATAATACTGCTCTCTGATCCACTGGGGTAATACTGATCCCTGATCCACTGGGGTAATACTGCTCTCTGATCCACTGGGGTAATACTGCTCTCTGATCCACTGGGGAAATACTGCTCTCTGATCCATTGGGGTAATACTGCTCTCTGCTCCACTGGGGTAATACTGATCTCTGATCCACTGGGGTAATACTGCTCTCTGAACCACTAGGGTAATACCGATCTCTGATACACTGGGGTAATACAGGTCTCTGCTCCACTGTGGTATTACTGCTCTCTGATCCACTGGGGTAATACTGCTCTCTGATCCACTGGGGTAATACTGCTCTCTGATCCACTGGGGTAATACTGATCCCTGATCCACTGGGGTAATACTGCTCTCTGATCCACTGGGGTAATACTGCTCTCTGACCCACTGGGGTAATAATGTTCTCTGATCCACTGGGGTAATACTGCTCTCTGATGCACGGGAGTAATACTGCTCTCTGATCCACTGGGGTAATACTGCTCTCTGATCCACTGGGAGAATACTGCTCTCTGATGCACTGGGCTAATACTGCTCTCTGATGCACTGGGGTAATAATGCTGTCTGATCCACTGGGGTAATACTGCTCTCTGATCCACTGGTGTAATACTGCTCTCTGATTCACTGGGTTAATACTGCTATCCGGTGCACTTGGGTAATAATGCTCTCTGATCCACTGGGGTAATACTGCTCTCTGATCCACTGGGGTAATACTGCTCTCTGATCCACTGGGGTAATACTGATCTCTGATCCACTGGGGTAATACTGCTCTCTGATCCACTGGGGTAATACTGCTCTCTGACCCACTTGTATAATACTGCTCTCTGATCCACTGGGGCAATACTGCTCTCTGATCCACTGGGGTAATACTGCTCTCTGATCCACTGGGGTAATACTGCTCCCTGATCCACTGGGTTATACTGCTCTCTGACCCACTGGGGTAATAATGCTTTTAGATCCACGGTGGTAAAAATGCTCTCTGATCCACTGGGGTAATACTGCACTCTGATCCACTGGGGTAATAATGCACTCTGATCCACTGGGGTAATACTTGTCTCTGATCCACTGGGTTAATACTGCTCTCTGATCCACTGGGGTAATACTGCTCTCTGATCCACTGGGGTAATAATGCTCTCTGATCCACTGGGGTAATACTGCTCCCTGATCCACTTGGGTAATACTGCTCTCTGGTCCACTGGGGTAATACTGCTCTCTGATCCACTGGGGTAATACTGCACTCTGATCCACTGGGGTAATACTGCTCTCTGATCCACTGGGGTAATACTGCTCTCTGAACCACTGGGGTAATACAGCTCTCTGATCCACTGAGGTAATACTGATCTCTGATCCACTGGGGTAATACTGGTCTCTGATCCACTGGGGTAATAATGCTCTCTGATCCATTGCGGTAATACTGCTCTCTGATCCACTGGGGTAATACTGCTCTCAGATCCACTGGGGAAACACTGCTCTCTGATCCACTGGATTAATACTGCTCTCTGATCCACTGGAGTAATAATGCTCCCTGATCCACTGGTGTAATACTGCCCTCTGATCCACTGGAGTAATACTGCTCTCTGATCCACTGGGGTAATGCTGCTCTCTGATCCACTGGGGTATTACTGCTCTCTGATCCACTGGGTAATACTGCTCTCTGTCCATTGGGGTAATACTGCACTCTGATCCACTGGGGTAATACAGCTCCCTGATCCCCTGGGGTAATACTGCTCTCTGATCCACTGGGGTAATACTGCTTTGATCCACTGAGGTAATACTGCTCTCTGATCCACTGGGGTAATACTGCTATCTGATCCGCTGGGGTAATACTGCTCTCTGATCCACTGGGGTAATACTGCTCTCTGAACCACTGGAGTAATACTGCTCTCTGATCCACTGGGGTGTTACTGCTCTCTGATCCACTGGGGTAATAATGCTTTCTGATCCACTGGGGTAATACTGCTCTCTGATCCACAGGTGTAATACAGCTCTCTGATCCACTGGGGTAATACTGGTCTCTGATCCACTGTGGTAATACTGCTCTCTGATCCACTGGGGTAATACTGCTCTCTGATCCACTGGGGAAATACTGCTCTCTGATCCGCTGGTATAATACTGCTCTCTGATCTACTGGGGTAATACTGCTCTCTGATCCACTGGGTTAATACTGCTCTCTGATCCACTGAGGTAATACTGCTCTCTGATCCTCTGGGGTAATAATGCTCTCTGATCCACTGGGGTTATACTGCTCTCTGATCCACTGGGGTAATACTGCTCTCTGATCCACTGGGGTAATACTGCTCTCTGATCCACTGGGGAAACACTGCTCTCTGATCCACTGGTATAATATTGCACTCTGATCCACTGGGGTAATACTGCTCTCTGATCCACTGGGGTAATACTGCTCTCTGATCCACTGGGGTAATACTGCTCTCTGATCCGCTGGAGTAATACAGCACTCTGAACCACTGGTGTAATACTGCTCTCTGATCCACTGGGGTAATACTGGTCTCTGATCTACTAGGGTAATACTGCTCTCTGATCCACTGGAGTAATACTGCTCTCTGATCCACTGGGGAAATACTGCTCTCTGATCCACTGGGGTAATACTGATCTCTGATCCACTGCGGTAATACAGCTCTCTGCTCCACTGTGGTATTACTGCTCTCTGAGCCACTGGGGTAATACTGCTCTCTGATCCACTGGGGTAATACAGATCTCTGATCCACTGGGGTAATACTGCCCCCTGATCCACTGGGGTAATAATGCTCTCTGATCCACTGGGGTAATACTGCTCTCTGACCCACTGGGGTAATAATGCTCTCTGATCCACTGGGGTAATACTGCTCTCTGATGCGCGGGAGTAATACTGCTCTCTGATCCACTGGGGTAATACTGCTCTCTGATCCACTGGGATAATACTGCTCTCTGATGCACTGGGGTAATACTGCTCCCTGATGCACTGGGGTAATAATGCTGTCTGATCCACTGGGGTAATACTGCTCTCTGATCCACTGGGGTAATACTGCTATCCGATGCACTGGTGTAATAATGCTCTCTGATCCACTGGGGTGATACTGCTCTCTGATTCACGGGAGTAATAATGCTCTCTGATCTACTGGGGTAATATTGCTCTCTGATCCACTGGGGAAATACTGCTCTCCGATCCACTGGTATAATACTGCTCTCTGATCCACTAGGGTAATACTGCTCTCTGATCCAGTGGTGTAATATTGCTCTCTGATCCACTGGGCTAATACAGCTCTCTGATCTACTGGGTTAATACTGCTCTCTGATGCACGGGAGTAATACTGCTCTCTGATCCACTGGGGTAATACTGCTCTCTGATCCACTGGGAGCATACTGCTCTCTGATGAACTGGGGTAATACTGCTCTCTGATGCACTGGGGTAATAATGCTGTCTGATCCACTGGGGTAATACTGCTCTCTGATCCACTGGTGTAATACTGCTCTCTGATCCACTGGGGTAATACTGCTATCCGATGCACTGGGGTAATAATGCTCTCTGATCCACTGGCGTAATACTGCTCTCTGATCCACGGGAGTAATAATGCTCTCTGATCCACTGGGGTAAAATTGCTCTCTGATCCACTTGGGAAATACTGCTTTCCGATCCACTGGTATAATACTGCTCTCTGATCCACTGGGGTAATACTGCTCTCTGATCCAGTGGGGTAATATTGCTCTCTGATCCACTGGGGTAATACAGCTCTCTGATCCACTGGGTTAATGCTGCTCTCTGATCCACTGGGGTAATACTGCTCTCTGATTCACTGGGTTAATACTGCTCTCTGATCCAGTGGGGTAATACTGCTCTCTGACCAGGTGGGGTAATACTGCTCTCTGATCCACTGAGGTAATACTGCTCTCTGATCCACTGGGGTAATACTGCTCTCTGATCCACTGGGGTAATACTGCTCTCTGATCCTCTGGAGTAATACAGCACTCTGATCCACTGGTGTAATACTGCTCTCTGATCCACTGGGGTAATACTTCTCTCTGATCCACTGGGGTAATACTGCTCTCTGATCTGCTGGAGTAATACAGCACTCTGATCCACTCGGGTAATAATGCTCTCTGATCCACTGGGGTAATATTGCTCTCTGATCCACTGGGGTAATACTGCTCTCTGATCCACTGGTATAATACTGCTCTCTGATCCACTGGGGTAATACTGATCTCTGATCCACTGGGGTAATACTGCTCTCTGATCCACCGGGGTAATACTGCTCTCTGATCCACTGGGGAAATACTGCTCTCTGATCCATTGGGGTAATACCGCTCTCTGCTCCACTGGGGTAATACTGATCTCTGATCCACTGGTGTAATACTGCTCTCTGAACCACTGGTGTAATACTGATCTCTGATCCACTGGGGTAACACAGGTCTCTGCTCCACTGTGGTATTACTGCTCTCTGATCCACTGGGGTAATACTGCTCTCTGATCCACTGGGGTAATACTGCTCTCTGATCCACTGGGGTAATACTGCTCCCTGATCCACTGGGGTAATACTGCTCTCTGATCCACTGGGGTAATACTGCTCTCTGACCCACTGGGGTAATAATGTTCTCTGGTCCACTGGGGTAATACTGCTCTCTGATGCACGGGAGTAATACTGCTCTCTGATCCACTGGGGTAATACTGCTCTCTGATCCACAGGGAGAATACTGCTCTCTGATGCACTGGGCTAATACTGCTCTCTGATGCACTGGGGTAATAATGCTGTCTGATCCATTGGGGTAATACTGCTCTCTGATCCACTGGTGTAATACTGCTCTCTGATCCGCTGGGGTAATACTGCTATCCGATGCACTGGGGTAATAATGCTCTCTGATCCACTGGGGTAATACTGCTCTCCGACCCACTTGTATAATACTGCTCTCTGATCCACCGGGGTAATACTGCTCTCTGATCCACTGGGGTAATACTGCTCTCTGATCCACTGGGGTAATACTGCTCCCTGATCCATTGGGTTATACTGCTCTCTGACCCACTGGGGTAATAATGCTTTTAGATCCACGGTGGTAAAAATGCTCTCTGATCCACTGGGGTAATACTGCACTCTGATCCACTGGGGTAATAACGCACTCTGATCCACTGGGGTAATACTTGTCTCTGATCCACTAGGTTAATACTGCTCTCTGATCCACTGGGGTAATACTGCTCTCTGATCCACTGGGGTAATACTGCTCTCTGATCCACTGGGGTAATACTGCTCCCTGATCCACTGGGGTAATACTGCTCTCTGGTCCACTGGGGTAATACTGCTCTCTGATCCACTGGGGTATTACTGCGCTCTGATCCACTGGGGTAATACTGCTCTCTGATCCACTGGGGTAATACTGCTCTCTGAACCACTGGGGTAATACAGCTCTCTGATCCACTGAGGTAATACTGATCTCTGATCCACTGGGGTAATACTGGTCTCTGATCCACTGGGGTAATAATGCTCTCTGATCCATTGGGGTAATACTGCTCTCTGATCCACTGGGGTAATACTGCTCTCAGATCCACTGGGGAAACACTGCTCTCTGATCCACTGGATTAAGACTATTCTCTGATCCACTGGAGTAATAATGCTCCCTGATCCACTGGAGTAATACTGCCCTCTGATCCACTGGAGTAATACTGCTCTCTGATCCACTGGGGTAATACTGCTCCCTGATCCACTGGAGTAATACTCCCTCTGATCCATTGGGGTAATACTGCTCTCTGATCCACTGGGGTAATACAGCTCCCTGATCCCCTGGGGTAATACTGCTCTCTGATCCACTGGGGTAATACTGCTTTGATCCACTGAGGTAATACTGCTCTCTGATCCACTGGGGTAATACTGCTATCTGATCCACTGGGGTAATACTGCTCTCTGATCCACTGGGGTAATACTGCTCTCTGAACCACTGGAGTAATACTGCTCTCTGATCCACTGGGGTGTTACTGCTCTCTGATCCACTGGGGTAATAATGCTTTCTGATCCACTGGGGTAATACTGCTCTCTGATCCACAGGTGTAATACTGCTCTCTGATCCACTGGGGTAATACTGGTCTCTGATCCACTGGGGTAATACTGCTCTCTGATCCACTGGGGTAATACTGCTCTCTGATCCACTGGGGAAATACTGCTCTCTGATCCGCTGGTATAATACTGCTCTCTGATCCACTGGGGTAATACTGCTCTCTGATCCACTGGGTTAATACTGCTCTCTGATCCACTGAGGTAATACTGCTCTCTGATCCTCTGGGGTAATAATACTCTCTGATCCACTGGGGTAATACTGCTCTCTGATCCACTGGGGTAATACTGCTCTCTGATCCACTGAGGTAATACTGCTCTCTGATCCACTGGGGAAACACTGCTCTCTGATCCACTGGTATAATACTGCTCTCTGATCCACTGGGGTAATACTGCTCTCTGATCCACTGGGGTAATACTGCTCTCTGATCCACTGGGGTAATACTGCTCTCTGATCCGCTGGAGTAATACAGCACTCTGATCCACTGGTGTAATACTGCTCTCTGATCCACTGGGGTAATACTGGTCTCTGATCTACTAGGGTAACACTGCTCTCTGATCCACTGGAGTAATACTGCTCTCTGATCCACTGGGGAAATACTGCTCTCTGATCCACTGGGGTAATACTGATCTCTGATCCACTGCGGTAATACAGCTCTCTGCTCCACTGTGGTATTACTGCTCTCTGATCCACTGGGGTAATACAGATCTCTGATCCACTGGGGTAATACTGCCCCCTGATCCACTGGGGTAATACTGCTCTCTGATCCACTGGGGTAATACTGCTCTCTGACCCACTGGGGTAATAATGCTCTCTGATCCACTGGGGTAATACTGCTCTCTGATGCGCGGGAGTAATACTGCCCTCTGATCCACTGGGGTGTTACTGCTCTCTGATCCACTGGGGTAATAATGCTTTCTGATCCACTGGGGTAATACTGCTCTCTGATCCACAGGTGTAATACTGCTCTCTGATCCACTGGGATAATACTGGTCTCTGATCCACTGGGGTAATACTGATCTCTGATCCACTGCGGTAATACAGCTCTCTGCTCCACTGTGGTATTACTGCTCTCTGAGCCACTGGGGTAATACTGCTCTCTGATCCACTGGGGTAATACAGATCTCTGATCCACTGGGGTAATACTGCCCCTGATCCACTGGGGTAATACTGCTCTCTGATCCACTGGGGTAATACTGCTCTCTGACCCACTGGGGTAATAATGCTCTCTGATCCACTGGGGTAATACTGCTCTCTAATGCGCGGGAGTAATACTGCTCTCTGATCCACTGGGGTAATACTGCTCTCTGATCCACTGGGATAATACTGCTCTCTGATGCACTGGGGTAATACTGCTCTCTGATGCACTGGGGTAATAATGCTGTCTGATCCACTGGGGTAATACTGCTCCCTGATCCACTGGTATAATACTGCTCTCTGATCCACTGGGGTAATACTGCTATCCGATGCACTGGTGTAATAATGCTCTCTGATCCACTGGGGTAATACTGCTCTCTGATCCACGGGAGTAATAATGCTCTCTGATCTACTGGGGTAATATTGCTCTCTGATCCACTGGGGAAATACTGCTCTCCGATCCACTGGTATAATACTGCTCTCTGATCCACTGGGGTAATACTGCTCTCTGATCCAGTGGTGTAATATTGCTCTCTGATCCACTGGGCTAATACAGCTCTCTGATCCACTGGGTTAATACTGCTCTCTGATACACGGGAGAAATACTGCTCTCTGATCCACTGGGGTAATACTGCTCTCTGAACCACTGGGAGAATACTGCTCTCTGATGCACTGGGGTAATACTGCTCTCTGATGCACTGGGGTAATAATGCTGTCTGATCCACTGGGGTAACACTGCTCTCTGATCCACTGGTGTAATACAGCTCTCTGATCCACTGGGGTAATACTGCTATCCGATGCACTAGGGTAATAATGCTCTCTGATCCACTGGGTTAATACTGCTCTCTGATCCACGGGAGTAATAATGCTCTCTGATCCACTGGGGTAAAATTGCTCTCTGATCCACTTGGGAAATACTGCTCTCCGATCCACTGGTATAATACTGCTCTCTGATCCACTGGGGTAATACTGCTCTCTGATCCAGTGGGGTAATATTGCTCTCTGATCCACTGGGGTAATACAGCTCTCTGATCCACTGGGTTAATGCTGCTCTCTGATCCACTGGGGTAATACTGCTCTCTGATTCACTGGGTTAATAATGCTCTCTGATCCAGTGGGGTAATACTGCTCTCTGACCAGGTGGGGTAATACTGCTCTCTGATCCACTGAGGTAATACTGCTCTCTGATCCACTGGGGTAATACTGCTCTCTGATCCACTGGGGTAATACTGCTCTCTGATCCTCTGGAGTAATACAGCACTCTGATCCACTGGTGTAATACTGCTCTCTGATCCACTGGGGTAATACTTCTCTCTGATCCACTGGGGTAATACTGCTCTCTGATCTGCTGGAGTAATACAGCACTCTGATCCACTCGGGTAATAATGCTCTCTGATCCACTGGGGTAATATTGCTCTCTGATCCACTGGGGTAATACTGCTCTCTGATCCACTGGTATAATACTGCTCTCTGATCCACTGGGGTAATACTGATCTCTGATCCACTGGGGTAATACTGCTCTCTGATCCACTGTGGTAATACTGCTCTCTGATGCACTGGGGTAATACTGATCTCTGATCCACTGGGGTAATACTGCTCTCTGAACCACTGGGGTAATACTGATCTCTGATCCACTGGGGTAATAAAGGTCTCTGCTCCACTGTGGTATTACTGCTCTCTGATCCACTGGGGTAATACAGCTCTCTGATCCACTGGGGTAATACTGCTCTCTGATCCACTGGGGTAATACTGCTCCCTGATCCACTGGGGTAATACTGCTCTCTGATCCACTGGGGTAATACTGCTCTCTGACCCACTGGGGTAATAATGTTCTCTGATCCACTGGGGTAATACTGCTCTCTGATTCACGGGAGTAATACTGCTCTCTGATCCACTGGGGTAATACTGCTCTCTGATCCACTGGGAGAATACTGCTCTCTGATGCACTGGGCTAATACTGCTCTCTGATGCACTGGGGTAATAATGCTGTCTGATCCACTGGGGTAATACTGCTCTCTGATCCACTGGTGTAATACTGCTCTCTGATCCACTGGGGTAATACTGCTATCCGATGCACTGGGGTAATAATGCTCTCTGATCCACTGGGGTAATACTGCTCTCTGATCCACTGGGGTAATACTGCTCTCTGATCCACTGGGGTAATACTGATCTCTGATCCACTGGGGTAATACTGCTCTCTGATCCACTGGGGTAATACTGCTCTCCGACCCACTTGTATAATACTGCTCTCTGATCCACCGGGGTAATACTGCTCTCTGATCCACTGGGGTAATACTGCTCTCTGATCCACTGCGGTAATACTGCTCTCTGATCCACTGGGGTAATACAGATCTCTGATCCACTGGGGTAATACTGCCCCCTGATCCACTGGGGTAATACTGCTCTCTGATCCACTGGGGTAATACTGCTCTCTGACCCACTGGGATAATAATGCTCTCTGATCCACTGGGGTAATACTGCTCTCTGATGCGCGGGAGTAATACTGCTCTCTGATCCACTGGGGTAATACTGCTGTCTGATCCACTGGGATAATACTGCTCTCTGATGCACTGGGGAAATACTGCTCTCTGATGCACTGGGGTAATAATGCTGTCTGATCCACTGGGGTAATACTGCTCCCTGATCCACTGGTATAATACTGCTCTCTGATCCACTGGGGTAATACTGCTATCCGATGCACTGGTGTAATAATGCTCTCTGATCCACTGGGGTAATACTGCTCTCTGATCCACGGGAGTAATAATGCTCTCTGATCTACTGGGGTAATACTGCTCTCTGATCCACTGGGGTAATACTGCTCTCTGATCCAGTGGTGTAATATTGCTCTCTGATCCACTGGGCTAATACAGCTCTCTGATCCACTGGGTTAATGCTGCTCTCTGATCCACTGGGGTAATACTGCTCTCTGATTCACTGGGTTATTACTGCTCCCTGATCCAGTGGGGTAATACTGCTCTCTGATCCAGTGGGGTACTACTGCTCTCTGATCCACTGAGGTAAGACTGCTCTCTGATCCACTGGGGTAATACTGCTCTCTGATCCACTGGGGTAATACTGCTCTCTGACCCACTGGGGTAATAATGCTCTCTGATCCACTGGGGTAATACTGCTCTCTGATGCACGGGAGTATTACTGCTCTCTGATCCACTGGGGTAATACTGCTCTCTGATCCACTGGGATAATACTGCTCTCTGATGCACTGGGGTAATACTGCTCTCTGATGCACTGGGGTAATAATGCTGTCTGATCCACTGGGGTAATACTGCTCCCTGATCCACTGGTATAATACTGCTCTCTGATCCACATGGGGTAATACTGCCATCCGATGCACTGGTGTAATAATGCTCTCTGATCCACTGGGGTAATACTGCTCTCTGATCCACAGGAGTAATAATGCTCTCTGATCCACTGGGGTAATATTGCTCTCTGATCCACTGGGGAAATGCTGCTCTCTGATCCACTGGTATAATACTGCTCTCTGATCCACTGGGGTAATACTGCTCTCTGATCCAGTGGTGTAATATTGCTCTCTGATCCACTGGGGTAATACAGCTCTCTGATCCACTGGGTTAATACTGCTCTTTGATCCACTGGGGTAATATTGCTCTCTGATTCACTGTGTTAATTCTGCTCCCTGATCCAGTGGGGTAATACTGCTCTCTGATCCAGTGGGGTACTACTGCACTCTGATCCACTGAGGTAACACGGCTCTCTGATCCACTGGGGTAATACTGCTCTCTGAGCCACTGGGGTAATACTGCTCCCTGATCCACTGGGGTAATACTGCTCTCTGGTCCACTGGGGTAATACTGCTCTCTGACCCACTGGGGTAATAATGCTCTTTTATCCACTGGGGTAATACTGCTCTCTGATCCACAGGAGTAATAATGCTGTCTGATCCACTGTGGTAATACTGCTCTCTGATCCACTGGAGTAATACTGCTCTCCGATCCACTGGGGTAATACTGCTCTCTGATCCACTGGGGTAATACTGCTCTCTGATCCACTGGTGTAATACTGCTCTCTGATCCACTGGGGTAATAATGCTTTCTGATCCACTGGGGTAATACTGGTCTCTGATCCACGGGAGTAATACTGCTCTCTGATCCACTGGGGTAATACTGCTCTCTGATCCACTGGGGTAATACTGCTCTCTGATCCACTGGGGTAATACTGCTCCCTGATCCACTGGGGTAATACTGCTCTCTGATCCACTGGGATAATACTGCTCTCTGATCCGCTGGGTTAATACTGCTCTCTGATCCACTGAGGTAATACTGCTCTCTGATCCACTGGGGTAATACTGCTCTCTGAACCACTGGGGTAATACAGCTCTCTTATCCACTGGGGTAATACTGATCTCTGATCCACTGGGGTAATACTGGTCTCTGATCCACTGGGGTAATACTGCTCTCTGATCCATTGGGGTAATATTCTCTCTGATCCACTGGGGTAATACTGCTCTCAGATGAACTGGGGAAATACTGCTCTCTGATCCACTGGATTAATACTGCTCTCTGATCCGCTGGATTAATACTGCTCTCTGATCCACTGGGGTAATACTGCTCTCTGATCCACTGGATTAATACTGCTCTCTGATCCACTGGATTAATACTGCTCCCTGATCTACTGGGGTAATACTGCCCTCTGATCCACTGGGGTAGTACTGCTCTCCGATCCACTGGAGTAATACTGCTCCCTGATCCACTGGGGTAATACTGCTCCCTGATCCACTGGAGTAATACTCCCTCTGATCCACTGGGGTAATACTGCTCTCTGATCCACTGGGGTAATACTGCTCTCTGATCCACTGGGGTATTACTGCTCTCTGATCCACTGGGGTAATACTGCTCTCTGTCCACTGGGGTAATACTGCTCTCTGATCCAATTGGGTAATACGGCTCTCTGATCCACTGGGGTAATACTGCTCTCTGATCTACTGGGGTGATACTGCTCTGATCCACTGAGTTAATACTGCTCTCTGATCCACTGGGGTAATACTGCTCTCTGATCCACTGGGGTAATACTGCTCTCTGATGCACTGGGGTAATACTGCTCTCTGATCCACTGGGGTAATACTGCTCTGTGATCCACTGGGGTAATACTGCTCTCTGATCCACTGGGGTAATACAACTCTTTGATCCACTGTGGAAATACAGCCCTCTGATCCACTGCTATAATACTGCTCTCTGATCTACTGGGGTAATGCTGCTCACTGATCCACTGGGGTAATACTGCTCTCTGATCCATTGGGGTAATACTGCTCTCTGATCCACTGGGGTAATAATGCTCTCTGATCCACTGGGTTAATACTGCTCTCTGATCCACAGGGGTAATACTGCTCTCTGATTCACTGGGTTATTACTGCTCCCTGATCCAGTGGGGTAATACTGCTCTCTGATCCAGTGGGGTACTACTGCTCTCTGATCCACTGAGGTAAGACTGCTCTCTGATCCACTGGGGTAATACTGCTCTCTGATCCACTGGGGTAATACTGCTCTCTGACCCACTGGGGTAATAATGCTCTCTGATCCACTGGGGTAATACTGCTCTCTGATGCACGGGAGTATTACTGCTCTCTGATCCACTGGGGTAATACTGCTCTCTGATCCACTGGGATAATACTGCTCTCTGATGCACTGGGGTAATACTGCTCTCTGATGCACTGGGGTAATAATGCTGTCTGATCCACTGGGGTAATACTGCTCCCTGGTCCACTGGTATAATACTGCTCTCTGATCCACATGGGGTAATACTGCCATCCGATGCACTGGTGTAATAATGCTCTCTGATCCACTGGGGTAATACTGCTCTCTGATCCACAGGAGTAATAATGCTCTCTGATCCACTGGGGTAATATTGCTCTCTGATCCACTGGGGAAATGCTGCTCTCTGATCCACTGGTATAATACTGCTCTCTGATCCACTGGGGTAATACTGCTCTCTGATCCAGTGGTGTAATATTGCTCTCTGATCCACTGGGGTAATACAGCTCTCTGATCCACTGGGTTAATACTGCTCTCTGATCCACTGGGGTAATATTGCTCTCTGATTCACTGTGTTAATTCTGCTCCCTGATCCAGTGGGGTAATACTGCTCTCTGATCCAGTGGGGTACTACTGCACTCTGATCCACTGAGGTAACACTGCTCTCTGATCCACTGGGGTAATACTGCTCTCTGAGCCACTGGGGTAATACTGCTCCCTGATCCACTGGGGTAATACTGCTCTCTGGTCCACTGGGGTAATACTGCTCTCTGACCCACTGGGGTAATAATGCTCTTTCATCCACTGGGGTAATACTGCTCTCTGATCCACGGGAGTAATAATGCTGTCTGATCCACTGTGGTAATACTGCTCTCTGATCCACTGGGATAATACTGCTCTCTGATGCACTGGGGTAATACTGCTCTCTGATGCACTGGGGTAATAATGCTGTCTGATCCACTGGGGTAATACTGCTCCCTGATCCACTGGTATAATACTGCTCTCTGATCCACATGGGGTAATACTGCCATCCGATGCACTGGTGTAATAATGCTCTCTGATCCACTGGGGTAATACTGCTCTCTGATCCACAGGAGTAATAATGCTCTCTGATCCACTGGGGTAATATTGCTCTCTGATCCACTGGGGAAATGCTGCTCTCTGATCCACTGGTATAATACTGCTCTCTGATCCACTGGGGTAATACTGCTCTCTGATCCAGTGGTGTAATATTGCTCTCTGATCCACTGGGGTAATACAGCTCTCTGATCCACTGGGTTAATACTGCTCTTTGATCCACTGGGGTAATATTGCTCTCTGATTCACTGTGTTAATTCTGCTCCCTGATCCAGTGGGGTAATACTGCTCTCTGATCCAGTGGGGTACTACTGCACTCTGATCCACTGAGGTAACACGGCTCTCTGATCCACTGGGGTAATACTGCTCTCTGAGCCACTGGGGTAATACTGCTCCCTGATCCACTGGGGTAATACTGCTCTCTGGTCCACTGGGGTAATACTGCTCTCTGACCCACTGGGGTAATAATGCTCTTTTATCCACTGGGGTAATACTGCTCTCTGATCCACAGGAGTAATAATGCTGTCTGATCCACTGTGGTAATACTGCTCTCTGATCCACTGGAGTAATACTGCTCTCCGATCCACTGGGGTAATACTGCTCTCTGATCCACTGGGGTAATACTGCTCTCTGATCCACTGGTGTAATACTGCTCTCTGATCCACTGGGGTAATAATGCTTTCTGATCCACTGGGGTAATACTGGTCTCTGATCCACGGGAGTAATACTGCTCTCTGATCCACTGGGGTAATACTGCTCTCTGATCCACTGGGGTAATACTGCTCTCTGATCCACTGGGGTAATACTGCTCCCTGATCCACTGGGGTAATACTGCTCTCTGATCCACTGGGATAATACTGCTCTCTGATCCGCTGGGTTAATACTGCTCTCTGATCCACTGAGGTAATACTGCTCTCTGATCCACTGGGGTAATACTGCTCTCTGAACCACTGGGGTAATACAGCTCTCTTATCCACTGGGGTAATACTGATCTCTGATCCACTGGGGTAATACTGGTCTCTGATCCACTGGGGTAATACTGCTCTCTGATCCATTGGGGTAATATTCTCTCTGATCCACTGGGGTAATACTGCTCTCAGATGAACTGGGGAAATACTGCTCTCTGATCCACTGGATTAATACTGCTCTCTGATCCGCTGGATTAATACTGCTCTCTGATCCACTGGGGTAATACTGCTCTCTGATCCACTGGATTAATACTGCTCTCTGATCCACTGGATTAATACTGCTCCCTGATCTACTGGGGTAATACTGCCCTCTGATCCACTGGGGTAGTACTGCTCTCCGATCCACTGGAGTAATACTGCTCCCTGATCCACTGGGGTAATACTGCTCCCTGATCCACTGGAGTAATACTCCCTCTGATCCACTGGGGTAATACTGCTCTCTGATCCACTGGGGTAATACTGCTCTCTGATCCACTGGGGTATTACTGCTCTCTGATCCACTGGGGTAATACTGCTCTCTGTCCACTGGGGTAATACTGCTCTCTGATCCAATTGGGTAATACGGCTCTCTGATCCACTGGGGTAATACTGCTCTCTGATCTACTGGGGTGATACTGCTCTGATCCACTGAGTTAATACTGCTCTCTGATCCACTGGGGTAATACTGCTCTCTGATCCACTGGGGTAATACTGCTCTCTGACCCACTGGGGTAATAATGCTCTCTGATCCACTGGGGTAATACTGCTCTCTGATGCACGGGAGTATTACTGCTCTCTGATCCACTGGGGTAATACTGCTCTCTGATCCACTGGGATAATACTGCTCTCTGATGCACTGGGGTAATACTGCTCTCTGATGCACTGGGGTAATAATGCTGTCTGATCCACTGGGGTAATACTGCTCCCTGGTCCACTGGTATAATACTGCTCTCTGATCCACATGGGGTAATACTGCCATCCGATGCACTGGTGTAATAATGCTCTCTGATCCACTGGGGTAATACTGCTCTCTGATCCACAGGAGTAATAATGCTCTCTGATCCACTGGGGTAATATTGCTCTCTGATCCACTGGGGAAATGCTGCTCTCTGATCCACTGGTATAATACTGCTCTCTGATCCACTGGGGTAATACTGCTCTCTGATCCAGTGGTGTAATATTGCTCTCTGATCCACTGGGGTAATACAGCTCTCTGATCCACTGGGTTAATACTGCTCTCTGATCCACTGGGGTAATATTGCTCTCTGATTCACTGTGTTAATTCTGCTCCCTGATCCAGTGGGGTAATACTGCTCTCTGATCCAGTGGGGTACTACTGCACTCTGATCCACTGAGGTAACACTGCTCTCTGATCCACTGGGGTAATACTGCTCTCTGAGCCACTGGGGTAATACTGCTCCCTGATCCACTGGGGTAATACTGCTCTCTGGTCCACTGGGGTAATACTGCTCTCTGACCCACTGGGGTAATAATGCTCTTTCATCCACTGGGGTAATACTGCTCTCTGATCCACGGGAGTAATAATGCTGTCTGATCCACTGTGGTAATACTGCTCTCTGATCCACTGGGATAATACTGCTCTCTGATGCACTGGGGTAATACTGCTCTCTGATGCACTGGGGTAATAATGCTGTCTGATCCACTGGGGTAATACTGCTCCCTGATCCACTGGTATAATACTGCTCTCTGATCCACATGGGGTAATACTGCCATCCGATGCACTGGTGTAATAATGCTCTCTGATCCACTGGGGTAATACTGCTCTCTGATCCACAGGAGTAATAATGCTCTCTGATCCACTGGGGTAATATTGCTCTCTGATCCACTGGGGAAATGCTGCTCTCTGATCCACTGGTATAATACTGCTCTCTGATCCACTGGGGTAATACTGCTCTCTGATCCAGTGGTGTAATATTGCTCTCTGATCCACTGGGGTAATACAGCTCTCTGATCCACTGGGTTAATACTGCTCTTTGATCCACTGGGGTAATATTGCTCTCTGATTCACTGTGTTAATTCTGCTCCCTGATCCAGTGGGGTAATACTGCTCTCTGATCCAGTGGGGTACTACTGCACTCTGATCCACTGAGGTAACACGGCTCTCTGATCCACTGGGGTAATACTGCTCTCTGAGCCACTGGGGTAATACTGCTCCCTGATCCACTGGGGTAATACTGCTCTCTGGTCCACTGGGGTAATACTGCTCTCTGACCCACTGGGGTAATAATGCTCTTTTATCCACTGGGGTAATACTGCTCTCTGATCCACAGGAGTAATAATGCTGTCTGATCCACTGTGGTAATACTGCTCTCTGATCCACTGGAGTAATACTGCTCTCCGATCCACTGGGGTAATACTGCTCTCTGATCCACTGGGGTAATACTGCTCTCTGATCCACTGGTGTAATACTGCTCTCTGATCCACTGGGGTAATAATGCTTTCTGATCCACTGGGGTAATACTGGTCTCTGATCCACGGGAGTAATACTGCTCTCTGATCCACTGGGGTAATACTGCTCTCTGATCCACTGGGGTAATACTGCTCTCTGATCCACTGGGGTAATACTGCTCCCTGATCCACTGGGGTAATACTGCTCTCTGATCCACTGGGATAATACTGCTCTCTGATCCGCTGGGTTAATACTGCTCTCTGATCCACTGAGGTAATACTGCTCTCTGATCCACTGGGGTAATACTGCTCTCTGAACCACTGGGGTAATACAGCTCTCTTATCCACTGGGGTAATACTGATCTCTGATCCACTGGGGTAATACTGGTCTCTGATCCACTGGGGTAATACTGCTCTCTGATCCATTGGGGTAATATTCTCTCTGATCCACTGGGGTAATACTGCTCTCAGATGAACTGGGGAAATACTGCTCTCTGATCCACTGGATTAATACTGCTCTCTGATCCGCTGGATTAATACTGCTCTCTGATCCACTGGGGTAATACTGCTCTCTGATCCACTGGATTAATACTGCTCTCTGATCCACTGGATTAATACTGCTCCCTGATCTACTGGGGTAATACTGCCCTCTGATCCACTGGGGTAGTACTGCTCTCCGATCCACTGGAGTAATACTGCTCCCTGATCCACTGGGGTAATACTGCTCCCTGATCCACTGGAGTAATACTCCCTCTGATCCACTGGGGTAATACTGCTCTCTGATCCACTGGGGTAATACTGCTCTCTGATCCACTGGGGTATTACTGCTCTCTGATCCACTGGGGTAATACTGCTCTCTGTCCACTGGGGTAATACTGCTCTCTGATCCAATTGGGTAATACGGCTCTCTGATCCACTGGGGTAATACTGCTCTCTGATCTACTGGGGTGATACTGCTCTGATCCACTGAGTTAATACTGCTCTCTGATCCACTGGGGTAATACTGCTCTCTGATCCACTGGGGTAATACTGCTCTCTGATGCACTGGGGTAATACTGCTCTCTGATCCACTGGGGTAATACTGCTCTGTGATCCACTGGGGTAATACTGCTCTCTGATCCACTGGGGTAATACAACTCTTTGATCCACTGTGGAAATACAGCCCTCTGATCCACTGCTATAATACTGCTCTCTGATCTACTGGGGTAATGCTGCTCACTGATCCACTGGGGTAATACTGCTCTCTGATCCATTGGGGTAATACTGCTCTCTGATCCACTGGGGTAATAATGCTCTCTGATCCACTGGGTTAATACTGCTCTCTGATCCACAGGGGTAATACTGCTCTCTGATTCACTGGGTTATTACTGCTCCCTGATCCAGTGGGGTAATACTGCTCTCTGATCCAGTGGGGTACTACTGCTCTCTGATCCACTGAGGTAAGACTGCTCTCTGATCCACTGGGGTAATACTGCTCTCTGATCCACTGGGGTAATACTGCTCTCTGACCCACTGGGGTAATAATGCTCTCTGATCCACTGGGGTAATACTGCTCTCTGATGCACGGGAGTATTACTGCTCTCTGATCCACTGGGGTAATACTGCTCTCTGATCCACTGGGATAATACTGCTCTCTGATGCACTGGGGTAATACTGCTCTCTGATGCACTGGGGTAATAATGCTGTCTGATCCACTGGGGTAATACTGCTCCCTGGTCCACTGGTATAATACTGCTCTCTGATCCACATGGGGTAATACTGCCATCCGATGCACTGGTGTAATAATGCTCTCTGATCCACTGGGGTAATACTGCTCTCTGATCCACAGGAGTAATAATGCTCTCTGATCCACTGGGGTAATATTGCTCTCTGATCCACTGGGGAAATGCTGCTCTCTGATCCACTGGTATAATACTGCTCTCTGATCCACTGGGGTAATACTGCTCTCTGATCCAGTGGTGTAATATTGCTCTCTGATCCACTGGGGTAATACAGCTCTCTGATCCACTGGGTTAATACTGCTCTCTGATCCACTGGGGTAATATTGCTCTCTGATTCACTGTGTTAATTCTGCTCCCTGATCCAGTGGGGTAATACTGCTCTCTGATCCAGTGGGGTACTACTGCACTCTGATCCACTGAGGTAACACTGCTCTCTGATCCACTGGGGTAATACTGCTCTCTGAGCCACTGGGGTAATACTGCTCCCTGATCCACTGGGGTAATACTGCTCTCTGGTCCACTGGGGTAATACTGCTCTCTGACCCACTGGGGTAATAATGCTCTTTCATCCACTGGGGTAATACTGCTCTCTGATCCACGGGAGTAATAATGCTGTCTGATCCACTGTGGTAATACTGCTCTCTGATCCACTGGAGTAATACTGCTCTCCGATCCACTGGGGTAATACTGCTCTCTGATCCACTGGGGTAATACTGCTCTCTGATCCACTGGTGTAATACTGCTCTCTGATCCACTGGGGTAATAATGCTTTCTGATCCACTGGGGTAATACTGGTCTCTGATCCACGGGAGTAATACTGCTCTCTGATCCACTGGGGTAATACTGCTCTCTGATCCACTGGGGTAATACTGCTCTCTGATCCACTGGGGTAATACTGCTCCCTGATCCACTGGGGTAATACTGCTCTCTGATCCACTGGGATAATACTGCTCTCTGATCCACTGGGGTAATACTGCTCTCTGATCCACTGAGGTAATACTGCTCTCTGATCCACTGGGGTAATACTGCTCTCTGAACCACTGGGGTAATACAGCTCTCTTATCCACTGGGGTAATACTGATCTCTGATCCACTGGGGTAATACTGGTCTCTGATCCACTGGGGTAATACTGCTCTCTGATCCATTGGGGTAATACTTCTCTCTGATCCACTGGGGTAATACTGCTCTCAGATGAACTGGGGAAATACTGCTCTCTGATCCACTGGATTAATACTGCTCTCTGATCCGCTGGATTAATACTGCGCTCTGATCCACTGGGGTAATACTGCTCTCTGATCCACTGGATTAATACTGCTCTCTGATCCACTGGAGTAATACTGCTCCCTGATCTACTGGGGTAATACTGCCCTCTGATCCACTGGGGTAGTACTGCTCTCCGATCCACTGGAGTAATACTGCTCCCTGATCCACTGGGGTAATACTGCTCCCTGATCCACTGGAGTAATACTCCCTCTGATCCACTGGGGTAATACTGCTCTCTGATCCACTGGGGTAATACTGCTCTCTGATCCACTGGGGTATTACTGCTCTGTGATCCACTGGGGTAATACTGCTCTCTGTCCACTGGGGTAATACTGCTCTCTGATCCAATTGGGTAATACGGCTCTCTGATCCACTGGGGTAATACTGCTCTCTGATCTACTGGGGTGATACTGCTCTGATCCACTGAGTTAATACTGCTCTCTGATCCACTCTGGTAATACTGCTCTCTGATCCACTGGGGTAATACTGCTCTCTGATGCACTGGGGTAATAATGCTCTCTGATCCACTGGGGTAATACTGCTCTGTGATCCACTGGGGTAATACTGCTCTCTGATCCACTGGGGTAATACAACTCTTTGATCCACTGTGGAAATACTGCCCTCTGATCCACTGCTATAATACTGCTCTCTGATCTACTGGGGTAATGCTGCTCACTGATCCACTGGGGTAATACTGCTCTCTGATCCATTGGGGTAATACTGCTCTCTGATCCACTGGGGTAATAATGCTCTCTGATCCACTGGGTTAATACTGCTCTCTGATCCACTGGGGTAATACTGCTCTCTGATTCACTGGGTTATTACTGCTCCCTGATCCAGTGGGGTAATACTGCTCTCTGATCCAGTGGGGTACTACTGCTCTCTGATCCACTGAGATAAGGCTGCTCTCTGATCCACTGGGGTAATACTGCTCTCTGATCCACTGGGGTAATACTGCTCTCTGACCCACTGGGGTAATAATGCTCTCTGATCCACTGGGGTAATACTGCTCTCTGATGCACGGGAGTATTACTGCTCTCTGATCCACTGGGGTAATACTGCTCTCTGATCCACTGGGATAATACTGCTCTCTGATGCACTGGGGTAATACTGCTCTCTGATGCACTGGGGTAATAATGCTGTCTGATCCACTGGGGTAATACTGCTCCCTGATCCACTGGTATAATACTGCTCTCTGATCCACATGGGGTAATACTGCCATCCGATGCACTGGTGTAATAATGCTCTCTGATCCACTGGGGTAATACTGCTCTCTGATCCACTGGGGTAATACTGCTCTCTGATCCACTGGGGTAATACTGCTCCCTGATCCACTGGGGTAATACTGCTCTCTGATCCACTGGGATAATACTGCTCTCTGATCCACTGGGGTAATACTGCTCTCTGATCCACTGAGGTAATACTGCTCTCTGATCCACTGGGGTAATACTGCTCTCTGAACCACTGGGGTAATACGGCTCTCTTATCCACTGGGGTAATACTGATCTCTGATCCACTGGGGTAATACTGGTCTCTGATCCACTGGGGTAATACTGCTCTCTGATCCATTGGGGTAATACTTCTCTCTGATCCACTGGGGTAATACTGCTCTCAGATGAACTGGGGAAATACTGCTCTCTGATCCACTGGATTAATACTGCTCTCTGATCCGCTGGATTAATACTGCTCTCTGATCCACTGGGGTAATACTACTCTCTGATCCACTGGATTAATACTGCTCTCTGATCCACTGGAGTAATACTGCTCCCTGATCTACTGGGGTAATACTGCCCTCTGATCCACTGGGGTAGTACTGCTCTCCGATCCACTGGAGTAATACTGCTCCCTGATCCACTGGGGTAATACTGCTCCCTGATCCACTGGAGTAATACTCCCTCTGATCCACTGGGGTAATACTGCTCTCTGATCCACTGGGGTAATACTGCTCTCTGATCCACTGGGGTATTACTGCTCTCTGATCCACTGGGGTAATACTGCTCTCTGTCCACTGGGGTAATACTGCTCTCTGATCCAATTGGGTAATACGGCTCTCTGATCCACTGGGGTAATACTGCTCTCTGATCTACTGGGGTGATACTGCTCTGATCCACTGAGTTAATACTGCTCTCTGATCCACTGGGGTAATACTGCTCTCTGATCCACTGGGGTAATACTGCTCTCTGATGCACTGGGGTAATACTGCTCTCTGATCCACTGGGGTAATACTGCTCTGTGATCCACTGGGGTAATACTGCTCTCTGATCCACTGGGGTAATACAACTCTTTGATCCACTGTGGAAATACTGCCCTCTGATCCACTGCTATAATACTGCTCTCTGATCTACTGGGGTAATGCTGCTCACTGATCCACTGGGGTAATACTGCTCTCTGATCCATTGGGGTAATACTGCTCTCTGATCCACTGGGGTAATAATGCTCTCTGATCCACTGGGGTAATACTGCTCTCTGACCCACTGGGGTAATACTGCTCTCTGATCCACTGGGGAAATACTGCTCTCTGATCCACTGGATTAATACTGCTCTCTGATCCACTGGGGTACTACTGCACTCTGATCCACTGGATTAATACAACTCTCTGATCCACTGGAGTAATACTGCTCCCTGATCCACTGGGGTAATACTGCCCTCTGATCCACTGGGGTAATTCTGCTCTCTGATCCACTGGGGTAATACTGCTCCCTGATCCACTCGAGTAATACTGCCCTCTGATCCACTGGGGTAATACTGCTCTGATCCACTGGGGTAATACTGCTCTGATCCACTGGGGTAATACTGCTCTCTGATCCACTGGGGTAATACTCCTATCTGATCCACTGGGGTAATACTGCTCTCTGATCCATTGGGGCAATACTGCTCTCTGATCCACTGGTGTAATACTGCCCTCTGATCCACTGGGGTATTACTGCTCTCTGATCCACTGGGGTAATAATGCTCTCTGATCCACTGGGGTAATACTGCTCTCTGATCCACTGGCGTAATACTGCTGTCTGATTCACTGGGGTAATACTGCTCTCTGATCCACTGGGGTAATAATGCTCTCTGATCCACTGGGGTAATATTGCTCTCTCATCCACTGGGGTAATACTGCTATTTGATCCACTGTGGAAATACTGCTCTCTGATCCACTGGTATAATACTGCTCTCTGATCTACTGGCGTAATATTACTCTCTGCTCCACTGGGGTAATACTGCTCTCTGATCCACTGGGGTAATACTGCTCCCTGATCCACTGGGGTAATACTGCTCTCTGAACCATTGGGGAAATACTGCTCTCTGATCCACTGGGTATACCGCTCTCTGATCCACTGGGGTAATACTGCTCTCTGATCCAGTGGGTTAATACTGCTTTCTGATCTACTGAAGTAATACTGCTCTCTGATCCACTGGGATAATACTTCTCTCTGATCCAGTGGTGTAATACAGATCTCTAATCCACTGGGGTAATACTACTCTCTGATCCACTGGGATAATACTGTTCTGATCCACTGGGGTAATACTGCTCTCTTATCAACTGGGGTAATAGTGCTCTCAGATCCACCGAGGAAATACTGCTCTCTGATCCACTGGGGTAATACTGATCTCTGATCCACTGGGCTAATACAGCTCTCTGATCCACTAGGGTAATACTGCTCTCTGATCCACTGGGGTAATACTGCTCTCTGATCCACTGGGGTAATACAGCTCTCTGATCCATTGGGGTGATACTGCTCTCTCATCCACTGGGTTAATACTGCCCTCTGATCCACTGGGGTAATACTGCTCTCTGATCCACTGGGTTAATACTGCTCCCTCATCCACTGGGGTAATAATGCTCTCTGATCCACTGGGGTAATACTGCTCTCTGAACCACTGGGGAAATACTGCTCTGATCCACTGGGGTAATACTGCTCTCTGAACCATTGGGGTAATACTGCTCTGTGATCCACTGGGGTAATATTGCTCTCTGATCCACTGGGGTAATACTGCTCTCTCATCCACTGGGGTAATAATGCCCTCTGATCCACTGGTGTAATACTGCTCTCTGAACCACTGGGGAAATAGTGCTCTGATCCACTGGGGTAATAATGCTCTCTGATCCACTGGGATAATACTGCTCTCTGATCCACTGGGGTAATACTGCTCTCTGATCCACTGAGGTAATACTGCTCTCTGATCCACTGGGGTAATACTGCTCTCTGAACCACTGGGGTAATACAGCTCTCTTATCCACTGGGGTAATACTGATCTCTGATCCACTGGGGTAATACTGGTCTCTGATCCACTGGGGTAATACTGCTCTCTGATCCATTGGGGTAATACTTCTCTCTGATCCACTGGGGTAATACTGCTCTCAGATGAACTGGGGAAATACTGCTCTCTGATCCACTGGATTAATACTGCTCTCTGATCCGCTGGATTAATACTGCTCTCTGATCCACTGGGGTAATACTACTCTCTGATCCACTGGATTAATACTGCTCTCTGATCCACTGGAGTAATACTGCTCCCTGATCTACTGGGGTAATACTGCCCTCTGATCCACTGGGGTAGTACTGCTCTCCGATCCACTGGAGTAATACTGCTCCCTGATCCACTGGGGTAATACTGCTCCCTGATCCACTGGAGTAATACTCCCTCTGATCCACTGGGGTAATACTGCTCTCTGATCCACTGGGGTAATACTGCTCTCTGATCCACTGGGGTATTACTGCTCTCTGATCCACTGGGGTAATACTGCTCTCTGTCCACTGGGGTAATACTGCTCTCTGATCCAATTGGGTAATACGGCTCTCTGATCCACTGGGGTAATACTGCTCTCTGATCTACTGGGGTGATACTGCTCTGATCCACTGAGTTAATACTGCTCTCTGATCCACTGGGGTAATACTGCTCTCTGATCCACTGGGGTAATACTGCTCTCTGATGCACTGGGGTAATACTGCTCTCTGATCCACTGGGGTAATACTGCTCTGTGATCCACTGGGGTAATACTGCTCTCTGATCCACTGGGGTAATACAACTCTTTGATCCACTGTGGAAATACTGCCCTCTGATCCACTGCTATAATACTGCTCTCTGATCTACTGGGGTAATGCTGCTCACTGATCCACTGGGGTAATACTGCTCTCTGATCCATTGGGGTAATACTGCTCTCTGATCCACTGGGGTAATATTGCTCTCTGATTCACTGTGTTAATTCTGCTCTCTGATCCAGTGGGGTACTACTGCACTCTGATCCACTGAGGTAACACTGCTCTCTGATCCACTGGGGTAATACTGCTCTCTGAGCCACTGGGGTAATACTGCTCCCTGATCCACTGGGGTAATACTGCTCTCTGGTCCACTGGGGTAATACTGCTCTCTGACCCACTGGGGTAATAATGCTCTTTCATCCACTGGGGTAATACTGCTCTCTGATCCACGGGAGTAATAATGCTGTCTGATCCACTGTGGTAATACTGCTCTCTGATCCACTGGAGTAATACTGCTCTCCGATCCACTGGGGTAATACTGCTCTCTGATCCACTGGGGTAATACTGCTCTCTGATCCACTGGTGTAATACTGCTCTCTGATCCACTGGGGTAATAATGCTTTCTGATCCACTGGGGTAATACTGGTCTCTGATCCACGGGAGTAATACTGCTCTCTGATCCACTGGGGTAATACTGCTCTCTGATCCACTGGGGTAATACTGCTCTCTGATCCACTGGGGTAATACTGCTCCCTGATCCACTGGGGTAATACTGCTCTCTGATCCACTGGGATAATACTGCTCTCTGATCCACTGGGGTAATACTGCTCTCTGATCCACTGAGGTAATACTGCTCTCTGATCCACTGGGGTAATACTGCTCTCTGAACCACTGGGGTAATACAGCTCTCTTATCCACTGGGGTAATACTGATCTCTGATCCACTGGGGTAATACTGGTCTCTGATCCACTGGGGTAATACTGCTCTCTGATCCATTGGGGTAATACTTCTCTCTGATCCACTGGGGTAATACTGCTCTCAGATGAACTGGGGAAATACTGCTCTCTGATCCACTGGATTAATACTGCTCTCTGATCCGCTGGATTAATACTGCGCTCTGATCCACTGGGGTAATACTGCTCTCTGATCCACTGGATTAATACTGCTCTCTGATCCACTGGAGTAATACTGCTCCCTGATCTACTGGGGTAATACTGCCCTCTGATCCACTGGGGTAGTACTGCTCTCCGATCCACTGGAGTAATACTGCTCCCTGATCCACTGGGGTAATACTGCTCCCTGATCCACTGGAGTAATACTCCCTCTGATCCACTGGGGTAATACTGCTCTCTGATCCACTGGGGTAATACTGCTCTCTGATCCACTGGGGTATTACTGCTCTGTGATCCACTGGGGTAATACTGCTCTCTGTCCACTGGGGTAATACTGCTCTCTGATCCAATTGGGTAATACGGCTCTCTGATCCACTGGGGTAATACTGCTCTCTGATCTACTGGGGTGATACTGCTCTGATCCACTGAGTTAATACTGCTCTCTGATCCACTCTGGTAATACTGCTCTCTGATCCACTGGGGTAATACTGCTCTCTGATGCACTGGGGTAATAATGCTCTCTGATCCACTGGGGTAATACTGCTCTGTGATCCACTGGGGTAATACTGCTCTCTGATCCACTGGGGTAATACAACTCTTTGATCCACTGTGGAAATACTGCCCTCTGATCCACTGCTATAATACTGCTCTCTGATCTACTGGGGTAATGCTGCTCACTGATCCACTGGGGTAATACTGCTCTCTGATCCATTGGGGTAATACTGCTCTCTGATCCACTGGGGTAATAATGCTCTCTGATCCACTGGGTTAATACTGCTCTCTGATCCACTGGGGTAATACTGCTCTCTGATTCACTGGGTTATTACTGCTCCCTGATCCAGTGGGGTAATACTGCTCTCTGATCCAGTGGGGTACTACTGCTCTCTGATCCACTGAGATAAGGCTGCTCTCTGATCCACTGGGGTAATACTGCTCTCTGATCCACTGGGGTAATACTGCTCTCTGACCCACTGGGGTAATAATGCTCTCTGATCCACTGGGGTAATACTGCTCTCTGATGCACGGGAGTATTACTGCTCTCTGATCCACTGGGGTAATACTGCTCTCTGATCCACTGGGATAATACTGCTCTCTGATGCACTGGGGTAATACTGCTCTCTGATGCACTGGGGTAATAATGCTGTCTGATCCACTGGGGTAATACTGCTCCCTGATCCACTGGTATAATACTGCTCTCTGATCCACATGGGGTAATACTGCCATCCGATGCACTGGTGTAATAATGCTCTCTGATCCACTGGGGTAATACTGCTCTCTGATCCACTGGGGTAATACTGCTCTCTGATCCACTGGGGTAATACTGCTCCCTGATCCACTGGGGTAATACTGCTCTCTGATCCACTGGGATAATACTGCTCTCTGATCCACTGGGGTAATACTGCTCTCTGATCCACTGAGGTAATACTGCTCTCTGATCCACTGGGGTAATACTGCTCTCTGAACCACTGGGGTAATACGGCTCTCTTATCCACTGGGGTAATACTGATCTCTGATCCACTGGGGTAATACTGGTCTCTGATCCACTGGGGTAATACTGCTCTCTGATCCATTGGGGTAATACTTCTCTCTGATCCACTGGGGTAATACTGCTCTCAGATGAACTGGGGAAATACTGCTCTCTGATCCACTGGATTAATACTGCTCTCTGATCCGCTGGATTAATACTGCTCTCTGATCCACTGGGGTAATACTACTCTCTGATCCACTGGATTAATACTGCTCTCTGATCCACTGGAGTAATACTGCTCCCTGATCTACTGGGGTAATACTGCCCTCTGATCCACTGGGGTAGTACTGCTCTCCGATCCACTGGAGTAATACTGCTCCCTGATCCACTGGGGTAATACTGCTCCCTGATCCACTGGAGTAATACTCCCTCTGATCCACTGGGGTAATACTGCTCTCTGATCCACTGGGGTAATACTGCTCTCTGATCCACTGGGGTATTACTGCTCTCTGATCCACTGGGGTAATACTGCTCTCTGTCCACTGGGGTAATACTGCTCTCTGATCCAATTGGGTAATACGGCTCTCTGATCCACTGGGGTAATACTGCTCTCTGATCTACTGGGGTGATACTGCTCTGATCCACTGAGTTAATACTGCTCTCTGATCCACTGGGGTAATACTGCTCTCTGATCCACTGGGGTAATACTGCTCTCTGATGCACTGGGGTAATACTGCTCTCTGATCCACTGGGGTAATACTGCTCTGTGATCCACTGGGGTAATACTGCTCTCTGATCCACTGGGGTAATACAACTCTTTGATCCACTGTGGAAATACTGCCCTCTGATCCACTGCTATAATACTGCTCTCTGATCTACTGGGGTAATGCTGCTCACTGATCCACTGGGGTAATACTGCTCTCTGATCCATTGGGGTAATACTGCTCTCTGATCCACTGGGGTAATAATGCTCTCTGATCCACTGGGGTAATACTGCTCTCTGACCCACTGGGGTAATACTGCTCTCTGATCCACTGGGGAAATACTGCTCTCTGATCCACTGGATTAATACTGCTCTCTGATCCACTGGGGTACTACTGCACTCTGATCCACTGGATTAATACAACTCTCTGATCCACTGGAGTAATACTGCTCCCTGATCTACTGGGGTAATACTGCCCTCTGATCCACTGGGGTAATTCTGCTCTCTGATCCACTGGGGTAATACTGCTCCCTGATCCACTCGAGTAATACTGCCCTCTGATCCACTGGGGTAATACTGCTCTGATCCACTGGGGTAATACTGCTCTGATCCACTGGGGTAATACTGCTCTCTGATCCACTGGAGTAATACTCCTATCTGATCCACTGGGGTAATACTGCTCTCTGATCCATTGGGGCAATACTGCTCTCTGATCCACTGGTGTAATACTGCCCTCTGATCCACTGGGGTATTACTGCTCTCTGATCCACTGGGGTAATAATGCTCTCTGATCCACTGGGGTAATACTGCTCTCTGATCCACTGGCGTAATACTGCTGTCTGATTCACTGGGGTAATACTGCTCTCTGATCCACTGGGGTAATAATGCTCTCTGATCCACTGGGGTAATATTGCTCTCTCATCCACTGGGGTAATACTGCTATTTGATCCACTGTGGAAATACTGCTCTCTGATCCACTGGTATAATACTGCTCTCTGATCTACTGGCGTAATATTACTCTCTGCTCCACTGGGGTAATACTGCTCTCTGATCCACTGGGGTAATACTGCTCCCTGATCCACTGGGGTAATACTGCTCTCTGAACCATTGGGGAAATACTGCTCTCTGATCCACTGGGTATACCGCTCTCTGATCCACTGGGGTAATACTGCTCTCTGATCCAGTGGGTTAATACTGCTTTCTGATCTACTGAAGTAATACTGCTCTCTGATCCACTGGGATAATACTTCTCTCTGATCCAGTGGTGTAATACAGATCTCTAATCCACTGGGGTAATACTACTCTCTGATCCACTGGGATAATACTGTTCTGATCCACTGGGGTAATACTGCTCTCTTATCAACTGGGGTAATAGTGCTCTCAGATCCACCGAGGAAATACTGCTCTCTGATCCACTGGGGTAATACTGATCTCTGATCCACTGGGCTAATACAGCTCTCTGATCCACTAGGGTAATACTGCTCTCTGATCCACTGGGGTAATACTGCTCTCTGATCCACTGGGGTAATACAGCTCTCTGATCCATTGGGGTGATACTGCTCTCTCATCCACTGGGTTAATACTGCCCTCTGATCCACTGGGGTAATACTGCTCTCTGATCCACTGGGTTAATACTGCTCCCTCATCCACTGGGGTAATAATGCTCTCTGATCCACTGGGGTAATACTGCTCTCTGAACCACTGGGGAAATACTGCTCTGATCCACTGGGGTAATACTGCTCTCTGAACCATTGGGGTAATACTGCTCTGTGATCCACTGGGGTAATACTGCTCTCTGATCCACTGGGGTAATACTGCTCTCTCATCCACTGGGGTAATAATGCCCTCTGATCCACTGGTGTAATACTGCTCTCTGAACCACTGGGGAAATAGTGCTCTGATCCACTGGGGTAATAATGCTCTCTGATCCACTGGGATAATACTGCTCTCTGATCCACTGGGGTAATACTGCTCTCTGATCCACTGAGGTAATACTGCTCTCTGATCCACTGGGGTAATACTGCTCTCTGAACCACTGGGGTAATACAGCTCTCTTATCCACTGGGGTAATACTGATCTCTGATCCACTGGGGTAATACTGGTCTCTGATCCACTGGGGTAATACTGCTCTCTGATCCATTGGGGTAATACTTCTCTCTGATCCACTGGGGTAATACTGCTCTCAGATGAACTGGGGAAATACTGCTCTCTGATCCACTGGATTAATACTGCTCTCTGATCCGCTGGATTAATACTGCTCTCTGATCCACTGGGGTAATACTACTCTCTGATCCACTGGATTAATACTGCTCTCTGATCCACTGGAGTAATACTGCTCCCTGATCTACTGGGGTAATACTGCCCTCTGATCCACTGGGGTAGTACTGCTCTCCGATCCACTGGAGTAATACTGCTCCCTGATCCACTGGGGTAATACTGCTCCCTGATCCACTGGAGTAATACTCCCTCTGATCCACTGGGGTAATACTGCTCTCTGATCCACTGGGGTAATACTGCTCTCTGATCCACTGGGGTATTACTGCTCTCTGATCCACTGGGGTAATACTGCTCTCTGTCCACTGGGGTAATACTGCTCTCTGATCCAATTGGGTAATACGGCTCTCTGATCCACTGGGGTAATACTGCTCTCTGATCTACTGGGGTGATACTGCTCTGATCCACTGAGTTAATACTGCTCTCTGATCCACTGGGGTAATACTGCTCTCTGATCCACTGGGGTAATACTGCTCTCTGATGCACTGGGGTAATACTGCTCTCTGATCCACTGGGGTAATACTGCTCTGTGATCCACTGGGGTAATACTGCTCTCTGATCCACTGGGGTAATACAACTCTTTGATCCACTGTGGAAATACTGCCCTCTGATCCACTGCTATAATACTGCTCTCTGATCTACTGGGGTAATGCTGCTCACTGATCCACTGGGGTAATACTGCTCTCTGATCCATTGGGGTAATACTGCTCTCTGATCCACTGGGGTAATAATGCTCTCTGATCCACTGGGGTAATACTGCTCTCTGACCCACTGGGGTAATACTGCTCTCTGATCCACTGGGGAAATACTGCTCTCTGATCCACTGGATTAATACTGCTCTCTGATCCACTGGGGTACTACTGCACTCTGATCCACTGGATTAATACAACTCTCTGATCCACTGGAGTAATACTGCTCCCTGATCCACTGGGGTAATACTGCCCTCTGATCCACTGGGGTAATTCTGCTCTCTGATCCACTGGGGTAATACTGCTCTCTTATCAACTGGGGTAATAGTGCTCTCAGATCCACCGAGGAAATACTGCTCTCTGATCCACTGGGGTAATACTGATCTCTGATCCACTGGGCTAATACAGCTCTCTGATCCACTAGGGTAATACTGCTCTCTGATCCACTGGGGTAATACTGCTCTCTGATCCACTGGGGTAATACAGCTCTCTGATCCATTGGGGTGATACTGCTCTCTCATCCACTGGGTTAATACTGCCCTCTGATCCACTGGGGTAATACTGCTCTCTGATCCACTGGGTTAATACTGCTCCCTCATCCACTGGGGTAATAATGCTCTCTGATCCACTGGGGTAATACTGCTCTCTGAACCACTGGGGAAATACTGCTCTGATCCACTGGGGTAATACTGCTCTCTGAACCATTGGGGTAATACTGCTCTGTGATCCACTGGGGTAATACTGCTCTCTGATCCACTGGGGTAATACTGCTCTCTCATCCACTGGGGTAATAATGCCCTCTGATCCACTGGTGTAATACTGCTCTCTGAACCACTGGGGAAATAGTGCTCTGATCCACTGGGGTAATAATGCTCTCTGATCCACTGGGATAATACTGCTCTCTGATCCACTGGGGTAATACTGCTCTCTGATCCACTGAGGTAATACTGCTCTCTGATCCACTGGGGTAATACTGCTCTCTGAACCACTGGGGTAATACAGCTCTCTTATCCACTGGGGTAATACTGATCTCTGATCCACTGGGGTAATACTGGTCTCTGATCCACTGGGGTAATACTGCTCTCTGATCCATTGGGGTAATACTTCTCTCTGATCCACTGGGGTAATACTGCTCTCAGATGAACTGGGGAAATACTGCTCTCTGATCCACTGGATTAATACTGCTCTCTGATCCGCTGGATTAATACTGCTCTCTGATCCACTGGGGTAATACTACTCTCTGATCCACTGGATTAATACTGCTCTCTGATCCACTGGAGTAATACTGCTCCCTGATCTACTGGGGTAATACTGCCCTCTGATCCACTGGGGTAGTACTGCTCTCCGATCCACTGGAGTAATACTGCTCCCTGATCCACTGGGGTAATACTGCTCCCTGATCCACTGGAGTAATACTCCCTCTGATCCACTGGGGTAATACTGCTCTCTGGTCCACTGGGGTAATACTGCTCTCTGATCCACTGGGGTATTACTGCTCTCTGATCCACTGGGGTAATACTGCTCTCTGTCCACTGGGGTAATACTGCTCTCTGATCCAATTGGGTAATACGGCTCTCTGATCCACTGGGGTAATACTGCTCTCTGATCTACTGGGGTGATACTGCTCTGATCCACTGAGTTAATACTGCTCTCTGATCCACTGGGGTAATACTGCTCTCTGATCCACTGGGGTAATACTGCTCTCTGATGCACTGGGGTAATACTGCTCTCTGATCCACTGGGGTAATACTGCTCTGTGATCCACTGGGGTAATACTGCTCTCTGATCCACTGGGGTAATACAACTCTTTGATCCACTGTGGAAATACTGCCCTCTGATCCACTGCTATAATACTGCTCTCTGATCTACTGGGGTAATGCTGCTCACTGATCCACTGGGGTAATACTGCTCTCTGATCCATTGGGGTAATACTGCTCTCTGATCCACTGGGGTAATAATGCTCTCTGATCCACTGGGGTAATACTGCTCTCTGACCCACTGGGGTAATACTGCTCTCTGATCCACTGGGGAAATACTGCTCTCTGATCCACTGGATTAATACTGCTCTCTGATCCACTGGGTTACTACTGCACTCTGATCCACTGGATTAATACAACTCTCTGATCCACTGGAGTAATACTGCTCCCTGATCCACTGGGGTAATACTGCCCTCTGATCCACTGGGGTAATTCTGCTCTCTGATCCACTGGGGTAATACTGCTCCCTGATCCACTCGAGTAATACTGCCCTCTGATCCACTGGGGTAATACTGCTCTGATCCACTGGGGGAATACTGCTCTGATCCACTGGGTTAATACTGCTCTCTGATCCACTGGGGTAATACTCCTATCTGATCCACTGGGGTAATACTGCTCTCTGATCCATTGGGGCAATACTGCTCTCTGATCCACTGGTGTAATACTGCCCTCTGATCCACTGGGGTATTACTGCTCTCTGATCCACTGGGGTAATAATGCTCTCTGATCCACTGGGGTAATACTGCTCTCTGATCCACTGGTGTAATACTGCTGTCTGATTCACTGGGGTAATACTGCTCTCTGATCCACTGGGGTAATAATGCTCTCTGATCCACTGGGGTAATATTGCTCTCTCATCCACTGGGGTAATACTGCTATTTGATCCACTGTGGAAATACTGCTCTCTGATCCACTGGTATAATACTGCTCTCTGATCTACTGGCGTAATATTACTCTCTGCTCCACTGGGGTAATACTGCTCTCTGATCCACTGGGGTAATACTGCTCCCTGATCCACTGGGGTAATACTGCTCTCTGAACCATTGGGGAAATACTGCTCTCTGATCCACTGGGTATACCACTCTCTGATCCACTGGGGTAATACTGCTCTCTGATCCAGTGGGTTAATACTGCTTTCTGATCTACTGAAGTAATACTGCTCTCTGATCCACTGGGATAATACTTCTCTCTGATCCAGTGGTGTAATACAGATCTCTAATCCACTGGGGTAATACTACTCTCTGATCCACTGGGATAATACTGTTCTGATCCACTGGGGTAATACTGCTCTCTTATCAACTGGGGTAATAGTGCTCTCTGATCCACCGAGGAAATACTGCTCTCTGATCCACTGGGGTAATACTGATCTCTGATCCACTGGGCTAATACAGCTCTCTGATCCACTAGGGTAATACTGCTCTCTGATCCACTGGGGTAATACTGCTCTCTGATCCACTGGGGTAATACAGCTCTCTGATCCATTGGGGTGATACTGCTCTCTCATCCACTGGGTTAATACTGCCCTCTGATCCACTGGGGTAATACTGCTCTCTGATCCACTGGGGTAATACTGCTCCCTCATCCACTGGGGTAATAATGCTCTCTGATCCACTGGGGTAATACTGCTCTCTGAACCACTGGGGAAATACTGCTCTGATCCACTGGGGTAATACTGCTCTCTGATCCATTGGGGTAATACTGCTCTGTGATCCACTGGGGTAATACTGCTCTCTGATCCACTGGGGTAATACTGCTCTCTCATCCACTGGGGTAATAATGCCCTCTGATCCACTGGGGTAATACTGCTCTCTGAACCACTGGGGAAATAGTGCTCTGATCCACTGGGGTAATAATGCTCTCTGATCCACTGGGGTAATACTGCTCTCTGAACCATTGGGGTAATAATGCTCTCTGATCCACTGGGGTAATACTGTTCTCTGATCCAGTGGGGTAATACTGCTCTCTCCTCCACTGGTGTAATACTGCTCTCTGATCCACTGGGGTAATACTGCTCTCTGATCCACTGGGGAAATACTGCTCTCTGATCCGCTGGGGTAATACTGCTCTCTGATCCACTGGGGAAATACTGCTCTCTGATCCACTGCTATAATACTGCTCTCTGATCTACTGGGGTAACACTGCTCTCTGAACCACTGGGGTAATACTGCTCTCTGATCCGCTGGGGTAATACTGCTCTCTGATCCAGTGGGGTAATACTGCTCTCTGATCCACTCAGGTAATAATGCTCTCTGATCCACTGGGGTAATACTGCTCTCTGATCCACTGGGGTAATACTGCTCTGTGATCCACTGGGGTAATACTGCTCTCTGATCCACTGGGGAAATACTGCTCTCTGATCCATTGGTGTAATACTGCTCTCTGATCCACAGGATAAATTTTGCTCTCTGATCCACTGGTATAATACTACTCTCTGATCTACTGGGGTAATACTGCTCTGTGATCCACTGGGGTAATACTGCTCTCTGATCCACTGGGGTAATAGTGCTCTCTGTTCCACTGGGGTAATAATGCTCTCTGATCCACTGGGGTAATACTGCTCTCTGATCCACTGAGGTAATACTGCTCTCTGATCCACTGGGGTAATACTGCTCTCTGAACCACTGGGGTAATACAGCTCTCTTATCCACTGGGGTAATACTGATCTCTGATCCACTGGGGTAATACTGGTCTCTGATCCACTGGGGTAATACTGCTCTCTGATCCATTGGGGTAATACTTCTCTCTGATCCACTGGGGTAATACTGCTCTCAGATGAACTGGGGAAATACTGCTCTCTGATCCACTGGATTAATACTGCTCTCTGATCCGCTGGATTAATACTGCTCTCTGATCCACTGGGGTAATACTACTCTCTGATCCACTGGATTAATACTGCTCTCTGATCCACTGGAGTAATACTGCTCCCTGATCTACTGGGGTAATACTGCCCTCTGATCCACTGGGATAGTACTGCTCTCCGATCCACTGGAGTAATACTGCTCCCTGATCCACTGGGGTAATACTGCTCCCTGATCCACTGGAGTAATACTCCCTCTGATCCACTGGGGTAATACTGCTCTCTGATCCACTGGGGTAATACTGCTCTCTGATCCACTGGGGTATTACTGCTCTCTGATCCACTGGGGTAATACTGCTCTCTGTCCACTGGGGTAATACTGCTCTCTGATCCAATTGGGTAATACGGCTCTCTGATCCACTGGGGTAATACTGCTCTCTGATCTACTGGGGTGATACTGCTCTGATCCACTGAGTTAATACTGCTCTCTGATCCACTGGGGTAATACTGCTCTCTGATCCACTGGGGTAATACTGCTCTCTGATGCACTGGGGTAATACTGCTCTCTGATCCACTGGGGTAATACTGCTCTGTGATCCACTGGGGTAATACTGCTCTCTGATCCACTGAGGTAATACAACTCTTTGATCCACTGTGGAAATACTGCCCTCTGATCCACTGCTATAATACTGCTCTCTGATCTACTGGGGTAATGCTGCTCACTGATCCACTGGGGTAATACTGCTCTCTGATCCATTGGGGTAATACTGCTCTCTGATCCACTGGGGTAATAATGCTCTCTGATCCACTGGGGTAATACTGCTCTCTGACCCACTGGGGTAATACTGCTCTCTGATCCACTGGGGAAATACTGCTCTCTGATCCACTGGATTAATACTGCTCTCTGATCCACTGGGGTACTACTGCACTCTGATCCACTGGATTAATACAACTCTCTGATCCACTGGAGTAATACTGCTCCCTGATCCACTGGGGTAATACTGCCCCCTGATCCACTGGGGTAATTCTGCTCTCTGATCCACTGGGGTAATACTGCTCCCTGATCCACTCGAGTAATACTGCCCTCTGATCCACTGGGGTAATACTGCTCTGATCCACTGGGGTAATACTGCTCTGATCCACTGGGTTAATACTGCTCTCTGATCCACTGGGGTAATACTCCTATCTGATCCACTGGGGTAATACTGCTCTCTGATCCATTGGGGCAATACTGCTCTCTGATCCACTGGTGTAATACTGCCCTCTGATCCACTGGGGTATTACTGCTCTCTGATCCACTGGGGTAATAATGCTCTCTGATCCACTGGAGTAATACTGCTCTCTGATCCACTGGTGTAATACTGCTGTCTGATTCACTGGGGTAATACTGCTCTCTGATCCACTGGGGTAATAATGCTCTCTGATCCACTGGGGTAATATTGCTCTCTCATCCACTGGGGTAATACTGCTATTTGATCCACTGTGGAAATACTGCTCTCTGATCCACTGGTATAATACTGCTCTCTGATCTACTGGCGTAATATTACTCTCTGCTCCACTGGGGTAATACTGCTCTCTGATCCACTGGGGTAATACTGCTCCCTGATCCACTGGGGTAATACTGCTCTCTGAACCATTGGGGAAATACTGCTCTCTGATCCACTGGGTATACCGCTCTCTGATCCACTGGGGTAATACTGCTCTCTGATCCAGTGGGTTAATACTGCTTTCTGATCTACTGAAGTAATACTGCTCTCTGATCCACTGGGATAATACTTCTCTCTGATCCAGTGGTGTAATACAGATCTCTAATCCACTGGGGTAATACTACTCTCTGATCCACTGGGATAATACTGTTCTGATCCACTGGGGTAATACTGCTCTCTTATCAACTGGGGTAATAGTGCTCTCTGATCCACCGAGGAAATACTGCTCTCTGATCCACTGGGGTAATACTGATCTCTGATCCACTGGGCTAATACAGCTCTCTGATCCACTAGGGTAATACTGCTCTCTGATCCACTGGGGTAATACTGCTCTCTGATCCACTGGGGTAATACAGCTCTCTGATCCATTGGGGTGATACTGCTCTCTCATCCACTGGGTTAATACTGCCCTCTGATCCACTGGGGTAATACTGCTCTCTGATCCACTGGGGTAATACTGCTCCCTCATCCACTGGGGTAATAATGCTCTCTGATCCACTGGGGTAATACTGCTCTCTGAACCACTGGGGAAATACTGCTCTGATCCACTGGGGTAATACTGCTCTCTGAACCATTGGGGTAATACTGCTCTGTGATCCACTGGGGTAATACTGCTCTCTGATCCACTGGGGTAATACTGCTCTCTCATCCACTGGGGTAATAATGCCCTCTGATCCACTGGGGTAATACTGCTCTCTGAACCACTGGGGAAATAGTGCTCTGATCCACTGGGGTAATAATGCTCTCTGATCCACTGGGGTAATACTGCTCTCTGAACCATTGGGGTAATAATGCTCTCTGATCCACTGGGGTAATACTGTTCTCTGATCCAGTGGGGTAATACTGCTCTCTCCTCCACTGGTGTAATACTGCTCTCTGATCCACTGGGGTAATACTGCTCTCTGATCCACTGGGGAAATACTGCTCTCTGATCCGCTGGGGTAATACTGCTCTCTGATCCACTGGGGAAATACTGCTCTCTGATCCACTGCTATAATACTGCTCTCTGATCTACTGGGGTAACACTGCTCTCTGAACCACTGGGGTAATACTGCTCTCTGATCCGCTGGGGTAATACTGCTCTCTGATCCAGTGGGGTAATACTGCTCTCTGATCCGCTCAGGTAATAATGCTCTCTGATCCACTGGGGTAATACTGCTCTCTGATCCACTGGGGTAATACTGCTCTGTGATCCACTGGGGTAATACTGCTCTCTGATCCACTGGGGAAATACTGCTCTCTGATCCATTGGTGTAATACTGCTCTCTGATCCACTGGGGTAATTATGCTCTCTGATCCACTGGGGTAATATTGCTCTCTCATCCACTGGGGTAATACTGCTATTTGATCCACTGTGGAAATACTGCTCTCTGATCCACTGGTATAATACTGCTCTCTGATCTACTGGCGTAATATTACTCTCTGCTCCACTGGGGTAATACTGCTCTCTGATCCACTGGGGTAATACTGCTCCCTGATCCACTGGGGTAATACTGCTCTCTGAACCATTGGGGAAATACTGCTCTCTGATCCACTGGGTATACCGCTCTCTGATCCACTGGGGTAATACTGCTCTCTGATCCAGTGGGTTAATACTGCTTTCTGATCTACTGAAGTAATACTGCTCTCTGATCCACTGGGATAATACTTCTCTCTGATCCAGTGGTGTAATACAGATCTCTAATCCACTGGGGTAATACTACTCTCTGATCCACTGGGATAATACTGTTCTGATCCACTGGGGTAATACTGCTCTCTTATCAACTGGGGTAATAGTGCTCTCAGATCCACCGAGGAAATACTGCTCTCTGATCCACTGGGGTAATACTGATCTCTGATCCACTGGGCTAATACAGCTCTCTGATCCACTAGGGTAATACTGCTCTCTGATCCACTGGGGTAATACTGCTCTCTGATCCACTGGGGTAATACAGCTCTCTGATCCATTGGGGTGATACTGCTCTCTCATCCACTGGGTTAATACTGCCCTCTGATCCACTGGGGTAATACTGCTCTCTGATCCACTGGGTTAATACTGCTCCCTCATCCACTGGGGTAATAATGCTCTCTGATCCACTGGGGTAATACTGCTCTCTGAACCACTGGGGAAATACTGCTCTGATCCACTGGGGTAATACTGCTCTCTGAACCATTGGGGTAATACTGCTCTGTGATCCACTGGGGTAATACTGCTCTCTGATCCACTGGGGTAATACTGCTCTCTCATCCACTGGGGTAATAATGCCCTCTGATCCACTGGTGTAATACTGCTCTCTGAACCACTGGGGAAATAGTGCTCTGATCCACTGGGGTAATAATGCTCTCTGATCCACTGGGATAATACTGCTCTCTGATCCACTGGGGTAATACTGCTCTCTGATCCACTGAGGTAATACTGCTCTCTGATCCACTGGGGTAATACTGCTCTCTGAACCACTGGGGTAATACAGCTCTCTTATCCACTGGGGTAATACTGATCTCTGATCCACTGGGGTAATACTGGTCTCTGATCCACTGGGGTAATACTGCTCTCTGATCCATTGGGGTAATACTTCTCTCTGATCCACTGGGGTAATACTGCTCTCAGATGAACTGGGGAAATACTGCTCTCTGATCCACTGGATTAATACTGCTCTCTGATCCGCTGGATTAATACTGCTCTCTGATCCACTGGGGTAATACTACTCTCTGATCCACTGGATTAATACTGCTCTCTGATCCACTGGAGTAATACTGCTCCCTGATCTACTGGGGTAATACTGCCCTCTGATCCACTGGGGTAGTACTGCTCTCCGATCCACTGGAGTAATACTGCTCCCTGATCCACTGGGGTAATACTGCTCCCTGATCCACTGGAGTAATACTCCCTCTGATCCACTGGGGTAATACTGCTCTCTGGTCCACTGGGGTAATACTGCTCTCTGATCCACTGGGGTATTACTGCTCTCTGATCCACTGGGGTAATACTGCTCTCTGTCCACTGGGGTAATACTGCTCTCTGATCCAATTGGGTAATACGGCTCTCTGATCCACTGGGGTAATACTGCTCTCTGATCTACTGGGGTGATACTGCTCTGATCCACTGAGATAATACTGCTCTCTGATCCACTGGGGTAATACTGCTCTCTGATCCACTGGGGTAATACTGCTCTCTGATGCACTGGGGTAATACTGCTCTCTGATCCACTGGGGTAATACTGCTCTGTGATCCACTGGGGTAATACTGCTCTCTGATCCACTGGGGTAATACAACTCTTTGATCCACTGTGGAAATACTGCCCTCTGATCCACTGCTATAATACTGCTCTCTGATCTACTGGGGTAATGCTGCTCACTGATCCACTGGGGTAATACTGCTCTCTGATCCATTGGGGTAATACTGCTCTCTGATCCACTGGGGTAATAATGCTCTCTGATCCACTGGGGTAATACTGCTCTCTGACCCACTGGGGTAATACTGCTCTCTGATCCACTGGGGAAATACTGCTCTCTGATCCACTGGATTAATACTGCTCTCTGATCCACTGGGTTACTACTGCACTCTGATCCACTGGATTAATACAACTCTCTGATCCACTGGAGTAATACTGCTCCCTGATCCACTGGGGTAATACTGCCCTCTGATCCACTGGGGTAATTCTGCTCTCTGATCCACTGGGGTAATACTGCTCCCTGATCCACTCGAGTAATACTGCCCTCTGATCCACTGGGGTAATACTGCTCTGATCCACTGGGGGAATACTGCTCTGATCCACTGGGTTAATACTGCTCTCTGATCCACTGGGGTAATACTCCTATCTGATCCACTGGGGTAATACTGCTCTCTGATCCATTGGGGCAATACTGCTCTCTGATCCACTGGTGTAATACTGCCCTCTGATCCACTGGGGTATTACTGCTCTCTGATCCACTGGGGTAATAATGCTCTCTGATCCACTGGGGTAATACTGCTCTCTGATCCACTGGTGTAATACTGCTGTCTGATTCACTGGGGTAATACTGCTCTCTGATCCACTGGGGTAATAATGCTCTCTGATCCACTGGGGTAATATTGCTCTCTCATCCACTGGGGTAATACTGCTATTTGATCCACTGTGGAAATACTGCTCTCTGATCCACTGGTATAATACTGCTCTCTGATCTACTGGCGTAATATTACTCTCTGCTCCACTGGGGTAATACTGCTCTCTGATCCACTGGGGTAATACTGCTCCCTGATCCACTGGGGTAATACTGCTCTCTGAACCATTGGGGAAATACTGCTCTCTGATCCACTGGGTATACCACTCTCTGATCCACTGGGGTAATACTGCTCTCTGATCCAGTGGGTTAATACTGCTTTCTGATCTACTGAAGTAGTACTGCTCTCTGATCCACTGGGATAATACTTCTCTCTGATCCAGTGGTGTAATACAGATCTCTAATCCACTGGGGTAATACTACTCTCTGATCCACTGGGATAATACTGTTCTGATCCACTGGGGTAATACTGCTCTCTTATCAACTGGGGTAATAGTGCTCTCTGATCCACCGAGGAAATACTGCTCTCTGATCCACTGGGGTAATACTGATCTCTGATCCACTGGGCTAATACAGCTCTCTGATCCACTAGGGTAATACTGCTCTCTGATCCACTGGGGTAATACTGCTCTCTGATCCACTGGGTTAATACTGCCCTCTGATCCACTGGGGTAATACTGCTCTCTGATCCACTGGGGTAATACTGCTCCCTCATCCACTGGGGTAATAATGCTCTCTGATCCACTGGGGTAATACTGCTCTCTGAACCACTGGGGAAATACTGCTCTGATCCACTGGGGTAATACTGCTCTCTGATCCATTGGGGTAATACTGCTCTGTGATCCACTGGGGTAATACTGCTCTCTGATCCACTGGGGTAATACTGCTCTCTCATCCACTGGGGTAATAATGCCCTCTGATCCACTGGGGTAATACTGCTCTCTGAACCACTGGGGAAATAGTGCTCTGATCCACTGGGGTAATAATGCTCTCTGATCCACTGGGGTAATACTGCTCTCTGAACCATTGGGGTAATAATGCTCTCTGATCCACTGGGGTAATACTGTTCTCTGATCCAGTGGGGTAATACTGCTCTCTCCTCCACTGGTGTAATACTGCTCTCTGATCCACTGGGGTAATACTGCTCTCTGATCCACTGGGGAAATACTGCTCTCTGATCCGCTGGGGTAATACTGCTCTCTGATCCACTGGGGAAATACTGCTCTCTGATCCACTGCTATAATACTGCTCTCTGATCTACTGGGGTAACACTGCTCTCTGAACCACTGGGGTAATACTGCTCTCTGATCCGCTGGGGTAATACTGCTCTCTGATCCAGTGGGGTAATACTGCTCTCTGATCCACTCAGGTAATAATGCTCTCTGATCCACTGGGGTAATACTGCTCTCTGATCCACTGGGGTAATACTGCTCTGTGATCCACTGGGGTAATACTGCTCTCTGATCCACTGGGGAAATACTGCTCTCTGATCCATTGGTGTAATACTGCTCTCTGATCCACAGGATAAATTTTGCTCTCTGATCCACTGGTATAATACTACTCTCTGATCTACTGGGGTAATACTGCTCTGTGATCCACTGGGGTAATACTGCTCTCTGATCCACTGGGGTAATAGTGCTCTCTGTTCCACTGGGGTAATAATGCTCTCTGATCCACTGGGGTAATACTGCTCTCTGATCCACTGAGGTAATACTGCTCTCTGATCCACTGGGGTAATACTGCTCTCTGAACCACTGGGGTAATACAGCTCTCTTATCCACTGGGGTAATACTGATCTCTGATCCACTGGGGTAATACTGGTCTCTGATCCACTGGGGTAATACTGCTCTCTGATCCATTGGGGTAATACTTCTCTCTGATCCACTGGGGTAATACTGCTCTCAGATGAACTGGGGAAATACTGCTCTCTGATCCACTGGATTAATACTGCTCTCTGATCCGCTGGATTAATACTGCTCTCTGATCCACTGGGGTAATACTACTCTCTGATCCACTGGATTAATACTGCTCTCTGATCCACTGGAGTAATACTGCTCCCTGATCTACTGGGGTAATACTGCCCTCTGATCCACTGGGATAGTACTGCTCTCCGATCCACTGGAGTAATACTGCTCCCTGATCCACTGGGGTAATACTGCTCCCTGATCCACTGGAGTAATACTCCCTCTGATCCACTGGGGTAATACTGCTCTCTGATCCACTGGGGTAATACTGCTCTCTGATCCACTGGGGTATTACTGCTCTCTGATCCACTGGGGTAATACTGCTCTCTGTCCACTGGGGTAATACTGCTCTCTGATCCAATTGGGTAATACGGCTCTCTGATCCACTGGGGTAATACTGCTCTCTGATCTACTGGGGTGATACTGCTCTGATCCACTGAGTTAATACTGCTCTCTGATCCACTGGGGTAATACTGCTCTCTGATCCACTGGGGTAATACTGCTCTCTGATGCACTGGGGTAATACTGCTCTCTGATCCACTGGGGTAATACTGCTCTGTGATCCACTGGGGTAATACTGCTCTCTGATCCACTGGGGTAATACAACTCTTTGATCCACTGTGGAAATACTGCCCTCTGATCCACTGCTATAATACTGCTCTCTGATCTACTGGGGTAATGCTGCTCACTGATCCACTGGGGTAATACTGCTCTCTGATCCATTGGGGTAATACTGCTCTCTGATCCACTGGGGTAATAATGCTCTCTGATCCACTGGGGTAATACTGCTCTCTGACCCACTGGGGTAATACTGCTCTCTGATCCACTGGGGAAATACTGCTCTCTGATCCACTGGATTAATACTGCTCTCTGATCCACTGGGGTTCTACTGCACTCTGATCCACTGGATTAATACAACTCTCTGATCCACTGGAGTAATACTGCTCCCTGATCCACTGGGGTAATACTGCCCCCTGATCCACTGGGGTAATTCTGCTCTCTGATCCACTGGGGTAATACTGCTCCCTGATCCACTCGAGTAATACTGCCCTCTGATCCACTGGGGTAATACTGCTCTGATCCACTGGGGTAATACTGCTCTGATCCACTGGGTTAATACTGCTCTCTGATCCACTGGGGTATTACTCCTATCTGATCCACTGGGGTAATACTGCTCTCTGATCCATTGGGGCAATACTGCTCTCTGATCCACTGGTGTAATACTGCCCTCTGATCCACTGGGGTATTACTGCTCTCTGATCCACTGGGGTAATAATGCTCTCTGATCCACTGGAGTAATACTGCTCTCTGATCCACTGGTGTAATACTGCTGTCTGATTCACTGGGGTAATACTGCTCTCTGATCCACTGGGGTAATAATGCTCTCTGATCCACTGGGGTAATATTGCTCTCTCATCCACTGGGGTAATACTGCTATTTGATCCACTGTGGAAATACTGCTCTCTGATCCACTGGTATAATACTGCTCTCTGATCTACTGGCGTAATATTACTCTCTGCTCCACTGGGGTAATACTGCTCTCTGATCCACTGGGGTAATACTGCTCCCTGATCCACTGGGGTAATACTGCTCTCTGAACCATTGGGGAAATACTGCTCTCTGATCCACTGGGTATACCGCTCTCTGATCCACTGGGGTAATACTGCTCTCTGATCCAGTGGGTTAATACTGCTTTCTGATCTACTGAAGTAATACTGCTCTCTGATCCACTGGGATAATACTTCTCTCTGATCCAGTGGTGTAATACAGATCTCTAATCCACTGGGGTAATACTACTCTCTGATCCACTGGGATAATACTGTTCTGATCCACTGGGGTAATACTGCTCTCTTATCAACTGGGGTAATAGTGCTCTCTGATCCACCGAGGAAATACTGCTCTCTGATCCACTGGGGTAATACTGATCTCTGATCCACTGGGCTAATACAGCTCTCTGATCCACTAGGGTAATACTGCTCTCTGATCCACTGGGGTAATACTGCTCTCTGATCCACTGGGGTAATACAGCTCTCTGATCCATTGGGGTGATACTGCTCTCTCATCCACTGGGTTAATACTGCCCTCTGATCCACTGGGGTAATACTGCTCTCTGATCCACTGGGGTAATACTGCTCCCTCATCCACTGGGGTAATAATGCTCTCTGATCCACTGGGGTAATACTGCTCTCTGAACCACTGGGGAAATACTGCTCTGATCCACTGGGGTAATACTGCTCTCTGAACCATTGGGGTAATACTGCTCTGTGATCCACTGGGGTAATACTGCTCTCTGATCCACTGGGGTAATACTGCTCTCTCATCCACTGGGGTAATAATGCCCTCTGATCCACTGGGGTAATACTGCTCTCTGAACCACTGGGGAAATAGTGCTCTGATCCACTGGGGTAATAATGCTCTCTGATCCACTGGGGTAATACTGCTCTCTGAACCATTGGGGTAATAATGCTCTCTGATCCACTGGGGTAATACTGTTCTCTGATCCAGTGGGGTAATACTGCTCTCTCCTCCACTGGTGTAATACTGCTCTCTGATCCACTGGGGTAATACTGCTCTCTGATCCACTGGGGAAATACTGCTCTCTGATCCGCTGGGGTAATACTGCTCTCTGATCCACTGGGGAAATACTGCTCTCTGATCCACTGCTATAATACTGCTCTCTGATCTACTGGGGTAACACTGCTCTCTGAACCACTGGGGTAATACTGCTCTCTGATCCGCTGGGGTAATACTGCTCTCTGATCCAGTGGGGTAATACTGCTCTCTGATCCACTCAGGTAATAATGCTCTCTGATCCACTGGGGTAATACTGCTCTCTGATCCACTGGGGTAATACTGCTCTGTGATCCACTGGGGTAATACTGCTCTCTGATCCACTGGGGAAATACTGCTCTCTGATCCATTGGTGTAATACTGCTCTCTGATCCACTGGATAAATTTTGCTCTCTGATCCACTGGTATAATACTACTCTCTGATCTACTGGGGTAATACTGCTCTGTGATCCACTGGGGTAATACTGCTCTCTGATCCACTGGGGTAATAGTGCTCTCTGTTCCACTGGGGTAATAATGCTCTCTGATCCACTGGGCTAATACTGCTCCCTGATCCACTGGGTTAATACTGCTCTCCGATCCACTGGTAAAATACTGCTCTCTGATCCACTGGGTTAATACTGCTCCCTGATCCACTGGGGTAATACTGCTCTGCGATCCACTGCTTTAATACTGCTCTCTGATCCACTGGGGTAACAATGCTCCCTGATCCACTGGGGTAATACAGCTCTCTGATCCACTAGGGTAATGCTGCTCTCTGATCCACTGGGGTAATACTGCTCTCTCATGAACTGGGGTAATACTGCTATCTGATCCACTGGGGTAATACTGCTCCCTGATCCACTGGGGTGATACTGCCCTCTGATCCACTGGGGTATTACTGCTCTCTGATCCACTGGAGTAATACTGCTCTCTTATCCACTGGGGTAATACTGCCCTCTGATCCACTGGGGTAATAACGCTCTCTGATCCACTGGGTTAATACTGCTCTCTGATCCACTGGGATAATACTGCTCTCTGATCCACTGGGGTGATACTGCTCTCTCATCGACTGGGGAAATACTGCTCTCTGAACCACTGGGGAAATATTGCGCTCCGATCCTCTGGGGTAAAATTGCTCTCTGATCCACTGGGGTAATACTGCTCTCTGATCCACTGGGGTAATACTGCTCTCTGATCCTCTGGCATAATACTGCTCTCTGATCCACAGGGGTAATACTGCTCTCTGATCCACTGGTTAATACTGCTCTCCGATCCACTGGGGTAATACAGCTCTCTGATCCACTGGGGTAATACATCTCTCTGATCCACTGGGGTAATACTGCTCTCTGATCCACTGGGGATATGCTGCTCTCTGATCCACTGGAGTAATCCTGCTCTCTGATCCACTGGGGTAATACTGCTCTCTGATCCTCTGGGGCAATACTGCTCTCTGATCCACTGGGGTAATACTGCACTCTGATCCACAGGGGTAATACTGCTCTCTGATCCACTGGGATAATGCTGCTCTCTGATCCACAGGGGTAATACTGCTCTCTGATCCACTGGGGTAATACTGCTCTCTGATTCATTGGGGTAATACTGCTCTCTGATCCTCTGGGGCAATACTGCTCTCTGATCCACTGGGGTAATACTGCACTCTGATCCACAGGGGTAATACTGCTCTCTGATCCACTGGGATAATGCTGCTCTCTGATCCACAGGGGTAATACTGCTCTCTGATCCACTGGGGTAATACTGCTCTCTGATTCATTGGGGTAATACTGCTCCCTGATCCATTGGGGTAATACTGCTCTCTGATCTACTTGTATAATACTGCTCTCTGATCCACTCGGGTAATACTGCTCTCTGATCCACTGGGGTAATACTGCTCTCTGATCCACTGGGTAATACTGCTCTCTGATTCACTGGGGTAATACTGCTCTCTGATCCACTGTGGTAATACAGCTCTCCGATCCACTGGGGTAATACAGCTCTCTGATCCACTGGGGTAATACATCTCTCTGATCCACTGGGGTAATACTGCTCTCTGATCCACTGGGGTAATACTGCTCTCTGATCCAGTGGGGTAATACTGCTCTCTGATCCACTGGGGTAATACTGCTCTCTGATCCACTGGGGTAATACTGCTCTCTGATCCACTGGGGTAACACTGCTCTTTTATCCACTGGGGTAATACTGCTCTCTGATCCACTCGGATAATACTGCTCTCTGATCCACTGGGTAATACTGCTCTCTGAACCACTGGGGTAATACTGTTCTCTGATCCACTGGGGAAATATTGCTCTCCGATCCTCTGGGGTATAATTGCTCTCTGATCCACTGCTGCAATAATGCTCTCTGATCCACTGTGGTAAAACTACTCTCTGATCCACTGGGGTAATACTCCTCTCTGATCCACTGGAGTTATTCTGCTCTCTGATCCACTTGGGTAGTACTGCTCTCTGATCCACTGGGGTAATACTGCTCTCTGATCCACTGGGGATATGCTGCTCTCTGATCCACTGGGGTAATCCTGCTCTCTGATCCACTGGGGTAATACTGCTCCCTGATCCACTGGAGTAATACTCCCTCTGATCCACTGGGGTAATACTGCTCTCTGATCCACTGGGGTAATACTGCTCTCTGATCCACTGGGGTATTACTGCTCTCTGATCCACTGGGGTAATACTGCTCTCTGTCCACTGGGGTAATACTGCTCTCTGATCCAATTGGGTAATACGGCTCTCTGATCCACTGGGGTAATACTGCTCTCTGATCTACTGGGGTGATACTGCTCTGATCCACTGAGTTAATACTGCTCTCTGATCCACTGGGGTAATACTGCTCTCTGATCCACTGGGGTAATACTGCTCTCTGATGCACTGGGGTAATACTGCTCTCTGATCCACTGGGGTAATACTGCTCTGTGATCCACTGGGGTAATACTGCTCTCTGATCCACTGGGGTAATACAACTCTTTGATCCACTGTGGAAATACTGCCCTCTGATCCACTGCTATAATACTGCTCTCTGATCTACTGGGGTAATGCTGCTCACTGATCCACTGGGGTAATACTGCTCTCTGATCCATTGGGGTAATACTGCTCTCTGATCCACTGGGGTAATAATGCTCTCTGATCCACTGGGGTAATACTGCTCTCTGACCCACTGGGGTAATACTGCTCTCTGATCCACTGGGGAAATACTGCTCTCTGATCCACTGGATTAATACTGCTCTCTGATCCACTGGGGTTCTACTGCACTCTGATCCACTGGATTAATACAACTCTCTGATCCACTGGAGTAATACTGCTCCCTGATCCACTGGGGTAATACTGCCCCCTGATCCACTGGGGTAATTCTGCTCTCTGATCCACTGGGGTAATACTGCTCCCTGATCCACTCGAGTAATACTGCCCTCTGATCCACTGGGGTAATACTGCTCTGATCCACTGGGGTAATACTGCTCTGATCCACTGGGTTAATACTGCTCTCTGATCCACTGGGGTATTACTCCTATCTGATCCACTGGGGTAATACTGCTCTCTGATCCATTGGGGCAATACTGCTCTCTGATCCACTGGTGTAATACTGCCCTCTGATCCACTGGGGTATTACTGCTCTCTGATCCACTGGGGTAATAATGCTCTCTGATCCACTGGAGTAATACTGCTCTCTGATCCACTGGTGTAATACTGCTGTCTGATTCACTGGGGTAATACTGCTCTCTGATCCACTGGGGTAATAATGCTCTCTGATCCACTGGGGTAATATTGCTCTCTCATCCACTGGGGTAATACTGCTATTTGATCCACTGTGGAAATACTGCTCTCTGATCCACTGGTATAATACTGCTCTCTGATCTACTGGCGTAATATTACTCTCTGCTCCACTGGGGTAATACTGCTCTCTGATCCACTGGGGTAATACTGCTCCCTGATCCACTGGGGTAATACTGCTCTCTGAACCATTGGGGAAATACTGCTCTCTGATCCACTGGGTATACCGCTCTCTGATCCACTGGGGTAATACTGCTCTCTGATCCAGTGGGTTAATACTGCTTTCTGATCTACTGAAGTAATACTGCTCTCTGATCCACTGGGATAATACTTCTCTCTGATCCAGTGGTGTAATACAGATCTCTAATCCACTGGGGTAATACTACTCTCTGATCCACTGGGATAATACTGTTCTGATCCACTGGGGTAATACTGCTCTCTTATCAACTGGGGTAATAGTGCTCTCTGATCCACCGAGGAAATACTGCTCTCTGATCCACTGGGGTAATACTGATCTCTGATCCACTGGGCTAATACAGCTCTCTGATCCACTAGGGTAATACTGCTCTCTGATCCACTGGGGTAATACTGCTCTCTGATCCACTGGGGTAATACAGCTCTCTGATCCATTGGGGTGATACTGCTCTCTCATCCACTGGGTTAATACTGCCCTCTGATCCACTGGGGTAATACTGCTCTCTGATCCACTGGGGTAATACTGCTCCCTCATCCACTGGGGTAATAATGCTCTCTGATCCACTGGGGTAATACTGCTCTCTGAACCACTGGGGAAATACTGCTCTGATCCACTGGGGTAATACTGCTCTCTGAACCATTGGGGTAATACTGCTCTGTGATCCACTGGGGTAATACTGCTCTCTGATCCACTGGGGTAATACTGCTCTCTCATCCACTGGGGTAATAATGCCCTCTGATCCACTGGGGTAATACTGCTCTCTGAACCACTGGGGAAATAGTGCTCTGATCCACTGGGGTAATAATGCTCTCTGATCCACTGGGGTAATACTGCTCTCTGAACCATTGGGGTAATAATGCTCTCTGATCCACTGGGGTAATACTGTTCTCTGATCCAGTGGGGTAATACTGCTCTCTCCTCCACTGGTGTAATACTGCTCTCTGATCCACTGGGGTAATACTGCTCTCTGATCCACTGGGGAAATACTGCTCTCTGATCCGCTGGGGTAATACTGCTCTCTGATCCACTGGGGAAATACTGCTCTCTGATCCACTGCTATAATACTGCTCTCTGATCTACTGGGGTAACACTGCTCTCTGAACCACTGGGGTAATACTGCTCTCTGATCCGCTGGGGTAATACTGCTCTCTGATCCAGTGGGGTAATACTGCTCTCTGATCCACTCAGGTAATAATGCTCTCTGATCCACTGGGGTAATACTGCTCTCTGATCCACTGGGGTAATACTGCTCTGTGATCCACTGGGGTAATACTGCTCTCTGATCCACTGGGGAAATACTGCTCTCTGATCCATTGGTGTAATACTGCTCTCTGATCCACTGGATAAATTTTGCTCTCTGATCCACTGGTATAATACTACTCTCTGATCTACTGGGGTAATACTGCTCTGTGATCCACTGGGGTAATACTGCTCTCTGATCCACTGGGGTAATAGTGCTCTCTGTTCCACTGGGGTAATAATGCTCTCTGATCCACTGGGCTAATACTGCTCCCTGATCCACTGGGTTAATACTGCTCTCCGATCCACTGGTAAAATACTGCTCTCTGATCCACTGGGTTAATACTGCTCCCTGATCCACTGGGGTAATACTGCTCTGCGATCCACTGCTTTAATACTGCTCTCTGATCCACTGGGGTAACAATGCTCCCTGATCCACTGGGGTAATACAGCTCTCTGATCCACTAGGGTAATGCTGCTCTCTGATCCACTGGGGTAATACTGCTCTCTCATGAACTGGGGTAATACTGCTATCTGATCCACTGGGGTAATACTGCTCCCTGATCCACTGGGGTGATACTGCCCTCTGATCCACTGGGGTATTACTGCTCTCTGATCCACTGGAGTAATACTGCTCTCTTATCCACTGGGGTAATACTGCCCTCTGATCCACTGGGGTAATAACGCTCTCTGATCCACTGGGTTAATACTGCTCTCTGATCCACTGGGATAATACTGCTCTCTGATCCACTGGGGTGATACTGCTCTCTCATCGACTGGGGAAATACTGCTCTCTGAACCACTGGGGAAATATTGCGCTCCGATCCTCTGGGGTAAAATTGCTCTCTGATCCACTGGGGTAATACTGCTCTCTGATCCACTGGGGTAATACTGCTCTCTGATCCTCTGGCATAATACTGCTCTCTGATCCACAGGGGTAATACTGCTCTCTGATCCACTGGTTAATACTGCTCTCCGATCCACTGGGGTAATACAGCTCTCTGATCCACTGGGGTAATACATCTCTCTGATCCACTGGGGTAATACTGCTCTCTGATCCACTGGGGATATGCTGCTCTCTGATCCACTGGAGTAATCCTGCTCTCTGATCCACTGGGGTAATACTGCTCTCTGATCCTCTGGGGCAATACTGCTCTCTGATCCACTGGGGTAATACTGCACTCTGATCCACAGGGGTAATACTGCTCTCTGATCCACTGGGATAATGCTGCTCTCTGATCCACAGGGGTAATACTGCTCTCTGATCCACTGGGGTAATACTGCTCTCTGATTCATTGGGGTAATACTGCTCTCTGATCCTCTGGGGCAATACTGCTCTCTGATCCACTGGGGTAATACTGCACTCTGATCCACAGGGGTAATACTGCTCTCTGATCCACTGGGATAATGCTGCTCTCTGATCCACAGGGGTAATACTGCTCTCTGATCCACTGGGGTAATACTGCTCTCTGATTCATTGGGGTAATACTGCTCCCTGATCCATTGGGGTAATACTGCTCTCTGATCTACTTGTATAATACTGCTCTCTGATCCACTCGGGTAATACTGCTCTCTGATCCACTGGGGTAATACTGCTCTCTGATCCACTGGGTAATACTGCTCTCTGATTCACTGGGGTAATACTGCTCTCTGATCCACTGTGGTAATACAGCTCTCCGATCCACTGGGGTAATACAGCTCTCTGATCCACTGGGGTAATACATCTCTCTGATCCACTGGGGTAATACTGCTCTCTGATCCACTGGGGTAATACTGCTCTCTGATCCAGTGGGGTAATACTGCTCTCTGATCCACTGGGGTAATACTGCTCTCTGATCCACTGGGGTAATACTGCTCTCTGATCCACTGGGGTAACACTGCTCTTTTATCCACTGGGGTAATACTGCTCTCTGATCCACTCGGATAATACTGCTCTCTGATCCACTGGGTAATACTGCTCTCTGAACCACTGGGGTAATACTGTTCTCTGATCCACTGGGGAAATATTGCTCTCCGATCCTCTGGGGTATAATTGTTCTCTGATCCACTGCTGCAATAATGCTCTCTGATCCACTGTGGTAAAACTACTCTCTGATCCACTGGGGTAATACTCCTCTCTGATCCACTGGAGTTATTCTGCTCTCTGATCCACTTGGGTAGTACTGCTCTCTGATCCACTGGGGTAATACTGCTCTCTGATCCACTGGGGATATGCTGCTCTCTGATCCACTGGGGTAATCCTGCTCTCTGATCCACTGGGGTAATACTGCTCTCTGATGCTCTGGGGTAATACTGCTCTCTGATCCACTGGGGTAATACTGCTCTCTGATGCTCTGGGGTAATACTGCTCTCTGATCCACTGTGGTAAGACTGCTCTCTGATCCACTGGGGTAATACTGCTCTCTGATCCACTGGGGTAATGCTGCTCTCTGATCCACTGGGGCAATACTGCTCTCTGATCCACTGGGGTAATACTGCTCTATGGTCCACTGGGGTAATACTGCTCTCTGATCCACTGGGGTAATACAACTCTTTGATCCACGGTGGAAATACTGCTCTCTGATCCGCTGGTATAATACTGCTCTCTGATCTGCTGGGGTAATACTGCTCGCTGATCCACTGGGGTAATGCTGCTCTCTGATCCACTGGGGTAATACTGCTCTCTGATCCACTGGGGTAATAATGCTCTCTGATCCACTGGGTTAATACTGCTCTCTGATCCACTGGTGTAATACTGCTCTCTGATCCACTGGGGAAATACTGCTCTCTGATCCACTGGGGAAATACTGCTCTCTGACCCACTGGGGTAATACCGCTCTCTGATCCACTGTTGTAATACTGCTCTCTGATCCACTGGATTAATACTGCTCTCGGATCCACTGGGGTAATACTGCTCTCTGATCCACTGGATTGATACTGCTCTCTGATCCACTGGAGTTATACTGCTCTCTGATCCACTGGGGTAATATTGCCCTCTGATCCACTGGGGTAATACTGCTCTCTGATCCACTGGGGTAAAACTGCTCACTGATCACACTGGGGTAATAGTGCTCTCTGATCCACATGGGTAATACTGCTCTCTGATCCACTGGGGTAATACTGCTCTCTGATCCACTGGGGTAATACTGCTCTCTGATCCACTGGATTGATACTGCTCTCTGATCCACTGGGGTAATATTGCCCTCTGATCCACTGGGGTAATACTGCTCTCTGATCCACTGGGGTAAAACTGCTCACTGATCACACTGGGGTAATAGTGCTCTCTGATCCACATGGGAAATACTGCTCTCTGATCCACTGGGGTAATACTGCTCTCTGATCAACTGGGGTAATACTGCTCTCTGATCCACTCGGGTAATACAGCTCTCTGATCCACTGGGGTAATACTGCTCTCTGATCCACTGGATTAATAGTGCTCTCTGACCCACTGGAGTAATACTGCTCCCTGATCCACTGGGGTAATACTGCCCGCTGAGCCACTGGGGCAATACTGCTCTCTGAACCACTGGGATAATACTGCTCCCTGATCCACTGGAGTAATACTGCCCTCTGATCCACTGGGGTAATACTGCTCTCTGATCCACTGACGTAATACTGCTCTGATCCACTCGGGTAATACTGCTCTCTGATCCACTGGGGTAATACTCCTATCTGATCCACTGTGGTAATACTGCTCTCTGATGCACTGGGGTAATACTGCTCTCTGATCCACTGGGTTAATACTGCTCTCTGATCCACTGGGGTATTACTGCTCTCTGATCCACTGGGGTAATAATGCTCTCTGATCAACTGGGGTAATACTGCTCTCTGATCCACTGGGGCAATGCTGCTCTCTGATCCACTGGGGCAATACTGCCCTCTGATCCACTGGGGTAATACTGCTCTATGATCCACTGGGGTAATGCTGCTCTCTGATCCACTGGGGTAATACAACTCTTTGATCCACTGTGGAAATACTGCTCTCTGATCCACTGGTATAATACTGCTCTCTGATCCACTGGGGTAATACTGCTCTCTGATCCACTGGGGTAATAATGCTCTCTGATCCACTGGGGTAATACTGCTCTCTGATCCATTGGTGTAATACTGCTCTCCGATCCACTGGGGAAATACTGCTCTCTGATCCACTTTGGAAATACTGCTCTCTGATCCACTGGGGTAATACTGCTCCCTGATCCACTGGGGTAATACTGCTCTCTGAACCACTGGGGAAATACTGCTCTCTGATCCACTGGGTATACCGCTCTCTGATCCACTGGGGTAATACTGCTCTCTGATCCACTGGGTTAATACTGCTTTCTGATCTACTGAAGTAATACTGCTCTCTGATCCACTGGGATAATACTGCTCTATGATCCACTGGGGTAATACTGCTCTCTTATCCACTGGGGTAATAGTGCTCTCTGATCCACCGAGGAAATACTGCTCTCTGATCCACTGGAGTAATACTGATCTCTGATCCACTGGGGTAATACAGCTCTCTGATCCACTTGGGTAATACTGCTATCTGATCCACTGGGGTAATACTGCTCTCTGATCCACTGGGGTAATACTGCTCTCTGATCCATTGTGGTGATACTGCTCTCTCATCCACTGGGGTAATACTGATCTCTGATCCAGTGGGATAATACTGCTCCCAGATCCACTGGGTTAATACTGCCCTCTGATCCACTGGGGTAATACTGCTCTCTGATTCACTGGGGTAATACTGCTCCCTCATCCACTGGGGTAATAATGCTCTCTCATCCACTGGGGTAATACTGCTCTCTGAACCACTGGGGAAATACTGCTCTGATCCACTGGGGTAATACTGCTCTCTGAACCATTGGGGTAATACTGCTCTGTGATCCACTGGGGTAATACTGCTCTCTGATCCACTGGGGTAATACTGCTCTCTCATCCACTGGGGTAATAATGCCCTCTGATCCACTGGGGTAATACTGCTCTCTGAACCACTGGGGAAATAGTGCTCTTCCACTGGGGTAATAATGCTCTCTGATCCACTGGGGTAATACTGCTCTCTGAACCATTGGGGTAATAATGCTCTCTGATCCACTGGGGTAATACTGTTCTCTGATCCAGTGGGGTAATACTGCTCTCTCCTCCACTGGTGTAATACTGCTCTCTGATCCACTGGTGTAATACTGCTCTCTGATCCACTGGGGAAATACTGCTCTCTGATCCACTGGGGTAATACTGCTCTCTGATCCACTGGGGAAATACTGCTCTCTGATCCACTGCTATAATACGGCTCTCTGATCTACTGGGGTAATACTGCTCTCTGAACCACTGGGGTAATACTGCTCTCTGATCCGCTGGGGTAATACTGCTCTCTGATCCAGTGGGGTAATACTGCTCTCTGATCCACTCAGGTAATAATGCTCTCTGATCCACTGGGGTAATACTGCTCTCTGATCCACTGGGGTAATACTGCTCTGTGATCCACTGGGGTAATACTGCTCTCAGATCCACTGGGGAAATACTGCTGTCTGATCCACTGGTGTAATACTGCTCTCTGATCCACTGGATAAATTTTGCTCTCTGATCCACTGGTATAATACTACTCTCTGATCTACTGGGGTAACACTGCTCTGTGATCCACTGGGGTAATACTGCTCTCTGATCCACTGGGGTAATACTGCTCTCTGTTCCACTGGGGTAATAATGCTCTCTGATCCACTGGGCTAATACTGCTTGCTGATCCACTGGGTTAATACTGCTCTCCGATCCACTGGTAAAATACTGCTCTCTGATCCACTGGATTAATACTGCTCCCTGATCCACTGGGGTAATACTGCTCTCCGATCCACTGCTTTAATACGGCACTCTGATCCACTGGGGTAACAATGCTCTCTGATCCACTGGGGTAATCCAGCTCTCTGATCCACTAGGGTAATGCTGCTCTCTGATCCACTGGGGTAATACTGCTCTCTCATGCACTGGGGTAATACTGCTATCTGATCCACTGGGGTAATACTGCTCCGTGATCCACTGGGGTGATACTGCCCTCTGATCCACTGGGGTAATACTGCTCTCTGATCCACTGGGGTGATACTGCTCTCTCATCCACTGGGGTAATACTGCTCTCTGAACCACTGGGGAAATATTGCGCTCCGATCCTCTAGGGTAAAATTGCTCTCTGATCCACTGGGGTAATACTGCTCTCTGATCCACTGGAGTAATACTGCTCTCTGATCCACTGGGCAAATACAGCTCTCTGATCCTCTGGCATAATATTGCTCTCTGATCCACAGGGGTAATACTGCTCTCTGATCCACTGGTTTAATACTGCACTCCGATCCACTGGGGTAATACAGCTCTCTGATCCACTGGGGTAATACATCTCTCTGATCCACTGGGGTAATACTGCTCTCTGATCCACTGGGGATATGCTGCTCTCTGATCCACTGGGGTAATCCTGCTCTCTGATCCACTGGGGTAATACTGCTCTCTGATCCTCTGGGGTAATACTGCTCTCTGATCCACTGGGGTAATACTGCACTCTGATCCACAGGGGTAATACTGCTCTCTGATCCACTGGGATAATGCTGCTCTCTGATCCACAGGGGTAATACTGCTCTCTGATCCACTGGGGTAACACTACTCTCTGCTTCATTGGGGTAATACTGCTCTCTGATCCACTGGGGCAATACTGCTCTCTGATCCACTGGGGTAATACAGCTCTTAATCCACTGGGGTAACACTGCTCTCTGATCCACAGGGGTAATACTGCTCTCTGATCCACTGGGGTAATACTGCTCTCTGATTCATTGGGGTAATACTGCTCCCTGATCCAATGGGGTAATACTGCTCTCTGATCTACTTGTATAATACTGCTCTCTGATCCACTGGGGTAATACTGCTCTCTGATCCACTCGGGTAATACTGCTCTCTGATCCACTGGGGTAATACTGCTCTCTGATCCACTGGGTAATACTGCTCTCTGATTCACTGGGGTAATACTGCTCTCTGATCCACTGTGGTAATACTGCTCTCCGATCCACTGGGGTAATACAGCTCTCTGATCCACTGGGGTAATACTGCTCTCTGATCCACTGGGGTAATACTGCTCTCTGATCCAGTGGGGTAATACTGCTCTCTGATCCACTGGGGTAATACTGCTCTCTGATCCACTGGGGTAATACTGCTCTCTGATCCACTGGGGTAATACTGCTCTCTGATCCACTGGGGTAATACTGCTCTCTGATCCAGTGGGGTAATACTGCTCTCTGATCCACTGGGGTAATACTGCTCTCTGATCCACTGGGGTAATACTGCTCTCTGATCCACTGGGGTAACACTGCTCTTTTATCCACTGGGGAAATACTGCTCTCTGATCCACTCGGATAATACTGCTCTCTGATCCACTGGGTAATACTGCTCTCTGAACCACTGGGGTAATAATGTTCTCTGATCCACTGGGGAAATATTGCTGTCCGATCCTCTGGGGTATAATTGCTCTCTGATCCACTGCTGCAATAATGCTCTCTGATCCACTGGGGTAAAACTGCTCTCTGATCCACTGGGGTAATACTCCTCTCTGATCCACTGGAGTAATTCTGCTCTCTGATCCACTTGGGTAATACAGCTCTCTGATCCACTGGGGTAATACTGCTCTCTGATCCACTGGGGATATGCTGCTCTCTGATCCACTGGGCAAATACTGCTCTCTGATCCACTGGGGTAATACTGCTCTCCGATCCACTGGGGTAATACAGCTCTCTGATCCACTGGGGTAATACATCTCCCTGATCCACTGGGGTAATACTGCTCTCTGATCCACTGGGGTAATACTGCTCTCTGATCCAGTGGGGTAATACTGCTCTCTGATCCACTGGGGTAATACTGCTCTCTGATCCACTGGGGTAATACTGCTCTCTGATCCAGTGGGGTAATACTGCTATCTGATCCACTGGGGTAATACTGCTCCGTGATCCACTGGGGTGATACTGCCCTCTGATCCACTGGGGTAATACTGCTCTCTGATCCACTGGGGTGATACTGCTCTCTCATCCACTGGGGTAATACTGCTCTCTGAACCACTGGGGAAATATTGCGCTCCGATCCTCTAGGGTAAAATTGCTCTCTGATCCACTGGGGTAATACTGCTCTCTGATCCACTGGAGTAATACTGCTCTCTGATCCACTGGGCAAATACAGCTCTCTGATCCTCTGGCATAATATTGCTCTCTGATCCACAGGGGTAATACTGCTCTCTGATCCACTGGTTTAATACTGCACTCCGATCCACTGGGGTAATACAGCTCTCTGATCCACTGGGGTAATACATCTCTCTGATCCACTGGGGTAATACTGCTCTCTGATCCACTGGGGATATGCTGCTCTCTGATCCACTGGGGTAATCCTGCTCTCTGATCCACTGGGGTAATACTGCTCTCTGATCCTCTGGGGTAATACTGCTCTCTGATCCACTGGGGTAATACTGCACTCTGATCCACAGGGGTAATACTGCTCTCTGATCCACTGGGATAATGCTGCTCTCTGATCCACAGGGGTAATACTGCTCTCTGATCCACTGGGGTAACACTACTCTCTGCTTCATTGGGGTAATACTGCTCTCTGATCCACTGGGGCAATACTGCTCTCTGATCCACTGGGGTAATACAGCTCTTAATCCACTGGGGTAACACTGCTCTCTGATCCACAGGGGTAATACTGCTCTCTGATCCACTGGGGTAATACTGCTCTCTGATTCATTGGGGTAATACTGCTCCCTGATCCAATGGGGTAATACTGCTCTCTGATCTACTTGTATAATACTGCTCTCTGATCCACTGGGGTAATACTGCTCTCTGATCCACTCGGGTAATACTGCTCTCTGATCCACTGGGTTAATACTGCTCTCTGATCCACTGGGTAATACTGCTCTCTGATTCACTGGGGTAATACTGCTCTCTGATCCACTGTGGTAATACTGCTCTCCGATCCACTGGGGTAATACAGCTCTCTGATCCACTGGGGTAATACTGCTCTCTGATCCACTGGGGTAATACTGCTCTCTGATCCAGTGGGGTAATACTGCTCTCTGATCCACTGGGGTAATACTGCTCTCTGATCCACTGGGGTAATACTGCTCTCTGATCCACTGGGGTAATACTGCTCTCTGATCCACTGGGGTAATACTGCTCTCTGATCCAGTGGGGTAATACTGCTCTCTGATCCACTGGGGTAATACTGCTCTCTGATCCACTGGGGTAATACTGCTCTCTGATCCACTGGGGTAACACTGCTCTTTTATCCACTGGGGAAATACTGCTCTCTGATCCACTCGGATAATACTGCTCTCTGATCCACTGGGTAATACTGCTCTCTGAACCACTGGGGTAATAATGTTCTCTGATCCACTGGGGAAATATTGCTGTCCGATCCTCTGGGGTATAATTGCTCTCTGATCCACTGCTGCAATAATGCTCTCTGATCCACTGGGGTAAAACTGCTCTCTGATCCACTGGGGTAATACTCCTCTCTGATCCACTGGAGTAATTCTGCTCTCTGATCCACTTGGGTAATACAGCTCTCTGATCCACTGGGGTAATACTGCTCTCTGATCCACTGGGGATATGCTGCTCTCTGATCCACTGGGCAAATACTGCTCTCTGATCCACTGGGGTAATACTGCTCTCCGATCCACTGGGGTAATACAGCTCTCTGATCCACTGGGGTAATACATCTCCCTGATCCACTGGGGTAATACTGCTCTCTGATCCACTGGGGTAATACTGCTCTCTGATCCAGTGGGGTAATACTGCTCTCTGATCCACTGGGGTAATACTGCTCTCTGATCCACTGGGGTAATACTGCTCTCTGATCCACCGGGGTAACACTGCTCTTTTATCCACTGGGGAAATACTGCTCTCTGATCCACTCGGATAATACTGCTCTCTGATTCACTGGCTAATACTGCTCTCTGAACCACTGGGGTAATAATGTTCTCTGATCCACTGGGGAAATATTGCTGTCCGATCCTCTGGGGTATAATTGCTCTCTGATCCACTGCTGCAATAATGCTCTCTGATCCACTGGGGTAAAACTGCTCTCTGATCCACTGGGGTAATACTCCTCTCTGATCCACTGGGGTAATACAGCTCTCTGATCCACTGGGGTAATACTCCTCTCTGATCCACTGGAGTAATTCTGCTCTCTGATCCACTTGGGTAATACAGCTCTCTGATCCACTGGGGATATGCTGCTCTCTGATCCACTGGGGTAATCCTGCTCTCTGATCCACTGGGGTAATACTGTTCTCTGATGCTCTGGGTTAATACTGCTCTCTGATCCACTGGGGTAATACTGCTCTCTGATGCTCTGGGGTAATACTGCTCTCTGATCCACTGTGGTGATACTGCTCTCTGAACCACTGGGGTAATACTGCTCTCTGATCCACTGGGGAAATGCTGCTCTCTGATCCACTGGGGCAATACTGCTCTCTGATCCACTGGGGTAATACTGATCTCTGATCCACTGGGGTAATAATGCTCTCTGATCCACTGGGGTAATACTGCTCTCTGATCCACTGGTGTAATACTGCTCTCTGATCCACTGGGGAAATACTGCTCTCTGACCCACTGGGGTAATACCGCTCTCTGATCCACTGTTGTGATACTGCTCTCTGATCCACTGGATTAATACTGCTCTCTGATCCACTGGGGTAATACTGCTCTCTGATCCACTGGATTGATACTGCTCTCTGATCCACTGGAGTTATACTGCTCTCTGATCCACTGGGGTAATATTGCCCTCTGATCCACTGGGGTAATACTGCTCCCTGATCCACTGGGGTAAAACTGCTCACTGATCACACTGGGGTAATAGTGCTCTCTGATCCACATGGGTAATACTGCTCTCTGATCCACTGGGGTAATACTGCTCTCTGATCCACTGGGGTAATACTGCTCTCTGATCCACTGGATTGATACTGCTCTCTGATACACTGGGGTAATATTGCCCTCTGATCCACTGGGGTAATTCTGCTCTCTGATCCACTGGGGTAAAACTGCTCACTAATCACACTGGGGTAATAGTGCTCTCTGATCCACATGGGTAATACTGCGCTCTGATCCACTGGGGTAATACTGCTCTCTGATCAACTGGGGTAATACTGCTCTCTGATCCACTCGGGTAATACAGCTCTCTGATCCACTGGGGTAATACTGCTCTCTGATCCACTGGATTAATACTGCTCCCTGATCCACTGGGGTAATACTGCCCGCTGAGCCACTGGGGCAATACTGCTCTCTGAACCACTGGGGTAATACTGCTCCCTGATCCACTGGAGTAATACTGCCCTCTGATCCACTGGGGTAATACTGCTCTCTGATCCACTGGGGTAATACTGCTCTGATCCACTCGGGTAATCCTGCTCTCTGATCCACTGGGGTAATACTCCTATCTGATCCACTGTGGTAATACTTCTCTCTGATCCACTGGGGTAATATTGCTCTCTGATCCACTGGTTTAATACTGCTCTCTGATCCACTGGGGTATTACTGCTCTCTGATCCACTGGGGTAATAATGCTCTCTGATCAACTTGGGTAATACTGCTCTCTGATCCACTGGGGTAATGCTGCTCTCTGATCCACTGGGGCATAACAGCCCTCTGATCCACTGGGGTAATACTGCTCTATGATCCACTGGGGTAATGCTGCTCTCTGATCCACTGGGGTAACACAACTCTTTGATCCACTGTGGAAATACCGCTCTCTGATCCACTGGTATAATACTGCTCTCTGATCTACTGGGGTAATACTGCTCGCTGATCCACTGGGGTAATACTGCTCTCTGATCCACTGGAGTAATACTGCTCTCTGATCCACTGGGGGAATAATGCTCTCTGATCCACTGGGGTAATACTGCTCTCTGATCCATTGGTGTAATACTGCTCTCTGATCCACTGGGGTAATACTGCTCTCTGATCCACTGGGGAAATGCTGCTCTCTGATCCACTGGGGCAATACTGCTCTCTGATCCACTGGGGTAATACTGATCTCTGATCCACTGGGGTAATAATGCTCTCTGATCCACTGGGGTAATACTGCTCTCTGATCCACTGGTGTAATACTGCTCTCTGATCCACTGGGGAAATACTGCTCTCTGACCCACTGGGGTAATACCGCTCTCTGATCCACTGTTGTGATACTGCTCTCTGATCCACTGGATTAATACTGCTCTCTGATCCACTGGGGTAATACTGCTCTCTGATCCACTGGATTGATACTGCTCTCTGATCCACTGGAGTTATACTGCTCTCTGATCCACTGGGGTAATATTGCCCTCTGATCCACTGGGGTAATACTGCTCCCTGATCCACTGGGGTAAAACTGCTCACTGATCACACTGGGGTAATAGTGCTCTCTGATCCACATGGGTAATACTGCTCTCTGATCCACTGGGGTAATACTGCTCTCTGATCCACTGGGGTAATACTGCTCTCTGATCCACTGGATTGATACTGCTCTCTGATACACTGGGGTAATATTGCCCTCTGATCCACTGGGGTAATTCTGCTCTCTGATCCACTGGGGTAAAACTGCTCACTAATCACACTGGGGTAATAGTGCTCTCTGATCCACATGGGTAATACTGCGCTCTGATCCACTGGGGTAATACTGCTCTCTGATCAACTGGGGTAATACTGCTCTCTGATCCACTCGGGTAATACAGCTCTCTGATCCACTGGGGTAATACTGCTCTCTGATCCACTGGATTAATACTGCTCCCTGATCCACTGGGGTAATACTGCCCGCTGAGCCACTGGGGCAATACTGCTCTCTGAACCACTGGGGTAATACTGCTCCCTGATCCACTGGAGTAATACTGCCCTCTGATCCACTGGGGTAATACTGCTCTCTGATCCACTGGGGTAATACTGCTCTGATCCACTCGGGTAATCCTGCTCTCTGATCCACTGGGGTAATACTCCTATCTGATCCACTGTGGTAATACTTCTCTCTGATCCACTGGGGTAATATTGCTCTCTGATCCACTGGTTTAATACTGCTCTCTGATCCACTGGGGTATTACTGCTCTCTGATCCACTGGGGTAATAATGCTCTCTGATCAACTTGGGTAATACTGCTCTCTGATCCACTGGGGTAATGCTGCTCTCTGATCCACTGGGGCATAACAGCCCTCTGATCCACTGGGGTAATACTGCTCTATGATCCACTGGGGTAATGCTGCTCTCTGATCCACTGGGGTAACACAACTCTTTGATCCACTGTGGAAATACCGCTCTCTGATCCACTGGTATAATACTGCTCTCTGATCTACTGGGGTAATACTGCTCGCTGATCCACTGGGGTAATACTGCTCTCTGATCCACTGGAGTAATACTGCTCTCTGATCCACTGGGGGAATAATGCTCTCTGATCCACTGGGGTAATACTGCTCTCTGATCCATTGGTGTAATACTGCTCTCTGATCCACTGGGGAAATACTGCTCTCTGATCCACTTTGGAAATACTGCTCTCTGATCCACTGGGGTAATAACGCTCTCTGATCCACTGTTGTAATACTGCTCTCTGATCCACTGGATTAATACTGCTCTCTGATCCACTGGGGTAATACTGCACTCTGATCCACTGGATTGATACTGCTCTCTGATCCACTGGAGTAATACTGCTCTCTGATCCACTGGGGTAATATGGCCCTCTGATCCACTGGGGTAATACTGCTCTCTGATCCACTGGGGTAATACTGCTCCCTGATCCACTGGAGTAATACTGCCCTCTGATCCACTGGGGTAATACTGCTCTCTGATCCACTGGGGTAATACTGCTCTGATCCACTGGGGTAATACTGCTCTCTGATCCACTGGGGTAATACTCCTATCTGATCCACTGGGGTAATACTGCTCTCTGATCCACTGGGGTAATACTGCTCTCTGATCCACTGGGGTAATACTGCTCTCTGATCCACAGGGGTATTAATGCTCTCTGATCCACTGGGGTAATAATGCTCTCTGATCCACTGGGGTAATACTGCTCTCTGATCCACTGGGGTAATACTGCTCTCTGATCCACTGGGGTAATACTACTCCCTGATCCACTGGGGTAATACTGCTCTCTGATCCACTGGGGTAATATTGCTCTCTGATCCACTGGGGTAATACAGCTCTTTGATCCACTGTGGAAATACTGCTCTCTGATCCACTGGTATAATACTGCTCTCTGATCTACTGGGGTAAAACTGCTCTCTGATCCCCTGGGGTAATACTGCTCTCCGATCCACTGGGGTAATACTGCTCTCTGATCCACTGGGGTAATACTGCTCTCTGATCCACTGGGGTAATACTGCTCTGATCCACTCGGGAAATACTGCTCTCTGATCCAATGGGGTAATACTCCTACCTGATCCACTGTGGTAATACTGCTCTCTGATCCACTGGGGTAATACTGCACTCTGATCCACTGGGTTAATACTGCTCTCTGATCCACTGGGGTGTTACTGCTCTCTGAACAACTGGGGTAATAATGCTCTCTGATCAACTGGGGTAATATTGCTCTCTGATCCGCTGGGGTAATGCTGCTCTCTGATCCACTGGGGTAATATTGCTCTCTGATCCACTGGGGTAATGCTGCTCTCTGATCCACTGGGGCAATACTGCCCTCTGATCCAATGGGGCAATACTTCTCTATGATCCACTGGGGTAATGCTGCTCTCTGATCCTCTGGGGTAATACAACTCTTTGATCCACTGTGGAAATAATGCTCTCTGATCCACTGGTATAATACTGCTCTCTGATCTACTGGGGTAATACTGCTCGCTGATCCACTGGGGTAATACTGCTCTCCGATCCACTGGGGTAATACTGCTCTCTGATCCACTGGGGTAATAATGCTCTCTGATCCACTGGGGTAATACTGCTCTCTGATCCATTGGTGTAATACTGCTCTCTGATCCACTGGGGAAATACTGCTCTCTGATCCACTTTGGAAATACTGCTCTCTGATCCACTGGGGTAATACCGCTCTCTGATCCACTGTTGTAATACTGCTCTCTGATCCACTGGATTAATACTGCTCTCTGATCCACTGGGGTAATACTGCTCTCAGATCCACTGGATTGATACTGCTCTCTGATCCACTGGAGTAATACTGCTCTCTGATCCACTGGGGTAATATTGCCCTCTGATCCACTGGGGTAATACTGCTCTTTGATCCACTGTGGTAATACTGCTCCCTGATCCACTGGATAAATACTGCCCTCTGATCCACTGGGGTAATACTGCTCTCTGATCCACTGGGGTAATACTGCTCTGATCCACTGGGGTAATACTGCTCTCTGATCCACTGGGGTTATACTCCTATCTGATCCACTGGGGTAATACTGCTCTCTGATCCACTGGGGTAATACTGCTCTCTGATCCACTGGGGTAATACTGCTCTCTGATCCACAGGGGTATTAATGCTCTCTGATCCACTGGGGTAATAATGCTCTCTGATCCACTGGGGTAATACTGCTCTCTGATCCACTGCGGTAATACTGCTCTCTGATCCACTGGGGTAATACTACTCCCTGATCCACTGGGTTAATACTGCTCTCTGATCCACTGGGGTAATACTGCTCTCTGATCCACTGGGGTAATACTGCTCTTTGATCCACTGTGGAAATACTGCTCTCTGATCCACTGGTATAATACTGCTCTCTGATCTACTGGGGTAAAACTGCTCTCTGATCCCCTGGGGTAATACTGCTCTCCGATCCACTGGGGTAATACTGCTCTCTGATCCACTGGGGTAATACTGCTCCCTGATCCACTGGGGTAATACTGCTCTGATCCACTCGGGAAATACTGCTCTCTGATCCACTGGGGTAATTCTCCTACCTGATCCACTGTGGTAATACTGCTCTCTGATCCACTGGGGTAATACTGCACTCTGATCCACTGGGTTAATACTGCTCTCTGATCCACTGGGGTATTACTGCTCTCTGAACAACTGGGGTAATAATGCTCTCTGATCAACTGGGGTAATATTGCTCTCTGATCCACTGGGGTAATGCTGCTCTCTGATCCACTGGGGCAATACTGCCCTCTGATCCACTGGGGTAATAATGCTCTATGATCCACTGGGGTAATGCTGCTCTCTGATCCTCTGGGGTAATACAACTCTTTGATCCACTGTGGAAATACTGCTCTCTGATCCACTGGTATAATAGTGCTCTCTGATCTACTGGGGTAATACTGCTCGCTGATCCACTGGGGTAAAACCGCTCTCTGATCCACTGGGGTAATACTGCTCTCTGATCCACTGGGGTAATAATGCTCTCTGATCCACTGGATTGATACAGCTCTCTGATCCACTGGAGTAATACTGCTCTCTGATCCACTGGGGTAATATTGTCCTCTGATCCACTGGGGTAATACTGCTCTCTGATCCACTGGGGTAAGACTGCTCCCTGATCCACTGGAGTAATACTGCCCTCTGATCCACTGGGGTAATACTGCTCTCTGATCCACTGGGGTAATACTGCTCTGATCCACTGGGGTAATACTGCTCTCTGATCCACTGGGGTAATACTGCTCTCTGATCCACTGGATTGATATAGCTCTCTGATCCACTGGAGTAATACTGCTCTCTGATCCACTGGTGTAATATTGCCCTCTGATCCACTGGGGTAATACTGCTCTCTGATCCACTGGGGTAATACTGCTCCCTGATCCACTGGAGTAATACTGCTCTCTGATCCACTGGGGTAATACTGCTCTCTGATCCACTGGGGTAATACTGCTCTCTGATCCACTGGATTGATACTGCTCTCTGGTCCACTGGGGTAATATTGCCCTCTGATCCACTGGGGTAATACTGCTCTCTGATCCACTGGGGTAAAACTGCTCACTGATCACACTGGGGTAATAGTGCTCTCTGATCCACATGGGTAATACTGCTCTCTGATCCACTGGGGTAATACTGCTCTCTGATCAACTGGGGTAATACTGCTCTCTGATCCACTCGGGTAATACAGCTCTCTGATCCACTGGGGTAATACTGCTCTCTGATCCACTGGATTAATACTGCTCTCTGACCCACTGGAGTAATACTGCTCCCTGATCCACTGGGGTAATACTGCCCGCTGAGCCACTGGGGCAATACTGCTCTCTGAACCACTGGGGTAATACTGCTCCCTGATCCACTGGAGTAATACTGCTCTGATCCACTCGGGTAATACTGCTCTCTGATCCACTGGGGTAATACTCCTATCTGATCCAATGTGGTAATACTGCTCTCTGATCCACTGGGGTAATACTGCTCTCTGATCCACTGGGTTAATACTGCTCTCTGATCCACTGGGGTAATACTGCTCTCTGATCCACTGGATTGATACTGCTCTCTGGTCCACTGGGGTAATATTGCCCTCTGATCCACTGGGGTAATACTGCTCTCTGATCCACTGGGGTAAAACTGCTCACTGATCACACTGGGGTAATAGTGCTCTCTGATCCACATGGGTAATACTGCTCTCTGATCCACTGGGGTAATACTGCTCTCTGATCAACTGGGGTAATACTGCTCTCTGATCCCCTCGGGTAATACAGCTCTCTGATCCACTGGGGTAATACTGCTCTCTGATCCACTGGATTAATACTGCTCTCTGACCCACTGGAGTAATACTGCTCCCTGATCCACTGGGGTAATACTGCCCGCTGAGCCACTGGGGCAATACTGCTCTCTGAACCACTGGGGTAATACTGCTCCCTGATCCACTGGAGTAATACTGCCCTCTGATCCACTGGGGTAATACTGCTCTCTGATCCACTGGGGTAATACTGCTCTGATCCACTCGGGTAATACTGCTCTCTGATCCACTGGGGTAATACTCCTATCTGATCCACTGTGGTAATACTGCTCTCTGATCCACTGGGGTAATACTGCTCTCTGATCCACTGGGTTAATACTGCTCTCTGATCCACTGGGGTATTACTGCTCTCTGATCCACTGCGGTAATGCTGCTCTCTGATCCACTGGGGCATAACTGCCCTCTGATCCACTGGGGTAATACTGCTCTATGATCCACTGGGGTAATGCTGCTCTCTGATCCACTGGGGTAATACAACTCTTTGATCCACTGTGGAAATACTGCTCTCTGATCCACTGGTATAACACTGCTCTCTGATCTCCTGGGGTAATATTGCTCGCTGTTCCACTGCGGTAATACTGCTCTCTGATCCACTGGGGTAATACTGCTCTCTGATTCACTGGGGTAATAATGCTCTCTGATCCACTGGGGTAATACTGCTCTCTGATCCATTGGTGTAATACTGCTCTCTGATCCACTGGGGAAATACTGCTCTCTGATCCACTGTTGTAATACTGCTCTCTGATCCACTGGATTAATACTGCTCTCTGATCCACTGGGGTAATACTGCTCTCTGATCCACTGGATTGATACTGCTCTCTGATCCACTGGAGTAATACTGCTCTCTGATCCACTGGGGTAATATTGCCCTCTGATCCACTGGGGTAATACTGCTCTCTGATCCACTGGGGTAATACTGCTCCCTGATCCACTGGAGTAATACTGCCCTCTGATCCACTGGGGTAATACTGCTTTCTGATCCACTGGGGTAATACTGCTCTGATCCACTGGGGTAATACTGCTCTCTGATCCACTGGGGTAATACTCCTATCTGATCCACTGGGGTAATACTGCTCTCTGATCCACTGGGGTAATACTGCTCTCTGATCCACTGGGGTAATACTGCTCTCTGATCCACAGGGGTATTAATGCTCTCTGATCCACTGGGGTAATAATGCTCTCCGATCCACTGGGGTAATACTGCTCTCTGATCCACTGGGGTAATACTGCTCTCTGATCCACTGGGGTAATACTACTCCCTGATCCACTGGGGTAATACTGCTCTCTGATCCACTGGGCTAATACTGCTCTCTGATCCACTGGGGTAATACTGCTCTTTGATCCACTGTGGAAATACTGCTCTCTGATCCACTGGTATAATACTGCTCTCTGATCTACTGGGGTAAATCTGCTCTCTGATCCCCTGGGGTAATACTGCTCTCCGATCCACTGGGGTAATACTGCTCTCTGATCCACTGGGGTAATACTGCTCTCTGATCCACTGGGGTAATACTGCTCTGATCCACTCGGGAAATACTGCTCTCTGATCCACTGGGGTAATACACCTACCTGATCCACTGTGGTAATACTGCTCTCTGATCCACTGGGGTAATACTGCACTCTGATCCACTGGGTTAATACTGCTCTCTGATCCACTGGGGTATTACTGCCCTCTGAACAACTGGGGTAATAATGCTCTCTGATCAACTGGGGTAATATTGCTCTCTGATCCACTGGGGTAATGCTGCTCTCTGATCCACTGGGGTAATATTGCTCTCTGATCCACTGGGGTAATGCTGCTCTCTGATCCACTGGGACAATACTGCCCTCTGATCCACTGGGGTAATACTGCTCTCTGATCCACTGGTATAATACTGCTCTCTGATCTACTGGGGTAAAACTGCTCTCTGATCCCCTGGGGTAATACTGCTCTCCGATCCACTGGGGTAATACTGCTCTCTGATCCACTGGGGTAATACTGCTCTCTGATCCACTGGGGTAATACTGCTCTGATCCACTCGGGAAATACTGCTCTCTGATCCACTGGGGTAATTCTCCTACCTGATCCACTGTGGTAATACTGCTCTCTGATCCACTGGGGTAATACTGCACTCTGATCCACTGGGTTAATACTGCTCTCTGATCCACTGGGGTATTACTGCTCTCTGAACAACTGGGGTAATAATGCTCTCTGATCAACTGGGGTAATATTGCTCTCTGATCCACTGGGGTAATGCTGCTCTCTGATCCACTGGGGCAATACTGCCCTCTGATCCACTGGGGTAATACTGCTCTATGATCCACTGGGGTAATGCTGCTCTCTGATCCTCTGGGGTAATACAACTCTTTGATCCACTGTGGAAATACTGCTCCCTAATCCACTGGTATAATACAGCTCTCTGATCTACTGGGGTAATACTGCTCGCTGATCCATTGGGGTAATACTGCTCTCTGATCCACTGGGGTAATACTGCTCTCTGATCCACTGGGGTAATAATGCTCTCTGATCCACTGGGGTAATACAGCTCTCTGATCCATTGGTGTAATAATGCTCTCTGATCCACTGGGGAAATACTGCTCTCTGATCCACTTTGGAAATACTGCTCTCTGATCCACTGGGGTAATACCGCTCTCTGATCCACTGCTGTAATACTGCTCTCTGATCCACTGTATTAATACTGCTCTCTGATCCACTGGGGTAATACTGCTCTCTGATCCACTGGATTGATACAGCTCTCTGATCCACTGGAGTAATACTGCTCTCTGATCCACTGGGGTAATATTGCCCTCTGATCCACTGAGGTAATACTGCTCTCTGATCCACTGGGGTAATACTGCTCCCTGATCCACTGGAGTAATACTGCCCTCTGATCCACTGGGGTAATACTGCTCTCTGATCCACTGGGGTAATACTGCTCTGATCCACTGGGGTAATTCTGCTCTCTGATCCACTGGGGTAATACTCCTATCTGATCCACTGGGGTAATAATGCTCTCTGATCCACTGGGGTAATACTGCTCTCTGATCCACTGGGGTAATACTGCTCTCTGATCCACTGGGGCATTAATGCTCTCTGATCCACTGGGGTAATAATGCTCTCTGATCCGCTGGGGTAATACTGCTCTCTGATCCACTGGGGTAATACTGCTCTCTGATCCACTGGGGTAATACTACTCCCTGATCCACTGGGGTAATACTGCTCTCTGATCCACTGGGGTAATACTGCTCTCTGATCCACTGTGGTAAAACTGCTCTTTGATCCACTGTGGAAATACTGCTCTCTGATCCACTGGTATAATACTGCTTTCTGATCTACTGGGGTAAAACTGCTCTCTGATCCACTGGGGTAATACTGCTCTCTGATCCACTGGGGTAATACTGCTCTCTGATCCACTGGGGTAATAATGCTCTCTGATCCACTGGGGTAATACTGCTCTCTGATCCACTGGGGTAATAATGCTCTCTGATCCACTGGGGAAATACTGCTCTCTGATCCACTGGGGAAATACTGCTCTCTGATCCACTGGGGTAATACAACTCTTTGATCCACGGTGGAAATACTGCTCTCTGATCCACTGGTATAATACTGCTCTCTGATCTACTGGGGTAATACTGCTCGCTGATCCACTGGGGGAATGCTGCTCTCTGATCCACTGGGGTAATACTGCTCTCTGATCCACTGGGGTAATAATGCTCTCTGATCTACTGGGGTAATACTGCTCTCTGATCCACTGGGGTAATTCTCCTACCTGATCCACTGTGGTAATACTGCTCTCTGATCCACTGGGGTAATACTGCACTCTGATCCACTGGGTTAATACTGCTCTCTGATCCACTGGGGTATTACTGCTCTCTGAACAACTGGGGTAATAATGCTCTCTGATCAACTGGGGTAATATTGCTCTCTGATCCACTGGGGTAATGCTGCTCTCTGATCCACTGGGGCAATACTGCCCTCTGATCCACTGGGGTAATACTGCTCTATGATCCACTGGGGAAATACTGCTCTCTGACCCACTGGGGTAATACCGCTCTCTGATCCACTGAGGTAATACTGCTCTCTGATCCACTGGGGTAATACTGCTCTCTGATCCACTGGGGTAATACTGCTCTCTGATCCACTGGATTGATACTGCTCTCTGATCCACTGGAGTTATACTGCTCTCTGATCCACTGGGGTAATATTGCCCTCTGATCCACTGGGGTAATACTGCTCTCTGATCCACTGGGGTAAAACTGCTCACTGATTACACTGGGGTAATAGTGCTCTCTGATCCAAATGGGTAATACTGCTCTCTGATCCACTGGGGTAATACTGCTCTCTGATCCACTGGGGTAATACTGCTCTCTGATCCACTGGATTGATACTGCTCTCTGATCCACTGGGGTAACATTGCCCTCTGATCCACTGGGGTAATACTGCTCTCTGATCCACTGGGGTAAAACTGCTCACTGATCACACTGGGGTAATAGTGCTCTCTGATCCACATGGGTAATACTGCTCTCTGATCCACTGGGGTAATACTGCTCTCTGATCAACTGGGGTAATACTGCTCTCTAATCCACTCGGGTAATACAGCTCTCTGATCCACTGGGGTAATACTGCTCTCTGATCCACTGGATTAACATTGCTCTCTGAACCACTGGGGTAATACGGCTCCCTGATCCACTGGAGTAATACTGCCCTCTGATCCACTGGGGTAATACTGCTCTCTGATCCACTGGGGTAATACTGCTCTGATCCACTCGGGTAATACTGCTCTCTGATCCACTGGGGTAATACTCCTATCTGATCCACTGTGGTAATACTGCTCTCTGATCCACTGGGGTAATACTGCTCTCTGATCCACTGGGTTAATACTGCTCTCTGATCCACTGGGGTATTACTGCTCTCTGATCCACTGGGGAAATAATGCTCTCTGATCCTCTGGGGTAATACTGCTCTCTGATCCACTGGGGTAATGCTGCTCTCTGATCCACTGGGGCAATACTACTCTCTGATCCACTGGGGTAATACTGCTCTATGATCCACTGGGGTAATGCTGCTCTCTGATCCACTGGGGTAATATTGCCCTCTGATCCACTGGGGTAATACTGCTCTCTGATCCACTGGGGTGAAACTGCTCACTGATTACACTGGGGTAATAGTGCTCTCTGACCCACATGGGTAATACTGCTCTCTGATCCACTGGGGTAATACTGCTCTCTGATCCACTGGGGTAATACTGCTCTCTGATCCATTGGGGTATTACTGCTCTCTGAACAACTGGGGTAATAATGCTCTCTGATCAACTGGGGTAATATTGCTCTCTGATCCACTGGGGTAATGCTGCTCTCTGATCCACTGGGGTAATATTGCTCTCTGATCCACTGGGGTAATGCTGCTCTCTGATCCACTGGGACAATACTGCCCTCTGATCCACTGGGGTAATACTGCTCTCTGATCCACTGGTATAATACTGCTCTCTGATCTACTGGGGTAAAACTGCTCTCTGATCCCCTGGGGTAATACTGCTCTCCGATCCACTGGGGTAATACTGCTCTCTGATCCACTGGGGTAATACTGCTCTCTGATCCACTGGGGTAATACTGCTCTGATCCACTCGGGAAATACTGCTCTCTGATCCACTGGGGTAATTCTCCTACCTGATCCACTGTGGTAATACTGCTCTCTGATCCACTGGGGTAATACTGCACTCTGATCCACTGGGTTAATACTGCTCTCTGATCCACTGGGGTATTACTGCTCTCTGAACAACTGGGGTAATAATGCTCTCTGATCAACTGGGGTAATATTGCTCTCTGATCCACTGGGGTAATGCTGCTCTCTGATCCACTGGGGCAATACTGCCCTCTGATCCACTGGGGTAATACTGCTCTATGATCCACTGGGGTAATGCTGCTCTCTGATCCTCTGGGGTAATACAACTCTTTGATCCACTGTGGAAATACTGCTCCCTAATCCACTGGTATAATACAGCTCTCTGATCTACTGGGGTAATACTGCTCGCTGATCCATTGGGGTAATACTGCTCTCTGATCCACTGGGGTAATACTGCTCTCTGATCCACTGGGGTAATAATGCTCTCTGATCCACTGGGGTAATACAGCTCTCTGATCCATTGGTGTAATAATGCTCTCTGATCCACTGGGGAAATACTGCTCTCTGATCCACTTTGGAAATACTGCTCTCTGATCCACTGGGGTAATACCGCTCTCTGATCCACTGCTGTAATACTGCTCTCTGATCCACTGGATTAATACTGCTCTCTGATCCACTGGGGTAATACTGCTCTCTGATCCACTGGATTGATACAGCTCTCTGATCCACTGGAGTAATACTGCTCTCTGATCCACTGGGGTAATATTGCCCTCTGATCCACTGAGGTAATACTGCTCTCTGATCCACTGGGGTAATACTGCTCCCTGATCCACTGGAGTAATACTGCCCTCTGATCCACTGGGGTAATACTGCTCTCTGATCCACTGGGGTAATACTGCTCTGATCCACTGGGGTAATTCTGCTCTCTGATCCACTGGGGTAATACTCCTATCTGATCCACTGGGGTAATAATGCTCTCTGATCCACTGGGGTAATACTGCTCTCTGATCCACTGGGGTAATACTGCTCTCTGATCCACTGGGGCATTAATGCTCTCTGATCCACTGGGGTAATAATGCTCTCTGATCCGCTGGGGTAATACTGCTCTCTGATCCACTGGGGTAATACTGCTCTCTGATCCACTGGGGTAATACTACTCCCTGATCCACTGGGGTAATACTGCTCTCTGATCCACTGGGGTAATACTGCTCTCTGATCCACTGTGGTAAAACTGCTCTTTGATCCACTGTGGAAATACTGCTCTCTGATCCACTGGTATAATACTGCTTTCTGATCTACTGGGGTAAAACTGCTCTCTGATCCACTGGGGTAATACTGCTCTCTGATCCACTGGGGTAATACTGCTCTCTGATCCACTGGGGTAATAATGCTCTCTGATCCACTGGGGTAATACTGCTCTCTGATCCACTGGGGTAATAATGCTCTCTGATCCACTGGGGAAATACTGCTCTCTGATCCACTGGGGAAATACTGCTCTCTGATCCACTGGGGTAATACAACTCTTTGATCCACGGTGGAAATACTGCTCTCTGATCCACTGGTATAATACTGCTCTCTGATCTACTGGGGTAATACTGCTCGCTGATCCACTGGGGGAATGCTGCTCTCTGATCCACTGGGGTAATACTGCTCTCTGATCCACTGGGGTAATAATGCTCTCTGATCCACTGGGGTAATGCTGCTCTCTGATCCACTGGTGTAATAATGCTCTCTGATCCACTGGGGAAATACTGCTCTCTGATCCACTGGGGAAATACTGCTCTCTGACCCACTGGGGTAATACCGCTCTCTGATCCACTGAGGTAATACTGCTCTCTGATCCACTGGGGTAATACTGCTCTCTGATCCACTGGGGTAATACTGCTCTCTGATCCACTGGATTGATACTGCTCTCTGATCCACTGGAGTTATACTGCTCTCTGATCCACTGGGGTAATATTGCCCTCTGATCCACTGGGGTAATACTGCTCTCTGATCCACTGGGGTAAAACTGCTCACTGATTACACTGGGGTAATAGTGCTCTCTGATCCAAATGGGTAATACTGCTCTCTGATCCACTGGGGTAATACTGCTCTCTGATCCACTGGGGTAATACTGCTCTCTGATCCACTGGATTGATACTGCTCTCTGATCCACTGGGGTAACATTGCCCTCTGATCCACTGGGGTAATACTGCTCTCTGATCCACTGGGGTAAAACTGCTCACTGATCACACTGGGGTAATAGTGCTCTCTGATCCACATGGGTAATACTGCTCTCTGATCCACTGGGGTAATACTGCTCTCTGATCAACTGGGGTAATACTGCTCTCTAATCCACTCGGGTAATACAGCTCTCTGATCCACTGGGGTAATACTGCTCTCTGATCCACTGGATTAACATTGCTCTCTGAACCACTGGGGTAATACGGCTCCCTGATCCACTGGAGTAATACTGCCCTCTGATCCACTGGGGTAATACTGCTCTCTGATCCACTGGGGTAATACTGCTCTGATCCACTCGGGTAATACTGCTCTCTGATCCACTGGGGTAATACTCCTATCTGATCCACTGTGGTAATACTGCTCTCTGATCCACTGGGGTAATACTGCTCTCTGATCCACTGGGTTAATACTGCTCTCTGATCCACTGGGGTATTACTGCTCTCTGATCCACTGGGGAAATAATGCTCTCTGATCCTCTGGGGTAATACTGCTCTCTGATCCACTGGGGCAATGCTGCTCTCTGATCCACTGGGGCAATACTACTCTCTGATCCACTGGGGTAATACTGCTCTATGATCCACTGGGGTAATGCTGCTCTCTGATCCACTGGGGTAATATTGCCCTCTGATCCACTGGGGTAATACTGCTCTCTGATCCACTGGGGTGAAACTGCTCACTGATTACACTGGGGTAATAGTGCTCTCTGACCCACATGGGTAATACTGCTCTCTGATCCACTGGGGTAATACTGCTCTCTGATCCACTGGGGTAATACTGCTCTCTGATCCACTGGATTGATACTGCTCTCTGATCCACTGGGGTAATATTGCCCTCTGATCCACTGGGGTAATACTGCTCTCTGATCCACTGGGGTAAAACTGCTCACTGCTCACACTGGGGTAATAGTGCTCTCTGATCCACATGGGTAATACTGCTCTCTGATCCACTGGGGTAATACTGCTCTCTGATCAACTGGGGTAATACTGCTCTCTGATCCACTCGGGTAATACAGCTCTCTGATCCACTGGGGTAATACTGCTCTCTGATCCACTGGATTAATACTGCTCTCTGACCCACTGGAGTAATACTGCTCCCTGATTCACTGGGGTAATACTGCCCGCTGAGCCACTGGGGCAATACTGCTCTCTAAACCACTGGGGTAATACTGCTCCCTGAACCACTGGAGTAATACTGCCCTCTGATTAACTGGGGTAATACTGCTCTCTGATCCACTGGGGTAATACTGCTCTGATCCACTCGGGTAATACAGCTCTCTGATCCACTGGGGTAATACTGCTCTCTGATCCACTGGATTAATACTGCTCTCTGACCCACTGGAGTAATACTGCTCCCTGATCCACTGGGGTAATACTGCTCTCTGATCCACTGGGGTAATACTGCTATCTGATCCACTGGGGTAATACTGCTCCCTGATCCACTGGGGTGATACTGCCCTCTGATCCACTGGGGTAATACTGCTCTCTGATCCACTGGAGTAATACTGCTCTCTTATCCACTGGGGTAATACTGCCCTCTGATCCACTGGGGTAATAATGCTCTTAGATCCACTGGGGTAATAACGCTCTCCGATCCACTGGGGTAATACTGCTCTCTGATCCACTGGGGTAATGCTGCTCTCTGATCCACTGGGGTGATACTGCTCTCTCATCCACTGGGGTAATACTGCTCTCTGAACCACTGGGGAAATATTGCGCTCCGAACCTCTGGGCTAAAATTGCTCTCTGATCCACTGGGGTAATACTGCTCTCTGATCCACTGGGGTAATACTGCTCTTTGATGCACTGGGCAAATACTGCTCTCTGATCCTCTGGCATAATACTGCTCTCTGATCCACAGGGGTAATACTGCTCTCTGATCCATTGGTTTAATACTGCTCTCCGATCCACTGGGGTAATACAGCTCTCTGATCCACTGGGGTAATACATCTCTCTGATCCACCGGGGTAATACTGCTCTCTGATCCACTGGGGTAATACTGCTCTCTGATCCAGTGGGGTAATACTGCTCTCTGATCCACTGGGGTAATACTGCTCTCTGATCCACTGGAGTAATACTGCTCTCTGATCCACTGGGGTAACACTGCTCTTTTGTCCACTGGGGTAATACTGCTCTCTGTTCCACTCGGATAATACTGCTCTCTGATCCACTGGGTAATACTGCTCTCTGAACCACTGGGGTAATACTGTTCTCTGATCCACTGGGGAAATATTGCTTTCCGATCCTCTGGGGTATAATTGCTCTCTGATCCACTGCTGCAATAATGCTCTCTGATCCACTGGGGTACAACTGCTCTCTGATCCACTGGGGTAATACTGCTCTCTGATCCACTGGGGTAAAACTGCTCACTGCTCACACTGGGGTAATACTGCTCTCTGATCCACTGGGGTAATACTGCTCTCTGATCCACTGGAGTAATACTGCTCTCTGATCCACTGGGGTAACACTGCTCTTTTGTCCACTGGGGTAATACTGCTCTCTGTTCCACTCGGATAATACTGCTCTCTGATCCACTGGGTAATACTGCTTTCTGATCCACTGGGGTAATACTGCTCTGATCCACTGGGGTAATACTGCTCTCTGATCCACTGGGGTAATACTCCTATCTGATCCACTGGGGTAATACTGCTCTCTGATCCACTGGGGTAATACTGCTCTCTGATCCACTGGGGTAATACTGCTCTCTGATCCACAGGGGTATTAATGCTCTCTGATCCACTGGGGTAATAATGCTCTCCGATCCACTGGGGTAATACTGCTCTCTGATCCACTGGGGTAATACTGCTCTCTGATCCACTGGGGTAATACTACTCCCTGATCCACTGGGGTAATACTGCTCTCTGATCCACTGGGCTAATACTGCTCTCTGATCCACTGGGGTAATACTGCTCTTTGATCCACTGTGGAAATACTGCTCTCTGATCCACTGGTATAATACTGCTCTCTGATCTACTGGGGTAAATCTGCTCTCTGATCCCCTGGGGTAATACTGCTCTCCGATCCACTGGGGTAATACTGCTCTCTGATCCACTGGGGTAATACTGCTCTCTGATCCACTGGGGTAATACTGCTCTGATCCACTCGGGAAATACTGCTCTCTGATCCACTGGGGTAATACACCTACCTGATCCACTGTGGTAATACTGCTCTCTGATCCACTGGGGTAATACTGCACTCTGATCCACTGGGTTAATACTGCTCTCTGATCCACTGGGGTATTACTGCCCTCTGAACAACTGGGGTAATAATGCTCTCTGATCAACTGGGGTAATATTGCTCTCTGATCCACTGGGGTAATGCTGCTCTCTGATCCACTGGGGTAATATTGCTCTCTGATCCACTGGGGTAATGCTGCTCTCTGATCCACTGGGACAATACTGCCCTCTGATCCACTGGGGTAATACTGCTCTCTGATCCACTGGTATAATACTGCTCTCTGATCTACTGGGGTAAAACTGCTCTCTGATCCCCTGGGGTAATACTGCTCTCCGATCCACTGGGGTAATACTGCTCTCTGATCCACTGGGGTAATACTGCTCTCTGATCCACTGGGGTAATACTGCTCTGATCCACTCGGGAAATACTGCTCTCTGATCCACTGGGGTAATTCTCCTACCTGATCCACTGTGGTAATACTGCTCTCTGATCCACTGGGGTAATACTGCACTCTGATCCACTGGGTTAATACTGCTCTCTGATCCACTGGGGTATTACTGCTCTCTGAACAACTGGGGTAATAATGCTCTCTGATCAACTGGGGTAATATTGCTCTCTGATCCACTGGGGTAATGCTGCTCTCTGATCCACTGGGGCAATACTGCCCTCTGATCCACTGGGGTAATACTGCTCGCTGATCCATTGGGGTAATACTGCTCTCTGATCCACTGGGGTAATACTGCTCTCTGATCCACTGGGGTAATAATGCTCTCTGATCCACTGGGGTAATACAGCTCTCTGATCCATTGGTGTAATAATGCTCTCTGATCCACTGGGGAAATACTGCTCTCTGATCCACTTTGGAAATACTGCTCTCTGATCCACTGGGGTAATACCGCTCTCTGATCCACTGCTGTAATACTGCTCTCTGATCCACTGGATTAATACTGCTCTCTGATCCACTGGGGTAATACTGCTCTCTGATCCACTGGATTGATACAGCTCTCTGATCCACTGGAGTAATACTGCTCTCTGATCCACTGGGGTAATATTGCCCTCTGATCCACTGAGGTAATACTGCTCTCTGATCCACTGGGGTAATACTGCTCCCTGATCCACTGGAGTAATACTGCCCTCTGATCCACTGGGGTAATACTGCTCTCTGATCCACTGGGGTAATACTGCTCTGATCCACTGGGGTAATTCTGCTCTCTGATCCACTGGGGTAATACTCCTATCTGATCCACTGGGGTAATAATGCTCTCTGATCCACTGGGGTAATACTGCTCTCTGATCCACTGGGGTAATACTGCTCTCTGATCCACTGGGGCATTAATGCTCTCTGATCCACTGGGGTAATAATGCTCTCTGATCCGCTGGGGTAATACTGCTCTCTGATCCACTGGGGTAATACTGCTCTCTGATCCACTGGGGTAATACTACTCCCTGATCCACTGGGGTAATACTGCTCTCTGATCCACTGGGGTAATACTGCTCTCTGATCCACTGTGGTAAAACTGCTCTTTGATCCACTGTGGAAATACTGCTCTCTGATCCACTGGTATAATACTGCTTTCTGATCTACTGGGGTAAAACTGCTCTCTGATCCACTGGGGTAATACTGCTCTCTGATCCACTGGGGTAATACTGCTCTCTGATCCACTGGGGTAATAATGCTCTCTGATCCACTGGGGTAATACTGCTCTCTGATCCACTGGGGTAATAATGCTCTCTGATCCACTGGGGAAATACTGCTCTCTGATCCACTGGGGAAATACTGCTCTCTGATCCACTGGGGTAATACAACTCTTTGATCCACGGTGGAAATACTGCTCTCTGATCCACTGGTATAATACTGCTCTCTGATCTACTGGGGTAATACTGCTCGCTGATCCACTGGGGGAATGCTGCTCTCTGATCCACTGGGGTAATACTGCTCTCTGATCCACTGGGGTGATAATGCTCTCTGATCCACTGGGGTAATGCTGCTCTCTGATCCACTGGTGTAATAATGCTCTCTGATCCACTGGGGAAATACTGCTCTCTGATCCACTGGGGAAATACTGCTCTCTGACCCACTGGGGTAATACCGCTCTCTGATCCACTGAGGTAATACTGCTCTCTGATCCACTGGGGTAATACTGCTCTCTGATCCACTGGGGTAATACTGCTCTCTGATCCACTGGATTGATACTGCTCTCTGATCCACTGGAGTTATACTGCTCTCTGATCCACTGGGGTAATATTGCCCTCTGATCCACTGGGGTAATACTGCTCTCTGATCCACTGGGGTAAAACTGCTCACTGATTACACTGGGGTAATAGTGCTCTCTGATCCAAATGGGTAATACTGCTCTCTGATCCACTGGGGTAATACTGCTCTCTGATCCACTGGGGTAATACTGCTCTCTGATCCACTGGATTGATACTGCTCTCTGATCCACTGGGGTAACATTGCCCTCTGATCCACTGGGGTAATACTGCTCTCTGATCCACTGGGGTAAAACTGCTCACTGATCACACTGGGGTAATAGTGCTCTCTGATCCACATGGGTAATACTGCTCTCTGATCCACTGGGGTAATACTGCTCTCTGATCAACTGGGGTAATACTGCTCTCTAATCCACTCGGGTAATACAGCTCTCTGATCCACTGGGGTAATACTGCTCTCTGATCCACTGGATTAACATTGCTCTCTGAACCACTGGGGTAATACGGCTCCCTGATCCACTGGAGTAATACTGCCCTCTGATCCACTGGGGTAATACTGCTCTCTGATCCACTGGGGTAATACTGCTCTGATCCACTCGGGTAATACTGCTCTCTGATCCACTGGGGTAATACTCCTATCTGATCCACTGTGGTAATACTGCTCTCTGATCCACTGGGGTAATACTGCTCTCTGATCCACTGGGTTAATACTGCTCTCTGATCCACTGGGGTATTACTGCTCTCTGATCCACTGGGGAAATAATGCTCTCTGATCCTCTGGGGTAATACTGCTCTCTGATCCACTGGGGTAATGCTGCTCTCTGATCCACTGGGGCAATACTACTCTCTGATCCACTGGGGTAATACTGCTCTATGATCCACTGGGGTAATGCTGCTCTCTGATCCACTGGGGTAATATTGCCCTCTGATCCACTGGGGTAATACTGCTCTCTGATCCACTGGGGTGAAACTGCTCACTGATTACACTGGGGTAATAGTGCTCTCTGACCCACATGGGTAATACTGCTCTCTGATCCACTGGGGTAATACTGCTCTCTGATCCACTGGGGTAATACTGCTCTCTGATCCACTGGATTGATACTGCTCTCTGATCCACTGGGGTAATATTGCCCTCTGATCCACTGGGGTAATACTGCTCTCTGATCCACTGGGGTAAAACTGCTCACTGCTCACACTGGGGTAATAGTGCTCTCTGATCCACATGGGTAATACTGCTCTCTGATCCACTGGGGTAATACTGCTCTCTGATCAACTGGGGTAATACTGCTCTCTGATCCACTCGGGTAATACAGCTCTCTGATCCACTGGGGTAATACTGCTCTCTGATCCACTGGATTAATACTGCTCTCTGACCCACTGGAGTAATACTGCTCCCTGATTCACTGGGGTAATACTGCCCGCTGAGCCACTGGGGCAATACTGCTCTCTAAACCACTGGGGTAATACTGCTCCCTGAACCACTGGAGTAATACTGCCCTCTGATCAACTGGGGTAATACTGCTCTCTGATCCACTGGGGTAATACTGCTCTGATCCACTCGGGTAATACAGCTCTCTGATCCACTGGGGTAATACTGCTCTCTGATCCACTGGATTAATACTGCTCTCTGACCCACTGGAGTAATACTGCTCCCTGATCCACTGGGGTAATACTGCTCTCTGATCCACTGGGGTAATACTGCTATCTGATCCACTGGGGTAATACTGCTCCCTGATCCACTGGGGTGATACTGCCCTCTGATCCACTGGGGTAATACTGCTCTCTGATCCACTGGAGTAATACTGCTCTCTTATCCACTGGGGTAATACTGCCCTCTGATCCACTGGGGTAATAATGCTCTTAGATCCACTGGGGTAATAACGCTCTCCGATCCACTGGGGTAATACTGCTCTCTGATCCACTGGGGTAATGCTGCTCTCTGATCCACTGGGGTGATACTGCTCTCTCATCCACTGGGGTAATACTGCTCTCTGAACCACTGGGGAAATATTGCGCTCCGAACCTCTGGGCTAAAATTGCTCTCTGATCCACTGGGGTAATACTGCTCTCTGATCCACTGGGGTAATACTGCTCTTTGATGCACTGGGCAAATACTGCTCTCTGATCCTCTGGCATAATACTGCTCTCTGATCCACAGGGGTAATACTGCTCTCTGATCCATTGGTTTAATACTGCTCTCCGATCCACTGGGGTAATACAGCTCTCTGATCCACTGGGGTAATACATCTCTCTGATCCACCGGGGTAATACTGCTCTCTGATCCACTGGGGTAATACTGCTCTCTGATCCAGTGGGGTAATACTGCTCTCTGATCCACTGGGGTAATACTGCTCTCTGATCCACTGGAGTAATACTGCTCTCTGATCCACTGGGGTAACACTGCTCTTTTGTCCACTGGGGTAATACTGCTCTCTGTTCCACTCGGATAATACTGCTCTCTGATCCACTGGGTAATACTGCTCTCTGAACCACTGGGGTAATACTGTTCTCTGATCCACTGGGGAAATATTGCTTTCCGATCCTCTGGGGTATAATTGCTCTCTGATCCACTGCTGCAATAATGCTCTCTGATCCACTGGGGTAAAACTGCTCTCTGATCCACTGGGGTAATACTCCTCTCTGATACTCTGGAGTAATTCTGCTCTCTGATCCACTTGGGTAATACTGCTCTCTGATCCACTGGGGTAATACTGCTCTCTGATCCACTGGGGATATGCTGCTCTCTGATCCACTGGGGTAATCCTGCTCTCTGATCCTCTGGGGTAATACTGCTCTCTGATCCACTGGGGTAATACTGCTCTCTGATCCACAGGGGTAATACTGCTCTCTGATCCACTGGGATAATGCTGCTCTCTGATCCACAGGGGTAATACTGCTCTCTGATCCACTGGGGTATTACTGCTCTCTGATTCATTGGGGTAATACTGCTCTCTGATCCACTGGGGCAATACTGCTCTCTGATACACTGGGGTAATACAGCTCTTAATCCACTGGGGTAACACTGCTCTCTGATCCACAGGGGTAATACTGCTCTCTGATCCAATGGGGTAATACTGCTCTCTGAATCATTGGGGTAATACTGCTCTCTGATCCAATGGGGTAACACTGCTCTCTGATCGACTTGTATAATTCTGCTCTCTGATCCACTGGGGTAATACTGCTCTCTGATCCACTGTGGTAATACTGCTCTCCGATCCACTGGGGTAATACAGCTCTCTGATCCACTGGGGTAATAGATCTCTCTGATCCACTGGGGTAATACTGCTCTCTGATCCACTGGGGTAATACTGCTCTCTGATCCAGTGGGGTAATACTGCTCTCTGATCCACTGGGGTAATACTGCTCTCTGATCCACTGGGGTAATACTGCTCTCTGATCCACTGGGGTAACACTGCTCTTTTACCCACTGGGGTAATACTGCTCTCTGATCCACTCGGATAACACTGCTCTCTGATCCACTGGGGTAATATTGCTCTCTGAACCACTGGGGTAATACTGTTCTCTGATCCACTGGGGAAATATTGCTCTCCGATCCTCTGGGGTATAATTGCTCTCTGATCCACTGCTGCAATGATGCTCTCTGATCCACTGGGGTAAAACTGCTCTCTGATCCACTGGGGTAATACTGTTCTCTTATCCACTGGAGTAATTCTGCTCTCTGATCCACTTGGGTAGTACTGCTCTCTGATCCACTGGGGATATGCTGCTCTCTGATCCACTGGGGTAATCCTGCTCTCTGATCCACTGGGGTAATACTGCTCTCTGATCCTCTGGGGTAATACTCCTCTCTGATCCACTGGAGTAATTCTGCTCTCTGATCCACTTGGGTAATACTGCTCTCTGATCCACTGGGGTAATACTGCTCTCTGATCCACTGGGGATATGCTGCTCTCTGATCCACTGGGGTAATACTGCTCTCTGATCCACTGGGGTAACACTGCTCACTGATCCACAGGGGTAATACTGCTCTCTGATCCACTGGGGTAATACTGCTCTCTGATTCATTGGGGTAATACTGCTCTCTGATCCAATGGGGTAATACTGCTCTCTGATCCACTGGGGTAATACTGCTCTCTGATCCACCGGGGTAATACTGCTCTCTGATCTACTTGTGTAATACTGCTCTCTGATCCACTCGGGTAATACTGCTCTCTGATCCACTGGGGTAATACTGCTCTCTGAGCCACTGGGTAACACTGCTCTCTGATTCACTGGAGTAATACTGCTCTCTGATCCACTGTGGTAATACTGCTCTCCGATCCACTGGGGTAATACAGCTCTCTGATCCACTGGGGTAATACATCTCTCTGATCCACTGGGGTAATACTGCTCTCTGGTCCACTGGGGTAATACTGCTCTCTGATCCAGTTGGGTAATACTGCTCTCTGATCCACTGGGGTAATACTGCTCTCTGATCCACTGGGTTAATACTGCTCTCTGATCCACTGGGGTATTACTGCTCTCTGATCCACTGGGGAAATAATGCTCTCTGATCCTCTGGGGTAATACTGCTCTCTGATCCACTGGGGTAATGCTGCTCTCTGATCCACTGGGGCAATACTACTCTCTGATCCACTGGGGTAATACTGCTCTATGATCCACTGGGGTAATGCTGCTCTCTGATCCACTGGGGTAATATTGCCCTCTGATCCACTGGGGTAATACTGCTCTCTGATCCACTGGGGTGAAACTGCTCACTGATTACACTGGGGTAATAGTGCTCTCTGACCCACATGGGTAATACTGCTCTCTGATCCACTGGGGTAATACTGCTCTCTGATCCACTGGGGTAATACTGCTCTCTGATCCACTGGATTGATACTGCTCTCTGATCCACTGGGGTAATATTGCCCTCTGATCCACTGGGGTAATACTGCTCTCTGATCCACTGGGGTAAAACTGCTCACTGCTCACACTGGGGTAATAGTGCTCTCTGATCCACATGGGTAATACTGCTCTCTGATCCACTGGGGTAATACTGCTCTCTGATCCACTCGGGTAATACAGCTCTCTGATCCACTGGGGTAATACTGCTCTCTGATCCACTGGATTAATACTGCTCTCTGACCCACTGGAGTAATACTGCTCCCTGATTCACTGGGGTAATACTGCCCGCTGAGCCACTGGGGCAATACTGCTCTCTAAACCACTGGGGTAATACTGCTCCCTGAACCACTGGAGTAATACTGCCCTCTGATCCACTGGAGTAATACTGCTCTCTTATCCACTGGGGTAATACTGCCCTCTGATCCACTGGGGTAATAATGCTCTTAGATCCACTGGGGTAATAACGCTCTCCGATCCACTGGGGTAATACTGCTCTCTGATCCACTGGGGTAATGCTGCTCTCTGATCCACTGGGGTGATACTGCACTCTCATCCACTGGGGTAATACTGCTCTCTGAACCACTGGGGAAATATTGCGCTCCGAACCTCTGGGCTAAAATTGCTCTCTGATCCACTGGGGTAATACTGCTCTCTGATCCACTGGGGTAATACTGCTCTTTGATGCACTGGGCAAATACTGCTCTCTGATCCTCTGGCATAATACTGCTCTCTGATCCACAGGGGTAATACTGCTCTCTGATCCATTGGTTTAATACTGCTCTCCGATCCACTGGGGTAATACAGCTCTCTGATCCACTGGGGTAATACATCTCTCTGATCCACCGGGGTAATACTGCTCTCTGATCCACTGGGGTAATACTGCTCTCTGATCCAGTGGGGTAATACTGCTCTCTGATCCACTGGGGTAATACTGCTCTCTGATCCACTGGGGTAATACTGCTCTCTGATCCACTGGGGTAACACTGCTCTTTTGTCCACTGGGGTAATACTGCTCTCTGATCCACTCGGATAATACTGCTCTCTGATCCACTGGGTAATACTGCTCTCTGAACCACTGGGGTAATACTGTTCTCTGATCCACTGGGGAAATATTGCTTTCCGATCCTCTGGGGTATAATTGCTCTCTGATCCACTGCTGCAATAATGCTCTCTGATTCCCTGGGGTAAAACTGCTCTCTGATCCACTGGGGTAATACTCCTCTCTGATCCTCTGGAGTAATTCTGCTCTCTGATCCACTTGGGTAATACTGCTCTCTGATCCACTGGGGTAATACTGCTCTCTGATCCACTGGGGATATGCTGCTCTCTGATCCACTGGGGTAATCCTGCTCTCTGATCCTCTGGGGTAATACTGCTCTCTGATCCACTGGGGTAATACTGCTCTCTGATCCACAGGGGTAATACTGCTCTCTGATCCACTGGGATAATGCTGCTCTCTGATCCACAGGGGTAATACTGCTCTCTGATCCACTGGGGTATTACTGCTCTCTGATTCATTGGGGTAATACTGCTCTCTGATCCACTGGGGCAATACTGCTCTCTGATACACTGGGGTAATACAGCTCTTAATCCACTGGGGTAACACTGCTCTCTGATCCACAGGGGTAATACTGCTCTCTGATCCAATGGGGTAATACTGCTCTCTGATTCATTGGGGTAATACTGCTCTCTGATCCACTGGGGTAATAGATCTCTCTGATCCACTGGGGTAATACTGCTCTCTGATCCACTGTGGTAATACTGCTCTCCGATCCACTGGGGTAATACAGCTCTCTGATCCACTGGGGTAATAGATCTCTCTGATCCACTGGGGTAATACTGCTCTCTGATCCACTGGGGTAATACTGCTCTCTGATCCAGTGGGGTAATACTGCTCTCTGATCCACTGGGGTAATACTGCTCTCTGATCCACTGGGGTAATACTGCTCTCTGATCCACTGGGGTAACACTGCTCTTTTACCCACTGGGGTAATACTGCTCTCTGATCCACTCGGATAACACTGCTCTCTGATCCACTGGGGTAAAATTGCTCTCTGAACCACTGGGGTAATACTGTTCTCTGATCCACTGGGGAAATATTGCTCTCCGATCCTCTGGGGTATAATTGCTCTCTGATCCACTGCTGCAATGATGCTCTCTGATCCACTGGGGTAAAACTGCTCTCTGATCCACTGGGGTAATACTGTTCTGTTATCCACTGGAGTAATTCTGCTCTCTGATCCACTTGGGTAGTACTGCTCTCTGATCCACTGGGGATATGCTGCTCTCTGATCCACTGGGGTAATCCTGCTCTCTGATCCACTGGGTAATACTGCTCTCTGATCCTCTGGGGTAATACTCCTCTCTGATCCACTGGAGTAATTCTGCTCTCTGATCCACTTGGGTAATACTGCTCTCTGATCCACTGGGGTAATACTGCTCTCTGATCCACTGGGGATATGCTGCTCTCTGATCCACTGGGGTAATACTGCTCTCTGATCCACTGGGGTAACACTGCTCACTGATCCACAGGGGTAATACTGCTCTCTGATCCACTGGGGTAATACTGCTCTCTGATTCATTGGGGTAATACTGCTCTCTGATCCAATGGGGTAATACTGCTCTCTGATCCACTGGGGTAATACTGCTCTCTGATCCACCGGGGTAATACTGCTCTCTGATCTACTTGTGTAATACTGCTCTCTGATCCACTCGGGTAATACTGCTCTCTGATCCACTGGGGTAATACTGCTCTCTGAGCCACTGGGTAACACTGCTCTCTGATTCACTGGAGTAATACTGCTCTCTGATCCACTGTGGTAATACTGCTCTCCGATCCACTGGGGTAATACAGCTCTCTGATCCACTGGGGTAATACATCTCTCTGATCCACTGGGGTAATACTGCTCTCTGGTCCACTGGGGTAATACTGCTCTCTGATCCAGTTGGGTAATACTGCTCTCTGATCCACTGGGGTAATACTGCTCTCTGATCCACTGGGGTAATACTGCTCTCTGATCCACTGGGGTAACACTGCTCTTTTATCCACTGGGGTAATACTGCTCTCTGATCCACTCGGATAATACTGCTCTCTGATCCACTGGGTAATACTGCTCTCTGAACCACTGGGGTAATACTGTTCTCTGATCCACTGGGGAAATATTGCTCTCCGATCCTCTGGGGTATAATTGCTCTCTGATCCACTGCTGCAATAATGCTCTCTGATCCACTGGGGTAAAACTGCTCTCTGCTCCACTGGGGTAATACTCCTCTCTGATCCACTGTAGTGATTTGGCTCTCTGATCCACTTGGGTAATACTGCTCTCTGATCCACTGGGGTAATACTGCTCTCTGATCCACTGGGGATATGCTGCTCTCTGATCCACTGGGGTAATCCTGCTCTCTGATCCACTGGGGTAATACTGCTCTCTGATGCTCTGGGGTAATACTGCTCTCTGATCCACTGGGGTAATACTGCTCTCTGATCCACAGGGGTAATACTGCTCTCTGATCCACTGGGATAATGCTGCTCTCTGATCCACAGGGGTAATACTGCTCTCTGATCCACTGGGGTAATACTGCTCTCTGATTCATTGGGGTAATACTGCTCTCTGATCCACTGGGGCAATACTGCTCTCTGATCCACTGAGGTAATACAGCTCTTAATCCACTGGGGTAACACTGCTCTCTGATCCGCAGGGGTAATACTGCTCTCTGATCCACTGGGGTAATACTGCTCTCTGATTCATTGGGGTAATACTGCTCTCTGATCCAATGGGGTAATACTGCTCTCTGATCTACTTGTATAATAATGCTCTCTGATCCACTCGGGTAATACTGCTCTCTGATCCATGGGGTAATACTGCTCTCTGATCCACTGGGGTAATACTGCTCTCTGAGCCACTGGGTAATACTGCTCTCTGATTCACTGGGGTAATACTGCTCTCTGATCCACTGTCGTAATACTGCTCTCTGATCCACTGGGGTAATACTGCTCTCTGATACACTGGGGTAAGACTGCTCTCTGATCCACTGGGGAAATACTGCTCTCTGATCCACCGGTGTAATACAGCTCTCTGATCTACTGGGGTAGTACTGCTCTCTGATCCACTGGCGTAATACTGCTCTCTGATCCACTGAGGTAATGCTGCTCTCTGATCCACTGGAGAAATACTGCTCTCTGATCCACTGGGGTAATACTGCTCTCTGATCCACTGTAGTAATAATGCTCTCTGATCCAGTGAGGTAATACTGCTCTCTGATGCACTGGGTTAATACTGCCCTCTGATCCATTGGGGTAATACTGCTCTCTGATCCACTGGGGTAATACTGCTCTCTGATCCACTGGGGTAATACTGCTCTCTTATCCACTGGGGTAATACTGCTCTCTGATCCACTGCAGTAATACTGCTCTCTGATCCACTGGGGTAATACTGCTCTCTGATCCACTGGGATAATGCAGCGCTCTGATCCACTGGGGTAATACTGCTCTCTGATCCACTGGGGTAATACTGCTCTCTGATCCACTGGAGTAATTCTGCTCTCTGATCCACTGGGGTAATACTGATCTTTGATTCACTGGGTAACACTGCTCTCTGATCCACTGGGGTAATACTGCTCTCTGATCCAGTGGGTTAATACTGCTCTCTGATCCACTGGGGTAATATTGCTCTCTAATCCACTGGGGTAATACTGCTCTCTGATCCACTGGGGTAATACTGCTCTCTGATCCACTGGGGTAATACTGCTCTCTGATCCACTGGGGTAATATTGCTCTCTGATCCACTGGAGTAATATTGCTCTCTGATCCACTGGGGTAATACTGCTATCTGATCCACTGGGGTAATACTGCTCCCTGATCCACTGGGGTGATACTGCCCTCTGATCCACTGGAGTAATACTGCTCTCTTATCCACTGGGGTAATACTGCCCTCTGATCCACTGGGGTAATAATGCTCTTAGATCCACTGGGGTAATACTGCTCTCTGATCCACTGGGGTAATGCTGCTCTCTGATCCACTGGGGTGATACTGCTCTCTCATCCACTGGGGTAATACTGCTCTCTGAACCACTGGGGAAATATTGCGCTCCGATCCTCTGGGCTAAAATTGCTCTCTGATCCACTGGGGTAATACTGCTCTCTGATCCACTGGGGTAATACTGCTCTCTGATCCACTGGGCAAATACTGCTCTCTGATCCTCTGGCATAATACTGCTCTCTGATCCACAGGGGTAATACTGCTCTCTGATCCACTGGTTTAATACTGCTCTCCGATCCACTGGGGTAATACAGCTCTCTGATCCACTGGGGTAATACATCTCTCTGATCCACTGGGGTAATACTGCTTTCTGATCCACTGGGGTAATACTGCTCTCTGATCCAGTGGGGTAATACTGCTCTCTGATCCACTGGGGTAATACTGCTCTCTGATCCACTGGGGTAATACTGCTCTCTGATGCACTGGGGTAACACTGCTCTTTTGTCCACTGGGGTAATACTGCTCTCTGATCCACTCGGATAATACTGCTCTCTGATCCACTGGGTAATACTGCTCTCTGAACCACTGGGGCAATACTGTTCTCTGATCCACTGGGGAAATATTGCTTTCCGATCCTCTGGGGTATAATTTCTCTCTGATCCACTGCTGCAATAATGCTCTCTGATCCACTGGGGTAAAACTGCTCTCTGATCCACTGGGGTAATACTCCTCTCTGATCCAATGGGGTAAAACTGCTCTCTGATCCACTGGGGTAATACTCCTCTCTGATGCACTGGGGTAATACTGCTCTCTGATCCACTGTGGTAATACTGCTCTCTGATCCACTGGGGTAATACTGCCCTCTGATCCACTGGGGTAATACTGCTCTCTGATCCACTGGGGTAATGCATCTCTCTGATCCACTGGGGTAATACTGCTCTCTGATCGACTGGGGTAATACTGCTCTCTGATCCAGTGGGGTAATACTGCTCTCTGATCCACTGGGGTAATACTGCTCTCTGATCCACTGGGGCAATACTGCTTTCTGATCCACTGGGGTAACACTGCTCTTTTACCCACTGGGGTAATACTGCTCTCTGATCCACTCGGATAATACTGCTCTCTGATCCACTGGGGTAATACTGCTCTCTGAACCACTGGGGTAATACTGTTCTCTGATCCACTGGGGAAATATTGCTCTCCGATCCTCTGGGGTATAATTGCTCTCTGATCCACTGCTGCAATGATGCTCTCTGATCCACTGGGGTAAAACTGCTCTCTGATCCACTGGGGTAATACTCCTCTCTGATCCACTGGAGTAATTCTGCTCTCTGATCCACTTGGGTAATACTGCTCTCTGATCCAATGGGGTAATACTGCTCTCTGATCCACTGGGGATATGCTGCTCTCTGATCCACTGGGGTAATCCTGCTCTCTGATCCACTGGGGTAATACTGCTCTCTGATCCTCTGGGGTAATACTGCTCTCTGATCCACTGGGGTAATACTGCTCTCTGATCCACTGGGGTAATACTGCTCTCTGATCCACTGGGGATATGCTGCTCTCTGATCCACTGGGGTAATCCTGCTCTCTGATCCACTGTGGTAATACTGCTCTCTGATCCTCTGGGGTAATACTGCTCTCTGATCCACTGGGGTAATACTGCTCTCTGATCCACAGGGGTAATACTGCTCTCTGATCCACTGGGATAATGCTGCTCTCTGATCCAGAGGGGTAATTATGCTCTCTGATCCACTGGGGTAATACTGCTCTCTGATTCATTGGGGTAATACTGCTCTCTGATCCACTGGGGCAGTACTGCTCTCTGATTCACTGGGGTAATAGAACTCTTAATCCACTGGGGTAACACTGCTCTCTGATCCACAGGGGTAATACTGCTCTCTGATCCACTGGGGTAATACTGCTCTCTGATTCATTGGGGTAATACTGCTCTCTGATCCAATGGGGTAATACTGCTCTCTGATCTACTTGTATAATACTGCTCTCTGATCCACTCGCGTAATACTGCTCTCTGATCCACTGGGGTAATACTGCTCTCTGAGCCACTGGGTAATACCGCTCTCTGATTCACTGGGGTAATACTGCTCTCTGATCCACTGTCGTAATACTGCTCTCTGATCCACTGTGCTAATACTGCTCTCTGATTCACTGGTTAATACTGCTCTCTGATCCACTGGGGAAATACTGCTCTCTGATCCACCGGTGTAATACAGCTCTCTGATCTACTGGGGTAGTACTGCTCTCTGATCTACTGGGGTAATACTGCTCTCTGATCCACTGAGGTAATACTGCTCTCTGATCCACTGGAGAAATACTGCTCTCTGATCCACTGGGGTAATACTGCTCTCTGATCCACTGGAGTAACAATGCTCTCTGATCCAGTGAGGTAATACTGCTCTCTGATGCACTGGGTTAATACTGCCCTCTGATCCATTGGGGTAATACTGCTCCCTGATCCACTGGGGTAATACTGCTCTCTGATCCACTGGGGTAATACTGCTCTCTGATCCACTGGTGTAATACTGCTCTCTGATCCACTGCAGTAATACTGCTCTCTGATCCACTGGGGTAATACTGCTCTCTGATCCACTGGGATAATACAGCGCTCTGATCCACTGGGGTAATACTGCTCTCTGATCCACTGGGGTAATACTGCTCTCTGATCCACTGGAGTAATACTGCTCTCTGATCCACTGGGGTAATACTGATCTTTGCTTCACTGGGTAATACTGCTCTCTGAACCACTGGGGTAATACGGCTCTCTGATCCACTGGGTTAATACTGCTCTCTGATCCACTGGGGTAATACTGCTCTCTAATCCACTGGGGTAATACTGCTCTCTGATCCACTGGGGTAATACTGCTCTCTGATCCACTGGGGTAATACTGCTCTCTGATCCACTGGTGTAATATTGATCTCTGATCCACTGGAGTAATATTGCTCTCTGATCCACTGGGGTAATACTGCTCTCTGATCCACTGGGGTAATACTGCTCTCTGATCCACTGGAGTAATACTGCTCTCTGATCCTCTGGGGTAATACTGCTCACTGATCTACTGGGGTAATACTGCTCTCTGATCCACTGGGGTAATACTGCTCTCTGATCCACTGGAGTAATACTGCTCCCTGATCCACTGGGGCAATACTGCTCTCTGATCCAATGGGGTAATACTGCTCTCTGATCCACTGGGGTAATACTGCTTTCTGATCCACTGGGGTAATACTGCTCTCTGATCCACTGGGGTAATACTGCTCTCTGATCCACTGGGGTAATACTGCTCTCTGATCCACTGAGGTAATTCTGCTCTCTGATCCACTTGGGTATTACTGCTCTCTGATCCACTGTGGTAATACTGCTCTCTGATCCACTGGGGTAATATTGCTCTCTGATCCACTGGAGTAATATTGCTCTCTGACCCACTGGGGTAATACTGCTCTCTGATCCACTGGGGTGATACTGCTCTCTGATCCACTGGTGTAATACTGCTCTCTAATCCACTGGTGTAATACTGCTCACTGATCCACTGGGGTAATACTGCTCTCTGATCCACTGGGGTAATACTGCTCTCTGATTCACTGGACTAATACTGCTCTCTGATCCACTGGGGTAATACTGCTCTCTGATCCAATGGGGTAATACTGCTCTCTGATCCACTGGTGTAATACTGCTTTCTGATCCACTGGGGTAGCACTGCTCTCTGATCCACTGGGGTAATACTGCTCTCTGATCCACTGGGGTAATACTGCTCTCTGATCCACTGGGGAAATATTGCTCTCTGATCCGCTGGGGTAATATTGCTCTCTGATCCACTGGGGTAATACTGCTCTCTGATCCACTGAGGTAATGCTGCTCTCTGATCCACTGGAGAAATACTGCTCTCTGATCCACTGGGGTAATACTGCTCTCTGATCCACTGGAGTAATAATGCTCTCTGATCCAGTGAGGTAATACTGCTCTCTGATGCACTGGGTTAATACTGCCCTCTGATCCATTGGGGTAATACTGCTCTCTGATCCACTGGGGTAATACTGCTCTCTGATCCACTGGGGTAATACTGCTCTCTGATCCACTGGGGTAATACTGCTCTCTGATCCACTGGGGTAATACTGCTCTCTGATCCACTGGGATAATGCAGCGCTCTGATCCACTGGGGTAATACTGCTCTCTGATCCACTGGGGTAATACTGCTCTCTGATCCACTGGAGTAATTCTGCTCTCTGATCCACTGGGGTAATACTGATCTTTGATTCACTGGGTAACACTGCTCTCTGATCCACTGGGGTAATACTGCTCTCTGATCCACTGGGTTAATACTGCTCTCTGATCAACTGGGGTAATATTGCTCTCTAATCCACTGGGGTAATACTGCTCTCTGATCCACTGGGGTAATACTGCTCTCTGATCCACTGGTGTAATACTGCTCTCTGATCCACTGGGGTAATACTGATCTTTGATTCACTGGGTAACACTGCTCTCTGATCCACTGGGGTAATACTGCTCTCTGATCCAGTGGGTTAATACTGCTCTCTGATCCACTGGGGTAATATTGCTCTCTAATCCACTGGGGTAATACTGCTCTCTGATCCACTGGGGTAATACTGCTCTCTGATCCACTGGGGTAATACTGCTCTCTGATCCACTGGGGTAATATTGCTCTCTGATCCACTGGAGTAATATTGCTCTCTGATCCACTGGGGTAATACTGCTATCTGATCCACTGGGGTAATACTGCTCCCTGATCCACTGGGGTGATACTGCCCTCTGATCCACTGGGGTAATACTGCTCTCTGATCCACTGGAGTAATACTGCTCTCTTATCCACTGGGGTAATACTGCCCTCTGATCCACTGGGGTAATAATGCTCTTAGATCCACTGGGGTAATAACGCTCTCTGATCCACTGGGGTAATACTGCTCTCTGATCCACTGGGGTAATGCTGCTCTCTGATCCACTGGGGTGATACTGCTCTCTCATCCACTGGGGTAATACTGCTCTCTGAACCACTGGGGAAATATTGCGCTCCGATCCTCTGGGCTAAAATTGCTCTCTGATCCACTGGGGTAATACTGCTCTCTGATCCACTGGGGTAATACTGCTCTCTGATCCACTGGGCAAATACTGCTCTCTGATCCTCTGGCATAATACTGCTCTCTGATCCACAGGGGTAATACTGCTCTCTGATCCACTGGTTTAATACTGCTCTCCGATCCACTGGGGTAATACAGCTCTCTGATCCACTGGGGTAATACATCTCTCTGATCCACTGGGGTACTACTGCTTTCTGATCCACTGGGGTAATACTGCTCTCTGATCCAGTGGGGTAATACTGCTCTCTGATCCACTGGGGTAATACTGCTCTCTGATCCACTGGGGTAATTCTGCTCTCTGATGCACTGGGGTAACACTGCTCTTTTGTCCACTGGGGTAATACTGCTCTCTGATCCACTCGGATAATACTGCTCTCTGATCCACTGGGTAATACTGCTCTCTGAACCACTGGGGTAATACTGTTCTCTGATCCACTGGGGAAATATTGCTTTCCGATCCTCTGGGGTATAATTGCTCTCTGATCCACTGCTGCAATAATGCTCTCTGATCCACTGGGGTAAAACTGCTCTCTGATCCACTGGGGTAATACTCCTCTCTGATCCAATGGGGTAATACTGCTCTCTGATCCAATGGGGTAACACTGCTCTCTGATCTACTTGTATAATACTGCTCTCTGATGCACTGGGGTAATACTGCTCTCTGATCCACTGTGGTAATACTGCTCTCTGATCCACTGGGGTAATACTGCTCTCTGATCCACTGGGGTAATACTGCTCTCTGATCCACTGGGGTAATGCATCTCTCTGATCCACTGGGGTAATATTGCTCTCTGATCGACTGGGGTAATACTGCTCTCTGATCCAGTGGGGTAATACTGCTCTCTGATCCACTGGGGTAATACTGCTCTCTGATCCACTGGGGCAATACTGCTCTCTGATCCACTGGGGTAACACTGCTCTTTTACCCACTGGGGTAATACTGCTCTCTGATCCACTCGGATAATACTGCTCTCTGATCCACTGGGGTAAAACTGCTCTCTGAACCACTGGGGTAATACTGTTCTCTGATCCACTGGGGAAATATTGCTCTCCGATCCTCTGGGGTATAATTGCTCTCTGATCCACTGCTGCAATGATGCTCTCTGATCCACTGGGGTAAAACTGCTCTCTGATCCACTGGGGTAATACTCCTCTCTGATCCACTGGAGTAATTCTGCTCTCTGATCCACTTGGGTAATACTGCTCTCTGATCCAATGGGGTAATACTGCTCTCTGATCCACTGGGGATATGCTGCTCTCTGATCCACTGGGGTAATCCTGCTCTCTGATCCACTGGGGTAATACTGCTCTCTGATCCTCTGGGGTAATACTGCTCTCTGATCCACTGGGGTAATACTGCTCTCTGATCCACTGGGGTAATGCTGCTCTCTGATCCACTGGGGATATGCTGCTCTCTGATCCACTGGGGTAATCCTGCTCTCTGATCCACTGGGGTAATACTGCTCTCTGATCCTCTGGGGTAATACTGCTCTCTGATCCACTGGGGTTATACTGCTCTCTGATCCACAGGGGTAATACTGCTCTCTGATCCACTGGGATAATGCTGCTCTCTGATCCAGAGGGGTAATTATGCTCTCTGATCCACTGGGGTAATACTGCTCTCTGATTCATTGGGGTAATACTGGTCTCTGATCCACTGGGGCAATACTGCTCTCTGATTCACTGGGGTAATAGAGCTCTTAATCCACTGGGGTAACACTGCTCTCTGATCCACAGGGGTAATACTGCTCTCTGATCCACTGGGGTAATACTGCTCTCTGATTCATTGGGGTAATACTGCTCTCTGATCCAATGGGGTAATACTGCTCTCTGATCTACTTGTATAATACTGCTCCCTGATCCACTCGGGTAATACTGCTCTCTGATCCACTGGGGTAATACTGCTCTCTGAGCCACTGGGTAATACTGCGCTCTGATTCACTGGGGTAATACTGCTCTCTGATCCACTGTCGTAATACTGCGCTCTGATCCACTGTGCTAATACTGCTCTCTGATTCACTGGTTAATACTGCTCTCTGATCCACTGGGGAAATACTGCTCTCTGATCCACCGGTGTAATACAGCTCTCTGATCTACTGGGGTAGTACTGCTCTCTGATCTACTGGGGTAATACTGCTCTCTGATCCACTGAGGTAATACTGCTCTCTGATCCACTGGTGAAATACTGCTCTCTGATCCACTGGGGTAATACTGCTCTCTGATCCACTGGAGTAACAATGCTCTCTGATCCAGTGAGGTAATACTGCTCTCTGATGCACTGGGTTAATACTGCCCTCTGATCCATTGGGGTAATACTGCTCCCTGATCCACTGCGGTAATACTGCTCTCTGATCCACTGGGGTAATACTGCTCTCTGATCCACTGGTGTAATACTGCTCTCTGATCCACTGCAGTAATACTGCTCTCTGATCCACTGGGGTAATACTGCTCTCTGATCCACTGGGATAATACAGCGCTCTGATCCACTGGGGTAATACTGCTCTCTGATCCACTGGGGTAATACTGCTCTCTGATCCACTGGAGTAATACTGCTCTCTGATCCACTGGGGTAATACTGATCTTTGCTTCACTGGGTAATACTGCTCTCTGAACCACTGGGGTAATACGGCTCTCTGATCCACTGGGTTAATACTGCTCTCTGATCCACTGGGGTAATACTGCTCTCTAATCCACTGGGGTAATACTGCTCTCTGATCCACTGGGGTAATACTGCTCTCTGATCCACTGGGGTAATACTGCTCTCTGATCCACTGGGGTAATATTGATCTCTGATCCACTGGAGTAATATTGCTCTCTGATCCACTGGGGTAATACTGCTCTCTGATCCACTGGGGTAATACTGCTCTCTGATCCACTAGAGTAATACTGCTCTCTGATCCACTGGGGTAATACTGCTCACTGATCTACTGGGGTAATACTGCTCTCTGATGCACTGGGGTAATACTGCTCTCTGATCCACTGGAGTAATACTGCTCCCTGATCCACTGGGGCAATACTGCTCTCTGATCCAATGGGGTAATACTGCTCTCTGATCCACTGGGGTAATACTGCTTTCTGATCCACTGGGGTAATACTGCTCTCTGATCCACTGGGGTAATACTGCTCTCTGATCCACTGGGGTAATACTGCTCTCTGATCCACTGGGGAAATATTGCTCTCCGATCCTCTGGGGTAATATTGCTCTCTGATCCACTGGGGTAATACTGCTCTCTGATCCACTGAGGTAATTCTGCTCTCTGATCCACTTGGGTATTACTGCTCTCTGATCCACTGTGGTAATACTGCTCTCTGATCCACTGGGGTAATATTGCTCTCTGATCCACTGGAGTAATATTGCTCTCTGACCCACTGGGGTAATACTGCTCTCTGATCCACTGGGGTGATACTGCTCTCTGATCCACTGGTGTAATACTGCTCTCTAATCCACTGGCGTAATACTGCTCACTGATCCACTGGGGTAATACTGCTCTCTGATCCACTGGGGTAATACTGCTCTCTGATTCACTGGAGTAATACTGCTCTCTGATCCACTGGGGTAATACTGCTCTCTGATCCAATGGGGTAATACTGCTCTCTGATCCACTGGTGTAATACTGCTTTCTGATCCACTGGGGTAGCACTGCTCTCTGATCCACTGGGGTAATACTGCTCTCTGATCCACTGGGGTAATACTGCTCTCTGATCCACTGGGGAAATATTGCTCTCCGATCCGCTGGGGTAATATTGCTCTCTGATCCACTGAGGTAATACTGCTCTCTGATCCACTGAGGTAATGCTGCTCTCTGATCCACTGGAGAAATACTGCTCTCTGATCCACTGGGGTTATACTGCTCTCTGATCCACTGGAGTAATAATGCTCTCTGATCCAGTGAGGTAATACTGCTCTCTGATGCACTGGGTTAATACTGCCCTCTGATCCATTGGGGTAATACTGCTCTCTGATCCACTGGGGTAATACTGCTCTCTGATCCACTGGGGTAATACTGCTCTCTGATCCACTGGGGTAATACTGCTCTCTGATCCACTGGGGTAATACTGCTATCTGATCCACTGGGGTAATACTGCTCCCTGATCCACTGGGGTGATACTGCCCTCTGATCCACTGGGGTAATACTGCTCTCTGATCCACTGGAGTAATACTGCTCTCTTATCCACTGGGGTAATACTGCCCTCTGATCCACTGGGGTAATAATGCTCTTAGATCCACTGGGGTAATAACGCTCTCTGATCCACTGGGGTAATACTGCTCTCTGATCCACTGGGGTAGTGCTGCTCTCTGATCCACTGGGGTGATACTGCTCTCTCATCCACTGGGGTAATACTGCTCTCTGAACCACTGGGGAAATATTGCGCTCCGATCCTCTGGGCTAAAATTGCTCTCTGATCCACTGGGGTAATACTGCTCTCTGATCCACTGGGGTAATACTGCTCTCTGATCCACTGGGCAAATACTGCTCTCTGATCCTCTGGCATAATACTGCTCTCTGATCCACAGGGGTAATACTGCTCTCTGATCCACTGGTTTTATACTGCTCTCCGATCCACTGGGGTAATACAGCTCTCTGATCCACTGGGGTAATACATCTCTCTGATCCACTGGGGTAATACTGCTTTCTGATCCACTGGGGTAATACTGCTCTCTGATCCAGTGGGGTAATACTGCTCTCTGATCCACTGGGGTAATACTGCTCTCTGATCCACTGGGGTAATACTGCTCTCTGATGCACTGGGGTAACACTGCTCTTTTGTCCACTGGGGTAATACTGCTCTCTGATCCACTCGGATAATACTGCTCTCTGATCCACTGGGTAATACTGCTCTCTGAACCACTGGGGTAATACTGTACTCTGATCCACTGGGGAAATATTGCTTTCCGATCCTCTGGGGTATAATTGCTCTCTGATCCACTGCTGCAATAATGCTCTCTGGTCCACTGGGGTAAAACTGCTCTCTGATCCACTGGGGTAATACTCCTCTCTGATCCAATGGAGTAATACTGCTCTCTGATTCATTGGGGTAATACTGCTCTCTGATCCAATGGGGTAATACTGCTCTCTGATCCACTGGGGTAATACTGCTCTCTGATCTACTTGTATAATACTGCTCTCTGATGCACTGGGGTAATACTGCTCTCTGATCCACTGTGGTAATACTGCTCTCTGATCCACTGGGGTAATACAGCTCTCTGATCCACTGGGGTAATACATCTCTCTGATCCACTGGGGTAATACTGCTCTCTGATCCACTGGGGTAATAATGCTCTCTGATCCAGTGGGGTAATACTGCTCTCTGATCCACTGGGGTAATACTGCTCTCTGATCCACTGGGGTAATACTGCTCTCTGATCCACTGTGGTAACACTGCTCTTTTACCCACTGGGGTAATACTGCTCTCTGATCCACTCGGATAATACTGCTCTCTGATCCACTCGGATAATACTGTTCTCTGATCCACTGGGGAAATATTGCTCTCCGATCCTCTGGGGTATAATTGCTCTCTGATCCACTGCTGCAATGATGCTCTCTGATCCACTGGGGTAATACTGCTCTCTGATCCACTGGGGTAAAACTGCTCTCTGATCCACTGGGGTAATACTCCTCTCTGATCCACTGGAGTAATTCTGCTCTCTGATCCACTTGGGTAATACTGCTCTCTGATCCAATGGGGTAATACTGCTCTCTGATCCACTGGGGATATGCTGCTCTCTGATCCACTGGGGTAATCCTGCTCTCTGATCCACTGGGGTAATACTGCTCTCTGATCCTCTGGGGTAATACTGCTCTCTGATCCACTGGGGTAATACTGCTCTCTGATCCACTGGGTTAATACTGCTCTCCGATCCACTGGGGTAATACTGCTCTCTAATCCACTGGGGTAATACTGCTCTCTGATCCACTGGGGTAATACTGCTCTCTGATCCACTGGGGTAATACTGCTCTCTGATCCACTGGGGTAATATTGATCTCTGATCCACTGGAGTAATATTGCTCTCTGATCCACTGGGGTAATACTGCTCTCTGATCCACTGGAGTAATACTGCTCTCTGATCCACTGGAGTAATACTGCTCTCTGATCCACTGGGGTAATACTGCTCACTGATCTACTGGGGTAATACTGCTCTCTGATCCACTGGGGTAATACTGCTCTCTGATCCACTGGAGTAATACTGCTCCCTGATCCACTGGGGCAATACTGCTCTCTGATCCAATGGGGTAATACTGCTCTCTGATCCACTGGTGTAATACTGCTTTCTGATCCACTGGGGTAATACTGCTCTCTGATCCACTGGGGTAATACTGCTCTCTGATCCACTGGGGTAATACTGCTCTCTGATCCACTGGGGAAATATTGCTCTCCGATCCTCTGGGGTAATATTGCTCTCTGATCCACTGGGGTAATACTGCTCTCTGATCCACTGAGGTAATTCTGCTCTCTGATCCACTTGGGTATTACTGCTCTCTGATCCACTGTGGTAATACTGCTCTCTGATCCACTGGGGTAATATTGCTTTCTGATCCACTGGAGTAATATTGCTCTCTGACCCACTGGGGTAATACTGCTCTCTGATCCACTGGGGTGATACTGCTCTCTGATCCACTGGTGTAATACTGCTCTCTAATCCACTGGCGTAATACTGCTCACTGATCCACTGGGGTAATACTGCTCTCTGATCCACTGGGGTAATACTGCTCTCTGATTCACTGGAGTAATACTGCTCTCTGATCCACTGGGGTAATACTGCTCTCTGATCCAATGGGGTAATACTGCTCTCTGATCCACTGGTGTAATACTGCTTTCTGATCCACTGGGGTAGCACTGCTCTCTGATCCACTGGGGTAATACTGCTCTTTGATTCACTGGGGAAATACTGCTCTCTGATCCACTGGTGTAATACTGCTCTCTGATCCACTGGGGTAATATTGCTCTCTGACCCACTGGTACAATACTGCTCTTTTATCCACTGGTGTAATATTGCTCTATGATCCACTGGGGTAATACTCCTCTCTGATCCACTGAGGTAATACTGCTCTCTGATCCACTGGGGAAATACTGCTCTCTGATCCACTGGGGAAATACTGCTCTCTGATCCACTGGGGTAATACTGCTCTCTGATCCACTGGGGTAATACAACGCTCTGATCCACTGGGGTAATACTGCTCTCTGATCCACTGGGGTAATACTGATCACTGATTCACAGGGATAATATTTCTCTCTGATCCACTGGGGTAATACTGCTCTCTGATCCACTGGGGTAATACTGCTCTCTGATCCACTGGGGTAATACTGCTCTCTGATCCACTGGGGTAATACTGCTCTCTGATCCACTGGGGAAATATTGCTCTCCGATCCTCTGGGGTAATATTGCTCTCTGATCCACTGGGGTAATACTGCTCTCTGATCCACTGAGGTAATACTGCTCACTGATCCACTTGGGTATTACTGCTCTCTGATCCACTGGGGTAATACTGCTCTCTGATCCTCTGGGATAATACTGCCCTCTGATCCACTGGGGTAATACTGCTCTCTGATCCACAGGGGTAGTACTAACCTCAGATCCACTGGAGTAATACTGCTCTCTGATCCACTGTGATAATACTGCTCTCTGATCCACTGGGTACTACTGCTCTCTGATTCACTAGGGAAATACTGCTCTCTGATCCACTGGTGTATTACTGCTCTCTGATCCACTGGGGTAATATTGCTCTCTGACCCACTGGTATAATACTGCTCTTTTATCCACTGGGGTAATATTGCTCTATGATCTACTGGGGTAATACTCCTCTCTGATCCACTGTGGTAATACTGCTCTCTGATCCACTGGGGAAATATAGTCTCTGATCCACTGGGGAAATACTGCTCTCTGATCCACTGGGGTAATACTGCTCTCTGATCCACTGGGGTAATACAACGCTCTGATCCACTGGGGTAATACTGCTCTCTGATCCACTGGGGTAATACTGATCACTGATTCACAGGGATAATACTTCTCTCTGATCCACTGGGGTAATACTGCTCTCTGATCCACTGGGGTAATACTGCTCTCTGATCCACTGTGGTAATACTGCTCCCTGATCCACTGGGGTAATACTGCTCTCTGATCCACTGGGGTAATACTGCTCTCTGATCCACTGTGGTAATATTGCTCCATGATCCACTGGGGTAATACTGCGATCTGATTCACTGGGGTAATACTGCTCCCTGATCCACTGGGGTAATACTGCTCTCTGAGCACTGGGGTAATACTGCTCTCTGATCCAGTGGGGTAATACTGCTCACTGAATCACTGGGGTAATACTGCTCTCTGATCCATTGGGGTAATACTGCTCTCTGATCCACTGGGGTAATCCTGCTCTCTGATCCACTGGGGTAATACTGCTCTCTGATCCACTGGGGTAATTCTGCTCTCTGATCCACTGGGGATATACAGCTCTTAATCCACTGGGGTAATACTGATCTCTGATCCACTGGTGTAATACCGCTCTTAATCCACTGGGGTAATACTGCTCTCTGATCCCTGGGGTAAAACTGCTCTCTGATCCACTGGGGTAATACAGCTCTCTGATCCACTGTTATAATACTGCTCTCTGATCCACTGGGGTAATACTGCTCTCTGCTCCACTGGGGTAATACAGCTCTTAATCCACTGGGGTAATACTGATCTCTGATCCACTGGTGTAATACTGCTCTTAATCCACTGGGGTAATACTGCTCTCTGATGCACTGGGGTACTTCTGCTCTCTGATGCACTGTTTTAATACTGCTCTCTGATCCACTGGGGTAATACTGCTCTCTGATCCACCGGGGTAATACTGCTGTCTGATCCACTGGGGTAATACAGCTCTTAATCCACTGGTATAATACTGCTCCCTGATCCACTGGAGTAATACTGCTCTCTGATCCACTGGCGTAATACAGCTCTTAATCCACTGGGGTAATACTGATCTCTGATCCACTGGTGTAATACCGCTCTTAATCCACTGGGGTAATACTGCTCTCTGATCCACTGGGGTAATACTGCTCTCTGATGCACTGGGGTAATGCTGCTCTCTGATCCACTGGGGTAATACTGCTCTCTGATCCACTCGGATAATACTGCTCTCTGATCCACTGGGGTGATACTGCTCTCTGATGCACTGGGGTAATGCTGCTCTCTGATCCACTGGGGTAATACTGCTCTCTGATGCACTGGGGTAATGCTGCTCTTTTATCCACTGGGGTAATGCTGCTCTCTGATCCACTCGGATAATACTGCTCTCTGATCCACTGGGGTAATACTGCTCCTTTATCCACTGGGGTAATACTGCTCTCTGAACCACTGGGGTAATACTGCTCTCTGATCCACTGGGGTAATACTGCTCTCTGATCCACTGGGGTAATACTGCTCTCTGATCCACTGGGGAAATACTGCCTTCTGATCCGCTGGGGTATTACTGCTCTCTGATCCACTGGGGTAATACTGCTCTCGGATGCACTGGTATAATACTGCTCGCTGTTCCACTGGAGAAATACTGCTCTCTGATCCACTGGGGTAATACTGCTCTCTGACCAACTGGGGTATTACTGCTCCCTGATCCACTGGGGTAATACTGCTCTCTGATCCACTGGGGTAATACTGCTCTCTGATCCACTGGGGTAATACTGCTCTCTGATCCACTGGGGTTATACTGCTCTCTGACCACAGGGGTAATACTGCTCTCTGATCCACTGGGGCAATACTGCTCTCTGATCCATTGGTATAATACTGCTCTCTGATCCACTGGGGTAATACTGCTCTCTGATCCAGTGGGGTAATACTGCTCACTGAATCACTGGGGTAATACTGCTCTCTGATCCACTGGGGTAATACTGCTCTCTGACCCACTGGGGTAATACTGCTCTCTGATCCACTGGGGTAATACTGCTCTCTGATCCACTGGGGTAATACTGCTCTCTGATCCACTGGGGCAATAATGCTCTCTGATCCACTGGGGTAATACTGCTCTCTGATCCAGTGGGGTAATACTGCTCTCTGATCCACTGGGGTAATACTGCTCTCTGATCCACTGGGGTAATACTGCTCTCTGATCCACTGGGGTAACACTGCTCTTTTATCCACTGGGGTATAATTGCTCTCTGATCCACTGCTGTAATACTGCTCTCTGATCCACTGGGGTAATACTGTTCTCTGATCCACTGGGGAAATATTGCTCTCCGATCCTCTGGGGTATAATTGCTCTCTGACCCACTGCTGTAATACTGCTCTCTGATCCACTTGGGTAATACTGCTCTCTGATCCACTGGGGTAATCCTGCTCTCTGATCCACTGGGGTAATACTGCTCTCTGATCCTCTGGGGTAATACTGCTCTCTGATCCACTGGGGTAATACTGCTCTCTGATCCACAGGGGTAATACTGTTCTCTGATCCACTGGGATAATGCTGCTCTCTGATCCACAGGGGTAGTACTGATCTCTGATCCACTGGTGTAATACCGCTCTTAATCCACTGGGGTAATGCTGCTCTCTGATCCACTGGGGTAATACTGCTCTCTAATCCACTGGGGTAATACTGCTCTCCGATACACTGGGGTAATACAGCTCTCTGATCCACTGGTATAATACTGCTCTCTCATCCACTGGGGTAATACTGCTCTTTTATCCACTGGGGTAATACTGCTCTCTGATCCACTGGGATAATACTGCTCTCTGATCCACTGGGTAATGCTGCTCTCTGATTCACTGGGGTAATACTGCTCTCTGATCCACTGGGGTAATACTGCTCTCTGATCCACTGGGGTAACACTGCTCTCTGATCCACTGGGGTAATACTGCTCTTGTAAGATTCGAAATTTTCAGCAATAATCATGCAAGAAAACAGGATAAAATAAGACAGTTTTTTGACCAAAGTAAGCTTGTACAGAAAAACCTTTGATAAAAGGGCATACAAAGTGGCCGCCGGGCCTCCTGATCAGTTTTCTGGACGATTTGATTTCTGTTACTGCAAGCCAGACAGGCTTGTGGATTGAAGACAGTAAGCCCGCGAATGCCAGTATCGGGAAACCGAAACTCAGGGAAATGGGCATACATATTCAATTGGATTCTAAGTACAAGACAGTTTCAGGCAAACAGGATGGGGCCCATCAAGATATGGGTGGACAATGCATGAACACTTAAACCCATTTAATGTACAAAGGAAAAACCGTTTAACAGCCATCAAGGGAAATCTCCAGACCGATCAATATGCGAACCGAGTTACGGTGACAAAGTAAAAGACATTATCGGCCAGGAAGGCCAGTTAAAGCTATCACCGGCCCCCGTTACAAGACAAAGCGCCCCTGCAGAGATTTCTGCCCACCAAAATTATTACAAAGACAGGACTATGATTTGGCGGGAGATAAGACTATCTCAAAAGGGTATAACTATGGATTGAAAAGTCCATCAGGGTTCAGGTACGGTTACACAGGTGCAGGATCACGTTCACGTTTCAATTCACTTCTTCGTAATTCGACCAAGTCGTTTCTTCTTTTCGACGACGCTTCGGGACGGACTTTTCAGTGCAAGGCAGCACTTCGATTTCGGGACACGGTCGGTGTTCGGCCAGACAAGGCTCGGCCACAACGGGAAGACGATGAGGGTGGCCCGGGTACTTTGTCGGGAGCTCATCGACGACCCAGGCCGAAGGAGAAGGCACCCTCAGGAGGACCGACGATTCCATGCCTCAACATTCCATTGTTGGCAGGGACTCCTCCATGGACCCAAATCCACAACAGAATATTTAGCGGATTTCAACCTTGATGTGCACTCATCGAGGCTGTGTCTGCTGCCCCACCACCTTGAGAGAGAGAGAAAAAAAAACCAACTGCGCCAGAAGTTTCCAGATCCACGTGATGACGGAAAGCTGTGCCAAAAAGACTGCGAACCCCCTTTTTGCGATTCTGATAGTGGTGAGCATGATCCCGAGTCCCTCAAGTCGAAACTTAGTTCAGGTATTAGGGGAGGGAGTAAGGTTAAATCGTAATGTGTTTCCCCTTTTACGACGTGCCGTGTGTTCCCCATTTCCATAGAGTCAAGTTCATAAATTTGTGCATGATTGTAGTTACTTTAATCTGTGCCTATGACATGTATTTTGTAATGCTTCAAACTGCTTAAAAATAAACGCATCCATTTCGTGCTATTCAACCTGGTCTATTGAGTCCTTTCTCTGCACTGCAGTTCTCTGCATCTAAGTCCAAGGTCGAGAACCGTAGGGGAGAGTGGGTCGAACCACTCAAGGGTAATTATTGCACAAAGCCTGGCAGGAGACCAGAACGAGCAAGAGAAACCCCCTACAGAAATGGCGACCGCGGCAGGACCTTGGCAGCAGGAAAGTAGTGTGTTGGATCAAGGTCTGAATAAACGAAATGTGATGGATGAAAGAATAGTGGATTATGTTTTTGGAAAGGTAAACCTCACAAAACAATGGATATCTGACCTATTAAGGGATAGGCGCCCGCTAGACGCAGCCATCAAGTGGACAGAGGGTAAAGATCATAAGAAATCTGTAGAAAAGGCGGTCTGGCTGATGTGCTACAAGAAGCAAGTCCAGCTTTTGGACCAAGTCGTTGTAGCACAGACAGCCCAGATCAAAGGGTTGCTTACAGAAGTAGAGGAAAAGGTTGCGGGCGGTCAGAAACTGATTGAATCGCTTAACGCGCTGAATCAGGAACGCCAATCCACAACTCACCGCCACGAAACCCGGGTAGAGTATTTAAAATGTCAGGTCATTGAAGCCAAGGCCTGTGAAGGTAGAATGAGAGAAAGGTGTTTCCGTCTAGCTAAGTAAATAGAGACCCAAGAGGAAAAATTTCTGGGAGCCAGGGCAGCATATAAGATGGCCATGGAGGATAGATCTGAGAGCACCGACCACAGCGCTTGCCGCCGGGAGCTAGAGGACCTGAGAATGGCCCTAGCCAAGGCAAACGGGTTGGTGTGTCTCATAAACCCACCAGCGAGCCAGCTATTGCTAGCCAAGGAATCCAAAAGACCAATTCCACAAGAGATAGTTCAGGAACCAACCCCCGAACCCTCTGTGCCTCCTGCTTATGATGAGTCTTGGACTCCGGGAAAGGAAACGGAGACGGTAGATGAAGAGATTCTTGAGGAAGAGCCACCCCAGGTAACAGAGTCAGGACCGGCACCGATATGTCCCACGCGACACCGGAGGCTCGGTCCGGACGCAGCGAATGGCGATGACGGACCCCTCGTAAATCAGATCATAATGCCCCATAGCGCACGACAGCTAAGGGAAATGATCAGTCACATCCCAAAACTCACTGAATCAGGAGACCCCTCCGTCCATTTTAGGGACGTGGAGCAGACCGCAGCCATTAATGACTGCGACGGGGTTGAACAGTCTAAGATGCTGCTGTTCTCCCTGGACAGCTCGCTCCTCCAGTGTCTCCCTGACGAGAGCAAGAGAGGGCACAGGGAATATGGGTTGTTACGGGACGAGATCCTGGAGATTATAGGAGAGGGTGACGGAACTCCGTTCCTCCGTTTAAAAAAGACAGTGCAGCTAGAAGGAGAACCCCCACGGGTTTTCGCCGGAAGGTTGTGGCCCGTGTATCGGCGCAGCTGCCCGGGAGGACCGGACCGGGACGCGCTAAATGATGAACAAAGGGCTCATTGGCTCTGGTGCCTGGTAGCAGGTTGCTTGCCAATAGTGAGGGAGCAGGCCAAAGCATGGTTTGACCCCACTAACGCCCGCTCCACGGAAGACGTAGTGCTCGATCAGCTCACGATCAGTTACAGGAACAACAAGGGTAGGAAAACGCCTGCCTTAAAAGGAAAGGTACATGAGGCAAGGCCCGCAGCTTCTGCTAAAAAGGAATGACATCAGGAGGGGAATCGCCCTCCCCAAGCCAAAAGCAGTTGTTACGGGTGTGGGAAGGAGGGTCATTGGCGCAAGGACTGTAGAAATCCATGGAAGGATAATAGAGGGAGATTCCCCGCAGCCCAAGCCCAAGCCCAAGCCCAGACCGTTGCCCCAGCACCAGCCCAAAACCCAACCGTAGCCCCTGCCCCAGCAACAGGAGGTGGTGCAGTTGTGGATCCCGCTACCATTGAGTCAATTTTAGAGACTATGCGGTCTCTGATGACCTCGCAGGGGAAGGTAGCAGTCGCCAACAGCCCTATCGCTCCCGAGACCCCAACCGAAGCATCTAAATGACTGACGCCTGCGCAGCCCGTCTACTTGTGTCCGCTCCGCTATGACGCCTGGAGAAGACCTGTGGTGGAAATGGAGGTGGAAAGGGGAAAGGGTAGTTACCTGTTGGATACGGGAGCTTCGTGCACTGTGATCCACACAGCTAGACCTTTTGCCTCACCTCTGTCCACCCAGGCTCCATTCTCAGTAGCGGGTTTCACAGGCAGAGAACAGGCTGGCACGTACTCCATCCCGCTCTCCATTCATTTGGGAGCACTCCACACCACATGAACGTGTATCCTATTGAAGTGGAGTGAGGGGGGTGGAAAAGGCATCCTCGGGGCTGATTTCTTGGTGGAACACAGGATCCTCGTGGACCTGAGAAATCACTGTCTCTGGGGAGCCGAGAGCGGTTTAGGTAAGGTAGTTGTAATCCCAGGGAGGGAAGAAAAGGGGGCCCTGTGCACCATGAAGCCGTCAGGAGGTTACGATCTCGAGCTCATGGTAGCGAACGTCCCAACGGACTTGCAGGCGTGTGTGTCGGAAAATCTGACCGCGTTTGCCACCCACAAGCACGACTGTGGGAGAGTCACTGGGTTTGAAGTCAGCGTAGACGGGGACCCCATGATCCGACCCCAAAAGCAGTATAACTTCCCCAAGGAGGCAGAACCCGACATGGAGACCGCAATATCTTCATTGGTGCAGCAGGGCATATTGAGACCAATAGCCACTCACGTGAACTCCCCCTTATGGCCGGTAAAGAAGCCGGACAATTCGTGGAGAGCCACGGTGGACTACAGAGTCCTCAATAGTAACATCCCAGCCTGCGCGCCCATGGTAGCAGCAGTTGCCGACCTAATAGGGAGTATTCCAGCATCGGCGACCACGTTCACGGTGCTGGATATCTCGAACGGTTTTTGGTCCATTCCGCTGCGGCGAGAGGATCAGTACAAGTTTGCCTTTACTTTCAAAGGGCAACAGTACACTTGGAACTGCTTGCCACAGGGTTTTCACAACAGCCCCAGCATTTTCCATCAATGCATGGCGGGGAGTTTAAAAGAATTTAGCCAGCCCAACCAGATAGTGCAGTATGTGGACGACTTACTCCTGTTCACGGACACAAGGGAGGAGCACGGCCCACTATTAGCCGAATTATTGGAGCTGTTAGAAAGGAAGGGTTTCAAAGTAAACCCAAAGAAAGCACAGATCGGCCAGCAGGAAGTCAAATTCCTGGGTCTGGCCATCCGCACTGGAGAAAGAGCCATAGATAAGGCCAGAAGGGAATCAGTACAAGATCTGCCGATCCCCAACACAGTAATGGGTGTAAGGTCCTTTTTGGGATTGACCGGGTACTGCAGAGATTTCATCGAGGACTATGCTGCCACAGCAGCCCTGCTACTCCGACTCTTACACAAGGGAATCGAGTGGTCTTGGGATGAGGGGTGCCAGGCAGCATTTGAGAAGTTGAAAAGAGATCTGCAGACCGCGCCAGCCCTAGGGGCCATAGATGGGGGAGAGGAGTTTTTCCTGGAGGTAGCCGCTAGTGGGGACAGCCTGAGTGCCGTGCTGCTCCAGGAGCGGCACGGCAAGCTGAGACCGGTAGTTTATTCCTCCAGGGTGCTCACGGATGTAGAGAGGAGTTTCTCCAATTGCGAACGGCATCTCCTGGCCACGCATTGGGCTGTGAACAGATCAGTGATCTTCACAGGAACCTCTCCCATCACGCTTCTCACCCATCACACCCCCACAAAGATGCTTCTGGATGGAAGGATTAAGGATGGGACCGTAAGCAGCGCTCGGATTGCGCGCTGGACCCTCCTCCTTTCCCAGATGGATCTCAAAGTTAAAGGCCTCTGCGAGCCAAAGCTCGCAGCCAACATGGTATATCCCGGAACAGCCCATCGGTGTTCCGTGGAAGGGGTATGGGAGGTCAACATAGGTTTACGGGCCGGGATACACCCCACAGGCCGCAAAATCTACGTAGACGGTTCCAGCACTGTATCTGCTGGCGAACGACTCACAGGGTGTGGAGTTTATGACCCTGCGGCAAACATTGCCCTGGCAATTAAGCTCCCCAGCACTATGAGCGCACAGCAGGCTGAACTGTCCGTGGTGGCGTACGTGGTTACCCACCCTGAGATTTTCCCAACCCCATACACGATTTGCTCAGACAGCATGTTCACGTGCAATTCGTGTACGGAGTACCTCGCCATCTGGTCCCGCCGCGGATATACCTCCGCGGACGGGCGGCCTTTAACAGTTAAGCCCTTGCTGGAAAAGATCCTAGCAGCTGTGGGGGAGGAAGGGGAGGTGTTCATCCACAAGGTGAAGGCTCATTCCACCACAGAACCCCGCAGTCAGGGCAACCAGCAGGCGGATGCGCTAGCCCGGGAGGGTGCCCGCAATGGCACTTTCTGGGACCCCATGGACCCGGACCCGTGGCAGCGATCCGAGAAGGGGAGGGAACTCCAGGGAACACAGGGGTGACACCGCCCCCAGACCTAAAGACCGTCCAAACCCTGGATCCCGCCCTAAAAACAGTCCTAAAAGCCATCACAGAAGGCAAGCAGGTAGAGGGTCCGTACAGTACGGCAGCCCTCTCAGTCAAGGAAGGCATGCTGTTCCGAGAGGAGCAGTGGGTTGTGCCGCAGCAGCACCGGAGGGAATTCCTGCAACTGGCCCACGAGGGTCCAGGGGCGGGACACCCCGGGCCTGAGGTTACCTGGCAACGGGTAGAGCAGGCGGGATGGTGGCCGGGACTTCGGGACGATGTCCGCGAGTTCTGCACAAGCTGTCTTGTGTGCGCTGCAAACAACCCAGACCCCCACAAAAGGAAGGTGCCCATGGGGCACATCAGGAGGGTAGAGGGGCCATGGCAGTCGATTCAGGTCGACTACATAGGGCCCCTGCCCGCCGCCCAGGGAGGATATAAGTACTGCCTTGTCCTGGTAGATGTGTTCACCAAATGGGTAGAAGCCTTCCCGTGCAGAACAGCTACGGCACTGGGCACTGCTAAGACCTTGATTCGGGAAGTGTTCTCATGGTGGGGACTCCCCCGTTTTGTAGAGTCCGACCAAGGGAGTCAGTTCACCGGTCAAGTAATGCAGAACGCCCTCATGCTCTTGGGCATTGAGGGGAAGTGGCACGTAGCATACAATCCCCAGTCATCCGGGATTGTTGAACGCATGAATCGGACCCTCAAGGAAAAGCTGAGGAAAGAGACAATGGGCTCGCCCCAGAAATGGGCGGAGGTCCTGCCTTTAGTCCTCATGGGGATCCGGGCCAGCCAGTCCAAAAGTACGGGGTATTCCCCGCACGAATTAATGACTGGAAGGATCATGCGAACACCCACCCATGTACTAGCCCCGGTGCTCACTGAGGGCCAGCTCCGAGAGGTGAAGCGAGACAAATTCGTCCAAACCCTATTGGAGCGCCTGAAACAGATTTATGGGCAGGCGGCTGGGAACATGGGAAGACAGCATCAGGGAAACCGACTGTTACTGGAACCTCGTAAGCAACAAGAGTGGGTAGTCGGAAACCAGGTCATGGTCCGAAACTATGCCAGGGTAGGGAGTTTTGAACCATTGTACATGGGGCCTTACAGCATTGTAGACAAGGCCAGCCCCATGGTTTATGCAGTGAAGATGCCCCGACGTACGAAATGGTTTCACATTAACCAGTGTAAACTGTTGAAATCGGGTGCACAAGGGCCAACAACAGGGACCAGGTCTGAGAACAAAAATCCTCAGCCTGTAACAGAGTCACAGACCACACAGGCTGGAACAGTAGCCTGCGTGAAGGGAGGGGCCACCCCATCGGAGTGGGAGGTCTCCCCTCTAATTTGGGATTCGGACGAGGAAGAGCCCGAACAGCTCGACCTCGCCTTAGACCCAATCACGGAGGAGGAAGAGTCAGAGGATGACGATCCCGCCCTCGACTCAAGCTTGGGGGAGGTAGGGAATGGGGCGGAGACTCACTACCTGTAGGGACAGGTGAGGTGGAGTCGGAAGCCACAAATCCCGGCCCCGGGGGGGCGGAGCCTGAGGGAGGGGAGCTGGAGCCGGCAGCTGTGGTGGAACCACAGGCTGTGACGGTGACAGTCCCAACCCCCGGTCCATCAGCCCCGGGAGCCTCACCCAAAGCAGCCCCTCGTAGGTCGACTTGAGCGCCCCAGCCCAGAAAGTTTTGGCCAGATTCTCCCCATCCTTCCCAACCTCGGTCTAGAGCAGCCCCAGAAAGGCATGGTTCCCGTTCAACAGCGACAGGCTGCGGGGGATCAAAGCCGAAGGTCAGTGCAGCCCCACCACAGGGTGCGGCACGCTGCAGCCCTCACAGGAATTCAGTAGGCCGCCCGGCGGAGGGCGGCGCTGTACATAAGTTAAGTTAGGTAATTATGATGATAGTTTAAGGAATATAAAGTTTACGGTGTTAAGAAATGTTAAGAGTACAATTTTGAAGTCTGTCCGGTATGTGTGCTTGTTTGGAAGCGGGGTCTAGGAACCCGCGCGTCCATTTAATTAGGCACCTATTGGGAGCCTGGCTACATCATTTTATTGGTTACAGAAACCTGGGATATGATGAAAAAGATTCTCATCGTGTTCGTGGCGATCGGGTGCGGGTGGGCCTACCGAGGCCGCACCAAGGACGTCATCATCTTCGGGTGTTCCGGGGACACGGCCCCCATCGTGACGGATGGGACAGGGGAGCGAGAGGTTGAGGAAACCGCCACCTACTTCCACCAGGGGAGATGGCCAGGTTGGCTGGGGACGAATTCTACGGAATACTCCAACAATTTCGGTTTTGCCTACCAAGAGACTTCGTTAACGTGCCCTCGGGTGAGGATCCTTGCACCCAGAGTCAGTGTTACCGTGGGAAAGAGGATCTGTTTAGTGTGTAATGGGAACGTGCCACTAAGACGATGGTGGTGGCTACGAAAGCGGGGAAAGGACATGAAGAACTCTATGGTCTAGTGGGAGCGGCTGGGTAAAAATACCCATCGGACTATTACGGGGACTAACGGACAATTACGTGTGTGTTGGGACAAATGGTGGGAACCAGATGAAGGAATATATGTCTGTATGTGGGGTTCAAAACACGTTTGCCCCAAGGGCGTATCCATCTTCTTCCAGAGGCAGTGGCAGGATGAAGGAAAGGGGATGAGATGGGATGTCAGCACTCGAGCGTGCGGAGCCCCATACTCCCCTATTCCGGTAAACGCCACTGAACTCATCACCCGCCCACGCAAGCCCCTGCCCACGCTTCCGGTAGCACTAGCCCAGAAAGAAGGGTGCCCCACCACCACCAAGGGACCCGGGAACGGTTTAGTATTGGTACCCACCGGTCAGGTGCTGTACCAAGGAGTACACTACGCGGTAGCCTCAGTGATTTTAAACCTCACTGAGGTACGATTGCCGGAGTGGTGTCCCAAAGAAACGGAACAATCATACCAGGTCCTGTTAACCCGAATGTTTAGACAGTTTTACGAGTTTGACTTTGCCGACATCGACAAAGACAAATTATACACCACACCACCGGAAGTTTTGGATCGAGTCGGGAGGCAAAGAAGGGGTACAGTAAATGACATATTCACTGCTTTTAATACCGGGACATCAGTCGTCAACGCTCTAGATAAGGTGGAGCTGCAGACACAGATCAACGGTTTAAAAGCCCAGTTAAGGAACATACTGACAGACGAAAATAAGGTAGTGGGTTCTGAGTTACATGAAAACCAGGCCATGACACTACACTTTAAGGAAATAATAGCTGAGCTGGAGAAACACGCGAGAACGGTAAATGCGCTCATTAAGGAGGATCGGAATGCGTCCGATCAAGCTGCGCAGAACGAGGCTTGTGTGCTATACGGGGCGTGGTTACTGGGCGAGGGCCGCAGTAATCTTGAGGATTTAAAACAGGGTTTGGTCCCGTCCTGGATCAGCAACAAGCACTTGCAAGTGCTCCACCCTTTTGAGAATGCATTAAGCCTGTGCCAGCTCAGACTAGCTGCAGAAGCGTACCCAGTCCCAGTGGACTGCGGACGTTCGAATCATACTATCATGGGAATAGTGGTAAGAATGCCGGTGTTGGGTCCCGCAGCAAAGCCCGCCCCGGTATACAGGGTGGAGAACATTGGAGTCATTCAGGGGGGCGCGCACTTTCGTTACGCAGTGGTCCTACCTTACGTCATCAGATGGGAGCGTACGATGACAGGCACCGACCTCTCGGGGTGTCGGAGCCGGGGAGCACACATCATCCTGTGTCCCCAGCACTTGAATGCCTTTTTGAAACCACAGTGCGGGTTCAGAACCGCTAGCGCGAAGCCGATAAATTGCACCATGGAGGCAATGGCAGAGGACCATGTGCCCCCGCAGGTAGCATATATCGGGGGTGGGACGTACTGCGTCACCACTGCAGCGCCTCACTACCGCCACAGACAGCACGAGTGGTGTTCGATCAGTGATAGCAGTTTCTGTTTCAAACCCAGGGCCGAGGTTCAAGTGGCACAACAATAAATTGTCCCCATTCCTGCACCCTCCACTGTTCACCTCACTGTAAAAGAGAATTTCACGGACTTACAATGATTCGTCGCGCATTTTGGTTATGTCATTCCCCCTCTTCCCAAACACCTCACCAAGCTTTTAAAAGCCGTTATAGTTTCACAGAAACATTTTTACACACTGGAGCAGAAGACTTTAGAGATAGGAAAAGACATTTTGGACATAGTCATCCCACCATGGTGGGACTTGTTCACTAACATAGAGATCCCGGCCTGGATTAGAATAGCATCCCACATCCTAGTAGTGTGTCAGGTTTTAATTGTGATATTTTTGCTGTTCGTGCATTGCAAGAGAGGCAAACGCCTCCAGAGGCACGAGAACACAGGAGAATGGAGAGAACGCTATGTGCGAATGGGGGAAGAAGACACCCCACTTTAAGCTGCTAGTATTGAAAGTTAGGCATCCCTCCATTTTTAGATTTTGGCCATTTGCGCGTTTTCTTTTAACTGTATGAATATTGTTATGTTATTAGTCGTTGTTAAGTTTTTGGATTAATAAAAGGTGTATGCAGGTAGTGCAAGAGGGTATCAACCCCTGCACATCTGACAGATGAATGTGTTATAGTTTAAGAAGTACTGCCTATGATTGTCCAAATGTGCACAAGGTAATTTTCGTTTTTTTCGGAAATGGGAACTGCATGTGTCGTGAGGGTCATAGATAGTTAAGTGCCAGGAATGTTTGGATGTGGGGAATCAGGGAAAATTTGCTCACCAAGGATCATTGATACCTCTAACACGCTATCAGTATCACAGGGGGGCCTGTAAGATTCGAAATTTTCAGCAATAATCACGCAAGAAAACTGTTAAGTCTGTGGGTTGTATTATAAATAATCACAGACTCCACTGTTAACAAAATAAAACACGTCTTTACTATTCAGAGGCTCGGGCGATTCTGCCCTAGTTAACGTATCACAACCCTTATATACTGGTGTGGTCACTATCGGTATTACAGTATACATGAGCCAATATAGTGCCACCCTAAAGTAGTACTCTTAAAGGCGAACGGTTACATTCTATAGTTCCCTTAAAGGTAAACGGTTACATACACAACACTCCTCCCTTCCTAGCTTATTACTTACAGAATCCCGTTAAACATACAATCTTCAACTTTATATAAACAGTTTGCAGATATACTCTCGATGGAGTCAACGTCATATAACAATTTACAGATATACTCTCAATGGAGTCAACGTCATATAACAGTTTACAAACATACTCTCAGTGGAATCAGTTTACAGGTTCAGTCTCTGTGGGAACAGTTCATAAATTCAGTCTCTGGTATTAATTCGTTCCAGGCAGCATCCTCCATAGCTTTTTTTTTTTTTTTTTAACAGCTTGTACTTTCGTCCTGTTGAACCAGCAGTGCGGACTTATACAACCCACTGGCTGTCTTGATAATGTCCCTGGATTTTTTTTACAAATTTAGCACCTTTCGTAGTGTTCGGACTGAGGTAGTAGAAGTAATAATATTTTAAACAGTTATTATTTTCTGCTTCTTCTTTTTCTTTTCTGCCTTTTTGAAACTCTCCGAGCTCTTTTCCCGGCTGCCATCTGTAGCGCCACCAACTCTCTATGTTCCTTAGACCTTAAGTGCTTCCTCAGGATTTCAGCACTTTGGGAGTTCCCATCACAATTTGGGCAGACCACATCCTCATAACATTCGGTGTCACTCAACAGGTCAAAACCCTTCTTCAAGCAATCATATTCATCCTGCTCTTCCTCGGATGTCTGCCCTTCCTTCCCTCCTGGCCTCATTTGTGCGTTCAATCCTTTCCCTTCCTTCAGGGATTTCGTTATCAGGCTATTTAATCCTTCTACTGAAGTAGCTGTTTCCCCATTCTCCTGTTCCCCTGGACGTAATTCAGCGTACTCCTCCATTTCATCCATCATTTTCTCCAATGCTTTCATCTTCTCTTCCTCTTGTACTTTGGCTTCCAGTGCTTGGAGAAGTTGCGCCTCGATGCTCTCTAGCTCATGTTCAGGGCCCATTCCCAGTTGAAACTGTTCTTCAAGTCGGTCAACCTCGGTAATTGCCGCCTCATATTTGTCTTGGGCTTCCTTCCATATTTTTATGAGTTCTGCCATGTCTTTCACCTCTACATCCTCATCTATGTATGGAACTTCTACCGATGAGTCTGTCTTGGCCCTGAGCTCCTCAAGAATTTCCTGCAGCCTTTGGACTTCTTGCTCATGTTCAACCTTTAGTTGCTCATATACTTCCAACGAAACTAGCTTTTCGGAGGTTGCTGAGTTAACCCCCTCCAGAATTGTAGTCTGGGCCTGTTCATTATGTTTTTTCAACTTCTCGCACTCTGCTTGTAAGGAGTCGTAGAGAAGAACTGGAATAAAATCCTGGCTTCCTGAAGATTCCTCTTCATTTGTTTCTTTCGCAATTTCCTGTTGGAGTTCAGCCAAGGCTGCTATGCTATCTGCCTCTCGAAGTCTCACTGCCATCAACTCTTCTTTATTCTTGCAGTCCATCTCAGCCATTTCCCGTTTACTTTCATTTAACTGAGTGAGTAGTCCCTTATTTTGGGCTGAGAGATATTGCACCTTCTCATGTAGACCCTTGCACTCCTTCTCTGCTTGACATAGCTGATTACCGCTGATTTGGTTCTGCGTTTCAAGTTCCAACATCCTTTGCTTAGCTTCTTTCAGTTTCGCCCCTATAAGCTCCTCTTGCAACATGGCCACATTATTCTCATCAGGTAAAGAAGCGTTTCTCTTTTCCATGTCCAAGATTTGTTTCTGCATCTCCTTAAGAGCACCTTGTGATTCAACTTCTCTTAACTTTGCCTGCACTAGCTCCGTCTCTAATTGCAGAACAAAATCCTCAGTGCAGCGTGATTTGCCCTTCTGCTGTATCTCTAGATCATGCAAATATTCTAACCCCTGAACATCATCAGGGAGATGTGATCGGTAATTGGTCACGATGGCTCTATGGTCACTCTCTGCTTGAGCCAGTAGGTTCTGTTGTCTTTCCAGACTCTCCCATTCGGTGTCATAGAACTTTTTCATTGTTTTCATCTCTTGTACGAGGCGGTAACTTAATTGTTCTAATTGTTGTTGTACTTTGAAATAGCGTTGAGTTCGAGCCCGGTGTTCCTCCGTAATGCATATGTCTGTAGCTTGAACAGACTCAGAATTCTCTGTCTTTATGCACGCCATCGATTTTCCAACCTTAGTCTGTGAGTTAATGTTAACCTTGTTTTTCATACATAAGCTGGACTTATCGTCTTCCGGCTCAGAGTCTGAGCTGCTTGTCTGCACCGAGTCCTCACTCGTCATTGCTTGTCGGTAGTGCCATTCCATGTCTATTTTCTTGATCCACTCCCATCCTAGAAGTGGTGGTCCTCCCTCAGGTAGTACGTACAAATTCATTCTTGGGTGTACTTTACCCCTATCTCTCACCTTGACTCTTATTTTCCCCATGGGGTATACGCGATGCCCCGTGTATGTCTGTAATACGAACTTGGTATTTCTTAAGGGTATGTGAGAGAATAGTCGGTGGTAGTCCTTTTGGTTGATGACTGATACAGCTGATCCCGTGTCCAGCTCCATTCGTACTTGGACTCCAGCTATTTTTAGTGTGACCCAGATCGTCTGTAGATCAGTTACTTTACCCACATTGTGGATTCTCAGACTATCCAACTCCTGGCTGTTTGGGTCTGAGTCTGAATTTTGTTCGTCTGAACTCTTTTCAGCCACCTGATGCACCTTGTTGTACTTTTCTTGTGGTGGTGGCTTCCTTTGTTTGTTGGTCTTCTTTCTGGACCTGCATACCTTCGCGATGTGACCCAGTTTGCCACATTTCCTGCACTCTTGATTCTTAAACCAGCACTGATTCTGGTCGTGCGTTGTCTTTCCACAACGGTAGCATTTGGAAATGCTTGCAGTAATTTGATCCTTCAGCACTGCTACGATCTCTTCGAAGGTCTGGTCCACTGGTTTAACTGGTGCTATTAGATGTTTCAAGAGCCCGTATGTTTTTGCTCCCATCGAATTTAACAAAGTTATTGCCTTGGCGTATATGGCTACGCAATATATTCCTATGCGTTCCCCATACGTGGCCCTGTCTTCTATTTCAGCATTAAAATCATTAATATTTCCTCGCTTAGGCATCTTCTTCTCTTTCCGAGAACAGCACAAGTATTTCTTTACTTATTATTAATTTTCTTCTCTTCTTGAGAACACCACAAGTATTGCTTTACTTATTTCTTGTTTCTGAAAATTCTAATTAATTTTCTTCTCTCTTCTTGAGAACACCACAAGTATTGCTTTACTTATTTCTTGTTTCTGAAAATTCTAATTAATTTTCTTCTCTTCTTGAGAACACCACAAGTATTGCTTTACTTATTTCTTGTTTCTGAAAATTCTAATTAATTTTCTTCTCTCTTCTTGAGAACACCACAAGTATTGCTTTACTTATTTCTTGTTTCTGAAAATTCTAATTAATTTTCTTCTCTCTTCTTGAGAACACCACAAGTATTGCTGTACTTATACTTATTTTCCCTCTCTTCTTGAGAACACACCAGCCTTTCTGAAAAATCTTATTACTTTCCTGAAATTCTTAATAATTTCCAAGATGGCGGTTTCCCGCTTCTTCCTTCTTCTTCAGCGGTTTCCCCGCGAAAAATGGCGGCTTTCCCGCGCTTCTCGCTCTCCCCGCCCACTTCGATGGCGGTTTTCCCGCGCTTCTCGGCGCTCTCCGCCCACTTCAATGGCGGTTATCACCCGTTCCCCGACGCTGACTTTCAGGCCGAGTGCGGGCCTTATCAGCGGATGCGATCGATGGCCCGGCTGCGCCTCGCACTTGAAAGCGGCCCCCGGCCTCTGGCTCACCCGCTCGCGCGGCTCTTGCTCGCTCCCTCCCGGGCTCTGGCTTACCCGCTCGCGCGTTTCACCGCCGCTCTTATCAGGGATTGCGATCGCCCTGTCTTTGCAGCCAACGCTGCGGCTTACCCACGAGGTTATGGAGGCTTCAGGGTCCTAATGCCTGTCGCTTCCAGCCTGTCGGTTCCAGACTGGTGAGGATTGAAACCTCTCTTCAACGTCCTGTCTTCGGACGAAGCCGCCGTGGAACAACTGCCGCAGGGTTCGAATCCTGACTCGTCGCCAATGTTAAGTCTGTGGGTTGTATTATAAATAATCACAGACTCCACTGTTAACAAAATAAAACACGTCTTTACTATTCAGAGGCTCGGGCGATTCTGCCCTAGTTAACGTATCACAACCCTTATATACTGGTGTGGTCACTATCGGTATTACAGTATACATGAGCCAATAGATAGTGCCACCCTAAAGTAGTACTCTTAAAGGCGAACGGTTACATTCTATAGTTCCCTTAAAGGTAAACGGTTACATACATAACAAAAACAGGATAAAATAAGACAGTTTATTGACCAAAGTAAGCTTGTACAGAAAAACCTTTGATAAAAGGGCATACAAAATGGCCGCCGGGCCTCGTGATCCGTTTTCTGGACCATTTGATTTCTGTTACTGCAAGCCAGACAGGCTTGTGGATTGAAGACAGTAAGCCCGCGAAAGCCAGTATCGGGAAACCGAAACTCAGGGAAATGGGCATACATATTCAATTGGATTCTAAGTACAAGACAGTTTCAGGCAAACAGGATGGGGCCCATCAAGATATGGGCGGACAATGCATGAACACTTAAACCCATTTAATGTACAAAGGAAAAACCGTTTAACAGCCATCAAGGGAAATCTCCAGACCGATCAATATGCAAACCGAGTTACGGTGGCAAAGTAAAAGACATTATCGGCCAGGAAGGCCAGTTAAAGCTATCACCGGCCCCCGTTACAAGACAAAGCGCCCCTGCAGAGATTTCTGCCCGCCAAAATTATTACAAAGACAGGACTATGATTTGGCGGGAGATAAGACTATCCCAAAAGGGCATAACTATGGATTGAAAAGTCCATCAGGGTTCAGGTACGGTTACACAGGTGCAGGATCACGTTCAAGTTTCACTTCACTTCTTCGGAATTCGACCAAGACGTTTCTTCTTTTCGACGACGCTTCGGGACGGACTTTTCAGTGCAGGGCAGCACTTCGATTTCGGGACATGGTCGGTGTTCGGCCAGACAAGGCTCGGCCACAACGGGAAGACGACGAGGGTGGCCCGGGTACTTTGTCGGGAGCTCATCGACGACCCAGGCCGAAGGAGAAGACACCCTCAGGAGGACCGACGATTCCATGCCTCAACATTCCATTGTTGGCAGGGACTCCTCCATGGACCCAAATCCACAACAGAATATTTAGCGGATTTCAACCATGACGAGCGCTCATCGAGGCTGTGTCTGCTGCCCCACCGCCTTGAGAGAGAGAGAAAAAAAACCCAACTGCGCCAGAAGTTTCCAGATCCACGTGACGACGGAAAGCTGTGCCAAAAAGACTGCGAACCCCCTTTTTGCGTTTCTGATAGTGGTGAGCATGATCCCGAGTTCCTCAAGTCGAAACTTAGTTTAGGTATTAGGGGAGGGAGTAAGGTTAAATCGTAATGTGTTTCCCCTTTTACGACGTGCCGTGTGTTCCCCATTTCCATAGAGTCAAGTTCATAAATTTGTGCATGATTGTAGTTACTTTAATCTGTGCCTAAGACATGTATTTTGTAATGCTTCAAACTGTTTAAAAATAAAAGCATCCATTTTGTGCTATTCAACCTGGTCTATTCAGTCCTTTCTCTGCACTACAGTTCCCTGCATCTAAGTACAACGTCTAGAACTGTAGGGGAGAGTGGGTCGAACCACTCAAGGGTAATTATTGCACAAAGCCTGGCAGGAGACCAGAACAAGCAAGAGAAACCCCCTACACTCTCTGATCCACTGGGGTAATACTGCTCTCAGATCCACTGGGGTAATACTGCTCTCTGATCCACTGGGGTAATACTGCTCTCTGAACCACTGGGATAATACTGCTCTCTGATCCACGGGGGAAATGCTGCTCCCTGATCCACTGGGGTAATACTGCTCTCTGATCCACTGGGGTAATACTGCATTCTGATCCACTGGGGTAATACCACTCTCTGATCCTCTGGGGTAATACTGCTCTCTGATCCACTGGGGTAATACTGCTCTCTGATCCACAGGGGTAGTACTGATCTCTGATCCACTGGTGTAATACCGCTCTTAATCCACTGGGGTAATACTGCTCTCTGATCCACTGGGGTAATACAGCTCTCTGATCCACTGGTATAATACTGCTCTCTGATCCACTGGGGTAATACTGCTCTCTGATCCACAGGGGTAGGACTGATCTCTGATCCACTGGTGTAATACCGCTCTTAATCCACTGGGGTAATAATGCTCTCTGATCCACTGGGGTAATACAGCTCTCTGATCCACTGGTATAATACTGCTCTCTGATCCACTGGGGTAATACTGCTCTCTGATCCACAGGGGTAGGACTGATCTCTGATCCACTGGTGTAATACCGCTCTTAATCCACTGGGGTAATAATGCTCTCTGATCCACTGGGGTAATACAGCTCTCTGATCCACTGGTATAATACTGCTCTCTGATCCACTGGGGTAATACTGCTCTTTTATCTACTGGGGTAATACTGCTCTTTTATCCACTGGGGTAATACTGCTCTCTGATTCACTGGGGTAATACTGCTCTCTGATCCACTGGGGTAATACTGCTCTCTGATCCACTGGGGAAATACTGCTCTCTGATCCAGTGGGGTAATACGGCTCTCTGATCCACTGGAGTAATACTGCTCTCTGATCCACTGGGGTAATACTGCTCTCTGGTCCACTGGGGTAATAGTGCTCTCTGATCCACTGGGGTAATACTGCTCTCTGATTCACTGGGGTAATACTGCTGTCTGATCCACTGGGGTAATACTGCTCTCTAATCCACTGGGGTAATACTGCTCTCTGATCCAGTGGGGTAATACTGCTCTCTGATCCGCTGGGGCAATACTGCTCTCTGATCCACTGGGTCAATACAGCCCTCTGATCGATTGGGGTAATACTGCTCTCTGATCCACTGGGGTAATACTGCTCTCTGATCCAGTGGGGTAATACTGCTCACTGATCCACTGGAGTAATATTGCTCTCTGATCCACTGGGGTAATACTGCTCTCTGATCCACTGGGGTAATACTGCTCTCTGATCCACTGGAGTAATACTGCTCTCTGATCCACTGGGGCAATACTGCTCACTGATCCACTGGGGTAGTACTGCGCTCTGATCCACTGGGGTAATACTGCTCTCTGATCCACTGGGGTAATAATGCTCTCTGATCCACTAGAGTAATACTGATCTCTGATCCACTGAGGTAATACTGCTCTCTGATCCACTGGGGTAATAATGCTTTCTGATCCACTGGGGTAACACTGCTCTCCGATCCTCTGGGGTAATATTGCTCTCTGATCCACTGGGGTAATACTGCTCTCTGATCCACTTGGATAATACTGCTCTCTGATCCACTGGGGTAATACTGCTCTCTGATCCACTTGGGTAATACTGCTCTCTGAACCACTGGGGTAATACTGCTCTCGGATCCACTGGGGTATTACTGCTCTCTGATCCACTGGGGTAATACTGCTCTCTGATCCACTGGGGTAATACTGCTCTCTGACCCACTGGGGTAATACTGCTCTCTGATTCACTGGGGTAATATTGCTTTCTGATCCACTGGGGCAATACTGCTCTCTGATCCACTGGGGTAATAGTGCTCTCTGACCCACTGGGGAAATGCCTGCTCCCAGATCCACTGGGGTAATCCTGCTCTCTGATCCACTGGGGTAATACCGCTCTCTGATCCACTGGGGAAATACTGCTCTCTGATGCTCTGGGTTAAAACTGCTCTCTGATCCACAGGGGTAGCACTGATCTCCGATCCACTGGTGTGATACCGCTCTTAATCCACTGGGGTAATACTGCTCTCTGATCCACTGCGGTAATAATGCTCTCTGATCCACTGGGGTATTACTGCTCTCTGATCCACTGGGGTAATACTGCTCTCTGATCCACTGGGGTAATCCTGCTCTCTGATCCACTGGGGTAATACTGCTCTCTGATTCACTGGGGTAATACTGCTCTCTGATCCACTGTGGTAATACTGCTCTCCGATCCACTGTGGTAATACTGCCCTCTGATCCACTGGGGTAATACTGCTCCCTGATCCACTGGGGTAATACTGCTCTCTGATCCACTGGTGTAATACAGCTCTCTGATCCACTGGGGTAATACTGCTCTCTGATCCACTGGGGTAATAGTGCTCTCTGATCCACTGGGTTATTACTGCTCTCTGATCCACTGGGGTAATACTGCTCTCTGATCCACTGGGGTGATACTGCTCTCTGATCAACTGGGGTATTACTGCTCTCTGGTCCATGGGGTAATACTGCTCTCTGATCCACTGGGGTAATACTGCTCTCTGATCCACTGGGGTAATACTGCTCTCTGATCCACTGGGGTAATACTGCTCTCTGATCCACTGGGGTAATACTGCTCTCTGTTCCACTGGCGTAATACTGCTCTCTGATCCACTGGGGTAATACTGCTCTCTGATCAAGGGGGGTAATACTGCTCTCTGATCCACCGGGGTAATACTGCTCTCTGGTCTACTGGGGTAAAACTGCTCTCTAATCCACTGGGGTAATAATGCTCTCTGATCCACTGGGGTAATACTGCTCTCTGATCAACTGGGGTAATACTGCTCTCTGATCCACTGGGGTAATACTGTTCTCTGATCCACTGGGGAAATATTGCTCTCCGATCCTCTGGGGTAATATTGCACTCTGATCCGCTGCGGTAATACTGCTCTCTGATCCACTTGGTTAATACTGCTCTCTGATCCACTGTGGTAATACTGCTCTCTGATCCACTTGTGTAATACTGCTCTCTGATCCACTGGGGTAATACTGCTCTCTGATCCACTGGGGTATTACTGCTCTCTGATCCACTGGGGTAATACTGCTCTCTGATCCACTGGGGTAATACTGCTCTCTGACCCACTGGGGTAATACTGCTCTCTGATTCACTGGGGTAATCCTGCTTTCTGATCCACTGGGGTAATAATGCTCTCTGATCCACTGGGGTAATAGTGCTCTCTGACCCACTGGGGAAATGCTGCTCCCAGATCCACTGGGCTAATCCTGCTCTCTGATTCACTGGGGTAATACTGCTCTCTGATCCACTGGGGAAATACTGCTGTCTGATCCTCTTAGGTAATACCACTCTCTGATCTACTGGGGTAATACTGCTCTGTGATCCACAGGGGTAGTACTGATCTCTGATCCACTGGTGTGATACCGCTCTTAATCCACTGGGGTAATACTGCTCTCTAATCCACTGGGGTAATACTGCTCTCTGATCCACTGGGGTGATACTGCTCTCTGATACACTGGGGTAATACTGCTCTCTGATCCACTGGGGTAATACTGCTCTCTGATTCACTGGGGTAATACTGCTCTCTGATCCACTGGGGTAATACTGCTCTCCGATCCACTGGGGTAATACAGCTCTCTGATCCACTGGGGTAATACTGCTCCCTGATCCACTGGGTTAATACTGCTCTCTGATCCACTGGTGTAATACTGCTCTCTGATCCACTGGGGTAATACTGCTCTCTGATCCACTGGGGTAATACCGCTCTCTGATTCACTGGGGTAATGCTGCTCTCTGATCCACTGGGGTATTACTGCTCTCTGATCCACTGGGGTAATACTGCTCTCTGATCCACTGGGATAATATTGCTCTCTGATCAACTGGGGTATTACTGCTCTCTGATCCACTGGGGTAATACTGCTCTCTGATCCACTGGGGTAATACTGCTCTCTGATTCACTGGGGTAATACAGCTTTCTGTTCCACTGGGGTAATACTGCTCTCTGATCCACTGGGGTAATACTGCTCTCTGATCCACTGGGGTAGTACTGCTCTCTGATCCACTGGGGTACTACTGCTCTATTATCCATTGGTGTAATACTGCTCTCTGATCCACTGGTGTAATACTGCTCTCTGATCCACTGGGGTAATACAGCAATCTGATCCACTGGAGTAATACTGCTCTCTGATCCACTGGGGTAATACTGCTCTCTGATCCACTGGGGTAATACTGCTCTCTGATCCACTGGGGTAATACTGCTCTCTGATCCACTGGGCTAATACTGCTCTCTGATCCACTGGGGTAATTCTGCTCTCTGATCCACTGTGGAAATATTGCTCTCTGCTCCACTGGGGTAAAATTGTTCTCTGATCCACTGGGGTAATACTGCTCTCTGATCCACTGGGCTAATACTGCTCTCTGATCCACTGGGGTAATACTGCTCCCTGATCCACTTGTATAATACTGCACTCTGATCCACTGGTATAATATTGCTCACTCATCCACTGGAGTATTACTGCTCACTGATCCACTGGTATAACACAGCTCTCTGGTCTACTGGGGTAATAATGCTCACTGATCCACTGGGGTAATAATGCTCTCTGATCCAGTGGGGTAATACTGCTCTCTGATCCACTGGTATAACAATGCTCTCTGCTCCACTGGGATAATACTGCTCTCTGATCCACTGGGGTAATACTGCTCTCTAATCCACTTGTGTAATGCTGCTCTCTGTTCTACTGGTATAATAATGCTCTCTGATCCACTGGGGAAATACTGCTCTCTCATCCACTGTGGTAATACTGCTCTCTGATCCACTGGTACAATACTGCTCTCTGATCCACTGGGGTAATATTGCCCTCTGTCCCACTGGTATAATACTGCTCTCTGTTCAATGGGGTAATACTGCTCTCTGATCCACTGGTATAATACTGCTCTCTGTTCAACTGGTATAATAATGCTCGTTGTTCTACTGGTATAATAAAGCTCCCTGATCTACTGGGGTAACAATGCTCTCTGATCCACTGGTTTAATACAGCCCTCTGATCCTCTGGGGTAATAGTGCTCTCTGATCCATTGTGTTAATACTGCTCTGTGATCCACTGGTATAATACTGCTCTCTTATCCACTGGTATATTACTGCTCTCTAATACACTGGGGTAACACTGCTATATGATCCACTGGGTTAATACTGCTCTGTGATCCACTGGTATAATACTGCTCTCTGATCCACTGATATATTACTGCTCTCTAATCCACTGGGGTAATACTGCTATCTGATCCACTGGGGTAATACTGCTACCTGATCCACTGGTTTAATACTGCTCTGTGATCCACTGGTATAATACTGCACTCTAATCCACTGGTATATTACTGCTCTCTAATCCACTGGGGTAATACTGCTATCTGATCCACTGGGGTAATACTGCTGCCTGATCCACTGGGTTAATACTGCTCTGTGATCCACTGGTATAATACTGCACTCTAATCCACTGGTATAGTACTGCTCTCTAATCCTCTGGGGTAATACTGCTCTCTGATCCACTGGTATAATACTGCTCTCTGATCCAGTGGGGTAATACGGCTCTCTTATCCACTGCAGTAAAACTGCTCTCTGATCCACTGGGCTAATACAGCTCTCTGATCCACTGGTATAATACTGCTGTCTGATCCACTGGGGAAATACTGCTCTCCAATCCATTGGGGTACTACTGCTCTCTGTTCCACTGGTATAATAATGCTCTCTGTTCCACTGGCATAACACTGCTCTCTGCTCCACTGGTATAATACTGCTCTCTGAATTACTGGGGAAATAATGCTCTCGAATCCTCTGGTATAATACTGCTCTCTGATCCACTGGGGAAACAATGCTCTCTGCTCCACTGGTATAATACTGCTCTCTGATCTACTGGGGTAATACTGATTTCTGATCCACTGGTATAATACTGTGCTCTGATCCACTGTGGTAAGACTGCTCTCTGATCCGCTGGTATAATACTGCTCTCTGATCCACTGGGGTAATATTGCTCTCTGATGCACTAGTATAACACTGTTCTCTGATCCACTGGTATAGCACTGCTCTTTGCTCCACTGGTATAATACTGCTCTCTGAATCATAGGGGAAATAATGCTCTCGAATGCACTGGTATAATACTGCTCTCTGATCCACTGGGGAAACAATGCTCACTGCTCCACTGGTATAATACTGCTCTCTGATCCACTGGGGTACTACTGCTCTCTGATCCACTGGGGTACTACTGCTCTCTGATCCAATGGGGTAATACTGATCTCTGATCCACTGGGGTAATATTGCTCTCTGATCCACTGGGGTAATACAGCTGTCTGATCCACTTCGATAATACTGCTTTCTGATCCACTGGAGTAATACTGCTCTCTGATCCACTGGTATAATACTGCTCTCTGATCCACTGGTATAATAATGCTCTCTGACCCTCTGGGGTAATACTGCTCTCTGATCAACTGGTGTATTACTGCTCTCTGATCCAATGGTATAATACTGCTGTCTGATCCACTGGTGTATTACTGCTCTCTGATCCACTGGTATAATAATGCTTTCTGATCCACTGGTATAATATTGGTATCTGGGCCCCTGGGGAAATACAGCTCTCTGATACACTGGGGTAATACTGCCCTCTGATCCACTGGGGTAATACTGCACTCTGATCCACTGGGGTAATATTGCTCTCTGATCCACCTGTATAATATTGCTCTCTGATGCACTGGGGTAATACTGCTCTCTGATCCACTGGGGTAATAACGCTCTCTGATCCACTGGGGTAATACTGCTCTCTGATCCACTGGTATAATACTGCTCTCTGATCCACTGGAGTAATAATGCTCTCTGATCCACTGGGGTAATACTGCTCTCTGATCAACTGGTGTAATACTGCTCTCTGATCCACTGGTACAACAATGCTCCCTGATCCACTTGGGTAATAACGCTCTCTGATCCACTGGGGTAATACTGCTCACTGACCCACTGGTATAATACTGCTCTCTGACCCACTGGTATAATACTGCTCTCTGACCCACTGGGGTAATACTGCTCTCTGATCCACTGGGGTAATACTGCTCTCTGATCAACTGGTGTATTACTGCTCTCTGATCCAATGGTATAATACTGCTGTCTGATCCACTGGTGTATTACTGCTCTCTGATCCACTGGTATAATACTGCTGTCTGATCCACTGGTATAATAATGCTTTCTGATCCACTGGTATAATATTGGTATCTGGGCCCCTGGGGAAATACAGCTCCCTGATACACTGGGGTAATACTGCTCTCTGATCCACTGGGGTAATACTGCACTCTGATCCACTGGGGTAATACTGCTCTCTGGTCCACTTGTATAATATTGCTCTCTGATGCACTGGGGTAATACTGCTCTCTGATCCACTTGTATAATATTGCTCTCTGATCCACTGGGGTAATAATGCTTTCTGATCCACTGGGGTAATACTGCTCTCTGACCCACTGGTATAATACTGCTCTCTGATCCACTGGAGTAATAATGCTCTCTGATCCACTGGGGTAATACTGCACTCTGATCAACTGGTGTAATACTGCTCTCTGACCCACTGGTACAACAATGCTCCCTGATCCACTTGGGTAATAACGCTCTCTGATCCACTGGGGTAATACTGCTCACTGACCCATTGGTATAATACTGCTCTCTGAACCACTGGTATAATACTGCTCTCTGACCCACTGGGGTAATATTGCTCTCTGATCCACTGGGGTAATACTGCTCTCTGATCAACTGGGGTAATACTGCTCTCTGATCCACTGGTACAGCAATGCTCTCTGATCCACTTGGGTAATAACGCTCTCTGATCCACTGGGGTAATACTGCACTCTGACCCACTGGTATAATACTGCTCTCCGATCCACTGGTATAACACTGCTCTCTGACCAATGGTATAATACTGCTCTCTGATCATCTGGTATAATACAGCCCTCTGACCCACTGGGGCAATAATGCTCACTGATCCACTGGTATAATACTGCTCTCTGATCCATTGGGGTAATAGTGTTCTCTGATCCACTGGGTTAATACTGCTCTGTGGTCCACTGGTATAATACAGCTCCCTTATCCACTGGTATATTACTGCTCTCTAAGACACTGGGGTAATACTGCTATCTGATCCACTGGGTTAATACATCTCTGTGATCCACTGGTATAATAATGCTCTCTGATCCACTGGTATATTACTGCTCTCGAATCCCCTGGGGTAATACTGCTATCTGATCCACTGGGGTAATACTGCTATCTGATCCACTGGGTTAATACTGCTCTGTGATCCACTGGTATAATACTGCACTCTAATCCACTGGTATAGTACTGCTCTCAAATCCACTGGCGTAATACTGCTAGCTGATCCATTGGGTTAATACCGCTCTGTGATCCTCTGGTACAATACTGCTCTCTGATCCACTGGTATAATACTGCTCTCTGATCCACTGGTATAATACTGCTCTCTAATCCACTGGCATATCACTGCTCTCTAATCCTCTGGTGTAATACTGCTCTCTGATCCACTTGTATAATACTGCTCTCTGATCCAGTGGGGTAATATGGCTCTCTAATCCACTGGGGTAATACTGCTCTCTGATCCACTGGGGAAATACTGCTCTCTAATCCATTGGGGTAATACTGCTCTCTGTTCCACTGGTATAATACTGCTCACTGTTCCACTGATATAACACTGCTCTCTGCTCCACTGGTATAATACTGCTCTCTGAATCACTGGGGAAATAATGCTCTCTTATCCACTGGTATAATACTGCTCTCTGATCCACTGGGGAAATATTGCTCTCTGCTTCACTGGTATAATACTGCTCTCTGATCTACTGGGGTAATACTGCTTTCTAATCCACTGGTATAATACTGCTCTCTGATCAACTGGGGTACTACTGCTCTCTGATCCACTGGGGTAATACTGCTCTCTGATCCAATGGGGTAATACTGGTCTCTGATCCACTGGCGTAATATTGCTCTCTGATCCACTGGGGTAATACAGCTCTCTGATCCATTGGGTTAATACTGCTCTCTGATCCACTGGCATAATACTGCTCTCTGTTCCACTGGGGTAATACTGCTCTCTGATCCACTGGGGTATTATTGCTCCCTGATCAACTGGGGTAACACTGCTCTCTGATCCACTGGTATAATAATGCTCTCTGAACCACTGGGGTAATACTGCTCTCTGATCAACTGGTGTATTACTGCTCTCTGATCCAATGGTATAACACTGCTGTCTGATCCACTGGTGTATTACTGCTCTCTGATCCACTGGGGTAATACAGCTCTCTGATCCACTGGGGTACTACTGCTCTCGGATCCACTGGCATAATACTGCTCTCTGTTCCACTGGGGTAATACTGCTCTCTGATCCACTGGGGTACTACTGCTCTCTGATCCAATGGGGTAATACTGGTCTCTGATCCACTGGCGTAATATTTCTCTCTGATCCAATGGGGTAATACAGTTCTCTGATCCATTGGGTTAATACTGCTCTCTGATCCACTGGGGTACTACTGCTCTCTGATCCACTGGCATAATACTGCTCTCTGTTCCACTGGGGTAATACTGCTCTCTGATCCACTGGGGTATTATTGTTCCCTGATCAACTGGGGTAACACTGCTCTCTGATCCACTGGTATAATAATGCTCTCTGAACCACTGGGGTAATACTGCTCTCTGATCAACTGGTGCATTACTGCTGTCTGATCCAATGGTATAATACTGCTGTCTGATCCACTGGTGTATTACTGCTCTCTGATCCACTGGTATAATACTGCTGTCTGATCCACTGGTTTAATAATGCTTTCTGATCCACTGGTATAATATTGGTATCTGGGCCCCTGGGGAAATACAGCTCCCTGATACACTGGGGTAATACTGCTCTCTGATCCACTGGGGTAATACTGCACTCTGATCCACTGGGGTAATGCTGCTCTCTGGTCCACTTGTATAATATTGCTCTCTGATGCACTGGGGTAATACTGCTCTCTGATCCACTTGTATAATATTGCTCTCTGATCCACTGTGGTAATAATGCTCTCTGATCCACTGGGGTAATACTGCTCTCTGACCCACTGGAATAATACTGCTCTCTGATCCACTGGAGTAATAATGCTCTCTGATCCACTGGGGTAATACTGCACTCTGATCAACTGGTGTAATACTGCTCTCTGACCCACAGCTACAACAATGCTCCCTGATCCACTTGGGTAATAACGCTCTCTGATACACTGGGGTAATACGGCTCACTGACCCACTGGTATAATACTGCTCTCTGACCCACTGGTATAATACTGCTCTCTGACCCACTGGGGTAATATTGCTCTCTGATCCACTGGGGTAATACTGCTCTCTGATCAACTGGGGTAATACTGCTCTCTGATCCACTGGTACAGCAATGCTCTCTGATCCACTTGGGTAATAACGCTCTCTGATCCACTGGGGTAATACTGCACTCTGACCCACTGGTATAATACTGCTCTCCGATCCACTGGTATAACACTGCTCTCTGACCAATGGTATAATACTGCTCTCTGATCATCTGGTATAATACAGCCCTCTGACCCACTGGGGCAATAATGCTCACTGATCCACTGGTATAATACTGCTCTCTGATCCATTGGGGTAATAGTGTTCTCTGATCCACTGGGTTAATACTGCTCTGTGATCCACTGGTATAATACAGCTCTCTTATCCACTGGTATATTACTGCTCTCTAAGACACTGGGGTAATACTGCTATCTGATCCACTGGGTTAATACAGCTCTGTGATCCACTGGTATAATACTGCTCTCTGATCCACTGGTATATTACTGCTCTCGAATCCACTGGGGTAATACTGCTATCTGATCCACTGGGGTAATACTGCTATCTGATCCACTGGGTTAATACTGCTCTGTGATCTACTGGTATAATACTGCACTCTAATCCACTGGTATAGTACTGCTCTCAAATCCACTGGCGTAATACTGCTAGCTGATCAATTGGGTTAATACCGCTCTGTGATCCTCTGGTATAATACTGCTCTCTGATCCACTGGTATAATACTGCTCTCTGATCCACTGGTATAATACTGCTCTCTAATCCACTGGCATATCACTGCTCTCTAATCCTCTGGAATAATACTGCTCTCTGATCCACTTGTATAATACTGCTCTCTGATCCAGTGGGGTAATATGGCTCTATAATCCAATTGGGTAATACTGCTCTCTGATCCACTGTATAAAACTGCTGTCTGATCCACTGGCATAATAATGCTTTCTGATCCACTGGTATAATATTGGTATCTGGGCCCCTGGGGAAATACAGCTCTCTGATACACTGGGGCAAAACTGCTCTCTGATCTACTGGTGTAATTCTGCACTCTGATCCACTGGGGTAATATTGCTCTCTGATCCACTTGCATAATATTGCTCTCTGATGCACTGGGGTAATACTGCTCTCTGATCCACTGGTGCAACACTGCTCTCTGATCCACTGGTATAATACTGCTCTCTGATCCACTGGTATAATACTGCTCTCTAATCCACTGGCATATCACTGCTCTGTAATCCTCTGGAGTAATACTGCTCTCTGATCCACTTGTATAATACTGCTCTCTGATCCAGTGGGGTAATATGGCTCTCTAATCCACTGGGGCAATACTGTTCTCTGATCCACTGGGGAAATACTGCTCTCTAATCCACTGGGGTAATACTGCTCTCTGTTCCACTGGTATAATACTGCTCACTGTTCCACTGATATAACACTGCTCTCTGCTCCACTGGTATAATACTGCTCTCCGAATCACTGGGGAAATAATGCTCTCTAATCCACTGGTATAATACTGCTCTCTGATCCACTGGGGAAATATTGCTCTCTGCTCCACTGGTATAATACTGCTCTCTGATCTACTGGGGTAATGCTGCTTTCTGATCCACTGGTGTAATACTGCTCTCTGATCCACTGGGGTACTATTGCTCTCTGATCCACTGGGGTAATACTGCTCTCTGATCCAATGGGGTAATACTGGTCTCTGATCCACTGGGGTAATATTGCTCTCTGATCCAATGGGGTAGTATAGCTGTCTGATCCACTGGGGTAATACTGCTCTCTGATCCACTGGAGTAATACTGCTCTCTGATCCACTGGTATAATACTGCTCTCTGTTCCACTGGGGTAATACTGCTCTCTTATCCACTGGGGTATTATTGCTCCCTGATCAACTGGGTTAACACTGCTCTCTGATCCACTGGTATAATAATGCTGTCTGATCCACTGGGGTAATACTGCTCTCTGATCAACTGGTGTATTACTGCTCTCTGATCCAATGGTATAAAACTGCTTTCTGATCCACTGGTGTATTACTGCTCTCTGATCCACTGGCATAATACTGCTGTCTGATCCACTGGTATAATAATGCTTTCTGATCCACTGGTATAATATTGGTATCTGGGCCCCTGGGGAAATACAGCTCTCTGATACACTGGGGTAATACTGCTCTCTGATCCACTGGGGTAATACTGCACTCTGAACCACTGGGGTAATACTGCTCTCTGATCCACTTCTATAATATTGCTCTCTGATGCACTGGGGTAATACTGCTCTCTGATCCACTGGTGCAACACTGCTCTCTGATCCACTGGGGCAATAACACTCTCTGATCCACTGGGGTAATACTGCTCTCTGATCCACTGGTATAATACTGTTCTCTGATCCACTGGGGTAATACTGCTCTCTGATCAACTGGTGTAATACTGCTCTCTAATCCACTGGTACAACAATGCTCTCTGATCCACTTGGGTAATAACGCTCTCTGGTCCACTGGGGTAATACTGCTCACTGACCCATTGGTATAATACTGCTCTCTGATCAACTGGGGTAATACTGCTCTCTGATCCACTGGTACAGCAATGCTCTCTGATCCACTTGGGTAATAACGCTCTCTGATCCACTGGGGTAATACTGCACTCTGACCCACTGGTATAATACTGCTCTCCGATCCACTGGTATAACACTGCTCTCTGACCAATGGTATAATACTGCTCTCTGATCATCTGGTATAATACAGCCCTCTGACCCACTGGGGCAATAATGCTCACTGATCCACTGGTATAATACTGCTCTCTGATCCATTGGGGTAATAGTGTTCTCTGATCCACTGGGTTAATACTGCTCTGTGATCCACTGGTATAATACAGCTCTCTTATCCACTGGTATATTACTGCTCTCTAAGACACTGGGGTAATACTGCTATCTGATCCACTGGGTTAATACAGCTCTGTGATCCACTGGTATAATACTGCTCTCTGATCCACTGGTATATTACTGCTCTCGAATCCACTGGGGTAATACTGCTATCTGATCCACTGGGGTAATACTGCTATCTGATCCACTGGGTTAATACTGCTCTGTGATCTACTGGTATAATACTGCACTCTAATCCACTGGTATAGTACTGCTCTCAAATCCACTGGCGTAATACTGCTAGCTGATCAATTGGGTTAATACCGCTCTGTGATCCTCTGGTATAATACTGCTCTCTGATCCACTGGTATAATACTGCTCTCTGATCCACTGGTATAATACTGCTCTCTAATCCACTGGCATATCACTGCTCTCTAATCCTCTGGAATAATACTGCTCTCTGATCCACTTGTATAATACTGCTCTCTGATCCAGTGGGGTAATATGGCTCTATAATCCAATTGGGTAATACTGCTCTCTGATCCACTGTATAAAACTGCTGTCTGATCCACTGGCATAATAATGCTTTCTGATCCACTGGTATAATATTGGTATCTGGGCCCCTGGGGAAATACAGCTCTCTGATACACTGGGGCAAAACTGCTCTCTGATCTACTGGTGTAATTCTGCACTCTGATCCACTGGGGTAATATTGCTCTCTGATCCACTTGCATAATATTGCTCTCTGATGCACTGGGGTAATACTGCTCTCTGATCCACTGGTGCAACACTGCTCTCTGATCCACTGGTATAATACTGCTCTCTGATCCACTGGTATAATACTGCTCTCTAATCCACTGGCATATCACTGCTCTGTAATCCTCTGGAGTAATACTGCTCTCTGATCCACTTGTATAATACTGCTCTCTGATCCAGTGGGGTAATATGGCTCTCTAATCCACTGGGGCAATACTGTTCTCTGATCCACTGGGGAAATACTGCTCTCTAATCCACTGGGGTAATACTGCTCTCTGTTCCACTGGTATAATACTGCTCACTGTTCCACTGATATAACACTGCTCTCTGCTCCACTGGTATAATACTGCTCTCCGAATCACTGGGGAAATAATGCTCTCTAATCCACTGGTATAATACTGCTCTCTGATCCACTGGGGAAATATTGCTCTCTGCTCCACTGGTATAATACTGCTCTCTGATCTACTGGGGTAATGCTGCTTTCTGATCCACTGGTGTAATACTGCTCTCTGATCCACTGGGGTACTATTGCTCTCTGATCCACTGGGGTAATACTGCTCTCTGATCCAATGGGGTAATACTGGTCTCTGATCCACTGGGGTAATATTGCTCTCTGATCCAATGGGGTAGTATAGCTGTCTGATCCACTGGGGTAATACTGCTCTCTGATCCACTGGAGTAATACTGCTCTCTGATCCACTGGTATAATACTGCTCTCTGTTCCACTGGGGTAATACTGCTCTCTTATCCACTGGGGTATTATTGCTCCCTGATCAACTGGGTTAACACTGCTCTCTGATCCACTGGTATAATAATGCTGTCTGATCCACTGGGGTAATACTGCTCTCTGATCAACTGGTGTATTACTGCTCTCTGATCCAATGGTATAAAACTGCTTTCTGATCCACTGGTGTATTACTGCTCTCTGATCCACTGGCATAATACTGCTGTCTGATCCACTGGTATAATAATGCTTTCTGATCCACTGGTATAATATTGGTATCTGGGCCCCTGGGGAAATACAGCTCTCTGATACACTGGGGTAATACTGCTCTCTGATCCACTGGGGTAATACTGCACTCTGAACCACTGGGGTAATACTGCTCTCTGATCCACTTCTATAATATTGCTCTCTGATGCACTGGGGTAATACTGCTCTCTGATCCACTGGTGCAACACTGCTCTCTGATCCACTGGGGCAATAACACTCTCTGATCCACTGGGGTAATACTGCTCTCTGATCCACTGGTATAATACTGTTCTCTGATCCACTGGGGTAATACTGCTCTCTGATCAACTGGTGTAATACTGCTCTCTAATCCACTGGTACAACAATGCTCTCTGATCCACTTGGGTAATAACGCTCTCTGGTCCACTGGGGTAATACTGCTCACTGACCCATTGGTATAATACTGCTCTCTGACCCACTGGTATAATACTGCTCTCTGACCCACTGGGGTAATACTGCTCTCTGATCCTCTGGGGTAATACTGCGCTCTGATCGACTGTGGTAATACTGCTCTGCTCTCTGATCCACTGGGGTAATATTGCTCTCTGATCCACTAGTATAACACTGTTCTCTGAACCACTGGTCTAGCCCTGCTTCCTGATCCACTGGTATAATACTGCTCTCTGATACACTGGGGTAATACTGTCTCTGATCCACTGGTATAATACTGCTCTCTGATCCACTGGGGTAATACTGCCTCTGATCCACTGGTATAATACGGCTCTCTGATCCACTGGTATAAATCTGCACTCTGATCCACTGGTATAATAATGCTCACTGATCCACTGGTAAAATACTACTATCTGTTCTACTGGTATAATATTGCTCTCTGATCTACTGGGTTAATACAGTTCTCTGATCCACTGGAGTAATACTGCTCTCTGATCTACTTGGGTAATACTGCTTTCTGATCCACTGGTATAATACTGCGCTCTGATCGACTGTGGTAATACTGCTCTGCTCTCTGATCCACTGGGGTAATATTGCTCTCTGATCCACTAGTATAACAATGTTCTCTGAACCACTGGTATAGCACTGCATCCTGATCCACTGGTATAATACTGCTCTCTGATACACTGGGGTAATACTGTCTCTGATCCACTGGTATAATACTGCTCTCTGATCCAGTGGGGTAATATTGTCTCTGATCCACTGGTATAATACTGCTCTCTGATCCACTGGTATAAATCTGCACTCTGATACACTGGTATAATAATGCTCACTGATCCACTGGTAAAATACTCCTATCTCTTCTACTGGAATAATTTTGCTCTCTGATCTACTGGGTTAATACAGTTCTCTGATCCACTGGGGTAATACTGCTTTCTGATCTACTGGGGTAATACTGTCTCTGATCCACTGGTATAATACTGCTCTCTGATCCAATGGTGTAATACTGCTCACTGATCCACTGGTATACAACTGCGCTTTGATCCACTGGGGTAATACTGCTCTCTGATCCACTGGTATAACACTGCACTCTGATCCACTGGTATAATAATGCTCACTGATCCACTGGTAAAATACTCCTATCTGTTCTACTGGTATAATATTGCTCTCTGATCTACTGGGTTAATACAGTTCTCTGATCCACTGGGGTAATACTGCTCTCTGATCTACTGGGGTAATACTGTTCTCTGATCCACTGGTATAATACTGCTCTCTGATCCAATGGTGTAATACTGCTCACTGATCCACTGGTATACAACTGCGCTTTGACCCACTGGGGTAATACTGCTCTCTGATCCACTGGGGGAATACTGCTCCCTGATGCTCTGGGGTAATACTGCTCTCTGATCCATTGGGGAAATAATGCTCTCTGATCCACTGGGGTAATGCTGCCCCCTGATCCACTGGTGAAATACTGCTCTCTGATCCACTGGGGTAATACTGCTCCCTGATCCACTGGGGAAGTACTGCCCTCTGATTCACTGGGGTAATACTTCTCTCTGATCCACTGGGGTAATAATGCTCTGAGATCCGCTGGTATATTACTGATCTCCGATCCACTGATATAACAATGCTCTCTGATCCACTGGGGTTATACTGCTCTGTGATCCACTGGTATAACAATGCTCTCTGCTGCACTGGGGAAATATTGCTCTCTCATCCACTGGGGTAATACTGCTCTCTGATCAACTGGTGTAATACTGCTCTCTGATCCACTGGTACAACAATGCTCTCTGATCCACTTGGGTAATAACGCTCTCTGATCCACTGGGGTAATACTGCTCACTGACCCACTGGTATAATACTGCTCTCTGACCCACTGGTATAATACTGCTCTCTGACCCACTGGGGTAATACTGCTCTCTGATCCACTGGGGTAATACTGCTCTCTGATCAACTGGGGTAATACTGCTCTCTGATCCACTGGTACAACAATGCTCTCTGATCCACTTGGGTAATAATGCTCTCTGATCCACTGGGGTAATACTACTCTCTGACCCACTGGTATAATACTGCTCTCCGATCCACTGGTATAATACTGCTCTCTGACCCACTGGTGTAATACTGCTCTCTGATCCACTGGTATAATACAGCCCTCTGACCCACTGGGGCAATAATGCTCAATGATCCACTGGTATAATGCTGCTCTCTGATCCACTGGGGTAATAGTGTTCTCTGATCCACTGGGTTAATACTGCTCTGTGATCCACTGGTATAATACTGCACTCTCATCCACTGGTATAGTACTGCTCTCAAATCCACTGGCGTAATACTGCTACCTGATCCACTGGGTTAATACTGCTCTGTGATCCTCTGGTATAATATTGCTCTCTGATCCACTGGTATAATACTGCTCTCTGATCCACTGGTGAAATACTGCTCTTTAATCCACTGGGGTAATACTGCTCTCTGTTCCACTGGTATAATACTGCTCACTGTTCCACTGATATAACACTGCTCTCTGCTCCACTGGTATAATACTGCTCTCTGAATCAGTGGGGAAATAATGCTCTCTAATCCACTGGTATAATAATGCTCTCTGATCCACTGGGGAAATACTGCTCTCTGCTCCACTGGTATAATACTGCTCTCTGATCTACTGGGGTAATACTGCTTTCTGATCCACTGGTATAATACTGCGCTCTGATCGACTGTGGTAATACTGCTCTGCTCTCTGATCCACTGGGGTAATATTGCTCTCTGATCCACTAGTATAAAACTGTTCTCTGAACCACTGGTATAGCCCTGCTTCCTGATCCACTGGTATAATGCTTCTCTCTGATACACTGGGGTAATACTGTCTCTGATCCACTGGTATAATACTGCTCTCTGATCCACTGGGGTAATACTGTCTCTGATCCACTGGTATAATACTGCTCTCTGATCCACTGGTATAAATCTGCACTCTGATCCACTGGTATAATAATGCTCACTGATCCACTGGTAAAATACTACTATCTGTTATACTGGTATAATATTGCTCTCTGATCTACTGGGTTAATACAGTTCTCTGATCCACTGGGGTAATACTGCTCTCTGATCTACTGGGGTAATAATGCTCTCTAATTAACTGGTATAATAATGCTCTCTGATCCACTGGGGAAATACTGCTCTCTGCTCCACTGGTATAATACTGCTCTCTGATCTACTTGGGTAATACTGCTTTCTGATCCACTGGGGTAATACTGCTCTCTGATCCACTGTGGTAATACTGCTCTTTGATCCACTGGGGTAATACTGCTCTCTGATCCACTGGGTTAATACAGTTCTCTGATCCACTGGGGTAATACTGCTCTCTGATCAACTGGGGTAATACTGCTCTCTGATCCACTGGTACAACAATGCTCTCTGATCCACTTGGGTAATAATGCTCTCTGATCCACTGGGGTAATACTACTCTCTGACCCACTGGTATAATACTGCTCTCCGATCCACTGGTATAATACTGCTCTCTGACCCACTGGTGCAATACTGCTCTCTGATCCACTGGTATAATACAGCCCTCTGACCCACTGGGGCAATAATGCTCAATGATCCACTGGTATAATGCTGCTCTCTGATCCACTGGGGTAATAGTGTTCTCTGATCCACTGGGTTAATACTGCTCTGTGATCCACTGGTATAATACTGCACTCTCATCCACTTGTATAGTACTGCTCTCAAATCCACTGGCGTAATACTGCTACCTGATCCACTGGGTTAATACTGCTCTGTGATCCTCTGGTATAATATTGCTCTCTGATCCACTGGTACAATACTGCTCTCTGATCCACTGGTGAAATACTGCTCTTTAATCCACTGGGGTAATACTGCTCTCTGTTCCACTGGTATAATACTGCTCACTGTTCCACTGATATAACACTGCTCTCTGATCCGCTGGGGTAATACTGCTCTCTGACCCACTGGGGTAATACTGCTCACTGATCCACTGGGGTAATACTGCTCTCTGATCCAGTGGGGTAATAATGCTCTCTGATCCACTGGGGTAATACTGCTCTCTGATCCACTGGGGTAATACTGCTCTCTGATCCACTGGGGTAACACTGCTCTTTTATCCACTGGGGTAATACTGCTCTCTGATCCACTCGGATAATACTGCTCTCTGATCCACTGGGTAATACTGCTCTCTGATTCACTGGGGTAATACTGCTCTCTGATCCACTGGGGTAATACTGTTCTCTGATCCACTGGGGAAATATTGCTCTCCGATCCTCAGGGGTATAATTGCTCTCTGATCCACTGCTGTAATACTGCTCTCTGATCCACTGGGGCATAAATGCTCTCTGATTCACTGGGGTAATACTGCTCTCTGATCCACTGGGGTAATTCTGCTCTCTGATCCACTAATATAACACTGTTCTCTGATCCACTGGGGTAATACTGCTCTCTGATCCACTGGGATAATACTGCTCCCTGATCCACTGGGGAAATACTGCTCTCTGATTCACTGGAGCATTACTACTCTGTGATTCACTGGTTTAATAATGCTCTCTGATCCACTGTTATATTACTGCTCTCTGATCCACTGATATAACACAGCTCTCTGATCTACTGGGGTAATACTGCTCTGTGATCCACTGGTATAATATGGCTTTCTGATCTACTGGGGTAATACTGCTCTCTGATCCACTGGTATGATATTGCTCTCTGATCCACTGGGGTAATACTGCTCCCTGATCCACTTGGGAAATACTGCTCTCTGATTCACTGGGGTAATAATACCCGCTGATCCACTGGGGTAATACTGCTCTAAGATCCACTGGTATAATACTGCTCTCTGATTCACTGGGGTAATACTGCTCCCTGATCCACTGGGGTAATACTGCGCTCTGATCCACTGATATAACAAAGCTCTCTGATCCACTGGGGTAATACTGCTCTGTGATCCACTGGCATAATACTGCTCTCTGATCCACAGGGGTAATACTGCTCTTTGATCCACTGGGGTAATACTGCTCTCTGATCCACTGGGGTAATACTGCTCTCTGTTCCACTGGGGAAATATTGCTCTCTAATCCACTGGGGTAATACTGCTCTCTGATCCACTGGGGCAATAATGTTCACTGATCCACTGGGGTAATACTGCTCTCTGCTCCACTGGTATAATACTGCTCTCTGTTCAACTGGGGTAATACTGCTCTCCGATCCACTGGTATAATAATGCTCTCTGATCCACTGGGTTAATATTGATCTCTGATCCACTGGTATAATATTGCTCTCTGATCCACTGGGGTAATACAGCAATCTGATCCACTGGGGTAATACTGCTCTCTGATCCTCTGGGGTAATACTGCTCTCTGATCCACTGGGGTAATACAGCTCCCTGATCCACTGGGGAAATACTGCTCTCTGGACCACTGGGGTAATACATCTCCCGGATCCACTGGGGTAATAGTGCTCCCTGATCCACTGGTATAATACTGCACTCTGCTCCACTGGTATAACACTTCACACTGAACCACAGGTATAATAATGCACATTGATTCACTGGGGCATCACTGCTCCCTCATCCACTTGTATAATACTTCAGTCTGATCCACTGGTATAATATTGCTCACTAATCCACTGGGGTATTACTGCTAGCTGATCCACTGATATAACACAGCTCTCTGATCTACTGGGGTGATACTGCTGTCTGATCCACTGGGGTAATACTGCTCTCTGATCCACTGGGGTAATACTGCTCTCTGATCCAGTGGGGTAATACTGCTCTCTGATCCACTGGAGTAACACTGCTCTTTTATCCACTGGGGTAATACTGCTCTCTGATCCACTCGGATAATACTGCTCTCTGATCCACTGGGTAATACTGCTCTCTGATTCACTGGGGTAATACTGCTCTCTGATCCACTGGGGTAATACTGTTCTCTGATCCACTGGGGAAATATTACTCTCCGATCCTCAGGGGTATAATTGCTGTCTGATCCACTGCTGTAATACTGCTCTCTGATCCACTGGGGCAAAAATGCTCTCTGATTCACTGGGGTAATACTGCTCTCTGATCCACTGGGGTAATTCTGCTCTCTGATCCACTAATATAACACTGTTCTCTGATCCACTGGGGTAATACTGCTCTCTGATCCACTGGGATAATACTGCTCCCTGATCCACTGGGGTAATTCTGCTCTCTGATCCACTGGTATAACACTGCCCTCTGCTCCACTGGTTTAATACTGCTCTCTGATCCACTGGGATAATACTGTTCTCTGATCCACTGGGGAAATATTGCTCTCCGATCCCCTGGGGTATAATTGCTCTCTGATCCACTGCTGTAATACTGCTCTCTGATCCACTGGGGCAAAAATGCTCTCTGATTCACTGGGGTAATACTGCTCTCTGGTCCACTGGGGTAATTCTGCTCTCTGATCCACTGGGATAATACTGCTCCCTGATCCACTGGGGAAATACTGCTCTCTGATTCACTGTAGTATTACTACTCTGTGATTCACTGGTGTAATAATGCTCTCTGATCCGCTGTTATATTACTGCTCTCTGATCCACTGATATAACACAGCTCTCTGATCTACTGGGGTAATACTGCTCTCTGAATCAGTGGGGAAATAATGCTCTCTAATCCACTGGTATAATAATGCTCTCTGATCCACTGGGGAAATACTGCTCTCTGCTCCACTGGTATAATACTGCTCTCTGATCTACTGGGGTAATACTGCTTTCTGATCCACTGGTATAATACTGCGCTCTGATCGACTGTGGTAATACTGCTCTGCTCTCTGATCCACTGGGGTAATATTGCTCTCTGATCCACTAGTATAAAACTGTTCTCTGAACCACTGGTATAGCCCTGCTTCCTGATCCACTGGTATAATGCTTCTCTCTGATACACTGGGGTAATACTGTCTCTGATCCACTGGTATAATACTGCTCTCTGATCCACTGGGGTAATACTGTCTCTGATCCACTGGTATAATACTGCTCTCTGATCCACTGGTATAAATCTGCACTCTGATCCACTGGTATAATAATGCTCACTGATCCACTGGTAAAATACTACTATCTGTTATACTGGTATAATATTGCTCTCTGATCTACTGGGTTAATACAGTTCTCTGATCCACTGGGGTAATACTGCTCTCTGATCTACTGGGGTAATAATGCTCTCTAATTAACTGGTATAATAATGCTCTCTGATCCACTGGGGAAATACTGCTCTCTGCTCCACTGGTATAATACTGCTCTCTGATCTACTTGGGTAATACTGCTTTCTGATCCACTGGGGTAATACTGCTCTCTGATCCACTGTGGTAATACTGCTCTTTGATCCACTGGGGTAATATTGCTCTCTGATCCACTGGGTTAATACAGTTCTCTGATCCACTGGGGTAATACTGCTCTCTGATCAACTGGGGTAATACTGCTCTCTGATCCACTGGTACAACAATGCTCTCTGATCCACTTGGGTAATAATGCTCTCTGATCCACTGGGGTAATACTACTCTCTGACCCACTGGTATAATACTGCTCTCCGATCCACTGGTATAATACTGCTCTCTGACCCACTGGTGCAATACTGCTCTCTGATCCACTGGTATAATACAGCCCTCTGACCCACTGGGGCAATAATGCTCAATGATCCACTGGTATAATGCTGCTCTCTGATCCACTGGGGTAATAGTGTTCTCTGATCCACTGGGTTAATACTGCTCTGTGATCCACTGGTATAATACTGCACTCTCATCCACTTGTATAGTACTGCTCTCAAATCCACTGGCGTAATACTGCTACCTGATCCACTGGGTTAATACTGCTCTGTGATCCTCTGGTATAATATTGCTCTCTGATCCACTGGTACAATACTGCTCTCTGATCCACTGGTGAAATACTGCTCTTTAATCCACTGGGGTAATACTGCTCTCTGTTCCACTGGTATAATACTGCTCACTGTTCCACTGATATAACACTGCTCTCTGATCCGCTGGGGTAATACTGCTCTCTGACCCACTGGGGTAATACTGCTCACTGATCCACTGGGGTAATACTGCTCTCTGATCCAGTGGGGTAATAATGCTCTCTGATCCACTGGGGTAATACTGCTCTCTGATCCACTGGGGTAATACTGCTCTCTGATCCACTGGGGTAACACTGCTCTTTTATCCACTGGGGTAATACTGCTCTCTGATCCACTCGGATAATACTGCTCTCTGATCCACTGGGTAATACTGCTCTCTGATTCACTGGGGTAATACTGCTCTCTGATCCACTGGGGTAATACTGTTCTCTGATCCACTGGGGAAATATTGCTCTCCGATCCTCAGGGGTATAATTGCTCTCTGATCCACTGCTGTAATACTGCTCTCTGATCCACTGGGGCATAAATGCTCTCTGATCCACTGGGGTAATTCTGCTCTCTGATCCACTAATATAACACTGTTCTCTGATCCACTGGGGTAATACTGCTCTCTGATCCACTGGGATAATACTGCTCCCTGATCCACTGGGGAAATACTGCTCTCTGATTCACTGGAGCATTACTACTCTGTGATTCACTGGTGTAATAATGCTCTCTGATCCACTGTTATATTACTGCTCTCTGATCCACTGATATAACACAGCTCTCTGATCTACTGGGGTAATACTGCTCTGTGATCCACTGGTATAATATGGCTTTCTGATCTACTGGGGTAATACTGCTCTCTGATCCACTGGTATGATATTGCTCTCTGATCCACTGGGGTAATACTGCTCCCTGATCCACTTGGGAAATACTGCTCTCTGATTCACTGGGGTAATAATACCCGCTGATCCACTGGGGTAATACTGCTCTACGATCCACTGGTATAATACTGCTCTCTGATTCACTGGGGTAATACTGCTCCCTGATCCACTGGGGTAATACTGCGCTCTGATCCACTGATATAACAAAGCTCTCTGATCCACTGGGGTAATACTGCTCTGTGATCCACTGGCATAATACTGCTCTCTGATCCACAGGGGTAATACTGCTCTTTGATCCACTGGGGTAATACTGCTCTCTGATCCACTGGGGTAATACTGCTCTCTGTTCCACTGGGGAAATATTGCTCTCTAATCCACTGGGGTAATACTGCTCTCTGATCCACTGGGGCAATAATGTTCACTGATCCACTGGGGTAATACTGCTCTCTGCTCCACTGGTATAATACTGCTCTCTGTTCAACTGGGGTAATACTGCTCTCCGATCCACTGGTATAATAATGCTCTCTGATCCACTGGGTTAATATTGATCTCTGATCCACTGGTATAATATTGCTCTCTGATCCACTGGGGTAATACAGCAATCTGATCCACTGGGGTAATACTGCTCTCTGATCCTCTGGGGTAATACTGCTCTCTGATCCACTGGGGTAATACAGCTCCCTGATCCACTGGGGAAATACTGCTCTCTGGACCACTGGGGTAATACATCTCCCGGATCCACTGGGGTAATAGTGCTCCCTGATCCACTGGTATAATACTGCACTCTGCTCCACTGGTATAACACTTCACACTGAACCACAGGTATAATAATGCACATTGATTCACTGGGGCATCACTGCTCCCTCATCCACTTGTATAATACTTCAGTCTGATCCACTGGTATAATATTGCTCACTAATCCACTGGGGTATTACTGCTAGCTGATCCACTGATATAACACAGCTCTCTGATCTACTGGGGTGATACTGCTGTCTGATCCACTGGGGTAATACTGCTCTCTGATCCACTGGGGTAATACTGCTCTCTGATCCAGTGGGGTAATACTGCTCTCTGATCCACTGGAGTAACACTGCTCTTTTATCCACTGGGGTAATACTGCTCTCTGATCCACTCGGATAATACTGCTCTCTGATCCACTGGGTAATACTGCTCTCTGATTCACTGGGGTAATACTGCTCTCTGATCCACTGGGGTAATACTGTTCTCTGATCCACTGGGGAAATATTACTCTCCGATCCTCAGGGGTATAATTGCTCTCTGATCCACTGCTGTAATACTGCTCTCTGATCCACTGGGGCAAAAATGCTCTCTGATTCACTGGGGTAATACTGCTCTCTGATCCACTGGGGTAATTCTGCTCTCTGATCCACTAATATAACACTGTTCTCTGATCCACTGGGGTAATACTGCTCTCTGATCCACTGGGATAATACTGCTCCCTGATCCACTGGGGTAATTCTGCTCTCTGATCCACTGGTATAACACTGCCCTCTGCTCCACTGGTTTAATACTGCTCTCTGATCCACTGCTGTAATACTGCTCTCTGATCCACTGGGGCAAAAATGCTCTCTGATTCACTGGGGTAATACTGCTCTCTGGTCCACTGGGGTAATTCTGCTCTCTGATCCACTGGGATAATACTGCTCCCTGATCCACTGGGGAAATACTGCTCTCTGATTCACTGTAGTATTACTACTCTGTGATTCACTGGTGTAATAATGCTCTCTGATCCGCTGTTATATTACTGCTCTCTGATCCACTGATATAACACAGCTCTCTGATCTACTGGGGTAATACTGCTCTGTGATCCACTGGTATAATATGGCTTTCTGATCTACTGGGGTAATACTGCTCTCTGATCCACTGGTATGACATTGCTCTCTGATCCACTGGGGTAATACTGCTCTCTGATTCACTGGGGTAATAATGCCCGCTGATCCACTGGGGTAATACTGCTCTACGATCCACTGGTATAATACTGCTCTCTGATTCACTGGGGTAATACTGCTCCCTGATCCACTGGGGTAATACTGCGCTCTGATCCACTGATATAACAAAGCTCTCTGATCCACTGGGGTAATACTGCTCTCTGATCCTCTGGGGTAATACTGCTCTCTGATCCACTGGGGTAATACAGCTCCCTGATCCACTGGGGAAATACTGCTCTCTGAACCACTGGGGTAATACTTCTCCTGGATCCACTGGGGTAATAGTGCTCCCTGATCCACTGGGGTAATAATGCTCTCTGATCCACTGGGGTAATACTACTCTCTGACCTACTGGGGTAATGCTGCTCTATGATCCACTATTATAATACTGCTCTCTGATCCACTGGGGAAATGCTGCTCTCTGATCCACTGGGGTAATACTGCTCTCTGATCCACTGGGGTAATACAGCTCTCTGATCCACTGGGGTAATACTGCGCTCTGATCCAGTAGGTAATACTGCTCTCTGATCAACTGGGGTAATATTGCTCTCTGACCCACTGGGGTAATAATGCTCTCTGATCCACTGTGGTAATAGAGCTCCCTGATCCATTGGTATAATACTGCTCTCATCCAGTGGGATAATACTGCTCTCTGATCCACTGGGGTAATAATGCTCTCTGATCCACTGGGGTAATACTGCTCTCTGATCCATTGGGGTACTACTGCTCTCTGATCCACTGGTATAAAACAGCCCTCTGATCTACTGGGGTAATACTGCTCTCTGATCCACTGGGGTAATACTGCTCTCTGATCCAGTGGGGTAACACTGCTCTCTGATCCACTGGTATAACACTGCCCTCTTCTCCACTGGTATAATACTGCTCTCTGATCCACTGGGATAATACTGCTTTCTAATCCACTGGGGTAATACTGCTCTCTGTACCACTGGTATAATACTGCTCTGTGATCCACTGGGAACTACTGCTCTCTCATCCACTCTGGTAATAATGCTCTCTGATCCACTGCGGTAATGCTGCACTCTGATCCACTGGGGTAATACTGCTCTCTTAGCCACGGGGTTAATCATGCTCTCTCATCCACTGTGGTAATAGTGCTCCCTGATCCATTGATATAATACTGCTGTCTGGTCCACTGGTATAATACTGCTCTCTGATGCACTGGGGCAATACTGCTCTCTGATCCACTGGGGTAATACTGCTCTCTGATCCACTGGTATAATACTGCTCTCTGATCCACTGGGGTAATACTGCTCTCTAATCCACTGGGGTAACACTGCTCTCTATCCAACTGGTATAACACTGCTCTCTGCTCCACTGGTATAATACTGCTCTCTGATCCACTGGGGTAATACTGCTCTCTGATCCACTGGGGTAACACTGCTCTCTGATCCACTGAGGTAATACAGCTCTCTGATGCACTGGGGCAATGCTGCTCTCTGATCCACTGGGGTAATAATGCTCTCTGATCCACTGGGGTCACACTGCTCTCTGATCCACTGGGGTAATAATGCTCTCTGGTCCACTGGGGTAATACTGCTCTCTGATCCACTGGGGTAATACTGCTCTCTGACCCACAGGGGTAATAATGCTCTCTGATCCACTGGGGTAATACTGCTCCTGATCCACTGGGGTAATACTGCTCTCTGATCCACTGGGGTAATACTGCTCTCTGATCCACTGGGGTAATACTGCTCTCTGATCCACCGGTATAATACTGCTCTCTGATCCACTGGGGCAATACTGCTCTCTGATCAACTGGTATAATACTGCTCTCTGATCCACTGGGGTAATACTGCTCTCTGATCCACTGCGGTAATACTGCTCTCTGATCCACTGCGGTAATACTGCTCTCTTAGCCACGGGGGTAATCATGCACTCTCATCCACTGTGGTAATAGTGCTCCCTGATCCATTGATATAATACTGCTCTCTGATCCACTCGTATAATACTGCTCTCTGATGCACTGGGGTAATATTGCTCTCTGATCCACTGGGGTAATACAGCTCTCTGATCCACTGGGGAAACACTGCGCTCTGATCCAGTGGGGTAATACTGCTCTCTGATCAACTGGGGTAATATTGCTCTCTGATCCACTGGGGTAATAATGCTCTCTGATCCACTGTGGTAATAGAGCTCCCTGATCCATTGGTATAATACTGCTCTCATCCACTGGGGTAATACTGCTCTCTGATCCACTGGGGTAATAATGCTCTCTGATCCACTGGGGTAATACTGCTCTCTGATCCACTGGGGTACTACTGCTCTCTGATCCACTGGCATAAAACAGCCCTCTGATCTACTGGGGTAATACTGCTCTCTGATCCACTGGGGTAATACTGCTCTCTGATCCAGTAGGGTAATACTGCTCTCTGATCCACTGGTATAACACTGCCCTCTTCTCCACTGGTATAATACTGCTCTCTGATCCACTGGGATAATACTGCTCTCTAATCCACTGGGGTAATACTGCTCTCTGTAACACTGGTATAATACTGCTCTGTGATCCACTGGGAACTACTGCTCTCTCATCCACTCTGGTAATACTGCTCTCTGATCCACTGCGGTAATACTGCACTCTGATCCACTGGGGTAATACTGCTCTCTTAGCCACGGGGTTAATCATGCTCTCTCATCCACTGTGGTAATAGTGCTCCCTGATCCATTGATATAATACTGCTGTCTGGTCCACTGGTATAATACTGCTCTCTGATGCACTGGGGCAATACTGCTCTCTGATCCACTGGGGTAATACTGCTCCCTGATCCACGGGTATAATACTGCTCTCCGATCCACTGGGGTAATACTGCTCTCTAATCCACTGGGGTAATACTGCTCTCTGTCCAACTGGTATAACACTGCTCTCTGCTCCACTGGTATAATACTGCTCTCTGATCCACTGGGGTAATACTGCTATCTGATCCATTGGGGTAATACAGCTCTCTGATGCACTGGAGTAATACTGCTCTCTGATCCACTGGGGTAATAGTGCTCTCTGATCCACTGCGGTAATACAGCTCTCTGATCCACTGGGGTAACACTGCTCTCTGATCCACTGAGGTAATACAGCTCTCTGATGCACTGGGGTAATGCTGGTCTCTGATCCACTGGGGTAATAATGCTCTCTGATCCACTGGGGTCACACTGCTCTCTGATCCACTGGGGTAATAATGCTCTCTGGTCCACTGGGGTAATACTGCTCTCTGATCCACTGGGGTAATACTGCTCTCTGACCCACAGGGGTAATAATGCTCTCTGATCCACTGGGGTAATACTGATCCTGATCCACTGGGGTAATACTGCTCTCTGATCCACTGGGGTAATACTGCTCTCTGATCCACTGGGGTAATACTGCTCTCTGATCCACCAGTATAATACTGCTCTCTGATCCACTGGGGCAATACTGCTCTCTGATCAACTGGTATAATACTGCTCTCTGATCCATTGGGGTAATACTGCTCTCTGATCCACTGCGGTAATACTGCTCTCTGATCCACTGGGGTAATACTGCTCTCTTAGCCACGGGGGTAATCATGCACTCTCATCCACTGTGGTAATAGTGCTCCCTGATCCATTGATATAATACTGCTGTCTGATCCACTCGTATAATACTGCTCTCTGATGCACTGGGGTAATACTGCTCTCTGATCCACTGGGGTAATACTGCTCTCTGATCCACTGGTATAATACTGTTCTCTGATCCACTGGGGAAATACTGCTCTCTAATCCACTGGGGTACTACTGCTCTCTGTTCCACTGGTATAACACTGCTCTCTGCTCCACTGGTATAATACTGCTCTCTGATCCACTGGGGTAATACAGCTCTTTGATGCACTGGGGTAATGCTGCTCTCTGATCCACTGGGGTAAGAGTGCTCTCTGATCCACTGGGTAATACAGCTCTCTGATCCACTGGGGTAACACTGCTCTCTGATCCACTGAGGTAATACAGCTCTCTGATGCACTGTGGTAATACAGCTCTCTGATCCACTGGGGTAATACTGCTCTCTGATCCACTGGGGTAATACTGCTCTCGGATCCACTGGGGTAATACTGCTCTCTAATCCACTGGGGTAATACTGCTCTCTAATCCACTGGGGTAATACTGGTCTCTGATCCACTGGGGTAATACTGCTCTTTGATCCACTGGGGTAATACTGCTCTCTGATCCACTGCGGCAATACTGGTCTCTAATCCACTGGCGTAATACTGGTCTCTGACCCACTGAGGTAATACAGCTCTCTGATCCACTGGGGTAATACTGCTCACTGATCCACTGGGGTAATAGTGGTCTCTGATCCACTGGGGTAATACTGCTCTCTGATCCACTGGGGTAATACTGCTCACTCATCCACTGGGGTAATACTGCTCTCTGATCCACTGGAGTAATACTGCTCTCTGATCCACTGGGGTAATACTGCTCTCTGATCCACTGGGGTAATACTGCTCTCTGATCCACTGGGGTAATACAGCTCTCTGATCCACTGGGGTAATACTGCTCTCTGATCCACTGGGGTAATACTGCTCTCTGATCCACTGGGGTAATACTGCTCTCTGATCCACTGGGGTAATACAGCTCTCTGATCCACTAGGGTAATACTGCTCTCTGATCCACTGGGGTAATACTGCTCTCTGATCCACTGGGGTAATACTGCTCACTGATCCACTGGGGTAATAGTGCTCTCTGATCCACTGGGGTAATACTGCTCTCTGATCGACTGGGGTAATACTGCTCACTGATCCACTGGGGTAATACTGCTCTCTGATCCACTGGGGTAATGCTGCTCTCTGATCCACTGGGGTAATACTGCTCTCTGATCCACTGGGGTAATACTGCTCTCTGATCCACTGGTACAATACTGCTCTATGATCCACTGGGGTAATACTGCTCTCTGATGCAATGGGGTAGTACTGCTCACTGATCCACTGGGGTAATACTGCTCTCTGATCCACTGGGGTAATACTGCTCTCGGATCCACTGGGGTAATACTGCTCTCTGATCCACTGGGGTAATACTGCTCTCTGATCCACTGGTACAATACTGCTCTATGATCCACTGGGGTAATACTGCTCTCTGATGCAATGGGGTAGTACTGCTCACTGATCCACTGGGGTAATACTGCTCTCTGATCGACTGGGGTAATACTGCTCACTGATCCACTGGGGTAATACTGCTCTCTAATCCACTGGGGTAATACTGCTCTCTGTCCAACTGGTATAACACTGCTCTCTGCTCCACTGGTATAATACTGCTCTCTGATCCACTGGGGTAATACTGCTATCTGATCCATTGGGGTAATACAGCTCTCTGATGCACTGGAGTAATACTGCTCTCTGATCCACTGGGGTAATAGTGCTCTCTGATCCACTGCGGTAATACAGCTCTCTGATCCACTGGGGTAACACTGCTCTCTGATCCACTGAGGTAATACAGCTCTCTGATGCACTGGGGTAATGCTGGTCTCTGATCCACTGGGGTAATAATGCTCTCTGATCCACTGGGGTCACACTGCTCTCTGATCCACTGGGGTAATAATGCTCTCTGGTCCACTGGGGTAATACTGCTCTCTGATCCACTGGGGTAATACTGCTCTCTGACCCACAGGGGTAATAATGCTCTCTGATCCACTGGGGTAATACTGATCCTGATCCACTGGGGTAATACTGCTCTCTGATCCACTGGGGTAATACTGCTCTCTGATCCACTGGGGTAATACTGCTCTCTGATCCACCAGTATAATACTGCTCTCTGATCCACTGGGGCAATACTGCTCTCTGATCAACTGGTATAATACTGCTCTCTGATCCATTGGGGTAATACTGCTCTCTGATCCACTGCGGTAATACTGCTCTCTGATCCACTGGGGTAATACTGCTCTCTTAGCCACGGGGGTAATCATGCACTCTCATCCACTGTGGTAATAGTGCTCCCTGATCCATTGATATAATACTGCTGTCTGATCCACTCGTATAATACTGCTCTCTGATGCACTGGGGTAATACTGCTCTCTGATCCACTGGGGTAATACTGCTCTCTGATCCACTGGTATAATACTGTTCTCTGATCCACTGGGGAAATACTGCTCTCTAATCCACTGGGGTACTACTGCTCTCTGTTCCACTGGTATAACACTGCTCTCTGCTCCACTGGTATAATACTGCTCTCTGATCCACTGGGGTAATACAGCTCTTTGATGCACTGGGGTAATGCTGCTCTCTGATCCACTGGGGTAAGAGTGCTCTCTGATCCACTGGGTAATACAGCTCTCTGATCCACTGGGGTAACACTGCTCTCTGATCCACTGAGGTAATACAGCTCTCTGATGCACTGTGGTAATACAGCTCTCTGATCCACTGGGGTAATACTGCTCTCTGATCCACTGGGGTAATACTGCTCTCGGATCCACTGGGGTAATACTGCTCTCTAATCCACTGGGGTAATACTGCTCTCTAATCCACTGGGGTAATACTGGTCTCTGATCCACTGGGGTAATACTGCTCTTTGATCCACTGGGGTAATACTGCTCTCTGATCCACTGCGGCAATACTGGTCTCTAATCCACTGGCGTAATACTGGTCTCTGACCCACTGAGGTAATACAGCTCTCTGATCCACTGGGGTAATACTGCTCACTGATCCACTGGGGTAATAGTGGTCTCTGATCCACTGGGGTAATACTGCTCTCTGATCCACTGGGGTAATACTGCTCACTCATCCACTGGGGTAATACTGCTCTCTGATCCACTGGAGTAATACTGCTCTCTGATCCACTGGGGTAATACTGCTCTCTGATCCACTGGGGTAATACTGCTCTCTGATCCACTGGGGTAATACAGCTCTCTGATCCACTGGGGTAATACTGCTCTCTGATCCACTGGGGTAATACTGCTCTCTGATCCACTGGGGTAATACTGCTCTCTGATCCACTGGGGTAATACAGCTCTCTGATCCACTAGGGTAATACTGCTCTCTGATCCACTGGGGTAATACTGCTCTCTGATCCACTGGGGTAATACTGCTCACTGATCCACTGGGGTAATAGTGCTCTCTGATCCACTGGGGTAATACTGCTCTCTGATCGACTGGGGTAATACTGCTCACTGATCCACTGGGGTAATACTGCTCTCTGATCCACTGGGGTAATGCTGCTCTCTGATCCACTGGGGTAATACTGCTCTCTGATCCACTGGGGTAATACTGCTCTCTGATCCACTGGTACAATACTGCTCTATGATCCACTGGGGTAATACTGCTCTCTGATGCAATGGGGTAGTACTGCTCACTGATCCACTGGGGTAATACTGCTCTCTGATCCACTGGGGTAATACTGCTCTCGGATCCACTGGGGTAATACTGCTCTCTGATCCACTGGGGAAATACTGCTCTCTGATCCAATGGCGTAATACTGCTCTCTGATCCACGAAAGTAATACTGCTCTCTGATCCACTGGGGTGATACTGCTCTCTGATCCACGGGAGTAAAACTGCTCTCTGATCGACTGGGGTAATACTGCTCACTGATCCACTGGGGTAATAATGCTCTCTAATCCACTGGGGTAATACTAATTTCTGATCCACTGGATTAAAAATGCTCTCTGATCCAGTGGGTTAATACTGCTCTCTGATCCACTGGGGTAATACTGCTCTCTGATCCACTGGGGTAATACTGCTCTCTGATCCACTGGGGTAATACAGCTCTCTGATCCACTGCTGTAATACTGCTCTCGAATCCACTGGGGTATTACTGCTCTGTAATCCACTGGGTTAATACTGCTCTCTGATCCACTGTGGTAATACTGCTCTCGGATCCACTGGGGTAATACTGCTCTCTAATCCACTGGGGTAATACTGCTCTCTAATCCACTGGGGTAATACTGGTCTCTGATCCACTGGGGTAATACTGCTCTTTGATCCACTGGGGTAATACTGCTCTCTGATCCACTGCGGCAATACTGGTCTCTAATCCACTGGCGTAATGCTGGTCTCTGATCCACTGGGGTGATACAGCTCTCTGATCCACTGGGGTAATACTGCTCACTGATCCACTGGGGTAATAGTGCTCTCTGATCCACTGGGGTAATACTGCTCTCTGATCCACTGAGGTAATCCTGCTCACTGATCCACTGGGGTAATACTGCTCCCTGATCCACTGGGGTAATACTGCTCTCTGATCCACTGGGGTAATACTGCTCTCTGATCCACTGGGGTAATACTGCTCTCTGATCCACTGGGGTAATACAGCTCACTGATCCACTGGGGTAATACTGCTCTCTGATCCACTGGGGTAATACTGCTCTCTGATCCACTGGGGTAATACTGCTCTCTAATCCACTGGGGTAATACTGCGCTCTAATCCACTGGGGTAATACTGGTCTCTGGTCCACTGGGGTAACACTGCTCTTTGATCCACTGGGGTAATACTGCTCTCTGATCCACTGCGGTAATACTGGTCTCTAATCCATGGCGTAATACTGGTCTCTGAGCCACTGGGGTAATACAGCTCTCTGATCCACTGGGGTAATACTGCTCACTGATCCACTGGGGTAATAGTGCTCTCTGATCCACTGGGGTAATACTGCTCACTGATCCACTGGTGTAATACTGCTCTCTGATCCACTGGGGTAATACTGCTCTCTGATCCACTGGGGTAATACTGCTCTCTGATCCACTGGGATAATACTGCTCTCTGATCCACTGGGGTAATACTGCTCTCTGATCCACGGGTGTAATACTGCTCTCTGATCCACTGGGGTAATACTGCTCTCTGATCCACTGGGGTAATAATGCTCTCTAATCCACTGGGGTAATACTGCTATCTGATCCACTGGGGTAAAAATGCTCTCTGATCCACTGGGGTAATACTGCGCTCTGATCCACTGGGGGAATACTGCTCTCTGACCTACTGGGGTAATACTGCGCTCTGGTCCACTGGGGTAATACTGCTCTCTGATCCACTGGGGTAATACTGCTCTCGGTCCACTGGGGTAATACTGCTCTCTGATCCACTGGCGTAATACTGCTCTCTGATCCACGACAGTAATACTGCTCTCTGATCCACTGGGGTGATACAGCTCTCTGATCCACTGGGGTAATACTGCTCTCTGATCCACTGGGGTAATAATGCTCTCTAATCCACTGGGGTAATACTGCTTTCTGATCCACTGGGGTAATACTGCTCTCTGATCCACTGCGGTAATACAGCTCTCTGATCCACTGCTGTAACACTGCTCTCGGATCCACTGGGGTAATACTGCTCTCTAATCCACTGGGGTAATACTGCTCTCTAATCCACTGGGGTAATACTGGTCTCTGATCCACTGGGGTAATACTGCTCTTTGATCCACTGGGGTAATACTGCTCTCTGATCCACTGCGGCAATACTGGTCTCTAATCCACTGGCGTAATACTGGTCTCTGACCCACTGAGGTAATACAGCTCTCTGATCCACTGGGGTAATACTGCTCACTGATCCACTGGGGTAATAGTGGTCTCTGATCCACTGGGGTAATACTGCTCTCTGATCCACTGGGGTAATACTGCTCACTCATCCACTGGGGTAATACTGCTCTCTGATCCACTGGAGTAATACTGCTCTCTGATCCACTGGGGTAATACTGCTCTCTGATCCACTGGGGTAATACTGCTCTCTGATCCACTGGGGTAATACAGCTCTCTGATCCACTGGGGTAATACTGCTCTCTGATCCACTGGGGTAATACTGCTCTCTGATCCACTGGGGTAATACTGCTCTCTGATCCACTGGGGTAATACAGCTCTCTGATCCACTAGGGTAATACTGCTCTCTGATCCACTGGGGTAATACTGCTCTCTGATCCACTGGGGTAATACTGCTCACTGATCCACTGGGGTAATAGTGCTCTCTGATCCACTGGGGTAATACTGCTCTCTGATCGACTGGGGTAATACTGCTCACTGATCCACTGGGGTAATACTGCTCTCTGATCCACTGGGGTAATGCTGCTCTCTGATCCACTGGGGTAATACTGCTCTCTGATCCACTGGGGTAATACTGCTCTCTGATCCACTGGTACAATACTGCTCTATGATCCACTGGGGTAATACTGCTCTCTGATGCAATGGGGTAGTACTGCTCACTGATCCACTGGGGTAATACTGCTCTCTGATCCACTGGGGTAATACTGCTCTCGGATCCACTGGGGTAATACTGCTCTCTGATCCACTGGGGAAATACTGCTCTCTGATCCAATGGCGTAATACTGCTCTCTGATCCACGAAAGTAATACTGCTCTCTGATCCACTGGGGTGATACTGCTCTCTGATCCACGGGAGTAAAACTGCTCTCTGATCCACTGGGGTAATACTGCTCTCCGATCCACTGGGGTAATAATGCTCTCTAATCCACTGGGGTAATACTAATTTCTGATCCACTGGATTAAAAATGCTCTCTGATCCAGTGGGTTAATACTGCTCTCTGATCCACTGGGGTAATACTGCTCTCTGATCCACTGGGGTAATACTGCTCTCTGATCCACTGGGGTAATACAGCTCTCTGATCCACTGCTGTAATACTGCTCTCGAATCCACTGGGGTATTACTGCTCTGTAATCCACTGGGTTAATACTGCTCTCTGATCCACTGTGGTAATACTGCTCTCGGATCCACTGGGGTAATACTGCTCTCTAATCCACTGGGGTAATACTGCTCTCTAATCCACTGGGGTAATACTGGTCTCTGATCCACTGGGGTAATACTGCTCTTTGATCCACTGGGGTAATACTGCTCTCTGATCCACTGCGGCAATACTGGTCTCTAATCCACTGGCGTAATGCTGGTCTCTGATCCACTGGGGTGATACAGCTCTCTGATCCACTGGGGTAATACTGCTCACTGATCCACTGGGGTAATAGTGCTCTCTGATCCACTGGGGTAATACTGCTCTCTGATCCACTGAGGTAATCCTGCTCACTGATCCACTGGGGTAATACTGCTCCCTGATCCACTGGGGTAATACTGCTCTCTGATCCACTGGGGTAATACTGCTCTCTGATCCACTGGGGTAATACTGCTCTCTGATCCACTGGGGTAATACAGCTCACTGATCCACTGGGGTAATACTGCTCTCTGATCCACTGGGGTAATACTGCTCTCTGATCCACTGGGGTAATACTGCTCTCTAATCCACTGGGGTAATACTGCGCTCTAATCCACTGGGGTAATACTGGTCTCTGGTCCACTGGGGTAACACTGCTCTTTGATCCACTGGGGTAATACTGCTCTCTGATCCACTGCGGTAATACTGGTCTCTAATCCATGGCGTAATACTGGTCTCTGAGCCACTGGGGTAATACAGCTCTCTGATCCACTGGGGTAATACTGCTCACTGATCCACTGGGGTAATAGTGCTCTCTGATCCACTGGGGTAATACTGCTCACTGATCCACTGGTGTAATACTGCTCTCTGATCCACTGGGGTAATACTGCTCTCTGATCCACTGGGGTAATACTGCTCTCTGATCCACTGGGATAATACTGCTCTCTGATCCACTGGGGTAATACTGCTCTCTGATCCACGGGTGTAATACTGCTCTCTGATCCACTGGGGTAATACTGCTCTCTGATCCACTGGGGTAATAATGCTCTCTAATCCACTGGGGTAATACTGCTATCTGATCCACTGGGGTAAAAATGCTCTCTGATCCACTGGGGTAATACTGCGCTCTGATCCACTGGGGGAATACTGCTCTCTGACCTACTGGGGTAATACTGCGCTCTGGTCCACTGGGGTAATACTGCTCTCTGATCCACTGGGGTAATACTGCTCTCGGTCCACTGGGGTAATACTGCTCTCTGATCCACTGGCGTAATACTGCTCTCTGATCCACGACAGTAATACTGCTCTCTGATCCACTGGGGTGATACAGCTCTCTGATCCACTGGGGTAATACTGCTCTCTGATCCACTGGGGTAATAATGCTCTCTAATCCACTGGGGTAATACTGCTTTCTGATCCACTGGGGTAATACTGCTCTCTGATCCACTGCGGTAATACAGCTCTCTGATCCACTGCTGTAACACTGCTCTCGAATCCACTGGGGTATTACTGCTCTCTAATCCACTGGGGTAATACTGCTCTCGGATCCACTGGGGTAATACTGCTCTCTAATCCACTGGGGTAATACTGCTCTCTAATCCACTGGGGTAATACTGGTCTCTGATCCACTGGAGTAATACTGCTCTTTGATCCACTGGGGTAATACTGCTCTCTGATCCACTGTGGCAATACTGGTCTCTAATCCACTGGCGTAATACTGGTCTCTGATCCACTGGGGTAATAAAGGTGTCTGATCCACTGGGGTAATACTGCTCACTGATCCACTGGGGTAATAGTGCTTTCTGATCCACTGGGGTAATACTGCTCTCTGATCCACTGGGGTAATAATGCTCACTGATCCACTGGGGTAATACTGCTCTCTGATCCACTGGGGTAATACTGCTCTCTGATCCACTGGGGTAATACTGCTCTCTGATCCACTGGGGTAATACTGCTCTCTGATCCACTGGGGTAATACTGCTCTCTGATCCACTGGTATAGTACTGCTCTCTGATCCACTGAGTTAATACAGCTCTCTGATCCACTGGGGTAATACTGCTCTCTGATCCACTGGAGTAATAATGCTCTCTGATCCACTGGGGTAGTACTGCTCTCTGATCCACTGGGGTAATACTGCTCTCTGATCCACTGGGGTAATACTGCTCCCTGATCCACTGGGGTAATACTGCTCTCTGATCCACTGGGGTAATACTGCTCTCTGATCCACTGGGGTAATACTGCTCTCTGATCCACTGGGGTAATAATGCTCTCTGATCCACTGGGGTAATACAGCTCTCTGATCCACTCGTGTAATACTGCTTTCGAATCCACTGGGGTAATACTGCTCTCTAATCCACTGGGGTAATACTGCTCTCTGATCCACTGGGGTAATACTGCTCTCTGATCCACTGTAGTAATACTGCTCTCTGATCCACTGGGGTAATACTGCTCTCTGATCCACTGGGGTAATAATGCTCTCTGATCCACTGGGGTAATACTGCTCTCTGATCCACTGGGGTAATACTGCTCTCTGATCCACTGGGGTAATATTGCTCTCTGATCCACTGGGGTAATACAGCTCTCTGATCCACTGGTGTAATACTGCTCTCGAATCCACTGGGGTATTACTGCTCTCTAATCCACTGGGGTAATACTGCTCTCTGATCCATTGGGGTAATACAGCTCTCTGATCCACTGGGGTACTACTGCTCTCTGATCCACTGGGGTAATACTGCTCTCTGATCCACTGGGGTAATACTGCTCTCTAAATCACTGGGGTAATACAGCTCTCTAATCCACTGGGGTAATACTGGTCTCTGATCCACTGGGGTAACACTGCTCTTTGATCCACTGGGGTAATACTGCTCTCTGTTCCACTGCGGTAATACTGGTCTCTAATCCACTGGCGCAATACTGGTCTCTGAGCCACTGGGGTAATACAGCTCTCTGATCCACTGGGGTAATACTGCTCACTGATCCACTGGGGTAATAGTGCTCCCTGATCCACTGGGGTAATACTGCTCACTGATCCACTGGGGTAATACTGCTCTCTGATCCACTGGGGTAATACTGCTCTCTGATCCACTGGGGTAATAAAGCTCTCTGATCCACTGGGGTAATACTGCTCTCTGATCCACTGGGGTAATACTGCTCTCTGATCCACGGGAGTAATACTGCTCTCTGATCCACTGGGGTAATACTGCTCTCTGATCCACTGGGGTAATAATGCTCTCTAATCCACTGGGGTAATACTGCTTTCTGATCCACTGGGGTATAAATGCTCTCTGATCCACTGGGGTAATACTGCGCTCTGATCCACTGGGGTAATACTGCTCTCTGATCCACTGGGGTAATACTGCTCTCTGATCCATTGGGGTAATACAACTCTCTGATCCACTGGGGTAGTACTGCTCCCTGTTCCACCAGGGAAATACTGCTCTCTGATCCACTGGGATAATACTGCTCTCTGATCCACTGGGGTAATACTGCTGTCTGATCCACCGGGGAAATACTGCTCTCTGATCCACTGGGATAATACTGCTCTCCGATCCACTGGGGTAGTACTGCTCTCTGATCCACTGGCGTAATACTGCTCTCTGATCCACTGGGATAATACTGCTCTCTGATCCACTGGGGTAATACTGCTCTCTGATCCACTGGGGTAATACTGCTCTCTAATCCACTGGGGTAATACTGCTCTCTGATGCACTGGGGTAATAATGCTCTCTGATCCACTGGGGTAATACTGCGCTCTGATCCACTGGGGTAATACTGCTCTCTGATCCACTGGGGTAATACTGCTCTCGGATCCACTGGGGTAATACTGCTCTCTGATCCACTGGGGAAATACTGCTCTCTGATCCAATGGCGTAATACTGCTCTCTGATGCACGAAAGTAATACTGCTCTCTGATCCACTGGGGTGATACTGCTCTCTGATCCACGGGAGTAAAACTGCTCTCTGATCCACTGGGGTAATACTGCTCTCTGATCCACTGGGGTAATAATGCTCTCTAATCCACTGGGGTAATACTAATTTCTGATCCACTGGATTAAAAATGCTCTCTGATCCACTGGGTTAATACTGCTCTCTGATCCACTGGGGTAATACTGCTCTCTGATCCACTGGGGTAATACTGGTCTCTGATCCACTGGGGTAATACAGCTCTCTGATCCACTGCTGTAATACTGCTCTCGAATCCACTGGGGTATTACTGCTCTCTAATCCACTGGGTTAAGACTGCTCTCTGATCCACTGGGGTAATACTGCTCTCGGATCCACTGGGGTAATACTGCTCTCTAATCCACTGGGGTAATACTGCTCTCTAATCCACTGGGGTAATACTGGTCTCTGATCCACTGGGGTAATACTGCTCTTTGATCCACTGGGGTAATACTGCTCTCTGATCCACTGCGGCAATACTGGTCTCTAATCCACTGGCGTAATACTGGTCTCTGATCCACTGGGGTGATACAGCTCTCTGATCTACTGGGGTAATACTGCTCACTGATCCACTGGGGTAATAGTGCTCTCTGATCCACTGGGGTAATACTGCTCTCTGATCCACTGAGGTAATCCTGCTCACTGATCCACTGGGGTAATACTGCTCCCTGATCCACTGGGGTAATACTGCTCTCTGATCCACTGGGGTAATACTGCTCTCTGATCCACTGGGGTAATACTGCTCTCTGATCCACTGGGGTAATACAGCTCACTGATCCACTGGGGTAATACTGCTCTCTGATCCACTGGGGTAATACTGCTCTCTGATCCACTGGGGTAATACTGCTCTCTAATCCACTGGGGTAATACTGCGCTCTAATCCACTGGGGTAATACTGGTCTCTGGTCCACTGGGGTAACACTGCTCTTTGATCCACTGGGGTAATACTGCTCTCTGATCCACTGCGGTAATACTGGTCTCTAATCCATGGCGTAATACTGGTCTCTGAGCCACTGGGGTAATACAGCTCTCTGATCCACTGGGGTAATACTGCTCACTGATCCACTGGGGTAATAGTGCTCTCTGATCCACTGGGGTAATACTGCTCACTGATCCACTGGTGTAATACTGCTCTCTGATCCACTGGGGTAATACTGCTCTCTGATCCACTGGGGTAATACTGCTCTCTGATCCACTGGGATAATACTGCTCTCTGATCCACTGGGGTAATACTGCTCTCTGATCCACGGGTGTAATACTGCTCTCTGATCCACTGGGGTAATACTGCTCTCTGATCCACTGGGGTAATAATGCTCTCTAATCCACTGGGGTAATACTGCTATCTGATCCACTGGGGTAAAAATGATCTCTGATCCACTGGGGTAATACTGCGCTCTGATCCACTGGGGGAATACTGCTCTCTGACCTACTGGGGTAATACTGCGCTCTGGTCCACTGGGGTAATACTGCTCTCTGATCCACTGGGGTAATACTGCTCTCGGATCCACTGGGGTAATACTGCTCTCTGATCCACTGGCGTAATACTGCTCTCTGATCCACGAGAGTAATACTGCTCTCTGATCCACTGGGGTGATACAGCTCTCTGATCCACTGGGGTAATACTGCTCTCTGATCCACTGGGGTAATAATGCTCTCTAATCCACTGGGGTAATCCTGCTTTCTGATCCACTGGGGTAATACTGCTCTCTGATCCACTGCGGTAATACAGCTCTCTGATCCACTGCTGTAACACTGCTCTCGAATCCACTGGGGTATTACTGCTCTCTAATCCACTGGGGTAATACTGCTCTCGGATCCACTGGGGTAATACTGCTCTCTAAACCACTGGGGTAATACTGCTCTCTAATCCACTGGGGTAATACTGGTCTCTGATCCACTGGAGTAATACTGCTCTTTGATCCACTGGGGTAATACTGCTCTCTGATCCACTGTGGCAATACTGGTCTCTAATCCACTGGCGTAATACTGGTCTCTGATCCACTGGGGTAATAAAGGTGTCTGATCCACTGGGGTAATACTGCTCACTGATCCACTGGGGTAATAGTGCTCTCTGATCCACTGGGGTAATACTGCTCTCTGATCCACTGGGGTAATACTGCTCACTGATCCACTGGGGTAATAGTGCTCTCTGATCCACTGGGGTAATACTGCTCTCTGATCCACTGGGGTAATACTGCTCACTGATCCACTGGGGTAATACTGCTCTCTGATCCACTGGGGTAATACTGCTCTCTGATCCACTGGGGTAATACTGCTCTCTGATCCACTGGGGTAATACTGCTCTCTGATCCACTGGGGTAATACTGCTCTCTGATCCACTGGTATAGTACTGCTCTCTGATCCACTGAGTTAATACAGCTCTCTGATCCACTGGGGTAATACTGCTCTCTGATCCACTGGAGTAATAATGCTCTCTGATCCACTGGGGTAGTACTGCTCTCTGATCCACTGGGGTAATACTGCTCTCTGATCCACTGGGGTAATACTGCTCCCTGATCCACTGGGGTAATACTGCTCTCTGATCCACTGGGGTAATACTGCTCTCTGATCCACTGGGGTAATACTGCTCTCTGATCCACTGGGGTAATAATGCTCTCTGATCCACTGGGGTAATACAGCTCTCTGATCCACTCGTGTAATACTGCTCTCGGATCCACTGCGGTAATACTGCTCTCTAATCCACTGGGGTAATACTGCTCTCTGATCCACTGGGGTAATACTGCTCTCTGATCCACTGTAGTAATACTGCTCTCTGATCCACTGGGGTAATACTGCTCTCTGATCTACTGCGGTAATACAGCTCTCTGATCCACTGCTGTAACACTGCTCTCGAATCCACTGGGGTATTACTGCTCTCTAATCCACTGGGGTAATACTGCTCTCGGATCCACTGGGGTAATACTGCTCTCTAATCCACTGGGGTAATACTGCTCTCTAATCCACTGGGGTAATACTGGTCTCTGATCCACTGGAGTAATACTGCTCTTTGATCCACTGGGGTAATACTGCTCTCTGATCCACTGTGGCAATACTGGTCTCTAATCCACTGGCGTAATACTGGTCTCTGATCCACTGGGGTAATAAAGGTGTCTGATCCACTGGGGTAATACTGCTCACTGATCCACTGGGGTAATAGTGCTCTCTGATCCACTGGGGTAATACTGCTCTCTGATCCACTGGGGTAATACTGCTCACTGATCCACTGGGGTAATACTGCTCTCTGATCCACTGGGGTAATACTGCTCTCTGATCCACTGGGGTAATACTGCTCTCTGATCCACTGGGGTAATACTGCTCTCTGATCCACTGGGGTAATACTGCTCTCTGATCCACTGGTATAGTACTGCTCTCTGATCCACTGAGTTAATACAGCTCTCTGATCCACTGGGGTAATACTGCTCTCTGATCCACTGGAGTAATAATGCTCTCTGATCCACTGGGGTAGTACTGCTCCCTGATCCACTGGGGTAATACTGCTCTCTGATCCACTGGGGTAATACTGCTCCCTGATCCACTGGGGTAATACTGCTCTCTGATCCACTGGGGTAATACTGCTCTCTGATCCACTGGGGTAATACTGCTCTCTGATCCACTGGGGTAATAATGCTCTCTGATCCACTGGGGTAATACAGCTCTCTGATCCACTCGTGTAATACTGCTCTCGAATCCACTGGGGTAATACTGCTCTCTAATCCACTGGGGTAATACTGCTCTCTGATCCACTGGGGTAATACTGCTCTCTGATCCACTGTAGTAATACTGCTCTCTGATCCACTGGGGTAATACTGCTCTCTGATCCACTGGGGTAATAATGCTCTCTGATCCACTGGGGTAATACTGCTCTCTGATCCACTGGGGTAATACTGCTCTCTGATCCACTGGGGTAATATTGCTCTCTGATCCACTGGGGTAATACAGCTCTCTGATCCACTGGTGTAATACTGCACTCGAATCCACTGGGGTATTACTGCTCTCTAATCCACTGGGGTAATACTGCTCTCTGATCCATTGGGGTAATACAGCTCTCTGATCCACTGGGGTACTACTGCTCTCTGATCCACTGGGGTAATACTGCTCTCTGATCCACTGGGGTAATACTGCTCTCTAAATCACTGGGGTAATACAGCTCTCTAATCCACTGGGGTAATACTGGTCTCTGATCCACTGGGGTAACACTGCTCTTTGATCCACTGGGGTAATACTGGTCTCTGATCCACTGCGGTAATACAGCTCTCTGATCCACTGCTGTAACACTGCTCTCGAATCCACTGGGGTATTACTGCTCTCTAATCCACTGGGGTAATACTGCTCTCGGATCCACTGGGGTAATACTGCTCTCTAATCCACTGGGGTAATACTGCTCTCTAATCCACTGGGGTAATACTGGTCTCTGATCCACTGGAGTAATACTGCTCTTTGATCCACTGGGGTAATACTGCTCTCTGATCCACTGTGGCAATACTGGTCTCTAATCCACTGGCGTAATACTGGTCTCTGATCCACTGGGGTAATAAAGGTGTCTGATCCACTGGGGTAATACTGCTCACTGATCCACTGGGGTAATAGTGCTCTCTGATCCACTGGGGTAATACTGCTCTCTGATCCACTGGGGTAATACTGCTCACTGATCCACTGGGGTAATACTGCTCTCTGATCCACTGGGGTAATACTGCTCTCTGATCCACTGGGGTAATACTGCTCTCTGATCCACTGGGGTAATACTGCTCTCTGATCCACTGGGGTAATACTGCTCTCTGATCCACTGGTATAGTACTGCTCTCTGATCCACTGAGTTAATACAGCTCTCTGATCCACTGGGGTAATACTGCTCTCTGATCCACTGGAGTAATAATGCTCTCTGATCCACTGGGGTAGTACTGCTCTCTGATCCACTGGGGTAATACTGCTCTCTGATCCACTGGGGTAATACTGCTCCCTGATCCACTGGGGTAATACTGCTCTCTGATCCACTGGGGTAATACTGCTCTCTGATCCACTGGGGTAATACTGCTCTCTGATCCACTGGGGTAATAATGCTCTCTGATCCACTGGGGTAATACAGCTCTCTGATCCACTCGTGTAATACTGCTCTCGAATCCACTGGGGTAATACTGCTCTCTAATCCACTGGGGTAATACTGCTCTCTGATCCACTGGGGTAATACTGCTCTCTGATCCACTGTAGTAATACTGCTCTCTGATCCACTGGGGTAATACTGCTCTCTGATCCACTGGGGTAATAATGCTCTCTGATCCACTGGGGTAATACTGCTCTCTGATCCACTGGGGTAATACTGCTCTCTGATCCACTGGGGTAATATTGCTCTCTGATCCACTGGGGTAATACAGCTCTCTGATCCACTGGTGTAATACTGCTCTCGAATCCACTGGGGTATTACTGCTCTCTAATACACTGGGGTAATACTGCTCTCTGATCCATTGGGGTAATACAGCTCTCTGATCCACTGGGGTACTACTGCTCTCTGATCCACTGGGGTAATACTGCTCTCTGATCCACTGGGGTAATACTGCTCTCTAAATCACTGGGGTAATACAGCTCTCTAATCCACTGGGGTAATACTGGTCTCTGATCCACTGGGGTAACACTGCTCTTTGATCCACTGGGGTAATACTGCTCTCTGTTCCACTGCGGTAATACTGGTCTCTGATCCACTGGGGTAATACTGCTCACTGATCCACTGGGGTAATACTGCTCTCTGATCCACTGGGGTAATAATGCTCTCTGATCCACTGGGGTAATACTGCTCTCGGATCCACTGGGGTAATACTGCTCTCTGATCCACTGGGGAAATACTGCTCTCTGATCCAATGGCGTAATACTGCTCTCTGATGCACGAAAGTAATACTGCTCTCTGATCCACTGGGGTGATACTGCTCTCTGATCCACGGGAGTAAAACTGCTCTCTGATCCACTGGGGTAATACTGCTCTCTGATCCACTGGGGTAATAATGCTCTCTAATCCACTGGGGTAATACTAATTTCTGATCCACTGGATTAAAAATGCTCTCTGATCCACTGGGTTAATACTGCTCTCTGATCCACTGGGGTAATACTGCTCTCTGATCCACTGGGGTAATACTGCTCTCTGATCCACTGGGGTAATACAGCTCTCTGATCCACTGCTGTAATACTGCTCTCGAATCCACTGGGGTATTACTGCTCTCTAATCCACTGGGTTAAGACTGCTCTCTGATCCACTGGGGTAATACTGCTCTCGGATCCACTGGGGTAATACTGCTCTCTAATCCACTGGGGTAATACTGCTCTCTAATCCACTGGGGTAATACTGGTCTCTGATCCACTGGGGTAATACTGCTCTTTGATCCACTGGGGTAATACTGCTCTCTGATCCACTGCGGCAATACTGGTCTCCAATCCACTGGCGTAATACTGGTCTCTGATCCACTGGGGTGATACAGCTCTCTGATCTACTGGGGTAATACTGCTCACTGATCCACTGGGGTAATAGTGCTCTCTGATCCACTGGGGTAATACTGCTCTCTGATCCACTGAGGTAATCCTGCTCACTGATCCACTGGGGTAATACTGCTCCCTGATCCACTGGGGTAATACTGCTCTCTGATCCACTGGGGTAATACTGCTCTCTGATCCACTGGGGTAATACTGCTCTCTGATCCACTGGGGTAATACAGCTCACTGATCCACTGGGGTAATACTGCTCTCTGATCCACTGGGGTAATACTGCTCTCTGATCCACTGGGGTAATACTGCTCTCTAATCCACTGGGGTAATACTGCGCTCTAATCCACTGGGGTAATACTGGTCTCTGGTCCACTGGGGTAACACTGCTCTTTGATCCACTGGGGTAATACTGCTCTCTGATCCACTGCGGTAATACTGGTCTCTAATCCATGGCGTAATACTGGTCTCTGAGCCACTGGGGTAATACAGCTCTCTGATCCACTGGGGTAATACTGCTCACTGATCCACTGGGGTAATAGTGCTCTCTGATCCACTGGGGTAATACTGCTCACTGATCCACTGGTGTAATACTGCTCTCTGATCCACTGGGGTAATACTGCTCTCTGATCCACTGGGGTAATACTGCTCTCTGATCCACTGGGATAATACTGCTCTCTGATCCACTGGGGTAATACTGCTCTCTGATCCACGGGTGTAATACTGCTCTCTGATCCACTGGGGTAATACTGCTCTCTGATCCACTGGGGTAATAATGCTCTCTAATCCACTGGGGTAATACTGCTATCTGATCCACTGGGGTAAAAATGCTCTCTGATCCACTGGGGTAATACTGCGCTCTGATCCACTGGGGGAATACTGCTCTCTGACCTACTGGGGTAATACTGCGCTCTGGTCCACTGGGGTAATACTGCTCTCTGATCCACTGGGGTAATACTGCTCTCGGATCCACTGGGGTAATACTGCTCTCTGATCCACTGGCGTAATACTGCTCTCTGATCCACGAGAGTAATACTGCTCTCTGATCCACTGGGGTGATACAGCTCTCTGATCCACTGGGGTAATACTGCTCACTGATCCACTGGGGTAATAGTGCTCTCTGATCCACTGGGGTAATACTGCTCACTGATCCACTGGTGTAATACTGCTCTCTGATCCACTGGGGTAATACTGCTCTCTGATCCACTGGGGTAATACTGCTCTCTGATCCACTGGGATAATACTGCTCTCTGATCCACTGGGGTAATACTGCTCTCTGATCCACGGGTGTAATACTGCTCTCTGATCCACTGGGGTAATACTGCTCTCTGATCCACTGGGGTAATAATGCTCTCTAATCCACTGGGGTAATACTGCTATCTGATCCACTGGGGTAAAAATGCTCTCTGATCCACTGGGGTAATACTGCGCTCTGATCCACTGGGGGAATACTGCTCTCTGACCTACTGGGGTAATACTGCGCTCTGGTCCACTGGGGTAATACTGCTCTCTGATCCACTGGGGTAATACTGCTCTCGGATCCACTGGGGTAATACTGCTCTCTGATCCACTGGCGTAATACTGCTCTCTGATCCACGAGAGTAATACTGCTCTCTGATCCACTGGGGTGATACAGCTCTCTGATCCACTGGGGTAATACTGCTCTCTGATCCACTGGGGTAATAATGCTCTCTAATCCACTGGGGTAATCCTGCTTTCTGATCCACTGGGGTAATACTGCTCTCTGATCCACTGCGGTAATACAGCTCTCTGAACCACTGCTGTAACACTGCTCTCGAATCCACTGGGGTATTACTGCTCTCTAATCCACTGGGGTAATACTGCTCTCGGATCCACTGGGGTAATACTGCTCTCTAATCCACTGGGGTAATACTGCTCTCTAATCCACTGGGGTAATACTGGTCTCTGATCCACTGGAGTAATACTGCTCTTTGATCCACTGGGGTAATACTGCTCCCTGATCCACTGTGGCAATACTGGTCTCTAATCCACTGGCGTAATACTGGTCTCTGATCCACTGGGGTAATAAAGGTGTCTGATCCACTGGGGTAATACTGCTCACTGATCCACTGGGGTAATAGTGCTCTCTGATCCACTGGGGTAATACTGCTCTCTGATCCACTGGGGTAATACTGCTCTCTGATCCACTGGGGTAATACTGCTCTCTGATCCACTGGGGTAATACTGCTCTCCGATCCACTGGGGTAATACTGCTCTCTGATCCACTGGTATAGTACTGCTCTCTGATCCACTGAGTTAATACAGCTCTCTGATCCACTGGGGTAATACTGCTCTCTGATCCACTGGAGTAATAATGCTCTCTGATCCACTGGGGTAGTACTGCTCTCTGATCCACTGGGGTAATACTGCTCTCTGATCCACTGGGGTAATACTGCTCCCTGATCCACTGGGGTAATACTGCTCTCTGATCCACTGGGGTAATACTGCTCTCTGATCCACTGGGGTAATACTGCTCTCTGATCCACTGGGGTAATAATGCTCTCTGATCCACTGGGATAATACAGCTCTCTGATCCACTCGTGTAATACTGCTCTCGAATCCACTGGGGTAATACTGCTCTCTAATCCACTGGGGTAATACTGCTCTCTGATCCACTGGGGTAATACTGCTCTCTGATCCACTGTAGTAATACTGCTCTCTGATCCACTGGGGTAATACTGCTCTCTGATCCACTGCGGTAATACAGCTCTCTGATCCACTGCTGTAACACTGCTCTCGAATCCACTGGGGTATTACTGCTCTCTAATCCACTGGGGTAATACTGCTCTCGGATCCACTGGGGTAATACTGCTCTCTAATCCACTGGGGTAATACTGCTCTCTAATCCACTGGGGTAATACTGGTCTCTGATCCACTGGAGTAATACTGCTCTTTGATCCACTGGGGTAATACTGCTCTCTGATCCACTGTGGCAATACTGGTCTCTAATCCACTGGCGTAATACTGGTCTCTGATCCACTGGGGTAATAAAGGTGTCTGATCCACTGGGGTAATACTGCTCACTGATCCACTGGGGTAATAGTGCTCTCTGATCCACTGGGGTAATACTGCTCTCTGATCCACTGGGGTAATACTGCTCACTGATCCACTGGGGTAATACTGCTCTCTGATCCACTGGGGTAATACTGCTCTCTGATCCACTGGGGTAATACTGCTCTCTGATCCACTGGGGTAATACTGCTCTCTGATCCACTGGGGTAATACTGCTCTCTGATCCACTGGTATAGTACTGCTCTCTGATCCACTGAGTTAATACAGCTCTCTGATCCACTGGGGTAATACTGCTCTCTGATCCACTGGAGTAATAATGCTCTCTGATCCACTGGGGTAGTACTGCTCTCTGATCCACTGGGGTAATACTGCTCTCTGATCCACTGGGGTAATACTGCTCCCTGATCCACTGGGGTAATACTGCTCTCTGATCCACTGGGGTAATACTGCTCTCTGATCCACTGGGGAAATACTGCTCTCTGATCCACTGGGGTAATAATGCTCTCTGATCCACTGGGGTAATACAGCTCTCTGATCCACTCGTGTAATACTGCTCTCGAATCCATTGGGGTAATACTGCTCTCTAATCCACTGGGGTAATACTGCTCTCTGATCCACTGGGGTAATACTGCTATCTGATCCACTGTAGTAATACTGCTCTCTGATCCACTGGGGTAATACTGCTCTCTGATCCACTGGGGTAATAATGCTCTCTGATCCACTGGGGTAATACTGCTCTCTGATCCACTGGGGTAATACTGCTCTCTGATCCACTGGGGTAATATTGCTCTCTGATCCACTGGGGTAATACAGCTCTCTGATCCACTGGTGTAATACTGCACTCGAATCCACTGGGGTATTACTGCTCTCTAATCCACTGGGGTAATACTGCTCTCTGATCCATTGGGGTAATACAGCTCTCTGATCCACTGGGGTACTACTGCTCTCTGATCCACTGGGGTAATACTGCTCTCTGATCCACTGGGGTAATACTGCTCTCTAAATCACTGGGGTAATACAGCTCTCTAATCCACTGGGGTAATACTGGTCTCTGATCCACTGGGGTAACACTGCTCTTTGATCCACTGGGGTAATACTGGTCTCTGATCCACTGCGGTAATACAGCTCTCTGATCCACTGCTGTAACACTGCTCTCGAATCCACTGGGGTATTACTGCTCTCTAATCCACTGGGGTAATACTGCTCTCGGATCCACTGGGGTAATACTGCTCTCTAATCCACTGGGGTAATACTGCTCTCTAATCCACTGGGGTAATACTGGTCTCTGATCCACTGGAGTAATACTGCTCTTTGATCCACTGGGGTAATACTGCTCTCTGATCCACTGTGGCAATACTGGTCTCTAATCCACTGGCGTAATACTGGTCTCTGATCCACTGGGGTAATAAAGGTGTCTGATCCACTGGGGTAATACTGCTCACTGATCCACTGGGGTAATAGTGCTCTCTGATCCACTGGGGTAATACTGCTCTCTGATCCACTGGGGTAATACTGCTCACTGATCCACTGGGGTAATACTGCTCTCTGATCCACTGGGGTAATACTGCTCTCTGATCCACTGGGGTAATACTGCTCTCTGATCCACTGGGGTAATACTGCTCTCTGATCCACTGGGGTAATACTGCTCTCTGATCCACTGGTATAGTACTGCTCTCTGATCCACTGAGTTAATACAGCTCTCTGATCCACTGGGGTAATACTGCTCTCTGATCCACTGGAGTAATAATGCTCTCTGATCCACTGGGGTAGTACTGCTCTCTGATCCACTGGGGTAATACTGCTCTCTGATCCACTGGGGTAATACTGCTCCCTGATCCACTGGGGTAATACTGCTCTCTGATCCACTGGGGTAATACTGCTCTCTGATCCACTGGGGTAATACTGCTCTCTGATCCACTGGGGTAATAATGCTCTCTGATCCACTGGGGTAATACAGCTCTCTGATCCACTCGTGTAATACTGCTCTCGAATCCACTGGGGTAATACTGCTCTCTAATCCACTGGGGTAATACTGCTCTCTGATCCACTGGGGTAATACTGCTCTCTGATCCACTGTAGTAATACTGCTCTCTGATCCACTGGGGTAATACTGCTCTCTGATCCACTGGGGTAATAATGCTCTCTGATCCACTGGGGTAATACTGCTCTCTGATCCACTGGGGTAATACTGCTCTCTGATCCACTGGGGTAATATTGCTCTCTGATCCACTGGGGTAATACAGCTCTCTGATCCACTGGTGTAATACTGCTCTCGAATCCACTGGGGTATTACTGCTCTCTAATCCACTGGGGTAATACTGCTCTCTGATCCATTGGGGTAATACAGCTCTCTGATCCACTGGGGTACTACTGCTCTCTGATCCACTGGGGTAATACTGCTCTCTGATCCACTGGGGTAATACTGCTCTCTAAATCACTGGGGTAATACAGCTCTCTAATCCACTGGGGTAATACTGGTCTCTGATCCACTGGGGTAACACTGCTCTTTGATCCACTGGGGTAATACTGCTCTCTGTTCCACTGCGGTAATACTGGTCTCTGATCCACTGGGGTAATACTGCTCACTGATCCACTGGGGTAATACTGCTCTCTGATCCACTGGGGTAATACTGCTCTCTGATCCACTGGGGTAATAAAGCTCTCTGATCCACTGGGGTAATACTGCTCTCTGATCCACTGGGGTAATACTGCTCTCTGATCCACGGGAGTAATACTGCTCTCTGATCCACTGGGGTAATACTGCTCTCTGATCCACTGGGGTAATAATGCTCTCTAATCCACTGGGGTAATACTGCTTTCTGATCCACTGGGGTATAAATGCTCTCTGATCCACTGGGGTAATACTGCGCTCTGATCCACTGGGGTAATACTGCTCTCTGATCCACTGGGATAATACTGCTCTCTGATCCATTGGGGTAATACAACTCTCTGATCCACTGGGGTAATACGGCTCTCTGATCCACTGGGGTAATACAGCTCTCGGATCCACTGGTGTAAGACTGCTCTCTAATCCACTGGAGTAATACTGCTCTCTAATCCACTGGGGTAATACTGGTCTCTGATCCACTGGGGTAATACTGCTCTTTGATCCACTGGGGTAATACTGCTCTCTGATCCACTGCGGTAATACTGGTCTCTAATCCACTGGCGTAATACTGGTCTCTGATCCACTGGGGTAATACAGCTCCCTGATCCACTGGGGTAATACTGCTCACTGATCCACTGGGGTAATAGTGCTCTCTGATCCACTGGGGTAATACTGCTCTCTGATCCACTGGGGTAATACTTCTCACTGATCCACTGGGGTAATACTGCTCTCTGATCCACTGGGGTAATACTGCTCTCTGATCCACTGGGGTAATACTGCTCTCTGATCCACTGGGGTAATACTGCTCTCTGATCCACTGGGGTAATACTGCTCTCTGATCCACTGGTATAATACTGCTCTCTGATCCACTGAGTTAATACAGCTCTCTGATCCACTGGGGTAATACTGCTCTCTGATCCACTGGAGTAATAATGCTCTCTGATCCACTGGGGTAGTACTGCTCTCTGATCCACTGGGGTAATACTGCTCTCTGATCCACTGGGGTAATACTGCTCCCTGATCCACTGGGGTAATACTGCTCTCTGATCCACTGGGGTAATACTGCTCTCTGATCCACTGGGGTAATACTGCTCTCTGATCCACTGGGGTAATACAGCTCCCTGATCCACTGGGGTAATACTGCTCTCTGATCCACTGGGGTTATACTGCTCTCTGATCCACTGGGGTCATACTGCTCTCTGATCCACTGGGGTAATACTGCTCTCTGATCCACTGGGGTAATAATGCTCTCTGATCCACTGGGGTAATACAGCTCTCTGATCCACTGGTGTAATACTGCTCTCGAATCCACTGGGGTAATACTGCTCTCTAATCCACTGGGGTAATACTGCTCTCTGATCCACTGGGGTAATACTGCTCTCTGATCCACTGTGGTAATACTGCTCTCTGATCCACTGGGGTAATACTGCTCTCTGATCCACTGGGGTAATAATGCTCTCTGATCCACTGGGGTAATGCTGCTCACTGATCCACTGGGGTAATACTGCTCTCTGATCCACTGGGGTAATACTGATCTCTGTTCCACTGGGGTAATACAGCTCTCTGACCCACTGATGTAATACTGATCTCGAATCCACTGGGGTATTACTGCTCTCTAATCCACTGGGGTAATACTGCTCTCTGATCCATTGGGGTAATACAGATCTCTGATCCACTGGGGTAATGCTGCTCTCTGATCCACTGGGGTAATACTGCTCTCTGATCAACTGGGGTAATACTGCTCTCTAATCCACTGGGGTAATACTGCTCTCTAATCCACTGGGGTAATACTGGTCTCTGATCCACTGGGGTAACACTGCTCTTTGATCCACTGGGGTAATACTGCTCTCTGATCCTCTGCGGTAAGACTGGTCTCGAATCCACTGGCGTAATACTGGTCTCTGAGCCACTGGGGTAATACAGCTCTCTGATCCACTGGTGTAATACTGCTCACTGATCCACTGGGGTAATAGTGCTCTCTGATCCACTGTGGTAATACTGCTCTCTGATCCACTGGGGTAATACTGCTCTCTGATCCACTGGGATAATACTGCTCTCTGATCCACTGGGGTAATACTGCTCTCTGATCCACTGGGGTAATACTGCTCTCTGATCCACTGTGGTAATACTGCTCTCTGATCCACTGGGGTAATACTGCTCTCTGATCCACTGGGGTAATAATGCTCTCTGATCCACTGGGGTAATGCTGCTCACTGATCCACTGGGGTAATACTGCTCTCTGATCCACTGGGGTAATACTGCTCTCTGTTCCACTGGGGTAATACAGCTCTCTAACCCACTGATGTAATACTGATCTCGAATCCACTGGGGTATTACTGCTCTCTAATCCACTGGGGTAATACTGCTCTCTGATCCACTGGGGTAATACTGCTCTCTGATCCACTGGAGTAATAATGCTCTCTGATCCACTGGGGTAGTACTGCTCTCTGATCCACTGGGTAAATACTGCTCTCTGATCCACTGGGGTAATACTGCTCCCTTATCCACTGGGGTAATACTGCTCTCTGATCCACTGGGGTAATACTGCTCTCTGATCCACTGGGGTAATACTGCTGTCTGATCCACCGGGGAAATACTGCTCTCTGATCCACTGGGATAATACTGCTCTCTGATCCACTGGGGTAGTACTGCTCTCTGATCCACTGGCGTAATACTGCTCTCTGATCCACTGGGATAATACTGCTCTCTGATCCACTGGGGTAATACTGCTCTCTGATCCACTGGGGTAATACTGCTCTCTAATCCACTGGGGTAATACTGCTCTCTGATGCACTGGGGTAATAATGCTCTCTGATCCACTGGGGTAATACTGCGCTCTGATCCACTGGGGTAATACTGCTCTCTGATCCACTGGGGTAATACTGCTCTCGGATCCACTGGGGTAATACTGCTCTCTGATCCACTGGTGTAATACTGCTCTCTGATCCACGAGAGTAATACTTCTCTCTGATCCACTGGGGTGATACTGCTCTCTGATCCATGGGAGTAATACTGCTCTCTGATCCACTGGGGTAATACTGCTCTCTGATCCACTGGGGTAATAATGCTCTCTAATCCACTGGGGTAATACTGCTTTCTGAATCACTGGGGTAAAAATGCTCTCTGATCCACTGGGGTAATACTGCTCTCTGATCCACTGGGGTAATACTGCTCTCCGATCCAAAGGGGTAATACTGCTCTCTGATCCACTGGGTTAATACAGCTCTCTGATCCACTGCTGTAATACTGCTCTCGAATCCACTGGGGTATTACTGCTCTCTAATCCACTGGGGTAATACTGCTCTCTGATCCATTGGGGTAATACAGCTCTCTGATCCACTGGGGTAATACTGCTCTCTGATCCACTGGGGTAATACTGCTCTCGGATCCACTGGGGTAATACTGCTCTCTAATCCACTGGGGTAATACTGCTCTCTAATCCACTGGGGTAATACTGGTCTCTGATCCACTGGGGTAATACTGCTCTTTGATCCACTGGGGTAATACTGCTCTCTGATCCACTGCGGCAATACTGGTCTCTAATCCACTGGCGTAATACTGGTCTCTGATCCACTGGGGTAATACAGCTCTCTGATCCACTGGGGTAATACTGCTCACTGATCCACTGGGGTAATAGTGGTCTCTGATCCACTGGGGTAATACTGCTCTCTGATCCACTGGGGTAATACTGCTCACTGATCCACTGGGGTAATACTGCTCTCTGATCCACTGGGGTAATACTGCTCTCTGATCCACTGGGGTAATACTGCTCTCTGATCCACTGGGGTAATACTGCTCTCTGATCCACTGGGGTAATACAGCTCTCTGATCCACTGGGGTAATACTGCTCTCTGATCCACTGGGGTAATACTGCTCTCTGATCCACTGGGGTAATACTGCTCTCTGATCCACTGGGGTAATACAGCTCTCTGATCCACTAGGGTAATACTGCTCTCTGATCCACTGGGGTAATACTGCTCTCTGATCCACTGGGGTAATACTGCTCACTGATCCACTGGGGTAATAGTGCTCTCTGATCCACTGGGGTAATACTGCTCTCTGATCGACTGGGGTAATACTGCTCACTGATCCACTGGGGTAATACTGCTCTCTGATCCACTGGGGTAATGCTGCTCTCTGATCCACTGGGGTAATACTGCTCTCTCATCCATTGGGGTAATACTGCTCTCTGATCCACTGGTACAATACTGCTCTCTGATCCACTGGGGTAATACTGCTCTCTGATGCACTGGGGTAGTACTGCTCACTGATCCACTGGGGTAATACTGCTCTCTGATCCACTGGGGTAATGCTGCTCTCTGATCCACTGGGGTAATACATCTCTCTGATCCACTGGGGTTATACTGCTCTCTGATCCACTGGGGTAATACTGCTCTCTGATCCACTGGGGTATTACTGCTCTCTGATCCACTGGGGTAATACTGCTCTCTGATCCACTGGGGTAATACTGCTCTCTAATCCACTGGGGTAGTACTGCTCCCTGTTCCACCGGGGAAATACTGCTCTCTGATCCACTGGGATAATACTGCTCTCTGATCCACTGGGGTAATACTGCTCTCTGATCCACTGGGGTAATACTGCTCTCTAATCCACTGGGGTAATACTGCTCTCTGATGCACTGGGGTAATAATGCTCTCTGATCCACTGGGGTAATACTGCGCTCTGATCCACTGGGGCAATACTGCTCTCTGATCCACTGGGGTAATACTGCTCTCGGATCCACTGGGGTAATACTGCTCTCTGATCCACTGGGGAAATACTGCTCTCTGATCCAATGGCGTAATACTGCTCTCTGATCCACGAAAGTAATACTGCTCTCTGATACACTGGGGTGATACTGCTCTCTGATCCACGGGAGTAAAACTGCTCTCTGATCCACTGGGGTAATACTGCTCTCTGATCCACTGGGGTAATAATGCTCTCTAATCCACTGGGGTAATACTAATTTCTGATCCACTGGATTAAAAATGCTCTCTGATCCACTGGGTTAATACTGCTCTCTGATCCACTGGGGTAATACTGCTCTCTGATCCACTGGGGTAATACTGCTCTCTGATCCACTGGGGTAATGCTGCTCTCTGATCCACCGGGGTAATACTGCTCTCTGATCCACTGGGGTAATACTGCTCCCTGATCCACTGGAGTAATACTGCTCTCTGATCCACTGGGGAATACTGCTCTCTGATCCACTGGGGTAATACTGCTCTCTGATCTACTGGTGTAATACTTCTCTCTGATCCACTGGGGTAATACTGCTCTCTGATCCACTGGAGTAATACTGCTCTCTGATCCACTGGGGAATACTGCTCTCTGATCCACTGGGGTAATACTGCTCTCTGATCTACTGGTGTAATACTGCTCTCTGCTCCACTGAGGTAATACTGCTCTCTGATCCACTAGGGTAATGCTGCTCTCTGATCCACCGGGGTAATACTGCTCTCTGATCCGCTGGAGTAATACTGCTCTCTAATCCACTGGGGTAATACTGCTCTCTGATCCACTGGGGTAATACTGCTCTCTGATCCACTGGGGTAATACTGCTCATTGATCCACTGGGGAAATATTGCTCTCTGATCCACCGGGGTAATACTGCTCATTGATCCACTGGGGAAATACTGCTCTCTGCTCCACTGGGGTTATACTGCTCTCGGATCCACTGGGGTAATACTGCTCTCTGATCCACTGGGGAAATATTGCTCTCTGATCCACTGGGGTAATACTGCTCCCTGATCCGCTGGGGTAATACTGATCTCTGATCCACTGGTATAATACCGCTCTCTGATCCACTGGCGTAATAATGCTCTCTGATCTACTTTGGTAATACTGCTCTCTGATCCACCGGGGAAATACTGCTCTCTGGTCCACTGGTATAATACTGCTCTCTGATCCACTGGCGTAATACTGCTCTCTGATCCACTGGGTAATACTGCTCTCTGATCCAGTGGGGTAATACTGTTCTCTGATCCACTGGGGTAATACTGCTCTCTGATCCACCGGGGAAATACTGCTCCCTGATCCACTGGGGTAATACTGCTCTCTGATCCACTTGTGGTAATACTGCTCTCTGATCCACTGGGGTAATACTGCTCTCTGATCCACTGGGGTAATACTGCTCTCTGATCCACTGGGGCAATACTGCTCTCTGATCCACTGGGGTAATACTGCTCTCTGATCCACTGGGGTAATACTGCTCTCTAATCCATTGGGGTAATAATGCTCTCTGATCCACTGGGGTAATACTGCTCTCTGATCCACTGGGGTAATACTGCTCTCTGATCCACTGGGGTAATACTGCTCTCTGATCCACTGGGGTAATACTGCTCTCTGATCCACTGGGGTAATACTGCTCTCTGATCCACTGGGGTAATACTGCATTGTGACCCACTGGGGTAATAATGCTCTCTGAACCACTGGGGTAATACTGCTCTCTGATCCACTGGGGAAATATTGCTTTCTGATCCACTGGGGTAATACTGCTCCCTGATCCGCTGGGGTAATACTGCTCTCTGGTCCACTGGTATAATTCTGCTCTCTGATCCACTGGCGTAATACTGCTCTCTGATCTACTCGGGTAAAACTGCTCTCTGATGCACTGGTGTAATAATGCTCTCTGATCCACTGGGGTAATACTTCTCTCTGATCCACTGGGGTAATACTGCTCTCTGATCCACTGGGTAATACTGCTCTCTGATCCACCGGGGAAATAATGCTCCCTGATCCACTGGGGTAATACTGCTCTCTGATCCACTGGGGTAATAATGCTCTCTGATCCACTGGTATAATACTGCTCTCTGATCCACTGGGGTAATACTGCTCTCTGGTCCACTGCTTTAATACTGCTCTCTGATCCTCTGGGGTAATACTGCTCTCTGATCCACTGGAGTATTACTGCTCTCTGATCCACTGGGGTAATACTGCTCTCTGATCCACTGGGGTAATACTGCTCTCTGATCCTCTGGCGTAATACTGGTCTCTGCCCCACTGGGGTAATACTGCTCTCTGATCCACTGGAGTAATAATGCTCTCTGATCCACTGGTATAATACTGCTCTCTGACCCACTGGGGTAATACTGCTCTCTGATCCACTGGAGTAATAATGCTCTCTGATCCACTGGTATAATCCTGCTCTCTGACCCACTGGGGTGATACTGCTCTCTGATCCACTGGGGTAATACTGCCCTCTGATCCACTTGGGTAATACTTCTCTGTGCTCCACTGCGGTAAAACTGCTCACTGATCCACTGGGGTAATACTGCTCACTGATCCACTGGTATAATACTGCTCTCTGATCCACTGGGGTAATACTGCTCTCTGATCCACTGGGGTAATACTGCCCTATGATCCACTGGGGTAATACTGCTCTCTGATCCACTGGGACAATACTGCTCTCTGATCCACTGGTATAATACTGCTCTCTGATCCACTGGGGTAATACTGCTCTCTGATCCCCTGGAGTAATACTGCTCTCTGATCCACTGGGGAATACTGCTCTCTGATCCACTGGGGTAATACTGCTCTCTGATCTACTGGTGTAATACTGCTCTCTGCTCCACTGAGGTAATACTGCTCTCTGATCCACTGGGGTAATGCTGCTCTCTGATCCACCGGGGTAATACTGCTCTCTGACCCACTGGGGTGATACTGCTCTCTGATCCACTGGGGTAATACTGCCCTCTGATCCACTTGGGTAATACTTCTCTGTGCTCCACTGCGGTAAAACTGCTCACTGATCCACTGGGGTAATACTGCTCACTGATCCACTGGTATAATACTGCTCTCTGATCCACTGGGGTAATACTGCTCTCTGATCCACTGGGGTAATACTGCCCTATGATCCACTGGGGTAATACTGCTCTCTGATCCACTGGGACAATACTGCTCTCTGATCCACTGGTATAATACTGCTCTCTGATCCACTGGGGTAATACTGCTCTCTGATCCCCTGGAGTAATACTGCTCTCTGACCCACTGGGGAATACTGCTCTCTGATCCACTGGGGTAATACTGCTCTCTGATCTACTGGTGTAATACTGCTCTCTGCTCCACTGAGGTAATACTGCTCTCTGATCCACTGGGGTAATGCTGCTCTCTGATCCACCGGGGTAACACTGCTCTCTGATCCGCTGGAGTAATACTGCTCTCTGATCCACTGGGGTAATAATGCTCTCTGATCCACTGGGGTAATACTGCTCTCTGATCCACTGGGGTAATACTGCCCTCTGATCCACTTGGGTAATACTTCTCTATGCTCCACTGGGGTAAAACTGCTCACTGATCCACTGGGGTAATACTGCTCTCTGATCCACTGGTATAATACTGCTCTCTGATCCACTGGGGTAATACTGCCCTCTGATCCACTGGGGTAATACTGCTCTCTGATCCACTGGGATAATACTGCTCTCTGATCCACTGGTATAATACTGCTCTCTGATCCACTGGGGTAATACTGCTCTCTGATCCACTGGAGTAATACTGCTCTCTGATACACTGGGGAATAATGCTCTCTGATCCACTGGTATAATACTGCTCTCTGATCCACTGGGGTAATACTGCTCTCTGATCCACTGGAGCATTACTGCTCTCTGATCCACTGGGGTTATACTGCTCTCTGATCCACTGGGGTAATACTGCTCTCTGATCCTCTGGGGTAATACTGGTCTCTGACCCACTGGGGTAATACTGCTCTCTGATAAACTGGAGTAATGATGCTCTCTGATCCACTGGTATAATACTGCTCTCTGATCCACTGGGGTAATACTGCTCTCTGATCCACTGGGGTAATACTGCCCTCTGATCCACTTGGGTAATACTTCTCTATGCTCCACTGGGGTAAAACTGCTCACTGATCCACTGGGGTAATACTGCTCTCTGATCCACTGGTATAATACTGCTCTCTGATCCACTGGGGTAATACTGCCCTCTGACCCACTGGGGTAATACTGCTCTCTGATCCACTGGGATAATACTGCTCTCTGATCCACTGGTATAATACTGCTCTCTGATCCACTGGGGTAATACTGCTCTCTGATCCACTGGAGTAATACTGCTCTCTGATACACTGGGGAATACTGCTCTCTGATCCACTGGGGTAATACTGCTCTCTGATCTACTGGTGTAATACTGCTCTCTGCTCCACTGAGGTAATACTGCTCTCTGATCCACTGGGGTAATGCTGCTCTCTGATCCACCGGGGTAATACTGCTCTCTGATCCGCTGGAGTAATACTGCTCTCTGATCCACTGGGTTAATACTGCTCTCTGATCCACTGGGGTAATAATGCTCTCTGATCCACTGGGGTAATACTGCTCATTGATCCACTGGGGAAATATTGCTCTCTGATCCACCGGGGTAATACTGCTCATTGATCCACTGGGGAAATACTGCTCTCTGATCCACTGGGGTGATACTGCTCTCGGATCCACTGGGGTAATACTGCTCTCTGATCCACTGGGGAAATATTGCTCTCTGATCCACTGAGGTAATACTGCTCCCTGATCCGTTAGGGTAAAACTGATCTGTGATCCACTGGTATAATACTGCTCTCAGATCCACTGGCGTAATAATGCTCTCTGATCTACTTTGGTAATACTGCTCTCTGATCCACCGGGGAAATACTGCTCTCTAGTCCACTGGTATAATACTGCTCTCTGATCCACTGGCGTAATGTTGCTCTCTGATCCACTGGGTAATACTGCTCTCTGATCCACTGGGGTAATACTGCTCTCTGATCCACTGGGGTAATACTGCTCTCTGATCCACTGGGGTAACACTGCTCTCTGATCCACTGGGGTAACACTGCTCTCTGATCCACTGGGGTACTACTGCTCTCTGATCCACTGGGGTAATAATTCTCTCTGATCCACTGGGTCATACTATTCTCTGATCCACTGGGATAATATTGCTCTCTGATCCACTGGGGTAATACTGCTCCCTGATCCACTGGGGTAACACTGCTCTCTGCTCCACTGGGTTAATACTGTTCTCTGATCAACTGGGGTAATACTGCTCTCTGATCCACTGGAGTATTACTTCTCTCTGATCCACTGGGGTAATACTGCTCTCTGATCCACTGGGTTAATACTGCTCTCTGATCCACTGGATTAATACTGCTCTCTGATCCTCTGGGGTAATACTGGTCTCTGATCCACTGGGGTAATACTGCTCTCTGATCCACTGGGGTAATAATGCTCTCTGATCCACTGGTATAATACTGCTCTCTGATCCACTGGGGTAATACTGCTCTCTGATCCACTGGAGTATTACTGCTCTCTGATCCACTGGGGTAATACTGCTCTCTGATCCACTGGGGTAATACTGGTCTCTGATCCTCTGGGGTAATACTGGTCTCTGACCCACTGGGGTAATACTGCTCTCTGATCCACTGGAGTAATAATGCTCTCTGATCCACTGGTATAATACTGCTCTCTGATCCACTGGGGTAATACTGCTCTCTGATCCACTGGGGTAATACTGCCCTTTGATCCACTTGGGTAATACTTCTCTATGCTCCACTGGGGTAAAACTGCTCACTGATCCACCGGGGAAATACTGCTCTCTGGTCCAATGGTATAATACTGCTCTCTGATCCACTGGCGTAATGCTGCTCTCTGATCCACTGGGGTAATACTGCTCTCTGATCCACTGGGGTAATACTGCCCTCTGATCCACTTGGGTAATACTTCTCTATGCTCCACTGGGGTAAAACTGCTCACTGATCCACTGGGGTAATACTGCTCTCTGATCCACTGGTATAATACTGCTCTCTGATCCACTGGGGTAATACTGCCCTCTGATCCACTGGGGTAATGCTGCTCTCTGATCCACTGGGATAATACTGCTCTCTGATCCACTGGTATAATACTGCTCTCTGATCCACTGGGGTAATACTGCTCTCTGATCCACTGGAGTAATACTGCTCTCTGATCCACTGGGGAATACTGCTCTCTGATCCACTGGGGTAATACTGCTCTCTGATCTACTGGTGTAATACTGCTCTCTGCTCCACTGAGGTAATACTGCTCTCTGATCCACTGGGGTAATGCTGCTCTCTGATCCACCGGGGTAATACTGCTCTCTGATCCACTGGGGTAATACTGCTCTCTGATCCACTGGAGTAATACTGCTCTCTGATCCACTGGGGAATACTGCTCTCTGATCCACTGGGGTAATACTGCTCTCTGATCTACTGGTGTAATACTGCTCTCTGATCCACTGGGGTAATACTGCTCTCTGATCCACTGGAGTAATACTGCTCTCTGATCCACTGGGGTAATACTGCTCTCTGATCTACTGGTGTAATACTGCTCTCTGCTCCACTGAGGTAATACTGCTCTCTGATCCAGTAGGGTAATGCTGCTCTCTGATCCACCGGGGTAATACTGCTCTCTGATCCGCTGGAGTAATACTGCTCTCTGATCCACTGGGGTAATACTGCTCTCTGATCCACTGGGGTAATACTGCTCTCTGATCCACTGGGGTAATACTGCTCATTGATCCACTGGGGAAATATTGCTCTCTGATCCACCGGGGTAATACTGCTCATTGATCCACTGGGGAAATACTGCTCTCTGCTCCACTGGGGTTATACTGCTCTCGGATCCACTGGGGTAATACTGCTCTCTGATCCACTGGGGTAATACTGCTCATTGATCCACTGGGGAAATATTGCTCTCTGATCCACCGGGGTAATACTGCTCATTGATCCACTGGGGAAATACTGCTCTCTGCTCCACTGGGGTTATACTGCTCTCGGATCCACTGGGGTAATACTGCTCTCTGATCCACTGGGGAAATATTGCTCTCTGATCCACTGGGGTAATACTGCTCCCTGATCCGCTGGGGTAATACTGATCTCTGATCCACTGGTATAATACTGCTCTCTGATCCACTGGGGTAATACTGCTCTCTGATCTACTGGTGTAATACTGCTCTCTGCTCCACTGAGGTAATACTGCTCTCTGATCCACTAGGGTAATGCTGCTCTCTGATCCACCGGGGTAATACTGCTCTCTGATCCGCTGGAGTAATACTGCTCTCTGATCCACTGGGGTAATACTGCTCTCTGATCCACTGGGGTAATACTGCTCTCTGATCCACTGGGGTAATACTGCTCATTGATCCACTGGGGAAATATTGCTCTCTGATCCACCGGGGTAATACTGCTCATTGATCCACTGGGGAAATACTGCTCTCTGCTCCACTGGGGTTATACTGCTCTCGGATCCACTGGGGTAATACTGCTCTCTGATCCACTGGGGAAATATTGCTCTCTGATCCACTGGGGTAATACTGCTCCCTGATCCGCTGGGGTAATACTGATCTCTGATCCACTGGTATAATACTGCTCTCTGATCTACTTTGGTAATACTGCTCTCTGATCCACCGGGGAAATACTGCTCTCTGGTCCACTGGCGTAATACTGCTCTCTGATCCACTGGGTAATACTGCTCTCTGATCCAGTGGGGTAATACTGCTCTCTGATCCACTGGGGTAATACTGCTCTCTGATCCACCGGGGAAATACTGCTCCCTGATCCACTGGGGTAATACTGCTCTCTGATCCACTGGGGTAATACTGCTCTCTGATCCACTGGGGTAATACTGCTCTCTGATCCACTGGGGTAATACTGCTCTCTGATCCACTGGGGTAATAATGCTCTCTGATCCACTGGGGTAATACTGCTCTCTGATCCACTGGGGTAATACTGCTCTCTGATCCACTGGGGTATTACTGCTCTCTGATCCACTGGGGTAATACTGCTCTCTGATCCACTGGGGTAATACTGCTTTCTGATCCACTGGGGTAATACTGCATTGTGACCCACTGGGGTAATAATGCTCTCTGCACCACTGGGGTAATACTGCTCTCTGATCCACTGGGGAAATATTGCTTTCTGATCCACTGGGGTAATACTGCTCCCTGATCCGCTGGGGTAATACTGCTCTCTGGTCCACTGGTATAATTCTGCTCTCTGATCCACTGGCGTAATACTGCTCTCTGATCTACTCGGGTAACACTGCTCTCTGATGCACTGGTGTAATAATGCTCTCTGATCCACTGGGGTAATACTTCTCTCTGATCCACTGGGGTAATACTGCTCTCTGATCCACTGGGTAATACTGCTCTCTGATCCACCGGGGAAATACTGCTCCCTGATCCACTGGGGTAATACTGCTCTCTGATCCACTGGGGTAATAATGCTCTCCGATCCACTGGTATAATACTGCTCTCTGATCCACTGGGGTAATACTGCTCTCTGGTCCACTGCTTTAATACTGCTCTCTGATCCTCTGGGGTAATACTGCTCTCTGATCCACTGGAGTATTACTGCTCTCTGATCCACTGGGGTAATACTGCTCTCTGATCCACTGGGGTAATACTGCTCTCTGATCCTCTGGCGTAATACTGGTCTCTGACCCACTGGGGTAATACTGCTCTCTGATCCACTGGAGTAATAATGCTCTCTGATCCACTGGTATAATACTGCTCTCTGACCCACTGGGGTGGTACTGCTCTCTGATCCACTGGGGTAATACTGCCCTCTGATCCACTTGTGTAATACTTCTCTGTGCTCCACTGGGGTAAAACTGCTCACTGATCCACTGGGGTAATACTGCTCTCTGATCCACTGGTATAATACTGCTCTCTGATCCACTGGGGTAATACTGCTCTCTGATCCACCGGGGAAATACTGCTCCCTGATCCACTGGGGTAATACTGCTCTCTGATCCACTGGGGTAATACTGCTCTCTGTTCCACTGGGGTAATACTGCTCTCTGATCCACTGGGGTAATACTGCTCTCTGATCCACTGGGGTAATACTGCTCTCTGATCCACTGGGGTAATACTGCTCTCTGATCCACTGGGGTAATACTGCTCTCTAATCCACTGGGGTAATAATGCTCTCTGATCCACTGGGGTAATACTGCTCTCTGATCCACTGGGGTAATACTGCTCTCTGATCCACTGGGGTAATACTGCTCTCTGATCCACTGGGGTAATACTGCTCTCTGATCCACTGGGGTAATACTGCTCTCTGATCCACTGGGGTAATACTGCATTGTGACCCACTGGGGTAATAATGCTCTCTGAACCACTGGGGTAATACTGCTCTCTGATCCACTGGGGAAATATTGCTTTCTGATCCACTGGGGTAATACTGCTCCCTGATCCACTGGGGTAATACTGCTCTCTGGTCCACTGGTATAATTCTGCTCTCTGATCCACTGGCGTAATACTGCTCTCTGATCTACTTGGGTAACACTGCTCTCTGATGCACTGGTGTAATAATGCTCTCTGATCCACTGGGGTAATACTTCTCTCTGATCCACTGGGGTAATACTGCTCTCTGATCCACTGGGTAATACTGCTCTCTGATCCACTGGGGAAATACTGCTCCCTGATCCACTGGGGTAATACTGCTCTCTGATCCACTGGGGTAATAATGCTCTCTGATCCACTGGTATAATACTGCTCTCTGATCCACTGGGGTAATACTGCTCTCTGGTCCACTGCTTTAATACTGCTCTCTGATCCTCTGGGGTAATACTGCTCTCTGATCCACTGGAGTATTACTGCTCTCTGATCCACTGGGGTAATACTGCTCTCTGATCCACTGGGGTAATACTGCTCTCTGATCCTCTGGCGTAATACTGGTCTCTGACCCACTGGGGTAATACTGCTCTCTGATCCACTGGAGTAATAATGCTCTCTGATCCACTGGTATAATACTGCTCTCTGACCCACTGGGGTGATACTGCTCTCTGATCCACTGGGGTAATACTGCCCTCTGATCCACTTGGGTAATACTTCTCTATGCTCCACTGGGGTAAAACTGCTAACTGATCCACTGGGGTAATACTGCTCTCTGATCCACTGGTATAATACTGCTCTCTGATCCACTGGGGTAATACTGCCCTCTGATCCACTGGGGTAATACTGCTCTCTGATCCACTGGGATAATACTGCTCTCTGATCCACTGGTATAATACTGCTCTCTGATCCACTGGGGTAATACTGCTCTCTGATCCACTGGAGTAATACTGCTCTCTGATACACTGGGGAATAATGCTCTCTGATCCACTGGTATAATACTGCTCTCTGATCCACTGGGGTAATACTGCTCTCTGATCCACTGGAGCATTACTGCTCTCTGATCCACTGGGGTAATACTGCTCTCTGATCCACTGGGGTAATACTGCACTCTGATCCTCTGGGGTAATACTGGTCTCTGACCCACTGGGGTAATACTGCTCTCTGATAAACTGGAGTAATGATGCTCTCTGATCCACTGGTATAATACTGCTCTCTGATCCACTGGGGTAATACTGCTCTCTGATCCACTGGGGTAATACTGCCCTCTGATCCACTTGGGTAATACTTCTCTATGCTCCACTGGGGTAAAACTGCTCACTGATCCACTGGGGTAATACTGCTCTCTGATCCACTGGTATAATACTGCTCTCTGATCCACTGGGGTAATACTGCCCTCTGACCCACTGGGGTAATACTGCTCTCTGATCCACTGGGATAATACTGCTCTCTGATCCACTGGTATAATACTGCTCTCTGATCCACTGGGGTAATACTGCTCTCTGATCCACTGGAGTAATACTGCTCTCTGATACACTGGGGAATACTGCTCTCTGATCCACTGGGGTAATACTGCTCTCTGATCTACTGGTGTAATACTGCTCTCTGCTCCACTGAGGTAATACTGCTCTCTGATCCACTGGGGTAATGCTGCTCTCTGATCCACCGGGGTAATACTGCTCTCTGATCCGCTGGAATAATACTGCTCTCTGATCCACTGGGTTAATACTGCTCTCTGATCCACTGGGGTAATACTGCTCTCTGATCCACTGGGGTAATACTGCTCATTGATTCACTGGGGAAATATTGCTCTCTGATCCACCGGGGTAATACTGCTCATTGATCCACTGGGGAAATACTGCTCTCTGATCCACTGGGGTGATACTGCTCTCGGATCCACTGGGGTAATACTGCTCTCTGATCCACTGGGGAAATATTGCTCTCTGATCCACTGAGGTAATACTGCTCCCTGATCCGCTAGGGTAATACTGATCTGTGATCCACTGGTATAATACTGCTCTCAGATCCACTGGCGTAATAATGCTCTCTGATCTACTTTGGTAATACTGCTCTCTGATCCACCGGGGAAATACTGCTCTCTAGTCCACTGGTATAATACTGCTCTCTGATCCACTGGCGTAATGCTGCTCTCTGATCCACTGGGTAATACTGCTCTCTGATCCACTGGGGTAATACAGCTCTCTGATTCACTGGGTTAATACTGCTCTCTGATCCACTGGGGTAATACTGCTCTCTGATCCACTGGGGTAACACTGCTCTCTGATCCACTGGGGTAACACTGCTCTCTGATCCACTGGGGTACTACTGCTCTCTGATCCACTGGGGTAATAATGCTCTCTGATCCACTGGGTCATACTATTCTCTGATCCACTGGGATAATATTGCTCTCTGATCCACTGGGGTAATACTGCTCCCTGATCCACTGGGGTAACACTGCTCTCTGCTCCACTGGGTTAATACTGTTCTCTGATCAACTGGGGTAATACTGCTCTCTGATCCACTGGAGTATTACTTCTCTCTGATCCACTGGGGTAATACTGCTCTCTGATCCACTGGGTTAATACTGCTCTCTGATCCACTGGATTAATACTGCTCTCTGATCCTCTGGGGTAATACTGGTCTCTGATCCACTGGGGTAATACTGCTCTCTGATCCACTGGGGTAATAATGCTCTCTGATCCACTGGTATAATACTGCTCTCTGATCCACTGGGGTAATACTGCTCTCTGATCCACTGGAGTATTACTGCTCTCTGATCCACTGGGGTAATACTGCTCTCTGATCCACTGGGGTAATACTGGTCTCTGATCCTCTGGGGTAATACTGGTCTCTGACCCACTGGGGTAATACTGCTCTCTGATCCACTGGAGTAATAATGCTCTCTGATCCACTGGTATAATACTGCTCTCTGATCCACTGGGGTAATACTGCTCTCTGATCCACTGGGGTAATACTGCCCTCTGATCCACTTGGGTAATACTTCTCTATGCTCCACTGGGGTAAAACTGCTCACTGATCCACTGGGGTAATACTGCTCTCTGATCCACTGGTATAATACTGCTCTCTGATCCACTGGGGTAATACTGCCCTCTGATCCACTGGGGTAATGCTGCTCTCTGATCCACTGGGATAATACTGCTCTCTGATCCACTGGTATAATACTGCTCTCTGATCCACTGGGGTAATACTGCTCTCTGATCCACTGGAGTAATACTGCTCTCTGATCCACTGGGGAATACTGCTCTCTGATCCACTGGGGTAATACTGCTCTCTGATCTACTGGTGTAATACTGCTCTCTGCTCCACTGAGGTAATACTGCTCTCTGATCCACTGGGGTAATGCTGCTCTCTGATCCACCGGGGTAATACTGCTCTCTGATCCACTGGGGTAATACTGCTCTCTGATCCACTGGAGTAATACTGCTCTCTGATCCACTGGGGAATACTGCTCTCTGATCCACTGGGGTAATACTGCTCTCTGATCTACTGGTGTAATACTGCTCTCTGATCCACTGGGGTAATACTGCTCTCTGATCCACTGGAGTAATACTGCTCTCTGATCCACTGGGGTAATACTGCTCTCTGATCTACTGGTGTAATACTGCTCTCTGCTCCACTGAGGTAATACTGCTCTCTGATCCACTAGGGTAATGCTGCTCTCTGATCCACCGGGGTAATACTGCTCTCTGATCCGCTGGAGTAATACTGCTCTCTGATCCACTGGGGTAATACTGCTCTCTGATCCACTGGGGTAATACTGCTCTCTGATCCACTGGGGTAATACTGCTCATTGATCCACTGGGGAAATATTGCTCACTGATCCACCGGGGTAATACTGCTCATTGATCCACTGGGGAAATACTGCTCTCTGATCCACTGGGGAAATATTGCTCTCGGATCCACTGGGGTAATACTGCTCTCTGATCCACTGGGGAAATATTGCTCTCTGATCCACTGAGGTAATACTGCTCCCTGATCCGCTAGGGTAATACTGATCTGTGATCCACTGGTATAATACTGCTCTCAGATCCACTGGCGTAATAATGCTCTCTGATCTACTTTGGTAATACTGCTCTCTGATCCACCGGGGAAATACTGCTCTCTAGTCCACTGGTATAATACTGCTCTCTGATCCACTGGCGTAATGCTGCTCTCTGATCCACTGGGTAATACTGCTCTCTGATCCACTGGGGTAATACAGCTCTCTGATTCACTGGGTTAATACTGCTCTCTGATCCACTGGGGTAATACTGCTCTCTGATCCACTGGGGTAACACTGCTCTCTGATCCACTGGGGTAACACTGCTCTCTGATCCACTGGGGTACTACTGCTCTCTGATCCACTGGGGTAATAATGCTCTCTGATCCACTGGGTCATACTATTCTCTGATCCACTGGGATAATATTGCTCTCTGATCCACTGGGGTAATACTGCTCCCTGATCCACTGGGGTAACACTGCTCTCTGCTCCACTGGGTTAATACTGTTCTCTGATCAACTGGGGTAATACTGCTCTCTGATCCACTGGAGTATTACTTCTCTCTGATCCACTGGGGTAATACTGCTCTCTGATCCACTGGGTTAATACTGCTCTCTGATCCACTGGATTAATACTGCTCTCTGATCCTCTGGGGTAATACTGGTCTCTGATCCACTGGGGTAATACTGCTCTCTGATCCACTGGGGTAATAATGCTCTCTGATCCACTGGTATAATACTGCTCTCTGATCCACTGGGGTAATACTGCTCTCTGATCCACTGGAGTATTACTGCTCTCTGATCCACTGGGGTAATACTGCTCTCTGATCCACTGGGGTAATACTGGTCTCTGATCCTCTGGGGTAATACTGGTCTCTGACCCACTGGGGTAATACTGCTCTCTGATCCACTGGAGTAATAATGCTCTCTGATCCACTGGTATAATACTGCTCTCTGATCCACTGGGGTAATACTGCTCTCTGATCCACTGGGGTAATACTGCCCTTTGATCCACTTGGGTAATACTTCTCTATGCTCCACTGGGGTAAAACTGCTCACTGATCCACCGGGGAAATACTGCTCTCTGGTCCACTGGTATAATACTGCTCTCTGATCCACTGGGTAATACTGCTCTCTGATCCACTGGGGTAATACTGCTCTCTGATTCACTGGGTTAATACTGCTCTCTGATCCACTGGGGTAATACTGCTCTCTGATCCACTGGGGTAACACTGCTCTCTGATCCACTGGGGTAACACTGCTCTCTGATCCACTGGGGTACTACTGCTCTCTGATCCACTGGGGTAATAATGCTCTCTGATCCACTGGGTCATACTATTCTCTGATCCACTGGGATAATATTGCTCTCTGATCCACTGGGGTAATACTGCTCCCTGATCCACTGGGGTAACACTGCTCTCTGCTCCACTGGGTTAATACTGTTCTCTGATCCACTGGGGTAATACTGCTCTCTGATCCACTGGAGTATTACTTCTCTCTGATCCACTGGGGTAATACTGCTCTCTGATCCACTGGGTTAATACTGCTCTCTGATCCACTGGGTTAATACTGCTCTCTGATCCTCTGGGGTAATACTGGTCTCTGATCCACTGGGGTAATACTGCTCTCTGATCCACTGGGGTAATAATGCTCTCTGATCCACTGGTATAATACTGCTCTCTGATCCACTGGGGTAATACTGCTCTCTGATCCACTGGAGTATTACTGCTCTCTGATCCACTGGGGTAATACTGCTCTCTGATCCACTGGGGTAATACTGCTCTCTGATCCTCTGGGGTAATACTGGTCTCTGACCCACTGGGGTAATACTGCTCTCTGATCCACTGGAGTAATAATGCTCTCTGATCCACTGGTATAATACTGCTCTCTGATCCACTGGGGTAATACTGCTCTCTGATCCACTGGGGTAATACTGCCCTCTGATCCACTTGGGTAATACTTCTCTATGCTCCACTGGGGTAAAACTGCTCACTGATCCACTGGGGTAATACTGCTCTCTGATCCACTGGTATAATACTGCTCTCTGATCCACTGGGGTAATACTGCCCTCTGATCCACTGGGGTAATGCTGCTCTCTGATCCACTGGGATAATACTGCTCTCTGATCCACTGGTATAATACTGCTCTCTGATCCACTGGGGTAATACTGCTCTCTGATCCACTGGAGTAATACTGCTCTCTGATCCACTGGGGAATACTGCTCTCTGATCCACTGGGGTAATACTGCTCTCTGATCTACTGGTGTAATACTGCTCTCTGCTCCACTGAGGTAATACTGCTCTCTGATCCACTGGGGTAATGCTGCTCTCTGATCCACCGGGGTAATACTGCTCTCTGATCCACTGGGGTAATACTGCTCTCTGATCCACTGGAGTAATACTGCTCTCTGATCCACTGGGGAATACTGCTCTCTGATCCACTGGGGTAATACTGCTCTCTGATCTACTGGTGTAATACTGCTCTCTGATCCACTGGGGTAATACTGCTCTCTGATCCACTGGAGTAATACTGCTCTCTGATCCACTGGGGTAATACTGCTCTCTGATCTACTGGTGTAATACTGCTCTCTGCTCCACTGAGGTAATACTGCTCTCTGATCCACTAGGGTAATGCTGCTCTCTGATCCACCGGGGTAATACTGCTCTCTGATCCGCTGGAGTAATTCTGCTCTCTGATCCACTGGGGTAATACTGCTCTCTGATCCACTGGGGTAATACTGCTCTCTGATCCACTGGGGTAATACTGCTCATTGATCCACTGGGGAAATATTGCTCTCTGATCCACCGGGGTAATACTGCTCATTGATCCACTGGGGAAATACTGCTCTCTGCTCCACTGGGGTTATACTGCTCTCGGATCCACTGGGGTAATACTGCTCTCTGATCCACTGGGGAAATATTGCTCTCTGATCCACTGGGGTAATACTGCTCCCTGATCCGCTGGGGTAATACTGATCTCTGATCCACTGGTATAATACTGCTCTCTGATCTACTTTGGTAATACTGCTCTCTGATCCACCGGGGAAATACTGCTCTCTGGTCCACTGGTATAATACTGCTCTCTGATCCACTGGCGTAATACTGCTCTCTGATCCACTGGGTAATACTGCTCTCTGATCCAGTGGGGTAATACTGCTCTCTGATCCACTGGGGTAATACTGCTCTCTGATCCACCGGGGAAATACTGCTCCCTGATCCACTGGGGTAATACTGCTCTCTGATCCACTGGGGTAATACTGCTCTCTGTTCCACTGGGGTAATACTGCTCTCTGATCCACTGGGGTAATACTGCTCTCTGATCCACTGGGGTAATACTGCTCTCTGATCCACTGGGGTAATACTGCTCTCTGATCCACTGGGGTAATACTGCTCTCTAATCCACTGGGGTAATAATGCTCTCTGATCCACTGGGGTAATACTGCTCTCTGATCCACTGGGGTAATACTGCTCTCTGATCCACTGGGGTAATACTGCTCTCTGATCCACTGGGGTAATACTGCTCTCTGATCCACTGGGGTAATACTGCTCTCTGATCCACTGGGGTAATACTGCATTGTGACCCACTGGGGTAATAATGCTCTCTGAACCACTGGGGTAATACTGCTCTCTGATCCACTGGGGAAATATTGCTTTCTGATCCACTGGGGTAATACTGCTCCCTGATCCGCTGGGGTAATACTGCTCTCTGGTCCACTGGTATAATTCTGCTCTCTGATCCACTGGCGTAATACTGCTCTCTGATCTACACGGGTAACACTGCTCTCTGATGCACTGGTGTAATAATGCTCTCTGATCCACTGGGGTAATACTTCTCTCTGATCCACTGGGGTAATACTGCTCTCTGATCCACTGGGTAATACTGCTCTCTGATCCACCGGGGAAATACTGCTCCCTGATCCACTGGGGTAATACTGCTCTCTGATCCACTGGGGTAATAATGCTCTCCGATCCACTGGTATAATACTGCTCTCTGATCCACTGGGGTAATACTGCTCTCTGGTCCACTGCTTTAATACTGCTCTCTGATCCTCTGGGGTAATACTGCTCTCTGATCCACTGGAGTATTACTGCTCTCTGATCCACTGGGGTAATACTGCTCTCTGATCCACTGGGGTAATACTGCTCTCTGATCCTCTGGCGTAATACTGGTCTCTGACCCACTGGGGTAATACTGCTCTCTGATCCACTGGAGTAATAATGCTCTCTGATCCACTGGTATAATACTGCTCTCTGACCCACTGGGGTGATACTGCTCTCTGATCCACTGGGGTAATACTGCCCTCTGATCCATTTGGGTAATACTTCTCTGTGCTCCACTGGGGTAAAACTGCTCACTGATCCACTGGGGTAATACTGCTCTCTGATCCACTGGTATAATACTGCTCTCTGATCCACTGGGGTAATACTGCTCTCTGATCCACCGGGGAAATACTGCTCCCTGATCCACTGGGGTAATACTGCTCTCTGATCCACTGGGGTAATACTGCTCTCTGTTCCACTGGGGTAATACTGCTCTCTGATCCACTGGGGTAATACTGCTCTCTGATCCACTGGGGTAATACTGCTCTCTGATCCACTGGGGTAATACTGCTCTCTGATCCACTGGGGTAATACTGCTCTCTAATCCACTGGGGTAATAATGCTCTCTGATCCACTGGGGTAATACTGCTCTCTGATCCACTGGGGTAATACTGCTCTCTGATCCACTGGGGTAATACTGCTCTCTGATCCACTGGGGTAATACTGCTCTCTGATCCACTGGGGTAATACTGCTCTCTGATCCACTGGGGTAATACTGCATTGTGACCCACTGGGGTAATAATGCTCTCTGAACCACTGGGGTAATACTGCTCTCTGATCCACTGGGGAAATATTGCTTTCTGATCCACTGGGGTAATACTGCTCCCTGATCCACTGGGGTAATACTGCTCTCTGGTCCACTGGTATAATTCTGCTCTCTGATCCACTGGCGTAATACTGCTCTCTGATCTACTCGGGTAACACTGCTCTCTGATGCACTGGTGTAATAATGCTCTCTGATCCACTGGGGTAATACTTCTCTCTGATCCACTGGGGTAATACTGCTCTCTGATTCACTGGGTAATACTGCTCTCTGATCCACCGGGGAAATACTGCTCCCTGATCCACTGGGGTAATACTGCTCTCTGATCCACTGGGGTAATAATGCTCTCTGATCCACTGGTATAATACTGCTCTCTGATCCACTGGGGTAATACTGCTCTCTGGTCCACTGCTTTAATACTGCTCTCTGATCCTCTGGGGTAATACTGCTCTCTGATCCACTGGAGTATTACTGCTCTCTGATCCACTGGGGTAATACTGCTCTCTGATCCACTGGGGTAATACTGCTCTCTGATCCTCTGGCGTAATACTGGTCTCTGACCCACTGGGGTAATACTGCTCTCTGATCCACTGGAGTAATAATGCTCTCTGATCCACTGGTATAATACTGCTCTCTGACCCACTGGGGTGATACTGCTCTCTGATCCACTGGGGTAATACTGCCCTCTGATCCACTTGGGTAATACTTCTCTGTGCTCCACTGGGGTAAAACTGCTCACTGATCCACTGGGGTAATACTGCTCTCTGATCCACTGGTATAATACTGCTCTCTGATCCACTGGGGTAATACTGCTCTCTGATCCACTGGGGTAATACTGCCCTATGATCCACTGGGGTAATACTGCTCTCTGATCCACTGGGACAATACTGCTCTCTGATCCACTGGTATAATACTGCTCTCTGATCCACTGGGGTAATACTGCTCTCTGATCCCCTGGAGTAATACTGCTCTCTGATCCACTGGGGAATACTGCTCTCTGATCCACTGGGGTAATACTGCTCTCTGATCTACTGGTGTAATACTGCTCTCTGCTCCACTGAGGTAATACTGCTCTCTGATCCACTGGGGTAATGCTGCTCTCTGATCCACCGGGGTAACACTGCTCTCTGATCCGCTGGAGTAATACTGCTCTCTGATCCACTGGGGTAATAATGCTCTCTGATCCACTGGGGTAATACTGCTCTCTGATCCACTGGGGTAATACTGGTCATTGATCCACTGGGGAAATATTGCTCTCTGATCCACCGGGGTAATACTGCTCATTGATCCACTGGGGAAATACTGCTCTCTGCTCCACTGGGGTAATACTGCTCTCTGATCCACTGGGGAAATACTGCTCTCTGATCCACTGGGGTGATACTGCTCTCGGATCCACTGGGGTAATACTGCTCTCTGATCCACTGGGGAAATATTGCTCTCTGATCCACTGGGGTAATACTGCTCCCTGATCCGCTGGGGTAATACTGCTCTCTGATCCACTGGTATAATACTGCTCTCTGATCCACTGGCGTAATACTGCTCTCTGATCTACTGGGGTAATACTGCTCTCTGATCTACTGGGGTAATACTGCTCTCTGATGCACTGGTGTAATAATGCTCTCTGATCCACTGGGGTAATACTTCTCTCTGATCCACTGGGATAATACTGCTCTCTGATCCACTGGGTAATACTGCTCTCTGATCCACTGGGGTAATACTGCTCTCTGATCCACTGGGGTAATACTGCTCTCTGATCCACCGGGGAAATACTGCTCCCTGATCCACCGTGGTAATACTGCTCTCTGATCCACTGGGGTAATACTGCTCTCTGATCCACTGGGGTAATACTGCTCTCTAATCCACTGGGGTAATAATGCTGTCTGATCCACTGGGGTAATAATGCTCTCTGATCCACTGGGGTAATACTGCTCTCTGATTCACTGGGGTAATACTGCTCTCTGATCCACTGGGGTAATACTGCTCTCTGATCCACTGGGGTAATACTGCTCTCTGATCCACTGGGGTAATACTGCTCTCTGATCCACTGGAGTATTACTTCTCTCTGATCCACTGGGGTAATACTGCTCTCTGATCCACTGGGTTAATACTGCTCTCTGATCCACTGGATTAATACTGCTCTCTGATCCTCTGGGGTAATACTGGTCTCTGATCCACTGGGGTAATACTGCTCTCTGATCCACTGGGGTAATAATGCTCTCTGATCCACTGGTATAATACTGCTCTCTGATCCACTGGGGTAATACTGCTCTCTGATCCACTGGAGTATTACTGCTCTCTGATCCACTGGGGTAATACTGCTCTCTGATCCACTGGGGTAATACTGGTCTCTGATCCTCTGGGGTAATACTGGTCTCTGACCCACTGGGGTAATACTGCTCTCTGATCCACTGGAGTAATAATGCTCTCTGATCCACTGGTATAATACTGCTCTCTGATCCACTGGGGTAATACTGCTCTCTGATCCACTGGGGTAATACTGCCCTTTGATCCACTTGGGTAATACTTCTCTATGCTCCACTGGGGTAAAACTGCTCACTGATCCACCGGGGAAATACTGCTCTCTGGTCCACTGGTATAATACTGCTCTCTGATCCACTGGGTAATACTGCTCTCTGATCCACTGGGGTAATACTGCTCTCTGATTCACTGGGTTAATACTGCTCTCTGATCCACTGGGGTAATACTGCTCTCTGATCCACTGGGGTAACACTGCTCTCTGATCCACTGGGGTAACACTGCTCTCTGATCCACTGGGGTACTACTGCTCTCTGATCCACTGGGGTAATAATGCTCTCTGATCCACTGGGTCATACTATTCTCTGATCCACTGGGATAATATTGCTCTCTGATCCACTGGGGTAATACTGCTCCCTGATCCACTGGGGTAACACTGCTCTCTGCTCCACTGGGTTAATACTGTTCTCTGATCCACTGGGGTAATACTGCTCTCTGATCCACTGGAGTATTACTTCTCTCTGATCCACTGGGGTAATACTGCTCTCTGATCCACTGGGTTAATACTGCTCTCTGATCCACTGGGTTAATACTGCTCTCTGATCCTCTGGGGTAATACTGGTCTCTGATCCACTGGGGTAATACTGCTCTCTGATCCACTGGGGTAATAATGCTCTCTGATCCACTGGTATAATACTGCTCTCTGATCCACTGGGGTAATACTGCTCTCTGATCCACTGGAGTATTACTGCTCTCTGATCCACTGGGGTAATACTGCTCTCTGATCCACTGGGGTAATACTGCTCTCTGATCCTCTGGGGTAATACTGGTCTCTGACCCACTGGGGTAATACTGCTCTCTGATCCACTGTAGTAATAATGCTCTCTGATCCACTGGTATAATACTGCTCTCTGATCCACTGGGGTAATACTGCTCTCTGATCCACTGGGGTAATACTGCCCTCTGATCCACTTGGGTAATACTTCTCTATGCTCCACTGGGGTAAAACTGCTCACTGATCCACTGGGGTAATACTGCTCTCTGATCCACTGGTATAATACTGCTCTCTGATCCACTGGGGTAATACTGCCCTCTGATCCACTGGGGTAATGCTGCTCTCTGATCCACTGGGATAATACTGCTCTCTGATCCACTGGTATAATACTGCTCTCTGATCCACTGGGGTAATACTGCTCTCTGATCCACTGGAGTAATACTGCTCTCTGATCCACTGGGGAATACTGCTCTCTGATCCACTGGGGTAATACTGCTCTCTGATCTACTGGTGTAATACTGCTCTCTGCTCCACTGAGGTAATACTGCTCTCTGATCCACTGGGGTAATGCTGCTCTCTGATCCACCGGGGTAATACTGCTCTCTGATCCACTGGGGTAATACTGCTCTCTGATCCACTGGAGTAATACTGCTCTCTGATCCACTGGGGAATACTGCTCTCTGATCCACTGGGGTAATACTGCTCTCTGATCTACTGGTGTAATACTGCTCTCTGATCCACTGGGGTAATACTGCTCTCTGATCCACTGGAGTAATACTGCTCTCTGATCCACTGGGGTAATACTGCTCTCTGATCTACTGGTGTAATACTGCTCTCTGCTCCACTGAGGTAATACTGCTCTCTGATCCACTAGGGTAATGCTGCTCTCTGATCCACCGGGGTAATACTGCTCTCTGATCCGCTGGAGTAATACTGCTCCCTGATCCACTGGGGTAATACTGCTCTCTGATCCACTGGGGTAATACTGCTCTCTGATCCACTGGGGTAATACTGCTCATTGATCCACTGGGGAAATATTGCTCTCTGATCCACCGGGGTAATACTGCTCATTGATCCACTGGGGAAATACTGCTCTCTGATCCACTGGGGAAATATTGCTCTCGGATCCACTGGGGTAATACTGCTCTCTGATCCACTGGGGAAATATTGCTCTCTGATCCACTGAGGTAATACTGCTCCCTGATCCGCTAGGGTAATACTGATCTGTGATCCACTGGTATAATACTGCTCTCAGATCCACTGGCGTAATAATGCTCTCTGATCTACTTTGGTAATACTGCTCTCTGATCCACCGGGGAAATACTGCTCTCTAGTCCACTGGTATAATACTGCTCTCTGATCCACTGGCGTAATGCTGCTCTCTGATCCACTGGGTAATACTGCTCTCTGATCCACTGGGGTAATACAGCTCTCTGATTCACTGGGTTAATACTGCTCTCTGATCCACTGGGGTAATACTGCTCTCTGATCCACTGGGGTAACACTGCTCTCTGATCCACTGGGGTAACACTGCTCTCTGATCCACTGGGGTACTACTGCTCTCTGATCCACTGGGGTAATAATGCTCTCTGATCCACTGGGTCATACTATTCTCTGATCCACTGGGATAATATTGCTCTCTGATCCACTGGGGTAATACTGCTCCCTGATCCACTGGGGTAACACTGCTCTCTGCTCCACTGGGTTAATACTGTTCTCTGATCAACTGGGGTAATACTGCTCTCTGATCCACTGGAGTATTACTTCTCTCTGATCCACTGGGGTAATACTGCTCTCTGATCCACTGGGTTAATACTGCTCTCTGATCCACTGGATTAATACTGCTCTCTGATCCTCTGGGGTAATACTGGTCTCTGATCCACTGGGGTAATACTGCTCTCTGATCCACTGGGGTAATAATGCTCTCTGATCCACTGGTATAATACTGCTCTCTGATCCACTGGGGTAATACTGCTCTCTGATCCACTGGAGTATTACTGCTCTCTGATCCACTGGGGTAATACTGCTCTCTGATCCACTGGGGTAATACTGGTCTCTGATCCTCTGGGGTAATACTGGTCTCTGACCCACTGGGGTAATACTGCTCTCTGATCCACTGGAGTAATAATGCTCTCTGATCCACTGGTATAATACTGCTCTCTGATCCACTGGGGTAATACTGCTCTCTGATCCACTGGGGTAATACTGCCCTTTGATCCACTTGGGTAATACTTCTCTATGCTCCACTGGGGTAAAACTGCTCACTGATCCACCGGGGAAATACTGCTCTCTGGTCCACTGCTTTAATACTGCTCTCTGATCCACTGGGTAATACTGCTCTCTGATCCACTGGGGTAATACTGCTCTCTGATTCACTGGGTTAATACTGCTCTCTGATCCACTGGGGTAATACTGCTCTCTGATCCACTGGGGTAACACTGCTCTCTGATCCACTGGGGTAACACTGCTCTCTGATCCACTGGGGTACTACTGCTCTCTGATCCACTGGGGTAATAATGCTCTCTGATCCACTGGGTCATACTATTCTCTGATCCACTGGGATAATATTGCTCTCTGATCCACTGGGGTAATACTGCTCCCTGATCCACTGGGGTAACACTGCTCTCTGCTCCACTGGGTTAATACTGTTCTCTGATCCACTGGGGTAATACTGCTCTCTGATCCACTGGAGTATTACTTCTCTCTGATCCACTGGGGTAATACTGCTCTCTGATCCACTGGGTTAATACTGCTCTCTGATCCACTGGGTTAATACTGCTCTCTGATCCTCTGGGGTAATACTGGTCTCTGATCCACTGGGGTAATACTGCTCTCTGATCCACTGGGGTAATAATGCTCTCTGATCCACTGGTATAATACTGCTCTCTGATCCACTGGGGTAATACTGCTCTCTGATCCACTGGAGTATTACTGCTCTCTGATCCACTGGGGTAATACTGCTCTCTGATCCACTGGGGTAATACTGCTCTCTGATCCTCTGGGGTAATACTGGTCTCTGACCCACTGGGGTAATACTGCTCTCTGATCCACTGGAGTAATAATGCTCTCTGATCCACTGGTATAATACTGCTCTCTGATCCACTGGGGTAATACTGCTCTCTGATCCACTGGGGTAATACTGCCCTCTGATCCACTTGGGTAATACTTCTCTATGCTCCACTGGGGTAAAACTGCTCACTGATCCACTGGGGTAATACTGCTCTCTGATCCACTGGTATAATACTGCTCTCTGATCCACTGGGGTAATACTGCCCTCTGATCCACTGGGGTAATGCTGCTCTCTGATCCACTGGGATAATACTGCTCTCTGATCCACTGGTATAATACTGCTCTCTGATCCACTGGGGTAATACTGCTCTCTGATCCACTGGAGTAATACTGCTCTCTGATCCACTGGGGAATACTGCTCTCTGATCCACTGGGGTAATACTGCTCTCTGATCTACTGGTGTAATACTGCTCTCTGCTCCACTGAGGTAATACTGCTCTCTGATCCACTGGGGTAATGCTGCTCTCTGATCCACCGGGGTAATACTGCTCTCTGATCCACTGGGGTAATACTGCTCTCTGATCCACTGGAGTAATACTGCTCTCTGATCCACTGGGGAATACTGCTCTCTGATCCACTGGGGTAATACTGCTCTCTGATCTACTGGTGTAATACTGCTCTCTGATCCACTGGGGTAATACTGCTCTCTGATCCACTGGAGTAATACTGCTCTCTGATCCACTGGGGTAATACTGCTCTCTGATCTACTGGTGTAATACTGCTCTCTGCTCCACTGAGGTAATACTGCTCTCTGATCCACTAGGGTAATGCTGCTCTCTGATCCACCGGGGTAATACTGCTCTCTGATCCGCTGGAGTAATACTGCTCTCTGATCCACTGGGGTAATACTGCTCTCTGATCCACTGGGGTAATACTGCTCTCTGATCCACTGGGGTAATACTGCTCATTGATCCACTGGGGAAATATTGCTCTCTGATCCACCGGGGTAATACTGCTCATTGATCCACTGGGGAAATACTGCTCTCTGCTCCACTGGGGTTATACTGCTCTCGGATCCACTGGGGTAATACTGCTCTCTGATCCACTGGGGAAATATTGCTCTCGGATCCACTGGGGTTATACTGCTCTCGGATCCACTGGGGTAATACTGATCTCTGATCCACTGGTATAATACTGCTCTCTGATCTACTTTGGTAATACTGCTCTCTGATCCACCGGGGAAATACTGCTCTCTGGTCCACTGGTATAATACTGCTCTCTGATCCACTGGCGTAATACTGCTCTCTGATCCACTGGGTAATACTGCTCTCTGATCCAGTGGGGTAATACTGCTCTCTGATCCACTGGGGTAATACTGCTCTCTGATCCACCGGGGAAATACTGCTCCCTGATCCACTGGGGTAATACTGCTCTCTGATCCACTGGGGTAATACTGCTCTCTGTTCCACTGGGGTAATACTGCTCTCTGATCCACTGGGGTAATACTGCTCTCTGATCCACTGGGGTAATACTGCTCTCTGATCCACTGGGGTAATACTGCTCTCTGATCCACTGGGGTAATACTGCTCTCTAATCCACTGGGGTAATAATGCTCTCTGATCCACTGGGGTAATACTGCTCTCTGATCCACTGGGGTAATACTGCTCTCTGATCCACTGGGGTAATACTGCTCTCTGATCCACTGGGGTAATACTGCTCTCTGATCCACTGGGGTAATACTGCTCTCTGATCCACTGGGGTAATACTGCATTGTGACCCACTGGGGTAATAATGCTCTCTGAACCACTGGGGTAATACTGCTCTCTGATCCACTGGGGAAATATTGCTTTCTGATCCACTGGGGTAATACTGCTCCCTGATCCGCTGGGGTAATACTGCTCTCTGGTCCACTGGTATAATTCTGCTCTCTGATCCACTGGCGTAATACTGCTCTCTGATCTACACGGGTAACACTGCTCTCTGATGCACTGGTGTAATAATGCTCTCTGATCCACTGGGGTAATACTTCTCTCTGATCCACTGGGGTAATACTGCTCTCTGATCCACTGGGTAATACTGCTCTCTGATCCACCGGGGAAATACTGCTCCCTGATCCACTGGGGTAATACTGCTCTCTGATCCACTGGGGTAATAATGCTCTCCGATCCACTGGTATAATACTGCTCTCTGATCCACTGGGGTAATACTGCTCTCTGGTCCACTGCTTTAATACTGCTCTCTGATCCTCTGGGGTAATACTGCTCTCTGATCCACTGGAGTATTACTGCTCTCTGATCCACTGGGGTAATACTGCTCTCTGATCCACTGGGGTAATACTGCTCTCTGATCCTCTGGCGTAATACTGGTCTCTGACCCACTGGGGTAATACTGCTCTCTGATCCACTGGAGTAATAATGCTCTCTGATCCACTGGTATAATACTGCTCTCTGACCCACTGGGGTGATACTGCTCTCTGATCCACTGGGGTAATACTGCCCTCTGATCCACTTGGGTAATACTTCTCTGTGCTCCACTGGGGTAAAACTGCTCACTGATCCACTGGGGTAATACTGCTCTCTGATCCACTGGTATAATACTGCTCTCTGATCCACTGGGGTAATACTGCTCTCTGATCCACCGGGGAAATACTGCTCCCTGATCCACTGGGGTAATACTGCTCTCTGATCCACTGGGGTAATACTGCTCTCTGTTCCACTGGGGTAATACTGCTCTCTGATCCACTGGGGTAATACTGCTCTCTGATCCACTGGGGTAATACTGCTCTCTGATCCACTGGGGTAATACTGCTCTCTGATCCACTGGGGTAATACTGCTCTCTAATCCACTGGGGTAATAATGCTCTCTGATCCACTGGGGTAATACTGCTCTCTGATCCACTGGGGTAATACTGCTCTCTGATCCACTGGGGTAATACTGCTCTCTGATCCACTGGGGTAATACTGCTCTCTGATCCACTGGGGTAATACTGCTCTCTGATCCACTGGGGTAATACTGCATTGTGACCCACTGGGGTAATAATGCTCTCTGAACCACTGGGGTAATACTGCTCTCTGATCCACTGGGGAAATATTGCTTTCTGATCCACTGGGGTAATACTGCTCCCTGATCCACTGGGGTAATACTGCTCTCTGGTCCACTGGTATAATTCTGCTCTCTGATCCACTGGCGTAATACTGCTCTCTGATCTACTCGGGTAACACTGCTCTCTGATGCACTGGTGTAATAATGCTCTCTGATCCACTGGGGTAATACTTCTCTCTGATCCACTGGGGTAATACTGCTCTCTGATTCACTGGGTAATACTGCTCTCTGATCCACCGGGGAAATACTGCTCCCTGATCCACTGGGGTAATACTGCTCTCTGATCCACTGGGGTAATAATGCTCTCTGATCCACTGGTATAATACTGCTCTCTGATCCACTGGGGTAATACTGCTCTCTGGTCCACTGCTTTAATACTGCTCTCTGATCCTCTGGGGTAATACTGCTCTCTGATCCACTGGAGTATTACTGCTCTCTGATCCACTGGGGTAATACTGCTCTCTGATCCACTGGGGTAATACTGCTCTCTGATCCTCTGGCGTAATACTGGTCTCTGACCCACTGGGGTAATACTGCTCTCTGATCCACTGGAGTAATAATGCTCTCTGATCCACTGGTATAATACTGCTCTCTGACCCACTGGGGTGATACTGCTCTCTGATCCACTGGGGTAATACTGCCCTCTGATCCACTTGGGTAATACTTCTCTGTGCTCCACTGGGGTAAAACTGCTCACTGATCCACTGGGGTAATACTGCTCTCTGATCCACTGGTATAATACTGCTCTCTGATCCACTGGGGTAATACTGCTCTCTGATCCACTGGGGTAATACTGCCCTATGATCCACTGGGGTAATACTGCTCTCTGATCCACTGGGACAATACTGCTCTCTGATCCACTGGTATAATACTGCTCTCTGATCCACTGGGGTAATACTGCTCTCTGATCCCCTGGAGTAATACTGCTCTCTGATCCACTGGGGAATACTGCTCTCTGATCCACTGGGGTAATACTGCTCTCTGATCTACTGGTGTAATACTGCTCTCTGCTCCACTGAGGTAATACTGCTCTCTGATCCACTGGGGTAATACTGCTCTCTGATCCACCGGGGTAACACTGCTCTCTGATCCGCTGGAGTAATACTGCTCTCTGATCCACTGGGGTAATAATGCTCTCTGATCCACTGGGGTAATACTGCTCTCTGATCCACTGGGGTAATACTGGTCATTGATCCACTGGGGAAATATTGCTCTCTGATCCACCGGGGTAATACTGCTCATTGATCCACTGGGGAAATACTGCTCTCTGCTCCACTGGGGTAATACTGCTCTCTGATCCACTGGGGAAATACTGCTCTCTGATCCACTGGGGTGATACTGCTCTCGGATCCACTGGGGTAATACTGCTCTCTGATCCACTGGGGAAATATTGCTCTCTGATCCACTGGGGTAATACTGCTCCCTGATCCGCTGGGGTAATACTGCTCTCTGATCCACTGGTATAATACTGCTCTCTGATCCACTGGCGTAATACTGCTCTCTGATCTACTGGGGTAATACTGCTCTCTGATCTACTGGGGTAATACTGCTCTCTGATGCACTGGTGTAATAATGCTCTCTGATCCACTGGGGTAATACTTCTCTCTGATCCACTGGGATAATACTGCTCTCTGATCCACTGGGTAATACTGCTCTCTGATCCACTGGGGTAATACTGCTCTCTGATCCACTGGGGTAATACTGCTCTCTGATCCACCGGGGAAATACTGCTCCCTGATCCACCGTGGTAATACTGCTCTCTGATCCACTGGGGTAATACTGCTCTCTGATCCACTGGGGTAATACTGCTCTCTAATCCACTGGGGTAATAATGCTGTCTGATCCACTGGGGTAATAATGCTCTCTGATCCACTGGGGTAATACTGCTCTCTGATTCACTGGGGTAATACTGCTCTCTGATCCACTGGGGTAATACTGCTCTCTGATCCACTGGGGTAATACTGCTCTCTGATCCACTGGGGTAATACTGCTCTCTGATCCACTGGGGTAATACTGCATTCTGACCCACTGGGGTAATACTGCTCTCTGATCCACTGAGGTAATACAGCTCTCTGATCCACTGGGGAAATATTGCTCTCTGATCCACTGGGATAATACTGCTCCCTGATCCGCTGGGGTAATACTGCTCTCTGGTCCACTGGTATAATACTGCTCTCTGATCCACTGGCGTAATACTGCTCTCTGATCTACTGGGGTAATACTGCTCTCTGATGCACTGGTGTAATAATGCTCTCTGATCCACTGGGGTAATACTTCTCTCTGATCCACTGGGGTAATACTGCTCTCTGATCCACTGGGTAATACTGCTCTCTGATCCACTGGGGTAATACTGCTCTCTGATCCACCGGGGAAATTCTGCTCCCTGATCCACTGGGGTAATACTGCTCTCTGATCCACTGGGGTAATACTGCTCTCTGATCCACTGGGGTAATACTGCTCTCGAATCCACTGGGGTAATACTGCTCTCTGATCCACTGGTTTAATACTGCTCTCTGATCCATTGGGGTAATACAGCTCTCTGATCCACTGGGGTAATACTGCTCCCTGATCCACTGGGGTAATACTGCTCTCTGATCCACTGGGGTAATACTGCTCTCTGATCCACTGGGGTAATACTGCTCTCTAATCCACTGGGGTAATACTGCTCTCTGACCCACTGGGGTAATACTGCTCTCTGATCCACTGGGGTAATACAGCTCTCTGATCCACTGGGGTAATTCTGCTCTCTGATCCACTGGTGTAATACTGCTCGCTAATCCACTTGGGTAATACTGCTCTCTAATCCACTGGGGTAATACTGCTCTCTGATCCACTGGGTAATACTGGTCTCTGATCCACTGGGGTAATACTGCTCCCTGATCCAGTGGAGTAATACTGCTCTTTCATCCACTGTGGTAATACTGCTCTCTGATCCACTGCGGTAATAGTGGTCTCTAATCCACTGGCGTAATACTGCTCTCTGATCCACTGGGGTAAAACTGCTCTCTGATCCACTGGGGTAATACTGCTCTCTGATCCACTGGGGTAATACTGCTCTCTGATCCACTGGGGTCATACTGTTCTCTGATCCACTGGGGTAATATTGCTCTCTGATCCACTGGGGTAATACTGCTCCCTGATCCACTGGGGTAATACTGCTCTCTGATCCACTGGGGTAATACTGTTCTCTGATCCACTGTGGTAATACTGCTCTCTGATCCATTGGAGTATTACTGCTCTCTGATCCACTGGGGTAATACTGCTCTCTGATCCACTGGGGTAATAATGCTCTCTGATCATCTGGGATAATACTGGTCTCTGATCCACTGGGGTAATACTTCTCTCTGATCCACTGGATTAATGCTGCTCTCTGATCCACTGAGGTAATAATGCTCTCTGATCCACTGGTATAATACTGCTCTCTGATCCACTGGGGTAATACTGCTCTCTGATCCACTGGGGTAATACTGCTCTCTGATCCACTGGGGTAATACTGCCCTCTGATCCACTGGGGTAATACTACTCACTGATCCACTGGGGTAATAATGCTCTCTGATCCACTGGGGTAATAATGCTCTCTAATCCACTGGGGTAATACTGCTCTCTGATCCACTGGGGTAATACTGCTCTCTGATCCACTGGGGTAATACAGCTCTCTGATCCACTGGGGTAATACTGCTCTCTAATCCACTGGGGTAATACTGCTCTCTGATCCACTGGGGTAATACTGCTCTCTGATCCACTGGGGTAATACTGCTCTCTGATCCACTGGGGTAATACTGGTCTCTAATCCACTGGCCTAATACTGCTCTCTGATCCACTGGGGCAATACTGCTCTCTGATCCACTGGGGTAATACTGCTCTCTCATCCACTGGAGTAATATAGCTCTCTGTCGCAGTACTCAGTACTCAACATCAACAACAGCCAATCTCCAGACGCCATCCTACAAATCATCCACTTCATCCTTGACCACAATATCTTCACCTTCGACAACCAGTTCTTTACCCAAACACACAGAACAGCCATGGGGGCCACATTCGCACCCCAATACGCCAACATCTTCATGCACAAGTTCGCGCAAGACTTCTTTGCTGCACAGGACCTCCAACCAACGCTATACACCAGATACATCGACAACATTTTCTTCCTATGGACCCACGGCGAAGAATCACTAAAAAGACTACACGATAACATCAACAAGTTCCATCCCACCATCAAACGCACCATGGACTACTCCTCAGAATCGGTTTCATTCTTGGACACACGAATCTCCATCAAAGGCGGACACCTCAGCACTTCACTCTACCGCAATCCCACGGACAACCTCAGGATGCTCCACTTCTCCAGCTTCTACCCTAACCACGTTAAAGAAACCATCCCCTATGGACAAGCCCTGCGAATACACAGGATCTGCTCAGACGTGGAGGAACGCGATGGACACCTAGTGACGCTGAAAGACGCCCTCGTAAGAACAGGATATGATGCTCGACTCGTTGATCGACAGTTCCGACAGGCCACAGCAAAAAATCACATAGACCTCCTCAGAAGACAAACACGGGACACAACCAACAGAGTACCCTTCGTCATCCAGTACTTCACCGGAGCGGAGAAACTATGCCATGTTCTTCGCAGCCTTCAACATGTCATTGATGATGACGAACACCTCGCTAAGGCCATCCCCATGCCTCCACTACTCGCATTCAAACAGCCGCCTAACCTCAAACAGACCATCGTTCGCAGCAAATTACCCAGCTTTCAGGAGAACAGCGACCATGACACCACACAACCCTGCCACTGCAACCTCTGCAAGACATGCCAGATCATCAACACAGATACCATCATCACACGTGAGGACACCACCCACCAGGTACATGGTACATACTCATGTGACTCGGCCAACGTTGTCTACCTCATACGTTGCAGGAAAGGATGCCCCGGAGCATGGTACATCGGCGAGACCATGCAGACACTGCGACAATGGATGAACGGACACCGCGCAACAATCGCCAGGCAGGAGTGTTCCCTCCCAGTCGGGGAACACTTCAGCAGTCAAGGACATTCAGCCTCCGATCTTCGGGTAAGCATTCTTCAAGGCGGCCTTCGAGACACACGACAACGCAAAATCATAGAGCAGAAACTGATAGCCAAGTTCCGCACTCATGAGGACGGCCTCAACCGGGATCTTGGGTTCATGTCACGCTACATGTAACCCCACCTGACGTAGGGTCACCCAGACTCGAGTCGTCGTTGGCTTGTTCTCTCTACACAGATGTGGCTGGACCTGCTGTGATTTCCAGCAAAAAAAATGTTTTTTGTCTGTTTTTTGTTTTTCATACAGACCCCAGCATCTGCAACATTTGACCCCTTGTGTCCCCACCTCATTGTTCTTTGATGTAATGTTTTCCTGACTAACCTGTTTGGACACCATTCACACCTTTGATTGCTGTGATTATCTCTCTGCCGAGGTGTGATAAATGGCAGTTAGAATGATTACCTGTAATCATCTGGCATTATTCTCTGACTATATAAGCGGTGTCTTTATGCATCTCTCCACTTCACCTGATGAAGGAGCAGCGCTCCGAAAGCTTGTGATTTCAAATAAAACTGTTGGACTATAACTTGGTGTTGTGTGACTTCTTACATGCTAGAGATGGTGAGGAATGATACTGAAACTCGGAAATTGATTTGTTTTTTGTGATGTGCTCCTGCAAGAGTATGTTTATAGGGCTCTGGCAGTATTAAGTCCAATTTCAACAATCGCTCGTGAAAAACTTTACGGGGGCCCGTTGTGGTCCTCGCATTAAAAATGTCAACAATTTTATTGCTTTTTACAATAATGCACAATCATTATATGATCATGACACATTAATGTCAATGATAACATTGCAAAATTATAATTCTGCTTGCTACCTCCAAAGTGACATAGAAGGAAAACTGTAAAAACTTGAATTTTTGGCTACTGTCGATCCCCATTAACAAAAAACTAAGTTAAACAACCACCTCCTGGGTGCTTAGGAAGAGTTCTTCAATCCCACCAGTTTCATAAACAGTTTTATAAACATGTCAGAGGGTTCTTCAGTTCCCTCAGCAACGCCGGGTACTCCAGCTAGTGTAACATATTTGGGACTGTCATAAAGTGTCCATACTTTACGGTTGTCCATTGTTTGGGCATGTCCGTACGTCCAGGTTTCATTGTTGTTTAATATTCCTGTTGTTTAATTCTGCAATTTATCATTGACATTTGTAACTGGCCCTTTCCCCAGGGTTCCAACTCTTAATTGTGAGTGTTGAATTATTTCTTCCGTAGCAAAACGGGCTGAACTTCAAATTCTAGTTTTAAGAAACTTTCATTTGAAAGTAGTTTCCGATCATTTGATGGTTGGTAAGAACGATTTGATGTACAGCTTCTGTTTGCAGTTGGGGAAATACCAAACACTCTGGTCCCCTGAAGTGAAGCTAGAAAATGCTGAAATGTACAACATGTCAATAACAACAACGTACATTTATATCGCACTCCACATTTGCAGGACAATGTCACAGAGCACTTTATAATAAGGAGGAAAAGTATATGGTGGGCAACCGAGCAGCTCGTAAGATGATGGCAATGGAGAAGCTAGGATAGGAAACCGAAAGCAAAGTCAAAGAGAAAGGTTCTTGGAACAGGTTTGAAAGTAAAGAGGTAGGTAATAAAGCGGAGAGAACTGGGTAGAAAATTCTAGATAGCATGAGCAACATGGTTGAATGAGTAGCCAGCAATGCTGGAACAGAAGGCACTACAGGCCAAGGAGATGTCTTTTCTATAGAGCAGAAGGTGCATGCAGGAATGTATGGCATGAAATTGGTGAGGGAGGTCAAAGAGAGATTTGAAAACTAGGACAAGAATTTGGAAATCGGCAGGGAGCCAGTGGAGCGCAGAGAGGACAAGGGTGGGGGGGAGGGCCTGTGGTGGGAGGAGCTTAGTACAGAGGAGGACATGGGTCTGTGGTGTTTTGGATGAGTTGAAGGTTGTGAAGGGTTGAGGCCGAGAGGCCAGTTAGAAGACTGTTGGAGATGTCAAACCTTGTGGTGATGAAGCACAAAGCAGGGTTTCAAAAGCAGAAAGGGAGAGATAGGGACAGAGATGGGCAATGTTGCAGGAGTTGGAGAAAGTGGTTCTGGATGTGGGAAAGGAAGCAAGCTCAGGGTCAGACATGAATTCGGTTGCTTTGCACCTCCCGTTAGCGCCTGCAGGGGGCGGTGCCGGGGCGCTAAGGGGTTACGACCGGGCACAGCAAATTCAGCGATGCCCGCGATGCCCGCGAACTTCCCTGGCGGTTTTGCGCTGATGCTAACACTTACTGCCTCGGTCTCTATCCGTGACATCATCAAGTGTGCAGTGCCCAATTACCGCCCTGGATGTGAAATTCGCTCCTGCCCCCTGCTGCATCGCCGGAAGTCAACAATGGCAGCAACAGGAGGCGCTGTCACACCGGCTGGCCGCTTGGGGAATGATATTTAAAGGCAGTGGTGATCAGATAGGCAAACTTTATTCTTCGCACCAGTCTGGCGCCTGCTGAAAGTTTTTGAAGCCTCATTGCTGCGCAATGCCTAAGCCTTCCACTCTCTGAGAGTGACTGGGGCTGTAATGGATGTCGTGCAGGTCCCCTGGCCCCACAGAACTAAGAAGAAGAATGTTGCAAACCATCTTTGGCCCTTCCCTTTATGCGAGAGAAGCAGCCTCTGATGCTGGCAGCACTGCACATTCTTCACCGCTCTGCTGTTAGTGCTTGATTTAGCGCTCCACTCCCCTCTTGGAGTGCTAAAACTGAATTTCATGGGAAGCGAGAATGATTAGCGCCTGGCATAAATTTTTCAACTTTTAGGCCTAGAAATTCAGTAGGCTTTGCGCCCAGTTTTCGCCCAAAGAGGGCTTTTGCGCCACTTGCTGAGCTTTCGCCGATATTCAGCGCTGCAGTAATGGCAGCGTTAGCCAGTAGCGCTGCGCCGCCACCGATGACGTTATCGGTGTGCGCAGTGCCCCGCTACCAGCCCGACCGCCATATTTAGTTGCGGCCGCCTCTTCCGCAGCGGCCGCAAACAGCGATCAGAAAACGGGGCCGTCCTGTAGCCTTAGTGGGGCGCTTTAAGGTGGAGGTGCGGCCGACCGCTTTTTCGGCGGCCGCCTGCCCGCACCTCCTTCCCTGGCCTCCTCCACCCCCCCCCCCGGCCCCCCCGGCATTGCCGGCTGCTTTCCGCGAACCCGGCACTTCTCCGTGGTGCCGGGCTCATTTGCCAGCACTATCCAGAGGCGATCTCCCCGTTGCAGGCACCTCCCCCTTAAGAGAAGGAGGAGGCCTGCAGTACCGCAGCCTGCCACTTCGCAGCGGGTGGCGCAGCGGCGCCTAGAGCGCTGAAATTCAGTTTCAGCGCCCCAAGCGGGGGCGGGCACACCCTGGAATAGCGCCCGGTTCCGACTTGGGGCGCAAAAACCGCAACTGGCTCCGCGCTAACTTTTGGGCGCACGCCAGCTGGCGGGCCCAAAGTGAATTTCTAGGCCTTAAAGTTTTAGCGGCCCAAACGGGGCTACACCGAATTCCTCCCCCCAGGGATCCACACTTCCTGACTCAACTTTAAGATGGGAGCAAAACCAAACAAACTTCCAAACATGTCTCAGACAGTCAGTAAAATGATTGACAGCTGTTTCATTTCTTATTTTAAAAACATCACCAACATTTTTTAAATAATACGTTGAAGTGAATAGTTGTTTTTTTCATTTAATGATTCTGAAATGAGCCGGGGTTTATGATATATTAAAAAAGAAAAGTGGTTTTGGTGCAAGATCTGCTTTGAAAGTGTTCCATGGAAGTCATTAATCTTCATTCAGCAATCCAGCCCTCTGACAGTCGCTGCTATATTCCGAAAAGTTCTTTAAAGATATTTTCACTGTATAATTGCACTGCAATGAGCACAAGCTGCTGCTGAATAAGCTTGAAATGCTACATGTGACCACATACTTCAGATCAAACATCAAATAATGAATCTTTTACTATACTCTATGGTGGGGCAGGAGATCTGAGCGGTCTAAAGTATGTGGCTGTCCCTATTTGAGGTTCCCTATTCTGTCAGGAACTCATTATCATCGGGCAATATTAAAATGTCAACAGGAAGAACAAGGAAAAAAAATTGAGTTTTGTTGTGGAAGATTGTATCGGAAAAAAACAACATTCAAATTCTCCCCACTACAGGTGAGTTACTGAAGTGGGGTCAAACAATCATTCTCTACACTGTAAAGCAGAAAGTAGCTACAACCCACGAACCTCAGAACAGCCAAGAAACAGCTTTGAGAAAGCTGGCAACACACAAGGAAATGTACAACAACAACAACTTGCATTTATATAGCGCCTTTAATGTAGTAACATGTACAACTGAAAAATGCCCGTGAATAATAGCTTATGACCAGGGCCACTGTGTGAGTTAAATTCCTTTATATCTCATTGGTTTTCAGGATTTTTATTAGTGTTTTTGGATCCCATTCTACAATCCAGCTTGTTCTTCTATGAACACTGAAACTCAATATGGCGTCATGTAGGACATACAAAAGCAATATTTACAATAAAAGTAAACAAAGAACTTGCATTTATATAGCACCTTTCACAACCTCAGGATGTCCCAAAGTGCTTCACAGCCAATGAAATACATTTGAAGTGTAGTCACTGTCGTAATGTTGGAAACATGACAGCCACTTTGCAAGGTCTCATGAAGAGCAATGAGATAAATGACCAGAGCATCTGCTTTAGTGATGTTGGTTGAGGAATAAATATTGTCCAGGACACCAGGAGAATTACCCTGCTCTTCTTAGAATAGTGCTATGGGATCATTTCCGTCTACCGTATAGGGCAGTTGGGACCTATGGTTCAATGTCTCATCTGAAAGACAGCAACTCCGACAGTGCAGCAATCCCTCAGTACTGAACTGAAGAGCCAACCTAGGTTATGTGCTCAAGTTCCGGAGTGGGGCTTAAACCCTCAACTTCCTGATTCAGAAAGTGCTGCAGGAAGAAACTTGCTATGCTGTCCATTTCTCTTTGTGGAATTTTAAATTATTATTTGTCATAAACTATAGAATTATTTAAATTCAAAAATATCTTAGAGCTAGTTAAAGGCTGCAATTAAAACTTGAGGTTCTGCTAATGCTCACAATCCTTCAGAATATGTAATTTACTCCACATCACTATTCTATATTTAAAGGCATAAAAAAATTGGGGTTTGGCAAACTTTTCCTGTTTGGAGAAGAGCCAAGCGTCATTTCCATCAAGATGATCATGCACACAAGCAATGTAATGATGTGTCACTATAATACTTGTTTACAAGCAAATAGAAAAGGCTTACCAAACACATTTTCCAGGAAGACAGTGCCTCTAATTCATGTGCTCTGTTTTTCAAGCAAGAATTTAGCAGTTGAATGAAGTGATGTTTACTATAGTTAATGACTGTGCTTTATTTATACATATTGTATATAGTACTGTATTTTATAAATGGAGTGTGGGGGTAGGGTATCATGTAGTGGCTCAGCTCAATGTATACCTTCTCCAGCATAGCTTGGTGAATTCACACATTTCAATGACCGAAGGTATCATCCCACTTTGCGAGACTTGGCACAAATTACTACACTGAAATTTCATTGTGTAACAAATAAATTGCTGCATTTGTTGTGACACTCAGATAAGGAGGGTGTGTACAGAAAATGAGGATTATTTTATGAGTCCATGCTTCCAATGGGGAGCCTCACCCACTGACAATATGGTTGCAACATTTGGGGTAATGTGCACCCATATTTCCAATTAATGTGGCCGATGAGCAAGATGCCTGACCAGCAGCATGGACTCATAAAATTATCCCTTATATGTACTAACGTTGAGCAACTTCAATTAACTCAGTGTAGAATGGTAATGTGACAACAGAATCAGAAATAGTTCAATGTGGTACAGGGTCCTGGCACAATGGGGCGAATATTGTGATCACAGTGCAGCATTACTGCTCATGAAGCACTATGTGTGCCTCTGCCCCAATGAGCTGATCTCGCACAATAATGCACTATCCACTCATTCTTACGGTCTTTAATAAAGTTTCCATTATCTTTCTTACCACTGATGCTAAGCTAACTGGTCTATAGTTCCCTGGACTTGTTCTAAATTAGCAGGCAGCACGAAGTTTGCGTGCTGCCTGCTTCGGACTCAATGGGCAGGATTTTCATTGGGCCATGGAGGCGGGATTGGAGGCGTGTGGGGGGTTAAAATTGCGAAATCGGGGGGCACAAACCCATTCCGCCCCCAACCCGCCTCCATGCCAGTTTCAAAGGAGGCGGATACCCGACCTGTGCTGGGAGCCGCCTCCCCGAGGCAGGAAGGGGATTAGTGCCAATTAACTGCCAGTTAACAGGTAGTTAACAGGCAGTTTTTAGCCTAATCCCTATTTTTATTCCTGAAGTGTGAGATTCCTGACGGCTCCAAACAACGCCAAGTTAGCAAGGCGGACCGTCGGGCTGAAGGGCTTGGAGGGTTCGAGGTGTCCGGTGTTCAGGGGAGTGATGGGTGCATGAGTGCAGAGGTAAGTGTGTTTGGTGTGTGTAAAGTGTTTAAATAAGCTTAATTACCTTTACTTACCTTTACAGCCTTCCTTCCTTCAGGTCTCGGGAGTCCCTCATCTCACCGGCACAGAAAGCAGAATGGCCGCGAGCTGTCAAAAGTTGCAGCATTCAGCTTTCTGTTCTAGAGAGATCTCTAAATCAGCCTGAGAGGAAGGAATTAACTTAGTGTACAGATTGTCAGTGTTTGACAGCTTCACAGAGCTGTCAAACACTGATATTTCATCTGTCCAAAGCTCTTGACAGATGAAATGTCAATCTGTGACGCCACCTGTTGCCGGGTGGCCCTTAATTGGCCTGCTGAGCCCGCTGGGCGGGCTCAACAAGGTCAATCAAGTGAAAATCGAGTGGGTTGGCCACAACTCGATGGAGGCGGGACTACAACCCCGAAAGTTGTAGTCCTGCCTCCTACACGCCTCCAGTATCAAAATACAGCCCAAAGTGCGCGAGCCAATCGTGCTTTGCAATACCCATGCCCATTTTTGGGGGCTATCGAATTTAGCCCCCTTGTGTTTTTAAAGTTATTCTAACATTATGCTTTTTAAGAACATAATAATTATTTGTGGTATTTTGATGTTTCACTACTATAAACTCAGCAGCAGAATCAAACCCAAGCATTGGCAATCATCCCACGATTATTGTCAACAGAATTGCAATGATCCATCTTTTACAGGTGCCACTAGACCTGCCATTCTAGTTAAGCTCACATTTTTGCATCATGAGCAGATGAATTAATACTAAAATGTGATAACTATGCACTAGAAAATCAAAGAAATCCTTGAAAACTCTCACCAAACTGTTGGATCACATTTTTATCAGTGGGGTTCTTGCTGATGAAATTCTGAACACATAATTTATGTTCAGGACCTATGAAATACTACGCACTGAATAGAAGGGTCCATGATATTATTTTGAATTGAACCAGGTTTCTGCAGAATCTAAATTCCAGTCCCCCTTTTACAATCAATTTAAGAATATATTTTAATATTTTTTTTTACATATTTAATCTCACCTTTGTTGCTTTGCTGTTTAATGAGTCACAGTACTATACCTGAGTCAAGGCACAACAATGTATATTTATTTTAATAATGGTTTCCAAGTTTTTAATTATATTTCTTTTGAAGAATTCTTCGAAAGTTTACATTCACTGGGATATGCCAAAAAGATTAACTCTTCAAAAAATGCTTTTCAATGCCTGTGAGATATAAAGCTGATCACTTGCTGATTATTTCTGGCATTTAATAAGTCTTTGGAGGATAGTTCCTGTGGATTTAATTGTGTAACATTTTCAAATGCTGAGAACTATGCTTGGCTTCTTTTTTTATTTGTTCCTGGGATGTGGGCGTCGCTGCCAAGGCCAGCATTTATTGCCCATCCCTAGTTGCCCTTGAGAAGGTGTTGGTGAGCCGCCTTCTTGAACCGCTGCAGTCCGTGTGGTGAAGGTTCTCCCACAGTGCTGTTAGGGAGGGATTTCCAGGATTTTGACCCAGTGACGTTGAAGGATCAGCGATATATTTCCAAGTCAGGATGGTGTGTGACTTGGAGGGGAACTTGGAGGTGGTGGTGTTCCCATGCGCCTGCTGCCCTTGTCCTTCTAGGTGGTAGAGGTCACAGGTTTGAGAGGTGCTGCCAAAGAAGCCTTGGCACGTTACTGCAGTGCATCTTGTAGATGGTATACACTGCAGCCGCAGTACGCCGGTGGTGGAGGGAGTGAATGTTTAAGGTGGTGGATGGGGTGCCAATCAAGCGGGCTGCTTTGTCCTGGATGGTGTCGAGCTTCTTGAGTGTTGTTGGGCTGCACTCATCCAGGCAAGTGGAAAGTATTCCATCACACTCCTGACTTGTGCCTTGTAGATGGGGGAAAGGCTTTGGGGAGACAGGAAGTGGAACACTCACCACAGAATACCCAGCCTCTGACCTGCTCTTGTTGCCAGAGTATTTATATAGCTGGTTCAGTTAAGTTTCTGGTCAATCGTGACCCCCAGGATGTTGATGGTGGGGGATTCGGCGATGGTAATGCTGTTGAATGTCAAGGGCAGGTGGTTAGACTCTCGATTGTTGTCATTGCCTGGCACTTGTGTGCCGCGAATGTTACTTGCCACTTATCAGCCCAAGCCTGAATGTCGTCCAGGTCTTGCTGCATGTGGGCATGGACTGCTTCATTATCTGAGGAGTTGCGAATGGCACTGAACACTGTGCAATCATCAGCGAACATCCCCACTTCTGACCTTATGATGGAGGGAAGGTGATTGATGAAGCAGCTAAAGATGGTTGGGCCTAGGACACTGCCCTGAGGAACTCCTGCAGCAATATCCTGGGGCTGAGATGAAGGACCTCCAACAACCACAACCATCTTCCTTTGTGCTAGGTATGACTCCAGCCAGTGAAAAGTTTTCCCCCCCCCGATTCCCATTACCTAGGGCTCCTTGATGCCACACTCGGTTAAATGCTGCCTTATTGTCAAGGGCAGTCATTCTCACCTCACCTCTGGAATTCAGCTCTTTTGGACCAAGACTGTAATGAGGTCTGGAGCCAAGTGGTCTTGGCGGAACCCAAATTGACCATCGGTGAACAGGTTATTGGCGAGTAAGTGCCGCTTGATAGCACTGTCGATGACACCTTCCATCACTTTGCTGATGATTGAGAGTAGACTGATGCAGCAGTAATTGTCCGGATTGGATTTGTCCTGCTTTTTGTGGACAGGACATACCTAGGCAGTTTTCCACATTGTTGAGTAGATGCCAGTGTTGTAGCTGTACTGGAACAGCTTGGTTAGAGATGTGGCTATTTCTGGAGGTCAAGTCTTCAGCATGACAGCCGGGATGTTGTCAGGGCCCATAGCCTTTGCTGTATCCAGTAAGCTCAGCCGTTTCTTGATATCACGTGGAGTGAATTGAATTGGCTGAAGACTGGCTTCTGTGATGGTGGGGACCTCAGGAAGAGGCCGCTGTGGATCATAGTTGGTGTGGTAAATAGCGAGGAGGGAAGCCTCAGGCTACAGGACGATATAGATGGGTTGGTCAGATGGGCGGAACAGTGACAAATGGAATTTAACCCTGAAAAGTGTGAGGTGGTGCATTTTGGATGGACTAACAAGGCAAGGGAATACACAATGAATGGTAAGACCCTAGGAAAGACAGAGGATCAGAGGGACCTTGGTGTGCATGTACATAGATCCCTGAAGGCAGCAGAACAGGTGGATAAGGTGGTTAAAAAGGCATATGGGATACTTGCCTTCATTAGCCGAGGCATAGAATATAACAGCAGGGACGTTATGATGGAGCTGTACAAAACGCTGGTAAGGACACAGCTAGAGTACTGTGGGCAGCTCTGGTCGCCACACTATAGGAAGGATGTGATTGCTTTAGAGAGGGTGCAAAGGAGATTTACCAGGATGTTACCTGGGCTGGAGCGCTTCAGCTATGAAGAAAGACTGGACAGGCTGGGATTGTTTTCCTTGGAGCAGAGAAGGCTGAGGGGAGACCTGATTGTGGTATACAAAATTATGAGGGGCATAGATAGGGTAGATAAAAAGGAACTTTTCCCCTTAGTAGAGGGGTCAATAACAAGGGGGCATAGATTCAAGGTAAGGGGCAGAAGGTTTAGAGGGGATTTGAGGAAAAACTTTTTCACCCAGAGGGTGGTAGAGGCAGGAACCCTCACAACATTCAAGAAGCATTTGGATGAGCACTTGAAATGCCATAGCATACAAGGCTACGGACCTAATGCTGGAAAATGGGATTAGATTAGACAGGGCTTGATGGCCGGCGCGGACGCGATGGGCCGAAGGGCCTCTTTCTGTGCTGTATAACTCTATGACTCTATGACTCTATGACACTTCTGGTTGAAGATAGTTGCAAACGCTTCAGCCTTGTCTTTTGCACTCGTGTGCTGGACTCCACCATCACTTAGGATGGGAATATTCATGAAACCTCCTCCTCCCATTAGTTATTTAATTGTCCACCATCATTCATAACTGGATGTGGCAGGACTGCAGAGCTTTGATCTGATCCATTGATTGTGGGATCGCTTAGCTCTGTCTATAACATGCTGTTTAGCATGCATGTAGTGCTGTGTTGCAGCTTCCCCAGGTTGGCACCTAATTTTTAGGATCGCCTGGTGCTGTTCTGCACTCCTCATTGAGCCAGGTTTGGTCCCCTGGCTTGATGGTAATGCTGGAGTGTGGACATGAGATCATGAGGTTACAGGTTGTGGTGGAATACAATTCTGCTGCTGCTGATGGCCCACAGCACCTCATGGATGTCCTGTTTTGAGCTGCTAGATCTGTTCTGGATCTATCCCATTTAGCATGGTGGTAGTGCCACACAACACGATGGAGGGTGTCCTCAGTGTGAAGACGGGACCTTATCTCCACCAGGACTGTGTGGTGGTCACTGTTACCAATGCTGTCATAGACAGATGCATCTGCGACTGCTAGATTGTTGAGGACGAGGTCAAGTAGGTTTTTCCCTCATGTTGGTTCTCTCACCACCTACCACAGGCCCAGTCTGGCAACTATGTCCTTCAGGACTCGGCCAGCTTGGTCAGTAGTGGTGCTACCAAGTCACTCTTGGTGATAGGTATTGAAGGCCTTCACCCAGAGTAAATTCTGGGGGGAAAATTCGGTATCGCCCCATTTGGGGCGCCATTATTGGCGGTGCGCAAAGTTTAGCGCCTGGCGCTAATTATCGCCTCCGACAGCAAACTTGGCTTTTATCGCTCCTGGAGGTGATTGGAGCGCTAAATCAGGCACTACACACCTCTCTTAAGGCGCTAAGGCCGAGGAGCGAGGCGCTACCTCAGAGGGCGGGCGAAGCTCATGTGATGTCAGTCAGCAATGGAACACAGACACAATGGCGTGGCCAGTTCTTAAAGGGGTGGGTTGATCTTGCTCTCCATCCACATCCTGCTCATTTCAGCCTTGAATCTCGGCCTGGAGAGAATTTTACATCAAATTTGCTGGAAAGAACAATGGAGAGACCCAGGGATAGAGCTCACAGTGCAGCCCCCACATTCTCTTCTAAATCGATACAAGGAAGGGCAAATCAAAATGAACCTGCAAATTGCTGCTGATGCGCTATCAATTACTCAGTTAGGAGAGTAACTAAAAGGCTTTTATTAACAAAGAACAGAGCATGCCTCTCGTGGTTGACTGGTTTCCAAGAAGGCAGGGGGCTGCAGAGCAGTCACCTTTATACCTAGGCATGTGGGTGGAGCCAGGGGCGGAGCCAGCAGAGGCATGCATAGATACAACAGTGTGCAACAACAACAACAACGGTGAACAACAATAACAGTGGTTTACCACATTCACCCCTTGTTTAAAATTGAGTCCGGCGGGGTGAAGTGTACTAAAGGTTCGTGTAAGTAAGTCTATCAGGTGGCCTTGTATGCCGTCCTGATCGTCGTGGTGGCGGCGGTGATGGTGCAGCATCCAACGTTGAATCTGGCGTCTCATTGAGTGGTTGGGTGGTCAATGACGGGTCCTGGGGCTGCGGCATGCCGTCTACAGGGGTTGGGTTGTGGGTAGTGGTGGATGGCAATGGTAGTGTTTCAGGGGCACCCGAAGGTGCGAGGTCTCGTATGGAGACTGTGTCCTCCCGCCCGTCCGGGTACGCCACGTAAGCATACTGGGGGTTGGCGTGGAGGAGGCTCACCCTCTCGACCAGGGGGTCCGTTTTATGGGACCTCACATGCTTCCGCAGTAGGACGGGTCCTGGAGACGTCAGCCATGTCGGTAGCGAGGTCCCCGATGTGGACTTCCTGGGGAAAGTGAACATTTTTTCATGGGGGGTGGCATTGGTGGCCGTACAAAGCAGTGACCGAATGGAGTGGAGCGCCGCAGGGAGGACCTCCTGCCAGTGAGAGGTCGGAAGGCCCTTAGATTTTAAGTTTAAGAGGACGGCCTTCCAAACCGTCGCGTTCTCTCTTTCCACCTGGCCGTTCCCCCGGGGGTTGTAGCTGGTGGTTCTGCTTGTAGCAATACCTCTCGTGAGCAGGTACTGATGGAGTTCGTCGCTCATAAAGGATGAGCCCCGGTCGCTATGGATATAGCTAGGGAAGCCGAACAAGGCGAAAAGGTCATTCAGACCTTTAATGACCGTGGTACTGGTCATGTCTGGGCAAGGGATGGCAAACGGGAAACGGGAGTACTCATCAATTATGTTGAGGAAGTACACGTTGCGGTCAGAGGAGGGGAGGGGCCCTTTAAAATCGACGCTTAGGCGCTCGAAGGGGCGAGTGGCCTTGATCAGGCTTGCTCTGTCTGGCCTATAAAAATGCGGTTTGCACTCGGCACAGATTTGGCAGTTCCTGGTCATGGTCCTGACCTCCTCGATGGAGTAGGGCAGGTTACGGGATTTGATGAAATGGAAGAACCTGGTGACCCCCGGGTGGCAGAGGTCATTGTGGAGGGTCTGCAGTCTATCAACCTGTGCGTTGGCGCATGTACCACGTGATAGGGCATCTGGGGGCTCATTGAGTTTCCCGGGCCGGTACAAGATATCGTAATTGTAGGTGGAGAGTTCAATTCTCCACCTCAAGATCTTGTCATTCTTGATTTTGCCCCTCTGATTATTATTAAACATAAAAGCTACTGAACGCTGGTCAGTGAGCAGGGTAAATCGTTTTCCGGCCAGGTAATGCCTCCAATGTCGCACCGCTTCCACAATGGCCTGGGCCTCCTTTTCGACAGAGGAGTGTCGAATCTCGGGGCCCTGGAGGGTCCTTGAGAAAAAGGCCACGGGTCTCCCCGCCTGGTTAAGGGTTGCAGCTAGGGCGAAGTCAGATGCGTCGCTCTCCACTTGGAAAGGGATGGACTCATCCACTGCGTGCATTGTGGCCTTCGCAATATCTTTTTTTTATGAGAGTGAAGGCTGCATATGCCTCTGCTGTCAGGGGGAAGGAGGTGGACTTGATGAGGGGTCTGGCTTTGTCCGCATAGTTGGGCACCCACTGAGCATAGTAAGAGAAAAACCCTAGGCATCTCTTCAGTGCTTTTTGGCAGTGGGGGAGGGGGAGCTCCATAAGGGGGCGCATTCTGTCGGGGTCGGGGCCGATGACTCCGTTCTCCACTACGCAGCCAAGAATGGCGAGGCGCGTGGTGCGAAACATACATTTGTCCTTGTTGTATGTTAGATTCAGCCGCTGGGCCGTACGGAGGAATTTCTCTAGGTTAACGTCATGGTCCTGCTGGTCGTGGCCGCAGATGGTGACGTTGCCTAGATAGGGGAAGGTGGCCTGCAGCGCGTTCTGGTCAACCATTCGGTCCATCTCCCTTTGGAAGACCGAATCCCCGTTGGTGACGCCGAAGGGGACTCGGAGGAAGTGGTAGAGATGCCCGTCAGCTTCAAAAGCTGTGTACTGGCGGTCCTCAGCCCTGATGGGGAGCTGGTGGTATGCCGACTTCAGATCAATCGTCGAGAACACCCGGTATTGTGCTATCTGATTGACCATGTCAGATATGCGGGGGAGTGAGTATGCATCTAACTGGGTGTAGCGATTGATCGTCTGGCTGTAGTCAATAACTAGGCGCTGTTTTTCGCCAGTCTTCACTACCACCACTTGTGCTCGCCATGGGCTAGTGCTACCCTCAATAATCCCTTCCTTCAGGAGTCTTGCTACTTCGGATTTAATGAAGCTCCTATCCCCGGCACTGTACCGCCTGCTTTTGGTAGCAATGGGCTTAGAGTCGCGGGTGAGGTTAGCAAACAAGGGGGGGGGGAGACTTTAAGCGTGGAGAGGCTGCAAATGGTGCGCGGCGGGTGATTTAAAAGCTGCTGGCTGCAGACTGTGAGTGGGGGGAGGGGTCCGCCGTACGCTAATGTGACACTTTTAAGGTGGCACTGAAAATCCAACCCCAGTAGAACGGCAGCGCAGAGATGGGGCAGGACAAGAAGTTTAAAATTTTTGTATTCTGTGCCCCTTACTGAAAGGGTCACTACACAGTAGCCACCGACGTCTGCTGAATGGGATTTGGAAGCCATAGAGATCCGATGGCGTGTTGGCAGGACCGGAGAGAGTAACTGCGCACCGTGTCGGGGTGGATAAAGCTCCCCGTGCTCCCGCTGTCGAAAAGGCAGGTAGTGGAGCGGCCGTTTACCGTAATGTCCATCATGGACCTGGACAGTTGGTGAGGGAGAGATTGGTCCAGCGTCACGGAGGCCAGCGTATGGTCGAGCGAGTCGCTGTGGTCGTCAGACGAGGCGGTGGTTGAGTCCGGGTCACCCGCGATTGGAGTTGGAGGCGTCCAAGATGGCGGACAAAATGGCTGCGCCCATGATCCCGATCCCCACGCGGCTGGAGGTATCCAAGATGGCGGACAGGATGGCTGCCCCCACGGTTCACACGCGGCGCTGCTGGCGCTAGCGGTTTTACCTTTGCAGGCGCTGACGTAGTGTCCTTTCTTCCCGCAGCCAGAGCAGGTAGCGTTTTTTGCCGGGCAGCGTGCTCGGGGTGTTTTGCCTGGCCACAAAAGTAACATTTCGGGCCCTTGGACATCGCTGCAGCAGTTGGTGCCGGGGGTGGCGGTCCCATGACCCAAGGTTGCGGCGTCCACGGTGCAGAGCGGTTAGGGGAGAATGCGTCCATATTCCGGTGGGCCGCGTCTAGCAAGAGCGCAAGGGACACTGCCTTCTTCAGGTCGATTTCGCCCTTCTCCAGCAGTCTCTGCCGGGAGTAGTCGGACTTGAGGCCCGCAACGAAAGCATCTCGGATAAGTCCCTCCGTGTGTGTCGCGGCTGATACCTCTTTACAATCACAGGCTCGGCCGAGTATCTGTAGTGCCCGTAGGAATGCCTCCACCGATTCCCCGGACTGCTGTTTGCGGGATCTCAGGAGGTGTCTGGCATAAACCGTATTTACCGGGCGTGTGTATTGTCCTTTTAGCAGATCGATAGCCGCTGCGTAGGTAGTCGCATCCTGGATGAGCGTGTAGACTTGGTGGCCTACCTTGGAGGCCAGGATTTTTAGTTTGTTTCCATCTAGTGTCACGGCTGAGGCTTCCAGGTAAGCTTCGAAGCAACGCAGCCATTGTGCGAACTTGGTAGACGAACCCGCCTCTTGAGGGTCTAGGTCCAGGCATGTTGGTCTGAGGGCATGCAGCAGCGCCTGCTGCTCAGCGTTTGGTGCCGTCCTTTGCTGCAGCGCCTGCTGCTCAGCGTTTGGTGCCGACATTTTGTTTTTGTTAATAAAATTGATGCGCTATCAATTACTCATAAAAGACGGAGAGTTAGGAAAGTAACTAAAAGGCTTTTATTAACAAAGAACAGAGCATGCCTCTCGTGGTTGACTGGTTTCCAAGAAGGCAGAGGGCTGCAGAGCAGTCACCTTTATACCTGGGCATGTGGGTGGAGCCAGGGGCGGAGCCAGCTGAGGCATGCATAGATACAACAGTGTGCAACAACAACAACAACGGTGAACAACAATAACAGTGGTTTACCACAGCTGCTCAGTACCCTAAACTCCTTTACACAGTGTTGAATCTCTCCAGAAGCCTCTCTCTCTCTCAGAATGCGTGGTGCAAAAATATCACCAACAAAAAAAGGCAGGAAGTGGTCGCCTTTAAATAGCACTCCCCCAGTCCCTTTCTGAATGCAGAACGCACCCCTCAACCTGTCATTGCTAGCGGCAGGCGGTAAGGCAGGGGGCGCCACTCGATATCCGGTCCGGGGCGTTGCGCACTCGACTGACATCACGATCTGCCGGCGCAGGAGATTGTGGCGGTAGTGTTTAGCGCCGCCACAAAATGTCTAGTTAATTTCGCGAGAGGCGCAGATATCGCCGCGCCCAGGCGCTAGTTGCTTTGCGCCACACTTGCCACCCTCTTCAGGCGCGAACGGGAGGCACAACCAACTGAATTTTTCCCCCTCTGTGCCCTTGCTTCCCTCAGTGCTTCTTCCAAGTGATGTTCAACATGGAGGAGTACTGATTCATCAACTGAGGGAGGGCAGTAGGTGGTAATCAATAGGAGGTTTCCTTGCCCATGTTTGACCTGAAACCATGAGAGTTCCAACGAGGTTAAGTTAATCATAAAGATTAGCATACAGAATGAGATCTGGATGACAGCTCCTTGTCCTTTCATCTCTGGATATTACTCCAACTCAGGCACTTCTCTCTGCCAGAACTAAGGATCCTGTAAGAAATGAGTTTGGGCCAACTCAAATGAATTCCAAATAAGTGCAGATCCATAGCAAACCTGCCTATACTTTGTCAGTCACACTCAGAGGATTTCCTGTTTCAGGGAGTAGATAAATTGGAAGTATTGCTGCCCGTACCCTGACTCACACAAGGTCTCGTTCATCCATCACCTCTGTGCTCACTGACCTACATTGGGCCCCGTCCAGCAATGCCTCAGATTTAAAATTCTCATGCTTGTGTTCAAATCCCACCATGGCCTCACCCCTCCCTATCTCTGTAATCTCATCCAGCCCAGAACCCTCCGAGATTACTTCTGGCCTCTTGTGCATTCATAGAAACATAGAAGATAGGAGCAGGAGTAGGCCATTCGGCCCCTCGAGCCTGCTCCACCATTTAATGAGATCATGACTGATCATCCAAATTCAGTACCCGGTCCCTGCTTTCTCCCCATATCCCTTGATCCCTTTAGCCTTAAGAAATATATCTAACTCCTTCTTGAATATATTTAATGAATTGGTCTCAACTGCCTTTTGTGGTAGCGAATTCCACAGGTTCACCACTCTCTGGGTGAAGAAATTCCTCCTCATCTCTGTCCTAAATGGATTACCCCTTATCTTTAGACTGTGACCCCTGGTTCTGGATTCCCCCACCATCGGGAACATCCTTCCTGCATCTAGTCTGTCTAGTCCTGTTAGAATTTTATAAGTTTCAATGAGATCCCCTCTCATTCTTCTAAACTCCAGCGAATATAAGCCCAATCGACCCAATCTCTCCTCACATGTCATTCCTGCCATCCCAGGTATCAGTCTGGTGTATTTTCGCTGCACTCCCTCCATGGCAAGAACATCCTTCCTCAGATAAGGTGACCAAAACTGCACACAATACTCAAGGTGTGGTCTCACCAAGGCCCAGCAAGACATCCTTGCTCCTGTACTCGAATCCTCTCGTTATGAAGGCCAACATACCATTTGCCTTCTTAACCGCCTGCTGCACCTGCATGCTTACCTTCAGCGACTGGTGCACAAGGACACCCCGTTCGCATTGCACTTCTCCTTCTCCCAATCTATTGCCGTTCAGATAATAATCTGCCTTCCTGTTTTTGCCACCAAAGTGGATAACCTCGCATTTCTCCACATTATACTGCATCTGCCATGCATCTGTCCAATCACCCAAGCTGTCCAAATCATACTGGAGTTTCTCGGCATCCTCCTCACAGCACACATGCCCACCCAGCTTTGTGTCGTCTGCAAACTTGGAGGTATTACATCTAGTTCCCTCATCTAGATCATTAATATATATTGTGAATAGCTGGGTTCCCGCTTTCCTTCGCATCCCCATTGGCAGTCATGCCTACAGCTGTCTAGGTCCCAAGCCCTGGAATTCCTCTACGCCTCTCTAACTGTCTCTCCTTTTCCTAAGATCGCCTTATGTGGCTCAGTGTCAGATTTTGTTTGATAACGCTCCTGTGAAGCACCGTGGGGCGTTTTACTACATTAAAGGTGCTATATTAATGCAAGTTGTTGTTCTTGTTATTGTATTCCAGGAGGAGAAAGTTCTTCTTAAATTGGGGTTATGCATATTGTTGAGCAGAATAGATGGAGTTTTAAGCTGCATCTGGCTCCACGATACCTGACCTAGGAGTGGTTGATACTAACATTGGGTGACCAAACAGGAAAAATGCTCCATCCCTTATCAAATATTATTTACAGGCAACATACATTCATCTTAGCTGCTATCTGCCTTCCTCTTCATGTCTAAGTGCTCTGTGACCTTTCTCTCTGTTTTGCAAATCTTCTTATTGAGGAAGACTGTCTCCATTTTAATGCATGCTAGGAGGCTGGCAGTAATCTTCAGCATCCCTCTTCATGTTTCAGATGGCACTAATTTTTGAGGTAACTTTAGCTCAAAAGGTAGTCTCCTGTATAATTCGGGCATTGTTTCAGACCAAATTGGTGGCCTCGCTCCTTTTTAACACTTCACTGAAGATGATCCAGTGCTGCTTTCCTTAATTGAGGCCTGTGAATGCTTGACTGATATTTCCTCATGATTGTAAATAGTTTAGTAAAGATAGGAACAGTGGAAGACTCCAATGAAAAAAGTCCAAATGCTCATTTCCTATTCATCAGAATGATTTTAGCTTGCAGTTGATTGAATGGCCTACATTTCTCCTGGCTCTATTATCACAATAACAAAGTTTAAAATGCTCTATTAGCACATTGATATAAAATGTACTTACAGAAACCATTATCATTCACTTTGCACTCAAACTAACTTTTTCACTTAATTTGTTGACATGAGTGATATGCCATCAATGACTCAAAGACAAGGATTCAACTGAAGGCTTTTAATCACTAAGAACATAGCAGCATAGCAGGTCTTCCCACATCGGGTTCATCTGGTAGTGAGTGACTCATACAGCTCCTGAGACCTTTATATGGCAAAAGACAGGGGCGTAGCCAATACACACAATAGGAACAAAAGGGTGTGGTTCACACAATACAAGCAGGTAAAATACAAGCAGGTCTGATGAAGGCATATTTCATCACATTCACCCCTTCTACAGATTTAGTCTGTCCGGGGGTGTGATAGTCCTTCCCGAACGTCGCAACAGTACCTCGGGTTCCGACCGGGAGTCCGTGGTGCCCTCCTGGGCATACCCATGTGCCGGGGGTGTTGCAGGTACTTCTGGGGGTGGTGAGGATACCTCTGGGGATGGTGGAGGTTCTTCTGGGGGTGGTGGTGATGGGTCGTCGTCGTCGCTTCCTGCCGAGGCGAGGTCCTTTATGGACACGGTGTCTTCACGCCCGTCGGCGTGCTTGACGTACGCGTACTGTGGGTTTGCGTGGAGTAGGTGTACTGCCTCCATGAGGGGATCCGTTTTGTGGCCCCTCACATGCTTCCGTAACAGGACTGTCCCTGGGGTGGAGAGCCACGAGGGTAGGGATACTCCTGAGGTTGATTTGCGGGGAAAAACAAACATCTTCTCGTGAGGAGTGGCGTTAGTAGCAGTACACAGTAGCGACCTTATCGAGTGGAGTACGTCTGGGAGGACCTCCTGCCAGCGGCAGGTGGGGAGGCCTTTAGGCCTTAGTGCTAAGGTGACCGCCTTCCACACTGTCGCGTTCTCCCTCTCCACTTGCCCATTACCCCGGGGGTTATAACTAGTGGTCCGACTCGTGGCTATCCCCTTCGACAGCAGGTATTGGCGCAGTTCAGCGCTCATGAACGACGCCCCCCTGTCAGTGTGGATGTAGTTAGGCATGCCGAACGTGCAAAACAGGTTGCCGAGGCACTTGATGACCGTGGCACTGGTCATATCTGGGCAGGGGTAGGCGAATGGGAAGCGGGAGTACTCGTCCACAATGTTGAGAAAGTACACATTGCGGTCGGTGGAGGGGAGTGGTCCCTTGAAATCTAAGCTCAGGCGCTCGAATGGCCGTGTAGCTTTGATCAGGTGGGCTCGGTCGGGTCTGAAAAAACGGGGCTTGCATTCCGCACAGGTGCGGCAGTCCCTGGTCCTCGATGGAATAGGGCAGGTTACGGGATTTTATAAAGTGGAATAGCCGGGTGACCCCCGGGTGGCAGAGGCCATTGTGGAGGCCCTGTAGCCTGTCCCCCTGGATGCTGGCACACATCCCTCGTGATAGGGCATCAGGGGATTCGTTGAGGGCCCCCGGCCTATATATTATGTCGTACTCAAACGTGGAGAGTTCGATCCGCCACCTGAGAATTTTGTCGTTCTTGATCTTCCCCCTCTGTTTGTTGTTAAACATGAAGGCTACCGACCACTGGTCGGTAAGCAGGGTGAAGCGTTTGCCGGCTAGGTAGTGCCTCCAGTGCCGCACTGCCTCCACTATGGCCTGGGCCTCCTTCTCTACCGAGGAGTGCCTGATCTCGGGCCCTTGGAGGGTTCTTGAGAAAAAGGCTACGGGCCGCCCATCCTGGTTGAGGGTGGCTGCTAAAGCGAAGTCGGATGCATCGCTTTCGACCTGGAAAGGGATGTTTTCGTCCACTGCCCGCAGCGCGGCCTTCTCAATGTCGTGTTTAATGCTGTTGAAGGCGGCGTGGGCCTCGGCTGTGAGCGGGAAGGACGTTGATTTCAGGAGGGGACGGGCCTTGTCGGAATAATTGGGGACCCATTGGGCGTAATAGGAGAAGAACCCCAGGCACCTTTTCAGGGCCTTGGGAGTGTTTGGTAGGGGTAGCTCCCGTAGGGGGCGCAATCGGTCGGGGTCCGGACCGATTTCCCCGTTTTCCACCACGCAGCCCAGGATACAGAGGCGCGTGGTGCTAAAGACACACTTATCCTCGTTGTAGGTGAGATTGAGTCTGAGGGCGGTTTTCAGAAATCTCGCGAGGTTCGAGTCGTGGTCTAGCTGGTTGTGGCTGCAGATGGTGACGTTGTCTAGGTATGGGTAGGTGGCTGTTTACTGGTTCTCATCGACCATGCGGTCCATCTCCCGCTGGAAGACCGAGACCCCGTTCGTTACCCCAAAGGGGACTCTGAGGAAGTGGTAGAGACGTCTGTTCGCCTCGAAGGCGGTGTATGGACGGTCCTCCGGCCTAATGGGGAGCTGGTGGTATGCCGATTTTAGGTCGATGGTGGAAAACACCCGGTATTGCGCAATTTGGTTAACCATATCCGCTATGCGGGGCAGAGGGTAGGCGTCTAGCTGGGTGTATAGATTAACCGTCTGGCTATAATCTATCACCATCCGCTTCTTTTCGCTACCCTTAACTACTACTACCTGGACGCACCACGGGCTGGTATTGCATTCGATGATACCCTCCCGCTTGAGTCTTTCTACTTCCGACGCAATGAACCGTCTATCCTCCCAGCTGTACCGCCTACTCTTGGTCGCTATGGGTCGACAGTTGGGTGCGAGGTTGGCGAACAGAGAGGGCGGCTTGACCTTCAGGGTAGCCAGACCGCACACTGTGAGGGGTGGCTGGGACCCACCGTAGGTAAGCGTGATACTTTGGTAGTGGCACTGGAAATCCAGACCCAAGATCACGCTCACACAGAGATCTGGCATTATCAATAGTTTAAAATCTCTGTAATCATTGCCTTTTACCGACAACATAACCGCGCAGAAACCTGTAATTTTTGAGGTATGAGTCTTATCGGCCATGGCGATTTTGCCCTGTGTGGGTACTATCGTTAGAGAAAGTCGTTTTACCAGGCTAGGATGAATAAAGCTTTCGGTGCTCCCACAGTCAATCAAGCATTTAACCTTGTTCCCGTTTACCTCTATGTCCATCATCGATTTAGACAACGGATGTGGCCTGGATTGATCCACTGTGATCGAGGCCACCAGTGGGTCCTGGAGGTCCGTGTAGTCGGGGCAAGATGGTGGACTCCATGAGGGTGGACAAGATGGCTTCCAAGATGGCCGCTCCCAGGGTGCGCACGCGGCAGTGGTGGAGTTGGAGGCGGGGTTCCCTCTGCAGACTTTGCTGAAATGTCCTTTCTTCCCACATTTAAAACAGGTGGTGCCCTTCGCTGGGCACAGATGCCTGGAGTGTTTGTCCTGACCGCAGAAGTAGCATTTCGGGCCCCAATGCATCGCGGCAGTAGTGGGGCTCCTGGGTGGAGGCTGGGGCTCCGATGGTGCTGGGCTGGCCTGAGACCTGGGAGGTGAAGATGGCTTCCAAGATGGCGGCCCCCACGGCGCGCACGAGGCGGAGTGGCCCGCGTTGCCTGGGGAACAGGATTCAGAGTTCCTCTGGGCCATATCCAGCGAACGCGCTATATCTATAGCCTGTTTTAAGTCCAGTCCCTCCTTTTCAAACGGTTTCTGCCGAATATAATTTGAACTGAGGCCCGCGATAAGGGAGTCTCGAATCAGCTCCTCCGTGTACACGATGGCAGACACGGCCTTACAGTTACAGTCTCTGCCCAGTACTTTTAGGTTTAGTATAAAGTCCTCTAGTGACTCACCATGCCGCTGCGTGCGAGTAGTCAGAAGATGCCTGGCGTACACCACGTTTATTGGCCGCACGTAGCGGGCCTTCAGGATGGTGCAGGCCTCCTCGTAGCTGGTGGCATCTTGGATGAGAGGGGAGACCCGATGGCTCACCCAGTTTCGCAGGATTCCCAGTTTCATGTCTCCGGTAGCGGTTTCGGTTGCGGCTATGGCAGTGGATGAGTTTGCAATGAAAAATTCGAAGCATTGGAACCAGTGTCCGAACTGTGTGGCTGCGTCTGAGGCATGGGGGTCCAGATCCAAGCGCTCTGGTTTCAGGAGTCGATCCATCTTGGTGTTTTAGTAATTAAAATTGATATGCCATCAATGACTCAAAGACAAGGATTCAACTGAAGGCTTTTAATCACTAAGAACATAGCAGCATAGCAGGTCTTCCCACATCGGGTTCATCTGGTAGTGAGTGACTCATACAGCTCCCGAGACCTTTATATGGCAAAAGGCAGGGGCGTAGCCAATACACACAATAGGAACAAAAGGGTGTGGTTCACACAATACAAGCAGGTAAAATACAAGCAGGTCTGATGAAGGCATATTTCATCACAATGAGGAATGTCAAAAGGTATCAAATTCGGTGGGCTGCGCCACCAGTTAGCGCCTAAAGAGGGCACTCAGTGGCTTTAGCGCCACTGGCTGCGCCTCCCGTGATATTTAGCTGGGGCGCTAATGGCAGCGTTAACCTGTTGCCCTGCGCCGCCTCCGATGATGTCATTGGTGTGCGCAGCACCGTGCTACCGCCCCGATCTCGATATTTGGCAGCGACCGCCTCTGTAGCGCCGTTCGCAAATGGCGCCCGGTTCACGGGGCCTTCCTGTGGCGGCAGTGGCGCAAATTAAGGTGGAGGTGCGTGGCGGTCGTTTTTTCCGGCGGCCGCCTGCCAGCACCTCTGTCCCCAGCCTCCTGATTGCCCCCCGCGGCATTGCCGGCTGTTTTCCGAGAGCCCGGCACTTCTCCTCAGTGCCGGGCTCTTTTGCCGGCACTCGCGATCTCTGATCGCGCTGGTGCAGGCCCCTCCCCCTTAAGAATGGGAGGAAGGCCTGCAGTACCGCAGCGCGCCGTGCCACAGCGTGTGGCGCTGCGGCACGTTGCGCTGCGATATTCAGTTTCAGCGCCCTAAGAGGGACGCGGAGCGCCTCGAGCCTCGTCCCGTGTCACTCTTGGGGCACTCAAGCTGAATTTCCGGCGGTCGCTACTGCTCCAAACGCTGCGCTAAATCCGGCGCCCAGGTGAGCTTGGCGCCCCGTTTGCGGCTCCACCCAATTTCTCCCCCCAAGAGTCTCATGATACAAAGGCTTCTTATCATTTAAGCAAAATTCAATTTTTTTTAAGTAACAGGTTAATGTTTAAGTAAAGAAAATCTACAGATAGATGGTCCAGCATACACTAGAATATGTGCTATTGGGATGAAACCAAGAAGAGGATGAAAATATATCACTTTAAAAGCTTGGTGAGACACTCAAATTATACTGTGGCTTCTTGAGTAGATGCATCACCAGTGAAACATGTGAACATTTCTAAACCTGCCTATCTTTGAAAGGAATGCAGGTTCTAATGAGAAAATGCCTCTTACACAGTTTGGGTAAAGTCTTGCCATGTGTTTATAAGTTATTAATGTTACACATGCCTTCTCACAGACAGATAAATGAGACACAAGGACAGTTTCCAGCATACCAGGTTTAAAAAGGAAACTACTGTTCAATAAAAGGAGGCCACTGCAAAATCTTTAGTGAAAATCTGGTGCTGCGTTCTTATGTTATTGAGTTAACAAGTTAATCTTCAACAGAAGAAAATAAAGGACACTGCTGAATGTGTTATAAAATAACACACAAAACCACACTCACACCTTCCATCATACTTATCACAGCAGGGCAAATGAAAACGAATTGCTTAGAATTACATAGAAATTACAGCACAGAAACAGGCCATTGGTCTATGTCGGCTTTTTGCTCCACACGAGCCTCCTCCCACCCCTCTTCATCTCACCCTATCACTATATCCTTCTATTCCTTTCTCCCTTCTGTGCTTATCTAGCTTCCCCTTAAATGAATCTATGCTATTTGCCTCAACAAATCTGTGGGAGTACCTTCACCACAAGGACTGCAGTGGTTCAAGAAGGCGGCTCACCACCACCTTCTCAAGGGCAATTAGGGATGGGCAATAAATGCTGGCCTTGACAGCGACGCCCACATCCCATGAACAACTTTTTTTTTTTAAACTACTCCTTGAGGTAGTGAGTTCCACATCTTACCACTCTGGGTAAAGCAGTTTCTCTTAGATTCCCTATTGGATCTATTGACGACTATCTTATATTTATGGCCTCTAAAAAATTATAACAAATAGAAGACTTTTGGTACGTATCTAGCAGTATATAGAACTGGGTGTCACAATGGGTTAGACACTGGCTTTTATATCTCTAGTTCCACTTCAGCCCAGACTAATGGGATGAAAGTCTCTGCTGGCTGTAAGGATCCTTTATGAACTGAGTTTGGGCAGACTGAATCCAATTCCTTGTGGATATGGGCCCATAGCACAAAACTGCCCCATATTAGGCATTCATTAATCAGGCCTAAGGATGGCTGATGTGGGAAATGGAAAAATTGCTACACTGGTACAAAAAGGGATGCTCTTTTAAGGTTGGGGTTAAAGCATGCTGTTGAGGCAGAGTAGAGGGTGCTTTACTCAACATTTGGCTGTGCTATACCTGACCTGGGAGTGTTTGGTGCTGACACGGAGGGGTTGGAATTTTAACTCCAAAAAACGGGTGGTTTGGGGGCGGGTGGAAGGTTAACGAGTTAAAAAATTAAATCCTGACCCCAGAGGATCAGCTGCACGAGGGACCCCCCCACCCCCACGCGTTATGTTCGTAAATAAATAGACGTTTTCATTATGAACAGCTAGCTTGAGCTAGTCATTTATTCAGCCATGTGGACTAGTGTACAGGCATCCATCTTGACTACTGCCTTGTGGGTAGCCCACTACTAAACATACAGCTCCACTTAGTGTACCATTCTAGAATGACATGTTACTGATTATTACACCCCCCACACCAGCGCTATTTAAACGGATACATCATCTTGCATATAAGTTGATTACATCTCTTGTATTGGCTCTTGCAGAGTTTGTATGTATGAATACTGATTTGCTGGAAGACATTTAAAGTGTGCAGGGAGTGCTGCTGGACATTGGGAAGGACGCTGGCTGCTAATGGAAGGCCTCTGACTACACCACTCTGAGCTCCCAGTCCTGGGGGCTCTAGTTACAGTCCCCCTCACACTGCAGCATGACAGGCAGATGGAGCAGAGGCAACAAAGGGAGGAGGAGGAGGGGGAGGAAGGCTCTCAGCAGGAGGCCTTACCCACCTAGGGTCTTCAGGAGCACTTCTCCTACCTGAACCATGCCAGGAGAAGTGTGCTTGGAGGCTCTGTTTCACCAAGGAGGTGGTCACAGAACTCTGCCACCTCTGGGAATCAGACCTGCAGCCTCAGAGCTGGGCGACGGCGGCGCTGCCAGTGGCCCTCAAGGTGATCGTGACCCTGAATTTTTTCACCAGTGGATCCTTCGAGGCTGGAACAGGCGACATAGCAAACATCTCGCAGTTCGCCGTTCATCACTGCATCCGGGCGATCACAGAGGCACAGAGAGAAGCAGGAGGAGCACGCAGTGGCTTTGCCAGGATATCAGGCTTCCCCATGGTGCAGGGCGCCATTGATTGCACACATGTGGCTTTGTGGCGTCGCATAACAATGATGAGATGTACCATAACTGCAAAGGGTACCACTCACTTAGTGTGCAGTTGGTGTATGACCACGCCCAGCACATCATGATGGTGAATGCCCGTTATCCTGGCCGCAGTCATGATGCTTTCATCCTGCACCAGTCCGCTGTATCAGCAATCTTCCAGCCATCACGTCGAATGCGAGGGTGGCTGCTAGGCAACAAGGGCTATCCACTCTACATCCAGCTGATGACTCCCCTCCGCAACCTCACCACTCAAGGTCAACAATCATATAATGACAGCCATGCTGCCACGAGGAACTTCATCGAGCAGACCATCGGGGTGCTGAAGTAGCAGTTTCGCTGCCTTGACCACTCGGGAGGAGCCCTCCAGTACTCGGTGGAGTGGGTGTCCCAATTCATGGTGGTCTGCTACACGCTTCACAACTTGGCCATCATAAGGACGCAGCCCTTGCCACCACAGGCTCTATGACTGCCTCAAGAGGAGGAGGAGGAGGAGTAAGGGAGGAGGCAGCCTGCAAATCCCCGTTCTGGATGGGCTGTCCAAAGTGCATCATCAGACTCCAGTTCCCCTGAATGAAACCCCAGATCCCCGTAGTTCAACACTTCCCCACCTTACCATCCCTCTGTCACAGAACATCACAGCGTCCTCTTGGCCACAATGCTGAAATGAAAGCCACCACAAAACAAACATTCCAAACATAATTTATAAATGATTAATTCCAATATTACATAACAGAGTCAACTAATCATCCTTGTGCATTCCCTTAGTGTCTGTCTTTCATGTGCCTTTGCCTGTTCTAGTGCTCCTACAGCTGCATGCTCATACGGCTGCAGCATGGCTGGTGGAAGGCTGCTGGCCTTCAGTGGAGGAGACTGCAAATGGACTTGCAGGACGACCTCGAGCAGCTATGGGCCTAGAAAGCCTGGCTGTAGACTGCACCAACTCGGCACGGGCAGCAGCAATCTGGGCTGGCTGACAGGCAACTGCAATGGCACTGGCAGAGTGGCAGTGGTGGAAGTATGAAGGCTCTCATCCTGAGAGAGGGTAGTAAGTTCAAGCGCAACAGAGCCACTGCCACTCCCCCGGGGCAGCGCCTCAGCATTCCTAGCCATCTGTTGGAGCACAGATTGCTGGACTGCTGTGACACCCTGCAAGCCCCTTTCCACACACATAAACCCAGCCACGATAGCAGCAGTCTGAGCTTGCATGGCAGCACTCAGACGTTGGGCCGCTTCCGCTTGTGCTACAATGGAAGCACTGACATCGCCCATCACAGCCAGCATCATGGTTGGGTCTACAGGTGCTCTAATGGAGCTGCCCATTGCTTCCGTCCTGGAAATCATGAGCTCCAAGCTCCCCGCAAGCCCTGTGTAAGGTTGGACCCGGACTTCTCCATGCTCCTTGACAGTGACAAGAGGCTCTCTGGCAGGCCTGTCATTGCACTAAGCATTTCTATGAATGTCCATCACCCTTCTTCTGAAGGCCGCCCCTTTGAAGCTCTCATCTAAGTTCTCTGCAGCAGAACTCATGTGCGACCTCGCCCTCCAGGGAGCTGGCACCTGCGCTACCCTTTTGCCCTGGCCTGGCTGCAGTCCACCCATGCCCGGTGACTCACCATGTGCAGATCCCGCCTCTATACTATACTCTAAAGTTCGCGCAGTGCCATTTTCTGAGCTTGGAGTGTCAGATCAAGTGACGGCATCTCTTTTCTATCACTCTCGTCCTCTACTTCTTCATGCACAGGCTGGGCTGGTTGGAGCTCTTTGGTATCTGAAAGGAGAAAGGGACAAGGGTGTTGTGTCAGTACCTTTCTACCTAGACACAATTTAGGACTCAGAACTCAGAAATTCAAACATGAAGTGCTTTATTGGAAGGAAAGGAAGTTCTGGAAAGTTCCGAACAAAGAGAGCTAAACTTAACCGAGAACACCCAACCATTTATCTCCTGTGACAGCGCCACCACAGGTGGGAGGAGAACACACAATACATAACATTTCCTCCCCTCTTAAATGGAAGGTCCACATTATTCTTCAACAGGTAAGTTACTTTCAATGCACTCAACGAACCTAGGGTAGAGGTAGACTGCCTCAAACCCTGACTTTACCCTGGGGTTTATTCTGCCCCAGTCTTGTGGGTAAGTCACTACGCCTACAGATCCAAGCGTCTTGGAGGCCGCCGCTCTCTGACAGGATACCGGCGGTCATCGCTGGCTTCCACAGCAGTAGGCATTGACACAGGCCTGGATGGAGAAGGTGCCTGTGTCAGTTGAAAGTCAGGAGTTTGCACAGGTGGAACAGTCTCTTTGACTTCCTGTGTTGGAGAAGAGCACTGTGGCAAGGGATGCTGGTTTGCGGTATCATCCGGAAACAGTTCAGGCCAACCAGCCATTGGAGCCTCTGTGGCTGTCTCTGCTCCTAGCAACAGTTGATCTGTATGTCTTCTCCAGACGACGTCCTCAGCAGTCTCAACCGTGTAAGACACAGGGCCCGTCTGCGCGATCACCGTAGCAAGAACCCATTTCGGTCCAGTGTTGTAGTTTCGAGCTAGGACGTGCTCTCCCGGATGAAACCGTCTCTCCTTGGCTCTTTTCTCACTCTTTTCAACTTGAGCTTGTTGTTGACGATGGACAACCTGCTCTGCCCTTGGAGGTTTGAGTAAGTCAAAACTTGTTCGCAACTGCCTCTTCATCATGAGCGAAGCAGGGGAAGTTTTGGTTGTGGCATGCGGCTCGTTCCTGTAGGACAACAGGAAGCTGTTCAGATGTTGGTGGATTGAGCCCTGACCTTGCGATGCCTTCAAGGCGTGCTTCAAAGTTTGCACGAACCTTTCTGCCTGGCCGTTAGTACAGGGATGATAGGGCGCAGACCTAATGTGTTGGACACCATTCACATGCAGGAAGGTTGCAAACTCCTGTGATACAAATTGTGGACCGTTGTCACTTACGAGTTGTTCCGGTGAGCCATAACGGCTGAACATCTCAACAAGTTTCTCAATTGTTTTCTCTGCCGTGGTAGACCTCATCACAGCGACCTCTGGCCACTTGCTACGAGCATCTACAACCACCATAAACATCTTCTCTTCGAAAGGACCGGCGAAGTCCACATGTACTCGCTGCCACACTTCTGCAGGCCAATCCCAGGGGTGTAGGGTTGCCAGCTGTGGAACATTCCAGACCCTTTGACATGGGGAACATGTTTTGGCTTTCTCCTCAATATTCCCATCGAGACCTGGCCACCAGAAGTAGCTTCTTGCCATTTCCTTCATCCGAACCATCCCACTGTGGCCTGTATGAAGTTGTTGCAGTATAGGTTCCCTCAGAGGTGGCGGAATGATGACACGGCGTCCCCAAAGAAGACAACCTGCCTGGACGGAGAGCTCATTTCTTTTTGAAATGTAAGGTTTCAAACTAGGAGAATCTCCTATAGCTCTCCCTCGAATGACATCATCCATTACCTCAGACAGGACTGGATCATTGCGGGTGTACCTTCGCACCTGAACTGCAGTGACAGGTGCTCCCTCCATTTGTCTAAAGTAGAAGATGTCTACCTGACAAGGCTCTGGGGGAGTAACAGGCAAGGGTAGCCTCAAGAGACCGTCTGCGTTGCCGTGCAAGTCTGATTTGTGATATTTGATGTCGTATGTGTGTCCTGACAACAGTAAAGCCCACCTTTGCATCCTGCTTGCAGCGAGAGACGGAATTCCGGTGTGGGGCCCGAAGATTGAAGTCAATGGACGGTGGTCCGTCAGGAGTGTGAACCTTCTCCCAAACAGGTACTGATGAAATTTTCGAATGCCAAAAACGATTCCCAAGGCCTCGCGCTCGATCTGCGCATAGTTACTCTCGGCCTTGTTCAAGGTGCGTTATGCGAAGGCAATAGGTTTCTCTTCACCCGAAGGCATGATGTGGGATAAGACTGCTCCCACACCATATGGTGATGCATCACATGCTAGCTGCATGGGTAGCTTTGGGTCGAAGTATGTCAGGACCTCCGATTTCAGCAATGCTCTCTTTGCTTGGACGAAAGCTTCGTTGCACAGTTCAGTCCATTTCCATGTTTTGCCTTGACATAGCAACTGATGTAATGGCTTCAGCAATGTTGCTAAGTCTGGAATAAACTTCCCATAGTAGTTAAGTAGCCCTAGAAATGAACGTAACTGGCTCACATTCTGGGGTGCTGGGGCCTCCACGATCGCCTTGACCTTTGATGGCACCTTATGCAGGCCAGTAGTGTCAATCACATGCCCCAGGTACTCAACTGAAGACTGAAAGAATTCACATTTGTCTTTACGAACCCTGAGTCCGTACTCTTTCAGTCATTGTAGTGTCGCATCCAAGTTCAGAAGATGATCCTCCTCATTTGTCCTGGTGACAAGGATGTCGTCCAGGTAGCACTGGACTCCTGGCAGTCCACTCAAAATCTGATCCATTGCCCTTTGGAATAGAGCAGGGGCCGACGTAATTCCAAACGGAAGGCGGCAGTACCTGTATAGCCCCTTGTGTGTCACAATTGTCAGCAACTCCTTTGATTTGTCATCGACATGCATTTGTAGATAAGCCTGGCATAAGTCTATTTTGCTGAACTTTTGCCCTCCGGCCAGGCCCGTAAAAAGACCCTCAATGAGGGGAAGAGGGTACTGTTCCGCAAACAGCACCGGGTTAATAGTCACTTTAAAATCCCCGCAGATTCGAACAGATCCATCCTTTTTCAGGACAGGAACAATGGGTGTGGCCCATTTGCTCATGCTCACAGGCTCCAGGACTCCATTCTCGACTAAGGCCTCCAAGTTAACCTCAACTTTTGGCCTAATTGCATAGGGTACAGGTCGGGCTTTTTGAAACTTCGGCTTGCTGTCAGGTTTAATGTCCAGTCTCACGCTGATCTTTTTCATGCTCCCAAGTTCCCCATTGAAGAGTTCTGCATGTTTGTTTAACACTGCAGTCAGACCTGACTCCCCTTTTGACATCATGCGGACTGCAGGCCAGTCCAGCGTGATTTTCTCTAGCCACGCACGTCCCAGTAGCGATGGGTAATTTCCCTTTGCCACATATAGTGGCAGTTTTGCAGTCTGTCCGTTCAATTTAACTGTCACCTCAATGACGCCTCTCATGGCCACAGGTTCACCGGTATACGTCTTTAGCACAATGTTTGTTGGCTGAAGGGTAAGATGCTTTAGCATTTTGTTGTAGACAGTGTCTGAAACAAGGGACACAGCTGCACCTGTGTCCACCTCCATCCGCACTGATTGTCCCTCCACCAGTGGTGACACCCAGTAGTCATTTGAATCACCTGCAACCGTCAGTATGTGCACCTCTTCCTCCTCAGAGGTGTCGCTCCCCTCTGTTTTGCTTGTTCCATCATACTGCACTGAATGAACACTCTTTTTCCTCTCTTGTCCAAATACAGACATTTTGCTTCCATGCTTCCCAGCTCTGTCTGTTCTTTTTTTACCTCTACACGCGCGTTCAATGTGACCCTTTTTGCCACAACTTCAGCATTCCAGCTCCGTACACCAGCAGTCATTAGCGTGATGGCCCGTTTTCCCACAATGGTAACATGTGCCGTTCCACGCACCTTTAGGCTCAGACGACACCTTGTGAACTCTCCCTGTTGAACTCAACTGGTGAGCCTCCTTTCCATCTCCATGGAGACACTAACTTCAATGGCCTTTTCAAGAGTAAGGTTGTCCTCAGTAAGAAGGCACTTCTGTGTGGCTGGATTTTGCAGACCACACACAAGTCTGTCTCTAATGGTGTCCTTCAGCACCTCCTTGAACTTGCAGTGTTCTGATAACCTTTTTAAAGCAGCAATAAACATCATCACTGATTCCCCCTCCTCTTGATTCCATTTGTGAAATCGAAATCTCTCAGCAATAACCAGAGGTTTTGGTGAAAAATGTGCTCCAAGAATTTCCACTAGTTGCTTATATGTTTTAGTTCCTGGCTTATCTGGTTGCACGAGGCTGCGAAGTAAATTGAATGTCTTCAGCCCAGTTACACTCAAAAAGGAAGGCACGACCTTTTCATTTGCCACCGCATTCGCCAATACAAAATAGTCAAAACGTTCTGTATAAGTGCTCCATTGCTCCACATTTTCATCAAAATCACTGATGTTTCCTAATATAGTAGCCATCTCACATTTCAAATTAAAATTTCTGTTTACTCACTGCACCCGTAACGTACACAGATTCATCCGCTCCTCGTTGCCACTTGTTGTGTCGGTACCTTTCTACCTAGACACAATTTAGGACTCAGAACTCAGAGATTCAAACATGAAGTGCTTTATTGGAAGGAAAGGAAGTTCTGAACAAAGAGAGCTAAACTTAACCGAGAACACCCAACCATTTATCTCCTGTGACAGCGCCACCATAGGTGGGAGGAGAACACACAATACATAACAAAGGGTAGGGTTGTGATGAGGGGAGGGGGAAAGCAAGATGTGCATGCTTACGCCATCAGCAGTTTGTAAGTGAGAAGAGATTGTGGGATAAGGGGGAAGTGGGATGTGAGAAGAAAGATTAGGTATGAGCATGAGCTTTCAGTCTCACCGATTGTCACGGCTTCAGTGATGACCCCTCCAATGATCTCCAGCACAATCTCCTCCAGCTTGGTCAGGTTCTGCAGCAGTACTTGCCCCCTGCCTGTTAGCTCCTGCTGGTGCTGGTTATGTGCCATCTTGGCCTGCAAGAGAAAGGGAAGTGTGTCAGTGAGTGTAGTGCAATGTGTTTGGGTGATATGCCTGTCATGGTTGAATAGCTGGCATTGTGTGTAAGCTGTGAGGTATGGGTGTAAGGCTTGCAACAGTGGTAAGTGTGTGAGGAGTGATGAAGCTATGATTGTGAGGTATTAGTCATGATCGATAAAGATTGTTGGTAGGTGAGTGATGGGGATCTAGTGCATTGAGCAGTGTGTGAGGCTAGTGGTGCAGTTGGTGGGATATGGCATTTGAAGATGTATTCACTGGCCTTGATGTCATTAAACTTCTTCCAGCACTGGATCCAGGTCCTGGGGGTAAGACTGGTGCCACTGTCCACTTCAGCAATTTGCTCCTGTTGCCTTCGTACAGTCTGCCTGGAAGGCCACCCGGCCCCCTGCGGGTAGAGGACCTGTCTCCTCCTATTGACCCCCTGCACTAAGGCCTCCAGTGCTGTGTGAGAACCAAGGTGCCCTTTCTCTGCCCTGTTGCGACCTTGGTAACTTCCCCTTTCCTTAGCTCCACTAAGAATGAGGTGCTTCTTTCAGAAAGCACCTCTGCTTTAAGATGTGCAGTGTTTCACTCTGCAGGCAACCTTTAAATACCGATCAGACTTCCCACGATATTGGGCCCCTTGCTGAGTGCTAAACCAACCAGCACGGTGTTCAGCGATGGGCTCAGCGCTTCGATCATGTTAATTAACAGGCAGCATGAATTTCGCGTGCTGCCTGTATTACTTTCAACGGACACGAGCAGATCATGCATCGCGATCCCCGCACATCGCGATCCCCTCGCCCGTTTTCGGACCTTATTGAATTTAGGCCTGTTAGAGATGTGTGTAAATTAAACATTGTGTTCATCATTTGCTATGTGCCTTCTGTTTCCATGTAGTTATCTCATTTGTAAATAAATTCCAATATTAATTTTAGTCTGAACTATATGGTCTGACAGTATGTTATGTGCCACCTTATGAAGTAAACAGGAGAGCATAGAGGACAGTCTATGTTGTCTACAAAGGCAAAATGCCCTGATAAAAGTGTAATGTTAGTCTTGTGGCACATTATCACCATTCACGTCACACATAAGGTTGCAAGTTTCAGTTAATAGATAACGCAGGTCTGTTTATGGAAACTTTCTTTTTGCTGTAAACTCAAGTTAACAGTGTTGAGAGGAAGCCCGAATTATAACACGGACCCAGAACTAAACATAATAACGAATCATTTGCTGAACTATTTTTTTGTGTTTGTCAAAAAGTTCCCCAGAGAAAGAGACCAGTAAGGGGTTAAAGGGCTTGCTGGTTGGTGGGTATGCAAATACAGGCATTTATTTTGATTTCCAGTCACATGGTGCTTTAATAACCAATGACTTCAGCCAAATGTAGCACTACGAAAGGTCATGCAAATCCAGAACTAAACAGCCTCAAACATATATTTTAAATTCAAATGCAGATGGTGCGTAGGAAACCGAACCATGGGAGATTATAATCAGAGCAGCGTTTCCTTGACTCAACAAGACTAAGAAACTATTCTCTTCCTTTAACTTGGGTCATCAAGTGAGAAATTTCAGCTGGTTTAATAATTAATGCGTGATACAGCACCTTTTCTGGTGGATGAAATGCTCCTTTGTTTCATTACAATTAAACAAATAGACTATTAGAACAAGGTGACACACCTACTACTACAAGCTGCCTGATGAATGGTGCTGTCGTTACCTTCTGAAATACTGAGCAAATGATCAGCTCCGTTTGACTCGTTTTTAGGAACATTCTTCCCTTGTAATGGATCTGCTTCACTGACCTGTTCTGAGCGAGTACACACCTTATGCTTCCAGTACCTGTGAGTAGCACCTTAGGCTGTTTAATGGGCAAGGTTAGTTCAACATAGAGTTAGGATAACAACTGAGAATCGGGTTATTTGTCACAAACTAATTGTGCTTTTTATGTTGTGTTGTAGACTTTAGACAAACATCCATTTTTGTAAGAAGCAGTCCATGACTGTACAAGGAACGTGTTTGAATGTAAATTATGCTGTATAACTGTGTTTTGAATTTGTCCTATTTTACTGTTCAGTATTTAAACAAGTTCCTGCTGCATTTGGAAAGCTGCAGGTCCTATGGGTGTTGGAGTCATAAAGAGGAGCATTATAAGGAGACAGTGGATTCTAATGTTGTGCTCGTAACATTCACGCACTTTTACTGGGTGACTTTAACTGCACGTCCTGGTACATGCAAGTAATAGAATTTATCAAGAACAAACAAACATACGGTTTGTGTTGGGGCCACACCCTAATGAGAACAGTAAGTTAATGAGTAGGTTTGTTTCAGAAAACCCACTCTAGGAAGTACAAGGGATAATCTGCAAGGTCATTTCCCAGACTCTGGACACTTTTCATACCTAACAACTACCTCCATAAGTTAAAGTAGGTTTGTATTCGATGCTAGTTAGTGAATTTTTGCTCTTAGCAAAGAGCTGATATGATTACATACTGAGAGTGTTTTCATAATAAGGGGTTTGGATGACATTATAAAACATGAGATGAAGATTGACCACTTTTTAACCATGATTGTCTCAAGCCTGAGATGCTATTACAGGCTTGAAATCACTCTTTTTATTAATGATATACTAACGGATCTTTAGTGGCAATGCTCGGGGTGAATCAGAGGATGCGCTGTTTTGTAATGATAAAGGTATAAGGAGGTAGCTCAGAAACATTATATAATTTGTATTATTAATAAATCTAGAGATTTTGTGTGGTGCTGCTTAATGAGTCAGAGGATAAACAAGTTTATGACAGGTGTGTTATACCATGCAACACACACACAGTCATTTTCATCTTCACCAGCTGGGTGGAAACCTGGCGGAGCGGATCGTCCATCTGTTGTAGAATCCACCCGATTATCATCCTATTGAAATCAATGGGATGAAAAGTGGGTGAATTCTTCAACAGGTGGGCATGTGGTCCACTCCACCAGATCACCGCCCAGGCGAAAATTACCCCTACAGTGTCTTATATCATTTTGTAGGTCTTTCATGTTCTCGCTGATGAAGAGAAAATATTGTAATATGCTGAATATTAAAATATTGCTATCACGAGTAGAAATATACAGTACTTTGAAGTTTTGACAGTTGTGATGTGAGGTTGTATTAGTGTAATACTATGCAAAATATTTATTGATCTGTAAAGTGTTCTGATTGATTGGTATATGTTTGAGTGCAATAGAGAAGAATTATGTATGATAAAAGGCTTTTTTAATGAAAATGGTTATAATCAATATCTGAGATTTTCTGATCAGCAGTAAGTTAATACCAACTGAAAAATCTGAGCTAGTATGTTTCAGGTGAGTGGAGTTTGTGTGAAGCACCTGCTCTATTTTCTATGGTGCCCAGTTGCCTCCCCACTATATGTGGAATTGGAAGGGCTGATATGTCGTAAGAACATAAGAAATAGGAGCAGGAATAGGCCACTTGGCCCCTCGAGCCTGCTCCGCCACTGAATAAGATCATGGCTGATCTTGGGCTCAAAGTCACTTCGCTGCCCGCTCCCCATAACCGTTCACTCCCTTGTCTTGCAAAAATTTGTCTATCTCCACTTTAAATGTATTTAATGACCCAGTCTCCACTGTTCTCTGGGGCAGAGAATTCCACAAATTTACGACCCTCAGAGAGAAGAAATTCCTCTTCATCTCAGTTCTAAAAGGGCAACCCTTTATTCTGAAACTATGCCCCCGAGTTCTAGATTTCCCCACGAGGGGAAGCATCCTCTCTGCATCTACCTTGTCAAGCCCCCTCAGTATCTTATATGTTTCAATAAGGTCACCTCTCATCCTTCTAAATTCCAATGAGTATAGGCCCAACCTGCTCAACCGTTCTTCATAAGTCAACCCCCTCATCTCTGGAATTAACCTAGTGAATCGTCTCTGAACTGCCTCCAATGCAAGTATATCCTTCCTTAAATAAGGAGACCAAAATTGTATGCAGTACTCAAGGTGTGGTCTCACCAATACAGTTGTAGCAGGACTTCCCTGCTTTTATACTCCAACCCCCTTGAAATGAAGGCCTTTTTGATTACTTGCTGCACCTGCATGCTAACTTTTTGTGTTTCATGCACAAGGACCCCCAGGTCCCTCTGAACTGTAGCATTTTGTAATCTCTCTCCATTTAAATAATAATTTGCTTTTTTATTTTTCCTGCCAAAGTGGATAACCTCGCACTTTCCCACATTATACTCCATCTGCCAAATGTTTGCCCACTCACTTAACCTGTCTATATCCCTTTGAAGATTCTTTGAGTCCTCTGCACAACTTGCTTTCCCACCCATCTTTGTATCATCCGCAAACTTGGCTACATTACACTCGGTCCCTTCATCCAAGTCATTAATGTAGATTGTAAATAGTTGAGGCCCCAGCACCCGATCCCTGTGGCACCCCACTCGTTACCGTTTGTCAACTGGAAAATGACCCATTTATCCCGACTCTCTGCTTTCTGTTAGTTAGCCAATTCTCTATCCATGCTAATATATTACCCTCAACTCCGTGAGCGCTTATTTTATGCAGTAACCTTTTATGTGGCACCTTATCGAATGCCTTCTGGAAATCAAAATACACCACATCCACTGGCTCACCTTTATCCACCCTGCTCATTACATCCTCAAAGAACGCCAGCAAATTTGTTAAACATGATTTCCCTTTCATAAAACCATGCTGACTCTGCTTGACTATATTATGATATTCCAAATGTCCTGCTACTGCTTCCTTAATGAAGGACTCCAGCATTTTCCCAACAACAGATGTTAGGCTAACTGGTCTATAGTTTCCTGCTTTCTGCCTCCCTCCTTTCTTAAGTAGGGGAATTACATTTGCAGTTTTCCAATCCGCTGCGACCTCTCCAGAGTCCAGGGAATTTTGGTATATTGCAACCAATGCATCCACTATCTCTGCAGCCACTTCTTTTTAGACCCTGGGATGCAGGCCATCTGGTCCAGGGAACTTGTCGTCTTTTAGTCCCATTATTTTACCAAGTACTATTTCCTTAGTGATAATGATTGTCTTTAATTCCCCCCTCCCTGTGGCCCCTTGATTATCCATTATTGGGATCTTGTTAGTGTCTTCTACCGTGAAGAGAGATACAAAATATTTGTTCAGAGTCTCTGCCATTTCCCCGTTCCCCATTATTAATTCCCTAGTCTCATCCTCTAAGGGACCAACGTTTACTTTAGCTACTCTCTTCCTTTTTATATACCGGTAGAAGCTCTTACTATCTGTTTTAATATTTCTTGCCAGTTTACTCTCATAATTCATCTTCTCTCTCTTTATTATTTTTTTAGTCATCCTTTGCTGGTTTTTAAAAATTTCCCAATCCTCTGGTCTCCCACCAATCTTGGCAACATTGTATGCCTTCGTTTTCAATTTGATACCATCCTTTACTTCCTTAGTTAGCCATGGATGGTGCTCCCTTCTTTTAATATCTTTCTTTCTCACTGGAATATATTTTTGTTGAGAGTTATGAAATATCTCCTTAAATGTCCGCCACTGCATTTCAACTGTCTTACCCTTTAATTTGTTTGTAATGTAAATGTTTGCAGTATTTCTAAGGAGTCAGTAATGGATGTGAAACAGAAAGGTCATGCTAGCTGGAAATCAAAAACAAATACCAGGAAGGTAACGAAAGGCAAGTCCAAAGTGCCCAAGAGAAGGGATGTCGGTCAGATGCAAGTTATTAATAGTTTCTCACCACTTAAAAAGTATTCTGTTTTTCTATTCTTCCTACCAAAGTTGATAACCTCACATTTCCCCACATTATACTCCATCTGCCACCTTATTGCCCACTCACTTAACTTGTTTATATCCCTTTGCAGGCTCTTTGTGTCCTCCTCACAGCTTACTTTCCCACTGTGGCGGATCGCCACCTAAATGGGCGCAATCCACTTTTCCGTCCGTGGACAATAAATCGGGCACCTTGCCTTTAAGAAGCATGCTGCCTTTAAGGCATGACAAAGGAGCGGGCGTCGCCCTCAGTGTGTACTCAAAAGCGCGGGTGTCGCCCTCAGTCTGTTTTCGGGTTTAGCAGAGAGAGGAGCTGGGGCAGCCATCTCTCAAGAGAATGTAATAAAAGCCATGTGTTCCTCAGATCGGTTCGGCCTCCATTCGTGTTCCGCGGCAGCCGCAACATTGGTGACCCCGACGCTCAGAACGTATTCCGAGCACTGAAATGGCGGACACGAACGCAGTTTCCGTGAAACTGCCGGAGTTTTGGGAAAACCAGCCCGAAGCCTGGTTCCTCCAAGCTGAGTCCTGATTCCGGCTGCGACACATCACCACAGATGGGACGAAGTATGACTACCTCGTCGCATCACTCGGTAGCTCCACAGTCACGAAGGTCTGGATAGCGCTGCAGAACTCACCAGAGGAGGGCAAGTATGCACATCTTAAGGCCGCGCTCCTTAAAAAATTTACGACCTCGACATACCAGCGAAACTGCCGCCTCCTCGACCTTCCAGGCCTCGGTGACGCCTCACCGTCAGACCTCCTCTCCCACATGCTCTCACTCACCGACGAGAGCCCACCCGGGTCCCTCTTCCGCACGCTGTTCGTCCGCCAGCTACCTCCCAGCATCCGCCCAGCGATCGTGGCGTCCGGCCTCACGGACCTAGAAGCCCTGGCCGACGAGGCCGACAAGCTGCTGTCCGCTCACTCCAGCCGCGACGTCGCTCCGGACCTGGCAGCCACAGCCTGGGCGCGCCCCTTACCGGCCACCACGCGGCCACAAGGCCCAGCCACGGGGCCCACGGGGCCTTCGCGCCCCACAAACCCGGGCTACTGTTACTACCACGCACGGTTCGGCGCCAGGGCACAACGGTGCACACCTCCCTGCTCCTTCAAGTCCGCCCCCGGACCAGCCCCCGCGATGGCCGTGGGCCACGCGGGCTCCCTGCTGTACGTCACGGATGACAAAACCGGCCGCCGGTTCCTGTGCGACACTGGAGCTCAGCACAGCATCATCCCGGCCTCTGCCCTCTACATCCAAAAGGGCGAACGAGGACAGGCGCTGGCTGCCGCTAACGGCTCGGACATCCGGGCGTACGGCACCCGCACAGTCACCCTCGACCTCGCTGGTCGCCGCTACCGATGGGAGTTCATCACTGCCAAGGTACTCTCCCCTCTCATCGGCGCAGACTTCCTGTGCGCCCACGGCCTACTGGAAGACATCCCTCGACACCGCCTCGTGGACATGAACACCATGTCCCCCATCCTGGGTGCCATGGCCCCCCGTCAACCCGCCGACATGGCGTCACAGTGCCACGCCCGGGCCACGGATGACTACTCGGCACTCCTGGCCGAATTCCCGGCCCTCACCAACTCGACCTTCTCCGCGGAGGTCGCCAAACACGGGGTGGAACACTTCATCCCCACCACAGGCCCCCCAGTGTACGCCCACGCCCGCAGGCTGGACCCGGCCAAACTGGAGATCGCGCGGACCGAGTTTGCCACTATGGAACAGCTCGGCATCATCCGCCGCTCCAACAGTCCCTGGGCCTCCCCACTCCACATCGCCCCCAAACCAGGCGGGGGTTGGCGCCCCTGCGGGGATTACCGCCGCCTCAACGACGCCACCACCCCTGATCGGTACCCCGTGCCGCACATTCAGGACTTCTCGGCTAGACTGGCCGGCCGCTCAGTCTTTTCCAAAGTCGACCTGGTGCGCGGCTACCACCAAGTCCCCGTCCACCCCGCGGACATCCCCAAGACGGCCGTAATCACCCCCTTCGGGCTTTTCGAGTTCCTGCGGATGCCCTTCGGCCTCAAAAATGCGGCCCAGGCATTCCAACGGCTCATGGACTCGGTCCTTCGGGACCTGAAGTTCCTGTTCGTCTACCTGGACGACATCCTGGTAGCCAGTTCCTCCAAGCAGGAACGCCTCGAACACCTTCGCATCCTGTTCGGGCGCCTCAGCGACCACGGGCTCATCCTCAGCCCAGCCAAGTGCCAGTTCGGCCTGGACAAGATCGACTTCCTCGGCCACCACATCACCCATGCTGGGGCCATTCCCCTGCCCACCAAGGTGCAGGCCGTCCAGCAATTTCCCTGCCCCACCACCATCAAAGGACTCCAGGAGTTCCTCGGGATGGTGAATTTCTACAACCGCTTCATCCCCAAAGCGGCATCCCTCATGAGGTCCCTGTATGAAGCCCTCCGGGGCAGGAGCGGCAAGATGGCGGTCGAATGGACGGCAGACGTATCAGCCGCCTTCAACTCCACCAAGACCGCGCTCGCCGACGCCACCCTGCTCGCGCACCCACGGCCCAATGCCAGAGTAGCGCTCACCACGGACGCCTCCGACTACGCGGTCGGCGCCGTGTACGAGCAGTGGGTCGACGGCGCCTGGCAACCACTTGCCTTCTTCAGCCGCCAACTACGCCCCCCGGAGGTCAAGTACAGCACCTTCGACCGCGAGCTCCTCGCGCTGTACCTGGCGGTCCGCCATTTTCGGTTTTTGCTGGAGGGCCACCCCTTCACTGCGTTTGTCGACCACAAACCCCTGACATTCGCAATGGCAAAGACAACCGACCCCTGGTCCGCCAGGCAGCAGCACCAGCTCGCGGCAGTGTCCGAGTTCACCACGGACATCCAACACGTCTCCGGCCGAGACAACGTGGTAGCCGACTGCCTCTCCCGCCCCGCCATCCACGCCGCACACCTGGCAGTCGACTACGCTCAACTCGCAGCAGACCAGCTCACGGACCCTGATCTGCTCTCCGCACCTACCAACCTACCAGGGCTACGCCTGGCCGACGTCGCCTGTGGCCCGACCGCAGTCACAGTCAAGTGCAACATATCCCTATCTCAACCTCGGCCCGTCGTCCCAGCGTCCTGGCGCCGCCGGGTATTCGAGATTCTCCACAACCTCTCCCACCCCGGCGCCCGCGCATCCATCAAATTGGTAGCCAACCGCTTTGTCTGGCGCGGCCTTCGCAAGGATGTGCATACTTGGGCCAACTCCTGCCTAGCCTGCCAACGGGCGAAGGTGCAGCAACACACGAAAGCACCCCTCGAGGAGTTCACCGTCCCTTCACGTAGATTCGACCACATCCACGTGGACATCGTCGAGCCCCTGCCGCCGTCGCAAGGCCACACGCACTTGCTGACGATCGTCGACCGCACCACGCGCTGGCCCGAGGCAATTCCACTGACCTCTACCGCCACCGCCGACATCGCCAGAGCCTTCGTCAGCACCTGGGTCGCACGGTTCGGCGTCCCCTCCGACATGACGTCGGACAGAGGTCCACAATTTACCTTTGAACTCTGGACCGCCATCGCACGCAATCTCAGGGTGACCATTCACCACACCACAGCGTACCACCCCCAAGCCAATGGACTGTGTGAGCGGTTCCACAGATCCTTGAAGGCATCTCTTCGAGCCAGCCTCCAGGACGGCGCCTGGACCGACCGACTCCCGTGGGTCCTCCTCGGCCTGCGCTCCGCGGTTAAAGAAGACCTCCACGCATCGGCGGCAGAGCTCGTGTATGGCCAGCCACTGCGCGTACCCGGCGAGTTCCTGCCCATCGCCATGACACCCTGGTCAGCCGACCAGCAACGCCACGACTTTGCCTCACCGGCGCTACAGTTCGCCCCGGTGCCCATTGCCCGGCATGGCGAATCCACCTCACACGTCCCGCTAAGCCTGCACCAGCCACAGTTCATTTTAGTCCGGCACGATGCCCACCGTGGACCCCTTCAACCCCCGTACAACGGGCCCTACAAAGTGCTACAGGCTGGGGACAAATTTTTCGACCTACAAGTGGGCGACAGGACTGAAAAAGTGTCGGTTGACCGACTCAAGCCAGCACACTCAGAGCCCGGTGAGCAGGTCCCAGTAGCTCGTCCACCGCCACGCGGCCGACCTGCCCTCAAGCCAGTACACCCAGCTGCTCCACGCCCAGCCGTTCCACGTCCACCGGCGTCCTACAAGAGCCGCTCCGGCCGGCCCATCAGACCGCCGCACCGTCTCGTCCACACCTCCTAAGCGGATTCTGGGGGGAGCTGTGTGGCGGATCGCCACCTAAACGGGCGCAATCCACTTTTCCGTCCGTGGACAATAAATCGGGCACCTTACCTTTAAGAAGCATGCTGCCTTTAAGGCATGACAAAGGAGCGGGTGTCGCCCTCAGTCTGTTTTTGGGTTTAGCAGAGAGAGGAGCTGGGGCAGCCATCTCTCAAGAGAATGTAATAAAAGCCATGTGTTCCTCAGATCGGTTCGGCCTCCATTCATGTTCCGCGGCAGCCGCAACACCACCTAGCTTTGTATCATCAGCAAACTTGGATACATTGTACTCGGTCCCTTCATCTAAGTCATTAATATAGATTGTAACTAGCTGAGGCCCAAGCACTGATCCTTGCGGTACTCCACTAGTTACATTTTGCCAACCTGAAAATTACCCGTTTATCCCTATTCTCTATTTTCTGTCCGTTAACCAATCCTTTATCTATGCTAATATATTGCCCCCAACCCCATGAGCCCTTGTTTTGCATACCAAACTTTAATGTGGCTCCTTATCGAATGCCTTTTGGAAATCCAAATATACTACATCCACTGTACTTATTTATTTACTTTTTTAAAATGTACTTACCTTTTTGGTGGCGGCCTCCAGCGGTCCCTATAAGGAATTCTGGTTAGGCCACAGTACAGCCCAAAACACTGAGCAGTGCAGAGCAGGCACGGCGCCAGTTGCGACGAGTTTTATGGAAATGTCCCTCTGCAGGCATTGGGTTTCTCATGAACCTATTCAAGGATCCTAACGCCTCTTTTAGCTGGCCACCAATATGCAGTCAGACATATTTCAGGGGCTCTGAAATTGGTACCTTTTGTCCTGTTTTCCACAAAGATGACCAATTCCTCCCCCAAAGTGTTTATAACCATTTCCTGGGAAATTTAAACTAAGCAGAGTGCTTTGTACCTATGGACACATGAAGAACCTTTCCAGATCTTACATACACCTTATGGACAATGGAACAGCACACCAGATGCAACACTTTTATATACAGGAAGTTCAGAGGTGATTTGGTTTGTTTTGTTCCTGTAAGCTGTCCTTTATTTGGATACCACCTGCCATTTCCATGCCATGTTGTTAATGCATACAACATCCACAACTGAAGGATTAATGGCTGTGATGTAATCAGTCAGGTTTGCGAAGCAATAGTTTGCAGTTAATCACAAGGCAATAATAATGCCAATTTCTAGCAGAACAGTTTCTTGATATTGTAATCTGATGCTGAACCTTTTTAGTGCAGAGAGGCAATGACAGTAAATCCAAGCACCCTTTTAATCCAATATTTATTTAATGTATAGTGTAACATGTAATTGTTTGCCTTTTTTATTTAAAATATTCTCTCCCCTCCCCTTGAAATGATAGACTAACTATGAAGTATATTGTTTGCCACGGTGTTTGCTTTAAGGCACAGCACGGAATCAAAGTACAGTATTAAGATGGCAGGGTTTCCTGGTCTGCCTTGGACAAAAGGTTTAAGTGACATTAATGTTGATATGAAACACAGCAGAGGTTTATAAATAAAGGAGTCGTATGTAGTACATAGGATTTGCTCACACTATAATTCATCAACCAACAGTCTGCCAGAAAAAAATGAGAGAACTGCTCCCTCTCCTCCATCAGGACCACCACTTGCCATGTGGGTGGACTGAGGGAACTCTGGCTGCCCAGTTTCAGCCTCCTATGGTATGGCTTTTCCCAAGGCAGTGCATAGTGCAAAGACACACCTAATAGGCTCACTGTGTCCGATGCTCACTATTTTACTGTGCTTAATTTGGATACAGCACAGAAGCAAATACAAAAATTGGGCTGAGGCTGTCCCACCCTAACTCTTTACAATCTGTTTTTTATTTAACTTCCTTTTTTAATTTGAACCTTTAAAAAAAGATGTGATTTAGCTTTATGTGTAAAAAGGTGAATTGCTACATTGCAACAACTGGCAGTTAGCTTCCTTGTAGACACCCAGAATACCATTAGTTGGTGTACAAGCTGAACAATTACCTATCTTTGCTTACATGTGGAGATGTCAGCCATGACTCAGTTGGTAGCATTCCTGCCTCTGAGTCAGAAGGTTTTGGGTTCATGTCCCACTCCAGAGACTTGAGCACAAAAGTCTAGGCTGACACTTCAGTGCAGTACTGAGGAAGTGCTGCACTGTCGGAGGAGCCGTCTTTCAGGTGAGACATTAAACTGAGGCCCCATCTGCTCTCTTAGGTAGATGTAAAAGATCCCATGGCACTATTTCGAAGAAGTGCAGGGAAGTTCTACCCAGTGTCCTGACCAATATTTATCCCTCAATCAACATCACTAAAACAGATTATCTGGTCATTATCACATTACAGTTTGTGGGAGCTTGCTGTGCGCAAATTGGCTGCCGTGTTTCCTATATTACAACAGTGACTACACTTCAAAAGTACCTCATTGGCTGTAAAGTACTTTGGGATGTCCTGAGGTCATGAAAGGCGCGATATAAATGCAAGGTTTTTATATAGAACTTATATGAGGGCTGAGGTGCAGTGCCTTAGGTAGTGAAGGCTCCTGTAAAACAAAATGTGGTAGTATTTGCACAGGAGTTCTCCGATATCCTGCAGTAACTTTGGTGGAAGATCATCGAAACCCCCAGAGAAGCTGCGTGAACAGCTCTCCCTGCCGTTTCTCCGGGGTTTCTGCCAATCTTCCAACGTCACGGCAGGAGATCAGGATTGCACGTATGAGGAGAGATTGTGTCGATTGGGCTTATACTCACTGGAGTTTAGAAGATTGAGAGGGGATCTCATCGAAACCTATAAAATTCTGTCAGGCCTGGACAGACTAGATGCAGGAAGGGTGTTTCTGATGGCCGGGGAGTCCAGAACCAGGGATCATAGTCTAAGGATAAGGGGTAAGCCATTTAGGACTGAAATGAGGAGGAATTTCTTCACCCAGAGAGTGGTGAACCTGTGCAATTCTCTGCCACAGAGACGGTGGAGGCCAGTTCATTAAGTATATTCAAGAAAGAGTTGGATATATTTCTTAAGGCTAAAGGGATCAAGGGATATGGGGAGAAGGCAGGGACAGGGTACTGAATTTGGATGATCAGCCATGATCTCATTGAATGGTGGAGCAGGCTCGAAGGGCCGAATGGCCTACTCCTGCTCCTATCTTCTATGTTTCTATGCACCCCGTGGACATTACTGGTGAATATTCTTAGTTGCAAATAAATACTCTAGCACTGAGGGAGCTCTACCGGCCTCCCGCCATAACTCTGGCAGGAGATCGGTAAAACCTCCATGGAATTTCAGGGCCTAGGACTTCTTAATGATATAATGAACCAGCCAAACAAGGTGGCCTAGAAATTCAGTTGCGTTAGCCAGCCGTTAGCGCCATAAGAGGGGTAGATTTCGAGCGCTAGGCACTTAGCGCCCGGGCGCAGACCGATCTGCGCCTACGCCCAACTTCAGTTGACAGTTAGCGCCGGCGCAAAGTGTTTGCGCGCACTCAGCTGCGCGCGCAGCTTATGACGTCATTTCGTCGTGCAACGCTGTTTGTGCGCCCCAAACCGGAACTTCAGTGGCGCCCGCCCAATGTGGGCGTGGCGCTGTTAAGAACTGTGAAGTGGAACGCAGCAGAGGCCCTGCGGGCCTCGGGGAGCGCTAATTAAAGGGCACTTACACTGAACTATAAAGGCCAGCCATTTTGCTGCAATGACTTTAGTGCTTTGGATTTCTGGACAGAGACCAAGGAACAGACCTTACTGATTTGGGACAACATAGGAGAGGTATTTTTGGCTTCTGGCCAGAGCTTGGAAATTTGACTCATTGTGATTTCACTGTTTGCAAGTATATTTTGGGGGCTGCATGGGGTTGCAACCCTCAATTCCAGCATTATGTGCGAAGAGCTCGCAGACGCTGTGTGAGAGGGGCAGCCATGCCTAGACGCAGAGGGGCCATCAGGCGTCGGCAACGTAGGCCTTACCCACTCAGGGAATACCGCCAGCAGGTGTCCTATCTCACCATGACTGCCGCGCATTGTGTTAAGAGGCTGCGCTTCAGAAGGGAGGTGGTTGCAGAGATCTGCCAGCTGCTTCACAGAGATCTGCGTCCACAGCTGATGTGCAGGACGTCTCTGTCGGTGGAAGTGAAGGTCACGGTGGCTCTGAACTTTTATGCAAGCGGCTCCTTCCAAGCCGCTGCTGGGGACATAGCGAACATCTCCCAGTTCGCCGTGCATCGCTGCATCCGGCAGGTCACCGATGCCCTTTTCGCAAGGCGACACCAATTCATCTCCTTCCCCATGACCCTAGAGAGGCAGGAGCAGCATGCAGTCGGATTTGCGAGGATCGCCGACTTCCCCATGGTGCAGGGCGCCATTGACTGCACGCATATGGCTATGCGGGCACCTATCGACAATGCCGAGGATTACCGCAACCGGAAGGGCTACCATTCCCTCAATGTACAGCTGGTGTGTGACCACAGGCAGCGCATCCTAGCTGTCAATGCCCGCTTTCCAGGAAGCAGCCACGATGCATTTATCCTGCGCCAGACTACTGTGGCTGACATGTTCCAGGCACAGCCTCCCCCAAGAGGATGGCTTATCGGGGACAAGGGCTACCCTTTGTGTACATGGCTCATGACCCCGCTCCGCGCGCCCAGGACCCCTGCTGAGGAGGCATACAACGAAAGCCATCAAGCCACAAGGAACATCATAGAGCAAACGATTGGCGTCCTCAAGCAACGGTTCCGCAGCCTGGATCGTTCCGGCGGCTCTCTACAGTATTCGTCGGATAGAGTCTCCCAGTTCGTCGTCGTTTGCTGCATGCTGCACAACCTGGCTATCCGCAGGACTCAGGCACTGCCACCTCACGTTGGACCACCACCTCAGGAGGACGAGCAGGAGGACCATGAGGAGGAGGAGGAGGAGGAGGAGGAGTACCAGCCCAGGAGGGAGCCACAAGGTCCAAGGGCCGTCCGTCGGCGGCTTATTGAACGACACTTCTAGGCCCCCTGTCAGGGAATGGCTTGTGGCAATGAACGCACCTGAATGCAGCCGCTCCGCAAGCCCTCAGCCGGTTAACGCAACAACCACTTGAAACATCACACATGGACAAGCTGAATAAATAAAAAGCTTTATTTAACAAACTCAGGGCCCTTCCCACATGAAACACAAAAACAGACAAGACCCCCAAAAAACAGTCAAAAACATATCTCACTCCCACAACCTGGGGAGGAATAACAAAACTTGTCCATCCAATTGGCCTTCATCTTCGGCCTTACCAAAATAAACCCCCCCCATAGAGAACACAAACACCCCCATATAAAAAAACATTTGGCAACACACTCTACTTTGTGTGCCGAGAGGGCGAGTCCTTGTGCAGGCTTCTCCGGCCCCTAGCCGACCTGCTGCTCCACCTCAACCTGGGCCCTGTGGGTGTTGCAAGGCTGGAGGAAGGCTCCTGAGGGGCACAATGCGTGACGGCAGATGCCCTTGGGGGTCGGCCTAGACGAGGTCCGGCCCTGGAGAGGCCGGCTGCTGACTGCTGCAGCTGTGGCTGGCCAGCATCAGTCTTTCCAGCAGCTCGTCGCAGCTTTGCTGGGGGAGTGGCAGTGGCGGCTGGAGCAATGGGGGCAAGCTGGCTGATGCCAGGTGCTCGCTGGTCGCCAGAGACACTGGCAGTCGGCCGGGCTGGCACTGCAGCAAGCGCAGCAATCTGGTGAAGGACAGACCGCTGTGCTGCAGCAGCATGGCGGGTGCCCTGGCGATGCGTCCGTGACACAGCGAGTGTGGCAGAAGTGAGTGCCCGTACTGCCCTGGTCTGTGCCCGCATCAGACCAGCCAGTGTCTGCACGGCACCACTCATGAACTCTCAACTCGCGTCCTGTGATGCCTTGAATTCTGTCCGACTCGCGTCCTGTGATGCCCCGAATTGTTCAACACCCCTGGCCTGTGCTGCCGCGAGTTGTTCGAAACCCCTGGCCTGTGAGTCCCCGAAATTGGCCACACTATGAGCCAGGGACTCAATGGCCTGAGGCAACTGTGCCACAACCCCCATGAACTCGGTGTGGCGACGCTCCGAGTCCGCGGACATTTGATCAAGGAGGCGCACCTCCTGGGCGAGGACCGTCTCCGGACTGGAGGCCGGACTCTCCCTCTGGGGAGAAGGCCGCCGAGCTGGCCGACCCTTCCCGCGTGGCTGGACGCCACTGGGCCCAGCAACTGCCCTCCCCTGCAACACTTCCCCCCTCTGGGGAGAAGGCAGCCGTGCTGGCCGACCCTTCCCGCGTGGCTGGACGCCACTGGGCCCAGCAACTGCCCTCCCCTGCAACACTTCCCCCCTCTGGGGAGAAGGCAGCCGTGCTGGCCGACCCTTCCCGCGTGGCTGGACGCCACTGGGCACAGGAGCTACACCCCCCTGCAACACTTCCCCCTGGCTCTCCTCCAGGCAAGACGTGTCCCCTCCATTGCCATCCCCTGGCGCGGATGAGGGTTCCCCCAATGTGCCGCCTTCCTCTTGCTCCTCGTCATCCTCCTCTTCCGAGGGACTGACACTCGCAGCTTCAGGGACCTCCTCCTCACCAGCTGAAAGCAGGAAGGCACAAGAGTAGCTTTAGAGTGAGGACAGGGCGTCAGCGAGGGAGGCATGAGTGGTGGCATTATGCGCATTGGTGGGACAGTGGCAAAGGATGTAGATCTGAAGCGCAAGGGGACCGAGAGAGGTCCAAACGGTCATGTCCTTACCATTGGGGCCCAGCACAGGGTCGGCATCTCCAATAGCAACGGGGCCAATCACCCGGGCACGCATGAGTTGAGCCACGCGCTCCTCCAGGTCACTGAGCTCCTGGAACTGGGAACGGCCTCCCCCGGTGACAGTCCGGCTCTTCAGATTCTGCGCCAGCTTGGCCTGCAAGAGAAAGGACGGCCTCTAAGTACAGTGTGGTGCCCTGTTGGTGTGTGCACTGCCTCCCATGGTGGAATAGCTTGGCCAGTGTGGTGCCCTGTTGGTGTGTGCACTGCCTCCCATGGTTGAATAGCTTGGCCAGTGTGGTGCCCTGTTGGTGTGTGCACTGCCTCCCATGGTCGAATAGCTTGGCCAGTGTGTAACGTGCAGAAAGTGCTATTGATGAGCATGCCAGTGCCATAGCTGCTGGAGGAGGGCTGGCCATTAGGCCTTTGAGGTCCCTTTGCCCATAATGTGAGGTGCACATGCAAGGATGAGGAGGACACTGGAAAGGGTACTCACCCTGACCAACCGAGTGAGGTCGTTAAACTTCTTCCGGCATTGGTCCGCAGTCCTGGGGACATCGCTGTTGGCTGTGACCCTCTGGGCGATTTCCCTCCAGGCTCTCCTGTACAGCCTCTTGGGAGCCTTCTTGCCACTGTCCGGGCACAAGGTATCTCTTCTCTTCTCCAAACCCCTAAGCATCACCTTCAAATCATGGCCAGAGAAGCGCTGCGCTCGCTCACGGGCCCTCTGCATCGTTGCTGGCGCTATTTCTCTCCAGCAGCAGTGTTTAGGCCTAGCTGGAGGGCTGCAGTATCCAGGGCGTGGCAGCAGACCAAGTCGGCCCTTCCCACTTTAAGAGCTGGCCGGCGTCAGGGTGTCTGCTGTCAATCAAAACATGACCGCACCTGCGCTGCGCCCGGCCTCGGCGGTATCACTCTGCACCGCCGGCTTAGCGCCTAAATAGAGGGGTGCAACGCCAGTTTTAGCGCTCGCCCAAACTCCTTGGCCAAAGCTACTGAATATCGGCGAAGTGGCCTCCACTTTCTGGCGGGCGCAAACTTTAGCGCCCGCCCGACTTTACCGCCCCAAAAGTGGCTATACTGAATTTCTAGGCCGATATGTCAGAAATGAAGTGAGAGAAAAGAAGAGATTGAAAGAAGTAAAATTGCCCGTCACTGCAGCATAGCTGAAGTAAAAAGAATGTTTTACTTGAAGCTTGAAAAATGAAAAAAAAAGTTAGAAATAATTTCTTGACCTACTAAATGCCACAGAAGTTCTGTAGAATATATTTATTTTAAAGTTTGAGATAAGCATAATGGAAGTGCCAGAAGCCTGCATGTAGCTACAGAATACTGCTAAAACACAGGAAAACTGTTAGAATTTAAGGCAATGGGCTCTTCTCAAAAGTCTGAAATGCTGGAAAGAACAACTGCTGTTGTATATGGAACCTGCGATGATAGGTGAAAACATGAAAATTAAAATGTTTTTGTAGTTAATAGGCACTCGGGACAGCAAGCTATACAACGCTGTGCAGTTTTCTAGAGCTTCAGAAGAACCTACCTTTGCAGAGGTAGTGCAAGCGTTTAATGAGAGCACGGTGATCCCCAAAAATTAAACCTTTGAGCACTAATTGTAACCAAGAGCTAGAGGAGCAACTGGAGAAGTATGTCAGTTAACTGAAATTGTGAGAAGTTACCTGCAATTTTGGAAATTGCATGAAGCTTTGATGAGAGATAGGGTCATGTGTGAAACTCGAGAGTCACATTTAAGGGAGAGGCTCCTTAGTGAAACAGACTTAGATTTAGTTAAATATTGAAATACTGAAGAGCTGCAGGGCTCTCTAAAGAATGCATTAGAGGTGTAGAGAACTTAGATGCAGCCCACACTCTAAATAAGAAGGTGCGACTGCAGCCCAGCAAGAGGATAGAGCAACAGCAGCTGTCGGTAGCAATACGTAAGTGTTATGGGTAGAAGGATGAACCGTGAAGAGAAAGATATCCCATGTAGAGTTTGTTGTGTAAGAATTGCAGAAAATGTACAAATTGTGTCTCTCAATGTTATGCCAAGAACCAGAGGAAGATCAAATGTCATACAATAGCAGACATGGAGAACGAGAAATCATTAAATCATCAAGCCTGTCTGCAGAAGCAGAGCAGGTCAGAACTGTTACTGGTAGCCACTACCCCAACCAGTAGTGCTACTATATATATTAACAGCAGGCTAATTATGTTTCAGTTAGGTTATGGTACAACCTGCAATATGATCACAGCCAAGCAGCAGGCAGATCTGAGAAAGGTTAACATTGAACAAACAAACCAGGTATAATAAGACTACACTAAAGCTTCTGTGAAGCCGCAAAGTAAACCCAATGACTGGTTAGAAATACGACAAAGAATTTAGGCACCAGAAACAGCAACTATATACCTTTAAAGCAAAATACTGCGGATGCTGGAAATCTGAAATAAAAACAGAGAATGCTGGAAACACTCAGCAGCTCAGACAGCATCTGTGGAGAGAGAAACAGAGATAACGGCCGCGATGTTTCCTCTCGATGCGGCTTGGGAACGGGACAGCTGCCTTCCGGGTTCCAATCCCGGCCCCAACGACGTCCAACGCACAGACACGATTTTGTGTCAATTGGCCTTGTTAAGCCCTCCTGCGGGCTTGCCAGCTAATTAAGAGAAAACCTGTGTCAGGTGACGTCAGTTGATGATGCGTCATCTGCCAGTTTTCTTAAAGTGGCCACGCACAATTTTTTTTGGCAGCTGATTTTTCAGTGTTTGACAGCATTAAGGTGCTGCAAACACTGACAATCACTGTACAAAAGTGAGCCCTTGCACCTAGGCTCTCCAGTGACTCCCTCCTTAGGCTAGAACAAATGGTAGCTGCAGGTGAGGTTACAGAAGCGATCTGTCACTGGTGAGTGAGGTTCTTCCAATGAGGTGGGAGTACACTCACAATCCAAAACTTGTCACTTACAGAAAAGTCTAAATACATTAAAAATGATTTTCCCAACATTTTCTTACCTCGGAAACTCACCAGTGTACCATTGGATCCTTCACACCACTTCTGCAACTGTCATCAATGCACAAACATTACAGTAGACCCACAGCACGCCACACTTACCTGGCGTGGTGTCCAGACATCGGGGAGCCCCAGCAGACCTGTCAAAATTGCAAAGAATCCTCTTAACTGTCTGTTAACAACCTGTTAACAAGCAGTTAAGTGCCTATAATCGTCTTCCCACCGCTAGGTGTTGGGCCCATGCACAAATCGGGGACCTGACACCTGGGAAGATTGTTTGGAGGCGGCTTGACAGCGGGTTTTCAACCCGCTGTCAATCTATGCAATTTTGCCGGATGTCCCGCCTCCAAACCCGCCCCCTGAGCGCTGGCAAAATTCCGGCCAACATTTCAGGTTGATGATCTATCATCAGAACTGGTAGATGCTAGAGCTTTAAGCAAATACAGAGCCAGGAAAATCTTTGTTCGGAGTAAGACAGTGAAAGAAATGGAATTAATCAAGGTTCACTATGAAAGCATACTTTTCACCATGACTAAAGTCACATTAGAGCCAGAAGAAAGATCCAGGAAGCCCTGAATCAACTTAGCAAAGAGTACCCAGATGTCTTTCAAGCAACAGGTTGATTAGAGGGAAAATTACCTGGATTTAAATCCTGAGATAAAACCAGTCCACTCAAGAAAATACCTGTTGGAATTAAAAAGCTTGCTCAAGGAGGAATTTCAAAGGTTGACTAATGATGATGCTCCAATAACCAAACTGACATTAACACAAGTACACAGGAATACGAACAAGCCATTCAGCCCCTTGAGCCTATTCTGCCATTCAATCAGATCATGGCTAATCAGTACCTCAACCCCATTTAGGCACCTTTGTTCCAGATCCCTTGATACGTTTACCTAACAAATATCTATTAAACTCAGTCTTGAAAATTTCAATTGACCTGGCATTCACAGCTTTTTGGGGGAGAAAGTTCTAGATTTCCACTACCCTTTGTATGAAAAAGTGCTTTCTGATTTCACTCCTAAATTACCTGTCTCCAATTATAAGCTTGAGGCCCCATGTTCTGGAGCCCTCTTCCCCACCGCCGCCCACCAGAGGAAATAGATTCACTGTATCTATCCTATGGAATCCCTTTATCATTTTAAACACTTCAATTAGATCACCCCTCAACCTTCTAGACTCAAGGGAATACAAACCAAGCTTATGCAATCTGTTCTCATAATTTAACCCTTTAAGCTCCAATATAATTCTGGTGAATCTGCACTGCACCTTCTCCTGAGGTCTGGTGCCCAGAACTGAATGGAGTACTGCAGATGTGGTCTGACCAAGGCGCTGTACAACTGAAGCATCACTTCCTCACTTTTGTATTCCAGCCCCCTTCAGATAAAGACCAACATTTCATTAGCTTTTTTGATTGTATTTTTACCTGTACACTAGCTTTTAGCGATTTGTGTAGATGGACACCCAAATCCCTGTCCTCCTCCACAGCTCCTAGTCTCTCGCTGTTCAGAAAATATTCCAATTGTCTTGTGGAACACTCTTTGTTCCAGTCCTACTCAGGTCCCCTCCCTCACCTTTTTCCGGTACATTGATGACTGTATCAGTGCCGTTTCCTGCTCTCGCCCTGAACTAGACAATTTCATTCACTTTACCTCCAATTTCCACGCTTCCCTCACCTTCACATGGTCCATCTCCGACTCTTCCCTTCCCTTCCTCGACTTCTCCGTCTCCATCTCTGGGCATAGGTTATTGACCAACATTCACTACAAGCCCACTGACTCCCACAGCTACCTGAACTACACTTCCTCCCACCCCGCCTCCTGTAAGGACTCTATTCCATTCTCCCAGTTTCTCCGTCTCCGCCGCATCTGTTCAAACGATGCCGCCTTCCACACCAGTGCTTCCGACATGTCTTCCTTTTTCCTCAACCGAGGATTCCCCTCTACCATGGTTGACACTGCCCTTGACCATGTCCGTTCTATCTTCCACAATTCTGCCCTCACCCCTGCCCCTCCCTCCCGGAACCACGATAGGGTTCCCCTTGTCCTCACCTTTCACCCCACCAGCCTCCACATTCAATGGATCATCCTCCGCCATTTCCGCCACCTCCAACATGATCCCACCACCAAACACATCTTCCCTTCCCCTCCCCTTTCAGCATTCCGTAGGGACCACTCCTTCCGAGACACCCTAGTCCACTCCTCTATCACCCCCAGCACCTCTTCCCCTTCGCCCAGCACCTTCCCGTGCAAGCGCAGGGGATGCAACACCTGCCCTTATACTTCCCCCCTTCCCACTGTCCAGGGCCCCAAACACCCCTTCCAGGTGAAACAGCGATTTACTTGTACTTCTTGCAATCTAGTATACTGTATTCGCTGCTCACGATGCGGTCTCCTCTACATTGGGTAGACCAAACGCAGATTGGGTGACCGCTTTGCGGAACACCTCTGTTCAGTCCGTAAGGGTGACCCCGAGCTTCCGGTCGCCTGTCATTTTAATTCACCGCCCCATTCCCACTCAGACCTCACTGTCCGCGGCCTCTTGCATTGTTCCACGGAAGCTCAGTGTAAGCTTGAGGAACAGCACCTCATCTTCCGATTAGGCACTTTACAGCCTTCCGGACTCAATATCGAATTCAACAATTTCAGATCATAACCTCGACCCCTATTATATTTTTATATATTTTTTATCCACACTTTTGGTTTGTGCCTTTTCCTTTTTTTCTCTCCCACATGGCAGCTGTCTCTCATTCTGCCAGCGCATTTCACACTTCATCTAGAGCCATCTTTTCTCTCTTTACCTGTCCTATTAACATCTCGTCTCGTCTTGAATATCTCTTAATGTCTCTTCACCTCTCAGACCTTCCCTTTTGTTCTTTCATCCCCTCCCCCATTTCCTAGCCCCCAAAGTGGCCTTTTAATCTGTTTCATTTCCTGCTTTTTTCTCAGTTCTGAAGAAGGGTTTTGACCTGAAACGTTAACTCTGTTTCTCTCTCCACGGATGTTGCCTGGCCTGCTGAGTTTTTCCAGCATTTTCTGTTGTTATTTCCAATTGTCTTTCTTGGATCCAAAGTGGATGACCTCACATTTCTCCAAATATAATCAACAAGGAAGAACTTCAATTGGAATCTTTAAAACTGTATCCATGAATTTATGGATCACTTGAGGTCTAATTTTATATTGTAAAAGAAAGTCAATGTTTTAAAAATAATTTTGTGCTGTAACAGCATCTTGCTTCGGCTCTTTAAGCCTTTGTGCAGAATTTGTAGTGTAGGTTCACCAATTAGAAGGATTGATGTGTAAATTTGATGTTTTTTAAGCTGTTTCCTAAACCAGCAAGTATAGGTCAAAAAAGTTGACTGTCTCCTCAAAAGGTCTTCTGGTTGTGCCTGGCAAGGTACTGAACCAGGCAGGTTTGTAACAGAAAAATCGGTCATGGTCAATGACATGGTGACATTGAAAAGCTTCAACTAAAATCTAATTGAAAAAGTCCCCACTGAAGTAAATAAACTATTTGTTGTCACAACAAATTTAAAATGGCAGCAACTTGCAAGCACTTAAAAATAACTTTTGGATTAATTTCCTCAAACTAAATATTGGGAAGACCAAAGCCATTGTCTTCGGTCCCCGCCACAAACTCCGTTCCCTAGCCACGACTCCATCCCTCTCCCTGGCAACTATCTGAGGCTGATCCAGACTGTTCGCAACCTTGGTATCATATTTGACCACGAGATGAGCTTCCGACCACATATCCACGTCATCATAGAAACATAGAAACATAGAAGATAGGAGCAGGAGTAGGCCATTCGGCCCTTCGAGCCTGCTCCGCCATTCAATGTGATCATGGCTGATCATCCAAACTCAGTACCCTGTCCCTGCTTTCTCCCATATCCCTTGATCCCTTCAGCCTCAAGAAACATATCCAACTCTTTCTTGAATATATTTAATGAACTGGCCTCCACCGCCCTCTGTGGCAGAGAATTCCACAGGTTCACCACTCTCTGGGTGAAGAAATTCCTCCTCATTTCAGTCCTAAATGGCTTACCCCTTATCCTTAGACTATGACCCCTGGTTCTGGACTCCCCGGCCATCAGAAACATCCTTCCTGCATCTAGTCTGTCCAGACCTGACAGAATTTTATAGGTTTCGATGAGATCCCCTCTCAATCTTCTAAACTCCAGTGAGTATAAGCCCAATCGACACAATCTTTCCTCATACGTCATTCCTGCCATCCCAGGTATCAGCCTGGTGAATCTTCGCTGCACTCCCTCCATGGCAAGAACGTCCTTCCTCAGGTATGGTGACCAAAACTGCACACAATACTCAAGGTGCGGTCTCACCAAGGCCCTGTACAACTGTAGCAAGACATCCTTGTTCCTGTACTCGAACCCTCTTGCTACGAAGGCCAACATACCATTTGCCTTCTTAACCGCCTGCTGCACCTGCATGCTTACCTTCAGCGACTGGTGCACAAGGACACCCAGGTCTCTTTGCACTTCCCCTTCTCCCAATCTATTGCCATTCAAATAATAATCTGCCTTCCTGTTTTTGCCACCAAAGTGGATAACCTCACATTTATCCACATTATAGTGCATTTGCCATGTTTCTGCCCAATCACCCAACCTGTACAAATCGTACTGGAGTTTCCCGACATCCTCCTCGCAGCTTACCCTCCCGCCCAGCTTTGTGTCGTCTGCAAATTTGGAGATATTACATCCAATTCCCTCGTCCAGATCATCATTAATATATATTGTGAACAGCTGGGGTCCGAGGACCGATCCTTGCGGTACCCCACTAGTCACTGCCTGCCACTCGGAAAACGACCCGTTTATTCCAACTCTTTGCTTTCTGTCTGCCAACCAGTTCTCTATCCAAGTCAATACCTTGCCCCCAATCCCATGTGCCTTAATTTTGCACGCTAATCTCTTGTGTGGGACCTTATCGAAAGCCTTCTGAAAGTCCAAATACACCACATCCACTGGTTCTCCCTTATCTATTTTACCACTAAGACCGCCGATTTCCACCTCCATAGCATCGCTTGACTCCACTCCTGCCTCAGCTCATCTGCTGTTGAAACCTTCATCCATGCCTTTGTTACCTCTAGACTTGATTATTCCAACGCACTCCTGGCCAGCCTCCCATCTTCACCCTCCATAAACTTAAGCTCATCCAAAACTTTGCCGCCTGTGCCCTGACTTGCACCAAGTAACGTTCACTCATCAGCCCTGTGCTCGCTGACCTACATTGGCTCCTGGTTCAGCAATGCCTCAATTTTAAAACTCTCATCCTTGTTTTCAAAACCCTCCATGGCCTCTCCCCTCCCCATCTCTCTAACCTCCTCCAGCCCCACAACCCTCTGAGATATCTGCACTCCTCCATTTCTGGCCTCTTGCACATCCCCGATTTTATTCGCTTCTCCATTGACAGCTGTGCCTTCAGCTGGCGAGGCCCTAAGCTCTGAAATTCCCTCCCTAAACCTCTCTGCATCTCTACCTCTCTTTCCACCTTTAAGACATTCCTTAAAACCTACCTCTTTCTCTGCCCATATATTTCCTTATGTGGCTCAGTGTCAAATTTTGTTTGATAATGCTCCTGTGATGCATCTTGGGATGTTTTACCACCTTACAGGCGCTATATAAATGCAAGTTGTTGTTGTTGTTGTAGTTTGTGTCTGTTCTAAGAGTCAAGACTGCCTGAATACTGTCCAGTATGGCGGTGACACCCCATTAAATTGTGTGGTGTCTAGTCCACAAAACATTGACACAGCACTTCCATGCAGCAGAGTTATAATTACATTAAAATGCTGCAAGGAGCAGATTTGTAGCTGATTTTTGCAATTAATGCTGGAACATGGAAGCAGGTTACCCAAGTAAACTTACTGACACTTCTTTTGAATTCCAGATAGCCTTAGCATATTGTATAGAAAACCCTTCCACGTGATAATCTATTTTACAAAAATGTTTTAAAGTTATGAATTTAGAACAGATGGTTTAAAAATTACTAATAATTATTGTGGCATCTGATTTTTTTTTATAAATTGTGGCCTGTGATTATTTTTTCTAATTGTGGTCTGTGATTTTTTTTTAAATTGGTAAGAATTGCTCAGAAATTTGTTATACAGAATTTCAGGATGTGGGAATCAATGCGATAAGTATAGAAATTCACAGAATTTGATATGGAATTGCACCACATCATTAACAATAACAGTAAAAAATCCCATAATTTTAAGAAGTTAAATCTTAGTCTTCAGTAGCAGTACAGTGCAAAACTTAGCCTCAGTGAAAGTGACTGGAGCAAGTACGACATTTTACTTATTTATTTAATTAAATTTTTGACTTCAATTGACCTCATTTTATCTGTTCAAAAACTAGCACTGTTTAATTTGTTTCTTTGGTGCCTTCATTGTCAGCTGGTTCAATAGGTTAATTGATTGATTTAGGTGGTACGATTAGCTGTTCTCTGATTGGTTGTTTTTTTTCTGTGGTAGTTGGGCTATTGTGAGAGTTGCACAAGTATAAATTTGAGTTTACGAGCAAGAGTAGTTGTGAGCAGTGAGAGACTAGTGGAGCGCAGTCTTGAGCGGTAGTTGGCCTAAAGCTATTAAGAGGTCAAATCATTAAATTGTTGTGTTTTATTATAATAAGCTAAGAGAAGATATTTTAGTTAAGGGGGATGGGGACGAAGGCCCATCATGTGTAGTACCTGTGTAATTGGGAGGTCCTTGGTGCTTAATGTGCCTGAAATAAGTACATGTGCAAAAAGTGTCTCTGACTGCTTGCACTCAAGCTCAAAGTTTCTGATCTTGAGAAGTAACTGGGGACATTTGGGATAGATTTTAACTTTCCCTACTGGTTATTAAACTGATGTGGTGGATCGATTGCCCGATATACACCCCGCCTGATTTGGCTTTCCATTTGAAAATCGGGAGAGATGTGTAACCGGCAGCAGATCCGATATCACCCATTTTACACTGTCGCCCAAAGTCAAAATTTCCCCCATTGAGTCCAGATGGCATAGAATTTAGAATGTTGAGGTAAGTCAGAGAGGAAATGGCAAGTGATCTCACCACAATCTTTCAAACATCCTTGGATATGGAAGTTATGCTGGAGGACTGCCAAAGTAACACTTCTGTTCAAGAAGAGAGAATTGAATAAAGCAGGTAACTATAAACCAGTCAGCCTAACATCTGTAGTGGGTAAACTTCCAGAAGCAATAATACAGGATAAAATTTAGTCTTTTAGAAAGACATCAGTTAATTAAGGATTGTCAACACAGATTTGTAAAAGGCAAATCATGTCTGACAGACTTAATAGAGTTCTTTGAGGAAACACAAAGTACACTGATGAAGGAAATACAGTGAATGTTGTGCGTCTGGATTTTTAAAGTGGTTTGATAAGGATCTGCAGAAGCATCTTTGTTGTATCCGTGTGTTAATGGAGACACGGAATGCAAGAGTTGGTTTAACAGGTGTTTACTGAACAAAGTCTGGAGGTGAACTAAAAGATACAAGACACTATACAGGCTTATATAGCCCGAGTGGCCACTACCGGCATTACAGTACACAGGGGCTCTTAAAGGCACATACACCACAATTCCTCCCCTTTTAGACAACCAGTATATAATATTTTAAGTAATCATTAATTAACATGTTTACAAGAACAATAATCTACACATTTGCTGCAGTTAATCAATTATAAGTCAGTCTCTCTGGAGGCTTCCTGACTCGGTCTGGATAACGCCTCGGTGGTGTAGTTGTTTTCGGTGGTGTAGTAGGTTCTTTTGGCAAGGTCGATTCGGCTTGAATGCCAGTGTCGGGTTCATCTGGTTCCAGTATCACCGGATCGGAGGTAGATACTATGGGTATCTCTGCTTCATCATTAGGCGTATAGAGTTGTGGTGTAGGTTGTCCCTTTTTGGATGACTCTATGATCTGGTCAGCATGGCGCCTTATTATGCTTTCTCCAATGTCCACGGTATACATCAGCGGTCCTAGTCGTGTGCAGATAGTTCCAGGCTGCCATTTCTCGGTACGGTAGTCCCGGGCCAAAACTTGTTGACCTATCTGGAAGGTTCTAGTTGGCCTTTCATTCATGCCTTGAAATTGCCGGGTCTCTACGTCCCTTCTGATGTTTGGCTTGATCAAATCCAGCCGGCATCTTAGTCTTCTATTGAAAAACATCATGGCGGGAGTTTGGTTTGTAACCACATATGTTGCATTCCTGTATGCAAACAAGAAGTTATCTACCTTATGCTGTAGATTTATGTCTTCATTACCCATGGCCTTTATGGCCTTCTTGAAGGTCTGGACAAACCTTTCAGCCAATCCATTGGTGGCGGGATGGTATAGGGCGGACGTGTAGTGCTTAACCCCATTGTTTTTTAAGAACTTCCTGAATTCTTCGGACACAAATTGTGGTCCATTATCAGAACAGATCTGTTCAGGCAGCCCATTCCTGGCAAATATGGTCCTTAATACTGTGATGGTTTTTTCCGTGGTGATGGAGGACATCTTTATTACCTCCGGCCACTTGGAGTGTGCATCAACCGCGATTAAGAACATTGAGTCCATAAATGGACCAGCAAAGTCGATGTGTACCCTTTGCCATGGAGATGAGGGCCACTCCCATGGATGTAGAGGGGCTTGTGGTGGGGTGTTTTGGACCTTCTGGCATCCAAGACAGCCCTTGGTCATTTCTTCGATGTCTCCATCGATACCTGGCCACCACACAAACGCTCTGGCTAGGTTCTTCATTTTCACTCCACCCAGATGCCCCTCGTGAAGCTCCTTTAGCACTTTATCCTGGAGTTTGGGTGGAATCACCACTCTGGATCCACACATCAAGGTTCCTCGGCACACTGACAGCTGTTCTCTTCTTTGCGAGAATGCTGGCAACAGTGGTTCGCCATGTGCTGGCCATCCCTTCACCGTTAAATCGTAGACTCGTGAGAGAGTCGGGTCATTTTTCGTTTCCTTTTCAATGGTAGAATTTGTTACTGGTAGACATTCCACTATGGTTGAGTGGAACATCTCCACTGGGTCCACTGTAGGTGCCTCTTCTACCGTTGGCAACGGTAGACGCGATAAACCGTCAGCATTTCCATGCTGTTTTGATCCTTTGTATTCTATGTCATATTGGTGTGCCCCTAGGAAAAGGGACCACCTCTGTAGCCTTTGCGCTGTCATAATGGGAACGCCCTTTTTAGGGTTGAATATGGAGACGAGGGGTTGATGGTCAGTCAACAAGGTAAATTTTTGTCCGTGTAGGTAATGGGTGAATTTCTTCACTCCCCATACAAGGCTGAGTGCTTCCCTGTCGATCTGGGCATAGTTACGCTCAGCTGAGTTCAATGAGCGTGACACAAAAGCTATCGGCCGCTCCGAGCCATCAGGGAATCTATGCGATAATACGACTCCTACGCCGTAAGGGGATGCATCGCATGCCAGTCTGATTGGCAGTGATGGGTTGTAATGAGCCAAAACTTCCTTGGACGTGATTAAGCCTTTGCATTTATGGAAGGCACGTTTACAGTCTTCGCTCCATTTTCAAATTACTCCCGTTTGTAGCAGTTCGTTAAGAGGGTGCAGAACAGTTGACAAGTTTGGTAAAAATTTATGATAGTAATTTATCAATCCCAGGAACGACCTTAATTGTGAGACATTTTCAGGTGCTGGGGCTTTTATGACCGCTTCAATTTTTTCAGGTGACTTATGCAACCCTTCTTCATTAATTATGTGGCCACAATATGATATTTGTTTCTGGAAAAATTCGCACTTGGGGCGATTTGCTCGTAGGCCCCGTTCTCTCAGCCTAGTGAGCACCTGCTCCAAATTGGCAAGGTGCTCGTTGTCGTTTTCTCCTGTTACAAGGATGTCGTCTAGGTAGCATTGAGTCCCCGGAATCCCTTGCAGGACTTGCTCCAAATCTCCTTGCCAGATAGCTGGAGTTGATGCTATTCCGAAAACCAGTCGATTGTACTGGTACAGGCCTTTGTGTGTGTTTATCGTGAGATACTTTTTAGAGGCCTCCTGAACCTCCATCTGTAGATATGCCTGTGCCAAGTCAATTTTGGTGAAACGTTTCCCTCTGGATAGTGAGGCGAAAATATCTTCTATCCTCGGAAGAGGATACTGTACCGTGTGAAGGACCGGGTTTACAGTCACCTTGAAGTCCCCACAGATGCGAATTTTTCTCTGTTCTTCAGATTTATCATTATTCAACATTTTCTTCATGACCGGGACGATGGGTGTTGCCCACTCGCTCCAATCTATCTTGGATAACATGCCTGCCTTTTCCAAATTCTCCAGCTCTGCCTCGACTGCTGGACGAATTGCGTATGGCACCGGCCTTGCCTTAAAAAACTTGGGAATTGCCGCATCTTCCACTTTTATTGAGGCGGTGATGCCTTTCAAGGTTCCTAGTTCCTGTTGAAACACTTCTTTGGTGTTGGCCAAGATGTCTTTTAATCGTTCAGGTATGACGTCATCATCATTTTTTTTCTTACTGTTCACCGTCAGTGCCTGAATGGAGTGCCAGTCTAAACGTATCTTCCTGATCCATTCACGTCCCAACAGCGGTGGACCACCATCTTGCAGAACGTATAAATACAACTTCTGTATTTCCTTGCCGTTGTATACAATAGGCACCCTTATTTTCCCTCTGGGGTATACTTTCTGCCCCGTATATGTTTTCAAGATAATGGATGTGTCTTTCAAAGGTATATGCGGAAATAGCTGCTCGTAATCCCGTCGACTTATGACGGTCAGAGCTGATCCTGTATCTAGCTCCATTTTAACTGGGGACCCCGCTATCGTGAGGGTAACCCAAATGGTCTGGTAATCTTCTTTGGCAATTACATTATGTAATTTGAGACAGCTTAGTCTCTTGTTTCCGGAGTCGCTATCGCTCTTCTGGTCTTTGGAGCTACTGTCCGTCATCATTTGTACCTTTCTGTACTTTTCCTTAATGATTTTTTTTCTGCCAGTGGATTTTTTGTTTCCAGATCGGCATACACGTGCAATGTGTCCCATCTTTCCGCATTGCCTGCATGCTTTGTCCTTGAACCAGCAGTCCCTCTGGTCATGGGTGGATCTGCCGCAGCGATAACATCTCTCGAAACCCTGTGTCATTTCATGGGTGCCGAAGTCCTGTGGCTTTTGTTGCATCTCGGCAGCTCCTCTTGCTGCTGCTTCGTATGATACAGCCACACTGAAAGCCTTGTCCAGTGTTAAATCTTTCTCAGAAAGTAGACTTTTCTGTGTTCCTTCACTTAGGAGACCGCAGACGAATTTGTCTCGAAGAGAATCTGCCAGTCCTGCCCCGAATTGGCAGTGCTTTGACAGCTTCCTTAATTCGGTGAGGTAATCAGCGTTACTTTCATTCTTGTGCTGATTCCTCCTGAAGAATTTGAATCGTTCCGCTATCAGCAGCGCTGTTGGGTTTAAGTGCTCCTGTAGGGTATCAACAATCTCCTTAAAATTCTTGTCCATCAGTTTGGCTGGAGTGATTATGTTTCATAACAGCCCGTATGTCCTTGCGCCCATTAGATTTAGAAGTACCGATGCCTTTTTATCATCCTCTATTTCATTCGTTGTGCAATATACCTCCACTCTTGCCACATAAGTGGTCCAATCCTCCACATCACTATCGAAAGCAGTAATATTGCCAGTCTTAGGCATCCTGAAAAAAAAATGGTGCCTCCCACGCTTTCCTTTCTTCCCTGCCGAGAAAAAATAGCGCCTCCCGCCGCTGCCGCTGCTGACAATGCTGTTCTCCGCGGTTTTTATTTATACAGATATTTTTAATAGTTGGAGACTCGTTCCCGCCGGACTCTCTGGGACTTTTCCCTCCCTCTGCTTGGTCCGAACGCCGACCTGCTTTGCAGCGCTGGCCGTCTCCCGAGTGCTCCACCCTCCGTCTCTGTTTGCCTCCACCTTCACTGCTCGGCCCTGCTGCAGAGCCAGCCGATCGAGCCCCAGCCCGCCACCCAGGAAGGATTATTGCAGTACCTGCCACCAGCCCGGCTAGCTGGTGAAACCACAGTTTTTTCTTTTTTTTTTTTCTTCAACCTTTGTCTGAGGAATCGATCTCCTTGAGGTGCTGCCGAATTGCAGGTAAGTCTGTTTCCAATTCGTCGCCACTGTTGTAGCCGTGTGTTAATGGAGACACGGAATGCAGGAGTTGGTTTAACAGGTGTTTACTGAACAAAGTCTGGAGGTGAACTAAAAGATACAAGGCACTATACAGGCTTATATAGCCCGAGTGGCCACTACTGGCATTACAGTACACAGGGGCTCTTAAAGGCACATACACCACAGTCTTGTTGATAGAAAGTTGGCTAAAGGACAAAACCAGCCTGGTGGTTACTGGATGTTTTTTGGTCTGGACCCTGGAGGGATGTAACAGTTGTGACCCCCAGGGATCGGTGTTGGGACTATTGTCCTTCTCAATCTTCAAAAATGGTCTGTACTATATGGGATATGGGAGACACAATATCAAAATTTTCAGGTGATACAAAACTAGGGAGTGAAATTAATTGTGAAGTGGACTATAAATGACTTTAGGAGGATATAGACAGATTAGCAGATTGGACAAAGAGACATCAAATGAAATTTCATGAGGCAACATGTGAGGTAATACATATTGAGAGGAAGAATAAGGAGGACAAATATGCAATAATTGGTAAAACTTTAAAAGCAACAAAAGAGCAGAGGCTTAAAGGTTCAGAAACACAATGTTTTTAAAGTGGGAGGATATGATGCTAAAGCTGTAAAAGAAAGTACATGCGATCCCAGGTTTATAAATAGGAGCTAAACCTATACAAATCATTAGTTAGGTTGCACTTTGAGGATGAGGACACATTTTCTGAGTCCATGCCCTTGCATGTTTCCTGTGATTTTATGGCATGTGGTGGCTGCAGGCGAGGTACCTTACCACAGGCAGGGGTTCAGAAATCGGACCTCGTTGTGTCTAGTTTTGGCTGCCCCATTTTAAGGAGGTGTTAAGGCCATGGAGAGGATACAGAAGTGATTTAGTAAGACAAGACGAGGTATTAGAGGCTTTTGTCATCAGGAGAGAATAGAGAAAGTATGGGAAAGGATAAGGGAATTTGACTATGTGGATCGCTCTTTCAGAGAGCCAGCAGAGGGACAGTGGGCTGAATGGCCTTCTTCAGCGCTGTAAAATTCTCTGATTCTTCACGACAACTCTTCCTTGTTCATGAACATAGTGATATTATCAATATGTTAAAAAGGACCGTGTTTGCATTACATCCCACGTGATGCGGGTTGGCATTTTTCATTACACCTTTGAAACGGAAACTTTTCCACTGAACATCACCAGGGAAATTCCCACTGTGTCATATGATGCAGTTCAGGTTTGTTCCTGACTTAGGCTGCTCCCAGTTATTCCAGGAACTGGACCTAGATGCAAATTACTCTCCCAGCCAATGCAGCGCTGTTAACGTCAACTGAGAAGCAAAGAAAGAAAAAAAAACAACAAACCAGTTTTACTTTAAATTTAAAATCAATAGATATACCTATTTACAGCAACGACATCAATAGATGTTCATAATGAAAACACACCATTGGGGCATTTTCAGTTGAGATTTTACTGTGCCTAGTGAATCTGGAATGTAGAGGATGCTGAGATGTAGTTTGTGAAATTTCTGGGGAGGCCTGGGAGGGCGGAGTGGAACCCGTGCGTGCCCCCTCCCCCCCACCCCCACCACTGATGACCCTGACCCTGTCTGAAATGCCAGTGGGATAGGGCAATTTGAATATCTTGGACAGCCGCCTACACTGTTTCTGGTGCAACCCAGGCATCCATCTCAGTAAGGGAGGCACCATCAGTGGGTTCAGCAAGATTTTAAAAATAACATGTGGTTCCTGCTTCCAGTTTAGAACTGCACTCTGATCAACTGCATTGCCAAACTAGCCTTTAAATTGGTGAACTCCCCCACCACAGCCCTAACAACAGTGGCTATCAGGGACCCACAGGTATTCCTGATGGCCAGCACTGTTAATGGCATAACTTATGGAAATACATCGTACTTTCAGCTGAGATTTTAATGTGCCTGGTGAATCTGGAGTCCAGGTGATGCTGAGATGCAGTATGACTGACTGGATTGCTCTACAGAGAGCCGGCACGGACTCAATGGGACGAATGGCCTCCTTCTGTGCCGTTATGACTCTATGACTATGACTCTATGTGAAAGTGCTCTAATACATCGCTGGCACATATCATACTTGAACTTTTTCAGTGGTTTACTTCTGCCAGCTGACTATATGGTCATCTAAAACAGATCCGCACAAACGGTCTTTACTGCACAGTTAAAATATATCACCTTTAAAGCACAGACAGTGAATCTTCAGTGTCGAACATGCTAATAGGCCATGGGGATGAAATTGGTCTTTGGCAGTAGCACAAAACAGGCAATAGCGAATCAGTAGCCCATTTTAGACCCCACTGGATTTTCTTCTTCATTTACTTCAATTGGCTAGTGCTTGCTTTGAACTACCATCAAAGGCCAATTTCTCCGCTCATATGTTCCATTCTCCTACTCGATTGAAGGACCCTGTTGTTCTGTCATAGTACAGTTCATACCAGGAATCTGTTATAATACACTACAGCATAAAATAGACTTCATATTACACCCTAAGCTTCTTCCTAGTTCCTTGAAAGATTTTAAAAGCTTCCGTTTAAAGTAGGTATTTATCATCTCATAAACTTATCGGCCTAGAAATTGGGTTTTGGCTTAGCCAGGGCTTTAGCGCCGGAAATTAGTGCCGGCGCTAAGTCCCCTGCGCGCGCCAAAAATTCAGTGGCGCCGCGCCCAAACGTCTGCCGGCGCTACTGAAGGGTCTTAGCGCCTGGAAAAGGGTGCTAACTGCCGTTTCGCGCTGCAATTCCGGCGCTGCGGCACCTGATGCGGTGCGGCAGGCTGGGGAAGTGCAGGCCTCCTCCTTCCGTTAAGGAGGAGCTGCCTGCACCCGGCCGCGGCCCGCGCAAATCTGCTTAAAAATGAGCCCGGCACCTCGGACAAGTGCCGGGCTTGCATCTGTTCCGGGGTGGGGGGGGGGAGAGAAGTCCGGGGAGGGAGCTGCGGGCAGGCGGCCGGCGGGAAAGCGGCCGGCCGCCGCGGGGCCTTTAATGCGCCGGCGCTAACTGCAGTAAGGCACCTCTGACAAAACGCTGGTTGCGGCTGCCACGGGCGAGGCGGCCGCAACTCAATTTCGGAGTTCGGGTGGGTTACCACGGCAACCGGGACGCTGCGCACACCGATGACGTCATCGGTGCCGGCGCAGCGCTACCGGAGCAACGCCGATTTAGGGCCCCAGGGAATTTCACTACTGGCCATAACTCCAGCGCAAGGCCCTCTAGCGCCTCAAATGAGGCGCTAAGGCTACTGAATTTTCAGCCGATCATCTCTTACATCCTTGCATATTCAGCACTGGGGAACATGACATAGGATAGCCTATCGGAAAAGACTTGTGACCTCATCCTTTAATCAACGGGACTATCCTCAATTTCCTGCTACTGTTCCCACATAAGGATATTATTAATATTTTCTCAGCATCAATAATAAAGTTACTCCTTATGCAAATAGACTAGCCATTGCTTTGTGTCTAAAAATGATGGCAGTTTTATTTCCAGCTGAGAATATCATATTATGAGACACAGTCTATCTCAAGAATGACCTCAAGCATTTGAAAGTGTGGGGGTCGATTGGGGAAATGGGTGAACACAATATTTATTTATCCTGGAAGCTAGGTTTGAATCCAGCTCAGACTAACAAAGCAAATCTCCTTTCTTTCTCTTAAGTAAGTTTTGCTTTAGCATAGGCAGTGAGAGTTGAGTGGCTATTCGGGCATGTAGGAAAGTCACGAACCAGACTATCCCTGTCCAAGTCAATGTGCACATTTTCCAGCAGAGGTCCCTGGATAGTTAGGAGTTGGAATCCTGAATTATTTTTCTTTACTGCTTTCCTAGCCCAGGAAAGCTGAGGCTGATATCAACTACCTCAGCATAAACCAGTGATTATTCAAATCTTCAATCTTTCTGATCTAGATAGTTTTATACCAACCTAGGTAGTCATTAATTAGTTTAACGGTCACAAAATAGATTGCTCTCTTCGGTAAGTGTTGCATGTTTAATTGTTATGTCCCAACTTTCATCTCCTCTCATAGCCTAATGGGTAAAGGTACTGGCTGGTATAGCAGTAAGGCCTACAGGCTGACAGGCCCCCACTTTGATTCCCAGGTTATGCTAAATTAGCTGATCTCACTCAGAGCAGCAGTTTGGGAAGCCACAGTTAGGAAAGAAAAAATAGTCAGCTAGGGTTCCTGCTCCCAGTAACCAATAAATAGAGAAAATGCTGGAAATGGACAGCAGACACAATAGTGTTTGGAAAGACAGGTTAATGTTTTTGGTAGAGGCCCTCCATCAGAACTGTTTAACAAAAGGCATAATAGGCATTGAAATAAGATTTTAATTTCATTTTCTGATGATTTTTGATCATTTTAGTATTGCCCTGAGAGCTAAAGGCACAGCTTATATGTGAACAGATGGATGTGTTTCTAACACCTTCAAAAGGTGGTGTTATATTAGTATGTTACATTGAGTAGCTGTGAATTTACAGACAACATAATAATCGAATAGAAGGCAGACTTGGAATTTTACAGAATCGAAGCAAGGGAGCAAAAACAATATCCCCACCCAAGAACTCAATCCTTTCCAGGTACTCTAAAGAAACTACCTCTCACTGGCTATCGCTCTTAAATCTCTCTGCTCTTCCTCCAATACCTTATTGTCTCCTCAGTCGCAAACTCAAGACTTTGTTAGTTAAGAACTTTGCCACCTGAGGTAGTATGCCTCAGCACCTGATTTGTTCATTTGGTGTCTTTGTTAAATTATCTCTTCTCCTCTTCTCTTCCATGCACATGAGGCAACCCATTTCTTCCACTGCTTGTGTTCAGCAAATCGTGCTCCTTCTCTTCCATGCCTGAAGCTTGTAAATTATTAATTTCTCAAAATAGCATACTTCCCATTCCTAGCTTAACACATTCCAAACCATATTCAACAGAAAAACACATACACCGAGCACTTTTATCAATTTCCTTTCCATCTGACTCCTACGAACAATCACATTTTGGATTAAGATTATTCAATTCTTCTTTTCTCTTTGAAGATGTCTAACAGAATTTAAGTGGTACACATATCCTATTACATGCACAGGCATTAGTGCAGAATGTGTCATAATTGTACTTACGCATAATCATTCCATTCCTTGTTGTCATATCCTGTTCTTTTTTATTTTTAAACAGCTTGTGCCTCCTAGGATTTGACTGCAACTGTTCAGATGGGGTGCAGGTGCTGTAGAATGATAAAAAGGTGAGAATACACAATTTTGGACTCAATATACTCAGGAAGGTGTTACGTGCAGTTGCCTCCTCAGACTGTACACAAATCTTAGCATCCTTTTTGACCCAGGTCTGAGCTCAAACCCCAAATGCTATCCATCAAGATTGCTTATTTCCACCTTTACAACATCACCCACTCTTCAATGCCATCATCACCCCTGCTAAAACCCTTATCTGTAATCCATCATTGAGAGATTCAGTGGGCCCGAAACTCCAGGGGCTCTGCTCCTCTGCCAGAAGTACAGCAGGGTAAGACTCGCAGGGATGAAGGTTACTTAAACAGTCAAGGCAGGGGGCACATTCCCCACAGGCACAATAGAGCACCTGATCTGACTGCTCAGGCAGAAGATGTCATTGCAATTTTTTAGTTCAAGCCTTACACTCCTTCCCGTTAATCCCCCTACATCTACCTCATCCCAGCATTGATGGGAAAGCTATCAACCATCATCTACTATCGAGAACTTTCTCTAAATAAACTCCCATCTCCTTTAAAAGCCTCCATAAAACTCAGCTCTTCAACCAAGAATTCAGTCACCTCTCAACTCTCTCTCAAGGGCACGCCGTCCATTCTATTCTTCCTCTGTGAAGTGCTTTAGGGCATTTTTCTGCATATTAAGGCAATATACAAATGTAAGGTGTTGGGGCGGGAAGTACACCACATCACTTGTACATCACATTAATACATTTCTACTTTATTCAACCTTCCCCCTCATTAATGTTTCTCTGCAGAGGAGACAGAACCTCGTGCTGGAGTACATTCGCACAGGCTGCTGCAACACTCTAGTACAAATTGTAGCCCACCCTGCTCAACAGACATTGGTTAAGAACATAAGAAATAGGAGCAGGAGTAGGCCATTCAGCACCTCGAGCCTGCTCTGCCATTCAATAAGATCATGGCTGATCTTGTACCTCATCTCCACTTCCCTGCGCAATTCCCATATCCCTTGATTCCCTTAATATCCAAAAATCTATTGATCCCTGTATTGAATATACTCAATGACTGAGCCTTCACAGCCCTCTGGGGTAGAGAATTCCAAAGATTCACCATTCTCTGAGTGAAGAAATTTCTCCTCATCTCAGTCCTATATGGCCGACCCCTTATTCTGAGACTGTGACCCCTGGTTCTAGACTCCCCAGCCAGGGGAAGCATCCTCCCTGCATCTACCCTATCAAGCACTGTAAGAAATTTTGTATGTTTCAATGAGATTACCTCTCATTCTTCTAAACTCTAAAGAATATAGGCCTAGTCTACTCAATCTCTCCTCATAGGACAATCCCCCCATCCCAGGAACCAATCTGGTGAACCTTCTATGGCAAGTATATCTTTCCTTAGGTAAGGAGACCAAGGGGGAGAAATTCAGTTGTTAGCGCCAGCCGTTAGCGCCTTAAGAGGGCGATAAGTGGGGCGCGAAGCGGCTAGCGCCCGGGCGCGGTGAGACCTGCGCCTCTCGCGAAATTGAGAGGACATTTAGCAGTGGCGCAAAACCGCAACGCCCGCTCAGCTGCGCGCGCAGATCCTGACGTCATTTCATGGTGCAACGCCCTTGGAGCGCCCCGAACCGGAACCTCAGTGGCGCCCCCCTTCTTTCCGTCTGGCGCTCCCAGCAACTGGTTGACTGGAACGGTTCCCAGTCGCTGTGGGGCTAGGGGGGGTGCTATTTAAAGGGGGCTCTTCCTGGCTTCTTTGTGGTAGCCATTTTGGACCACTCCTTCTGTGAGAGAGAGAAAGATTTGCAGAGAGACAAAGGGAGAGAGCTTTCTGCATTGAGTCAGCGCTTGCACAGGTACTTCTGGCTTCAGCCCAGAGCTTTGCAGTTGGATTGATTTTTCAGTGCCATAGTCTTGAGTGGCCACATTTTATGGGGGCTGCAATGGGTGGAAACGTTGGGTTTCTCCATTGCATTGAGAGGGCTCAGAGACGCCGAGAGAGAGTGCCAATCATGGCCAGATGGAGGAGGGCCAACAGGCGTCGGCACAGGAGACCTTACCCTCCCAGGGTATTCCGCCAGCAGTTCTCCTACCTCAACATGTCTGAGGAGCAGTGTATTCGGAGGCTTTGATTCAGCAGGGAGGTGGTCACTGAGCTCTGCCACCTGCTTCAGACAGATCTGCAGCCTCAGCTGAGGAGCAGGACGGCTCTGTCGGTGGCAGTGAAGCTGACAGTGGCTCTCAACTTCTATGCCACCGGCTCCTTCCAATCCGCTACTGGGGACATTGCCAATGTCTCCCAGTTTGCGGTGCATTGCTGCATCCGCCAAGTCACGAATGCCCTCTTCAAAAGGAGACATCAGTACATTTCCTTCCCCATGACCCTGGACAAGCAGCAAGAGCACGCAATGGGATTTGCAAGAATAGCGGGCTTCCCCATGGTCCAGGGCACCATTGACTGCACGCATGTGGCTTTGCGGGTGCCTCAAGAGAATGCCGAGGATTACCGCAACCGGAAGGGGTTCCATCGTTGAACGTGCAGTTGGTGTGTGACCACAGACAGCTGATACTAGCTGTCAATGCCCGCTTTCCAGGCAGCAGCCATGACGCCTTCATCCTGCGCCAGACTTCTGTGGCAGACCTTTTCGAAGCCCCGGCTCACCCAGGAGGCTGGCTTCTCGGGGACAAGGGCTATCCTCTGTGCACCTGTCTGATGACCCCGCTCCATGCGCCTAGCACCCCTGCTGAAGAACAATACAATGACGGCCATCAAGCAACCAGGAACATCATTGAGCACACAATCGGCGTGCTAAAGCAACGGTTCCGCTGTCTGGACCATTCCGGGGGAGCCCTTCATTACTCGCCTGAGTGAGTCTCCCATTTCATTGTAGTGTGCTGCATGCTGCATAACCTGGCTATCCTCAGGACTCAGCCACTGCCAGCAGACATTGGAGCACCAACAGAGGAGGAGGAGGAGGAGCACCAAGACGGGAGGGAGGCACAAAGTGCAAGGGCCGTCCATCAGCGGCTTATTGCAAGTCGGTTCTAGGCCCCCTCTGAGGGAATGGCTTGTGCCATTGAAAGAACATGAATGGAACGGTTCCGCAAACCCTGAGCCGGTCAAGGCAACAAATAGTTCAAAGAGCAATCATGCACAATCTGAATAAAGACAATTATTTATTTAACAAACTGTGTGCCCTTCCTGCATGACAAAGTAATACAGAGAAACCCCCAAAAAAGCAGTCAGACACATAACTGGCTCTCACAACCTGGAGATAATGAACAAAAGAGTTAAGCACGATCCTCGGCCTTCACTAAAAAAAATTACAGCATTGTGCCACACCTCCTACTTTTTGGCCTTTGAGGGTGATCTGCTTCGCTTGCGAGATTGGCCCCTTCCCACCCTGCAGCTCCTCCGCAATGGGACCCCAGTGGCTGCAGCATGGCTGGGGGAAGGCTGCTGAGTGTCAGAAACTGAGTCGGCAGATGCCCTTGGGGGACGGCCTGGACCAGCTCTGGGCCTGGAGGGCCCGGTTGCTGACTGCTCCAACTCTGCATGGGCGGCAGCAGTCTGTCCTACGGATGGTGGCAGCTGCAATGGAGGAGTGACAGTGTTGGCAGCAGGAATGCTGCCATCCTGACAGAGGACAGGCACTCCCTGGTCGGACGACACACTGGCACTCCCACGGGGCAGCACTGCAGCATGCGGAGCAATCTGCTGAAGCATAGACTGCTGGCCTTCTGCGGCGCGGCGAGGGCCCCGGCGATTCGTGCCCGATGCAGCGAGGGTGGCAGCAGTCAGTGCTCGTGTGGCCTCAATCTGTGTCTGCATCAGACCAGCCACTGACTGCATGGCACCACTAAGCACTTGCGTGGGAGTCCTGCAGACTCCTTGCCAGTGCTGCACCGAAGTCCTGGACACTGCTTGCCAGTGACTCAATGGAGTCGGGCATCCTTGCCACTGCAGCCATGAGCTCAGTGTGCCTCTGCTCCACCTGGACACCCATTTCAGCGAGGAGCCGCACCTCTTCTGCGCTCACTGTAGCAGGACTAGAGGCCAGACTCTCCCTCCGAGGAGAAGGCCGCCGAGCTTCCCTAACCCCCCCGCGTTGCTGCAGCCCGCTGGGCCCCGGAGCTTCACCCTCCTCAGGCCCTTCCCCCCTGCTCACCTCCAGGGAAGATGTGTCCCCATTATGGCCATGGGTTGCCTCGGCTGAGGGTGGCACTGATGGTCTGGCTTCCTCTTCCTCCTCGCCTTCAGAATCACTCACAGTGGCAGCTTGAGGGCCTGCCTCCTCACCTGGCAATTCACCATCTGAAAGCAGGGAGGTACAAGAGTTGCTTTAGCGTGAGGACAGGGCGGCAGCGAGGGAGGCATGAGTGCTGCAATGCACTGTATTGGTTCGATAGTGGCAAAGGATGCTGGTGTGAGGCACAAGTGGAAGGAGAGAGGTGAAATGGTGATGTCCAGAACGGGGTCGGCATCTCCAGTGGCGATGGGGCCAATCAGCCAGCCTGCCATAATGCGCTGGACTCGCTGCTCTAGATCGCTGAGGTCTTTAAGGTGAGGCCGGCCTCCCCCGGTCTGTTGCTGCTGCCTCCTATTGTGGGCCAGCTTGCCCTGCAAGAGAAAGGACGGGCTCTGAGTACAGTGTGAAGCCCTGATCTTGGCTGCACTGCCTCCCATGGTGGAATAGCCCTTACAGTGTGAAGCCCTGATCTTGGCTGTACTGCCTCCCATGGTGGAATAGCCCTTACAGTGTGAAGCCCTGATCTTGGCTGTACTGCCTCCCATGGTCGAATAGCCCTTACATTGTGAAGCCCTGATCTTGGCTGCACTGCCTCCCATGGTCGACTAGCCCTTACAGTGTGTAAAGTGGTGAATGTGCATGTGAGTTTCATGAAAGCCCCATAGGTGTTGGATGAAGGCTGGCCATTGGGGCTTTCAGGACCCTTTGGCCATAAAGTGAGGTGCACATGCAGGGATGAAGAGGATACTGAAAAGGGTACTCACCCTGACAACCCGAGTGAGGTCGTTGAACTTCTTCCTGTATTGCACAGGGGTCCTAGGTACCATGCTGCTGGAGGTCACTTTGTGAGCCACCTCCCTCCAAGCTTTGCGGTAGTCGGTGGGCAGCGGCCTCCTGCCACTGTCCGGAAACAGGATAGATCGCCTGCGCTCCACTGTGCCAACCAGAACCTGCAGGGCCACCTCACTGAACCGCTGCGCTCGCTCCCTGGCCCTCTCCATGGTCCTAGGCGTTAGAATGTGCTAGCAGGTCTGTCTAGGCCGAGAATCACGGCTCCAATGTGCAGGGCATGGCTGCAATCCAAATCGACCCTCCCCCTTTAAGAGATGACCGGCACCAGCGTGTCTGCCTGCAATCGCTAACTGGCTGCACCTGCGCTGCGCCCGCCCTCGGTGGTAGCGCCTCACTTCTCCGGCTTAGCGCCTTAGGACAGTCGTGCAGCGCCTGCTTTAGCGCTCCAAGCACCTCTTGGGGCGAAGCAGGTCAATTTCGCTGAAGGTGGCGATAATTTGCGTCGGGCGCTAAATTTCACGCCTGCTCGACTATAACACCCCAAACGTGGCGATACTGAATTTCTAGGCCCTAAACTGTACACAATACTCCAGGTGTGGTGTCACCAGGGCCCTGTATAATTGCAGTAAGACATCTTTACTCTTTTACTCAAATCCTCTTGTAATAAAGGCCAACATACCATTTGCTATCCTAATTACTTGCTGTGCCTGCCTGTTAACTTTCTGTGATTCGTGTACAAGGACACCCAGGTCCCTCTGAACACCAACATTTCCCAATCTCTCACCATTTAAAAAGTACACTGCTTTTCTATTTTTCCTACCAAAGTGGATAACTTCACATTTCTCCACATTATATTCCATTTGCCATGTTCTTGCCCACTCACTTAGCCTGTCCATATCCCCATGAAGCTTCTTTGCATCCTCCTCACAACTTACATTCCCACCTAGCTTTGTATCATCAGCAAACTTGGATATATTACATTTGGTCCCCTCATCCAAATCATTGATATAGATTGTGAATAGCTGAGGCCCAAGCACTGATCCTTGTGGTACCCCACTAGTTACAGCCTGCCAACCCGAAAATGTCCCATTTATTCCTACTCTCTGTTTTCTGTCCATTAGCTAATCCTCAATCCATGCTAGTATATTACCCCCAATCCCATGAGCCCTAATTTTGTTTAATAACCTCTTGTGTGGCACCTTATCGAATGCCTTCTGAAAATCCAAATACACCACATCCACTGGTTCCCCCTTATCTATTCTGCTAGTTACAACCTCAAAAAACTTTAACAGAGTTGTCAAACACGATTTCCCTTTCATAAATCCATGTTGACTCTGCCCAATCCTATTATTATTTTCTAAGTGCCCTGTTACCATGCCCTTAATAATAAATTCTAGCATTTTCCCTACTACTGATGTCAGGCTAACTGGTCTGTAGTTCCCCGTTTTCTCTCTCCCTCCTTTCTTAAATAGTGGGGTTACATTTGCTACCTTCTAATCTGTGGGAACCATTCTAGAATCTATGGAATTTTGGAAGATGACAACCAATGCATCCACTATCTCTATAGCCACCTCTTTCAAAACCCTAGGATGTAGGCCATCAGGTCCAGGGGATTTATTGGCTTTCATTCCCATTAATTTCTCCAGTACTATTTTTTTACTAATGCTAATTTCTTTCAGTTCCTTATTCTCGCTAGACCCTTGGTTCTCCACTATTTCCGGGAGTTTTTTTGTGACATATTCCGTGAAGACAGACACAAAGTATGTGTTTAATTTCTCGGCCATTTCCTTATTCCCCATTATAATTTCTCCTGTCTCAGCCTGTAAGGGACCCACATTTACTTTTGCTAATCTTTTCCTTTTTACATACCTATAGAAGCTTTTACAGTCTGTTTTTATATCTCTCGCTCGTTTACTCTCGTACTCTATTTTCCCTTTCTTTATCAATTTCTTGGTCCTCCTTTGCTGATTTCTAAAATCCTCCCAATCCTCAGGCTTACTGCTCTTTTTGGCAACATTATAAGCCTCTTCCTTTAATATTATCTTTAACTTCTCTTGTTAGCCATGGTTGGACCACTTTTCCTGTGGGGTATTTGTGCCTTAAAGGAATGTATATTTGTTGTAAATTATGTATTAATTCTTTAAATGCTAGTCATTGCTTGTCTACCATCATACCTTTTAAAATAGTTTCCCAATCTACCTTAGCCAACTCGCCCCTCATACCTACGTAGTTTGCTTTGTTTAGATTTAAGACCTTAGTTTCGGATTGAACTAAATCACTTTCGAGTTTAATATAAAATTCTCTCATATTATGGTCACTCTTCCCTAAGGGCCCCTTTACTGCAAAGTTATTAATTAACCCTTTCTCATTGCACAATACTAGATCTAAAATAGCCTGTTCCCTAATTGGTTCCTCAACATACTGATCTAGAAAACTATCTTGTATATATTCCATGAATTCATCCTCCACACTATTACTGCAAAATTGATTTGCCCAGTCTAAAATTAGATTAAAGTCCCCCATGATCACTGTATTACCCTTGTTACATGCGCCTCTAATTTCCTGATTTATACTCTGCCCTACATTACAATTACTGTTTGGGGGCCTATAAAAAAGTCCCACCAATGTTTTCTGCCCCTTCCTGTTTCTTAGCTCCACCCAAACTGATTCTACTTCTTGATTTTCGGAGCTAAGATCCTTTCTCTCTACTGTCTTTATCACATCCTTTATTATCAGGGTTACCCCTCCTCCTTTTCCATTTTGCCTGTCTCTTCTAAAAGTTAAGTATCCTGGAATATTTAGTTCCCAACCTTGGCCACTCTGCAACCACGTCTGCGTTATGGCTATTAGATCAAACCTGTTAATTTCTACAGAAAATGCTGGCAATACTCAGCAGGTCAGGCAGCATCTGTAGAGAGAGAAACAGAGTTAACGTTTCAGGTCGATGACCCTTCGAAGGGAGATATTTAATTTCATTACCCATAACTTAATCTAGATCAAGTAAGTAGTCAAGGGGTAATGAAATTAAATATCTACCTGTAACACAAAGCACTACAAGTAGTGTAGGCAAAAAGCAGCAATTCCTTCCCCCTCTTCTCCGAATTCCCACTCTTTCCAATTTCCCAAATGAAACACTCTGTTTAAGTACACTCCATTTTAATTCCGCTCTGTGCAGACCGCTCAGCACCAATTCGGGATTGAACCTGGAATCTGTCTTGTCTGTCTGACTTACACTATATGATGGATTAGTCCACTGAGCTGACAGCAGAACCAAAAGGAGACTTTGATCCCATCTATCTTTCCCTGAGGTGAAAGGGCAGTTTGATAATACACTCCACCTCATAATCCACCCTTACTTAACACTTGCTTAACAAATATTTCATCCTTTCAAAAATACACACATAAGGCAATAGTTTTTTTTGTTTGTTTCAGGTACATCTTTGGACCAGCTATTATAAGAGAACTACCACCCAACAGTGTGAAAAGTGAAAAAAATTATAGAAACAATGAAATTAAACACGAGACATCATTCCACAACAGGAATGCCAAAACCAACAATATCGTTGCTTCAACTTTGGACAAAGTAATAAACTTGGAAGAACAAAATGTAGAAAGAATAGGAAAGGAAAATAATGTATCAGAAAAGAATATAACACGTGTACAAGATAAAACAGTGGAAGATGTCAATGACAACACTGACAATAATGCAATGTACACACTGAATAATAAATTAGTACATCAAGAGTCACACATAGTTCTACAACAAGGTGAAATAGTTCAAGCCACCAATACAGATAACTGCTCCTCAAACAATAACTTAAAAGATGCATCGAAAGATGAACTAGTACATGACCATGACCCAGGAATAGAAAGTGATTGTTATACAGTCAATGGACCATCCACACAACATCCTGCTGAAGCAGAAAACACGCAAGAAGTTTGTGCAGTCTGTCAAGTAGGAGAGAAAACAATGGACATTAATGAAATTGACATTGTAAATAACGGTAAATTGTCACACATGCTAAATGATGAAGTAACTCAATACAATCTGAAAACTGACATGGATGAAATCAAAAGTTTATCCAACCCATCTTCTGATAAAGAAATGATTATCTTAAATGGGCACAAAGATCTAGAAAACACTCCTCCTGCTATTGATGGAGAATTTACCAAGGACTTGCTTGAAGAAGTGAAACTCAGGATAGAGGGAGACGATCCGGAGGTGGCAGCTGCACTTGCAGCACTAGATGCAGCAACAGCAGGAGAAGATGATGAACTAGAGGACTAGACTAGACTAAACTTATGCATCTTATTGAATCACAACTGACTTGAAGTGTGTAACATAATCTTGGATTTCAAATGACTTCCCAAGCCACCTGAACCTTAAGGCTGTGAAGCAACTGATTAATATATTGCAAGCCAGTTATTGTTATATACTGAAAGGATTCTAAAAGATACAGAGGCAGAAAAACCTCGGGCCTACCGTGGTAGAAGAAATGCAGCAGAGCAAAAATCTTGCACCATTGCTGACTCTGCTGCAGTATCTGTGGCCAGGGCAGGGTCACCTGACTTAGATATTTTTGGTGGGTGACCATGCTAGTTTGGACACAACTTGGGTCCCCATTAGAGGGGAGAGCGTTCAAAAGATGAAGCGACAATAGCTACATGAGGGAACGCTGGCAGTACCCCCCCCCCCATAAAAGTGCAGATATTGGTGAACCCCTTTATAAGAGGGCCAATCAAAAAAAATGCCAGGATCAGTTCCAGAGTCTTCCAAGCCATGGGCCCCAATCCCACTACAACAATACCTGGACATTTATTTCTTCCCAGCATCCAGATCACTGAGCGGAAAGGGGCAGGAGCTGCAGGAATTCTAATAGGGAAACCATCTAGCCGGCCCCACTACCTTACCACGTCATGTACCTTGAATGGGGCAGGTTGTGCTTGTCCCATGCACAATGGAAACTCTTGCTGGCTCCTCTTCTGGGCGCATCCAACTTTTCACCCAAGCCGTGCCTCTTGTGCCCAGCCTGAGCATATTTAAGCCCATAATCTTCAGTTTACCTTCATCAACACTGGTGTATGGTGGTTTGTGTCATAGAACGTTACAACAAAGAAACAGACCATTTGGCGCATCAAATCTGTGGGGGTATTTTTCTTCACGAGCCATTTAGTTTATTCCCACTCTCCTGCTCACTCCTCGTACCCTTTACCATTCCTCTTCTTGAGCAACTAATGAATTCCCTTTTAAAAGAATTTATGCGGTTGTCTTAAACAACTGTTTGTGGCAGAGAATTCCACATTCTCACCACCCTTTGTGTAAAGAAATGTTTTCTAACCTCTCCTTTACTTCTTTCAGTTCAACGTTTTTCTATTCAGCCTCTGATCTTCCGCTGCTTTAAGACACCCTCATCTGACAGAGAAAGGTGGAACTAACAGATTTATCTCTATCCTCTTTACACACCTCGAAGTTGTAACATTAGCTCTGTGGTATAAACAGACTACGTCCTGTGCTGATACAGTTATCAGTTCATTTTATTGGGGGTGGATTTCTACGGGAGTTCTCTCGCTCGTCCACTGTAACGTCGGAGGAAGAGCCGCAGAAAAACCCCAGAGAAACGACCTAACCATTCTTCTGTGGCACTCCCGCTAAATTTGAGTGGACAAGCAGGAGAAACCCCTCAGAAATTCACCCCCTTAGAATGTCTTCTGCTTTGAATGGCTTAGCCATGCTATGCTATTCTAGCTCTGCATTGTTTCTCCACAAGGCTGTATGCTGTATGAAAGAACATTTTTGCTTTAGTGCAGTAGAAATTAGAACACATGGTAGATACAGCACCCACCGTCCCTGGCACGAATTTGCCCACTATGCAATGGCTGGCCGGTACGACGTAGTAGAGTTAATAAAATAAAAAATAATTTCAGTTGGAGTGCCATACATTTTTTGGAAACTTCCAAGTGGCACAGTAGGTTTTGTATACTAATACGTTGAACCATGGAGTGGATATCTTTGACAAAGGACTGTAACCCAGGACACACATGCTGGCTTGCTCCACATACAAGTGCACAGTAAATGAGATTGTTTCCCTCTAGAGAAAGGAGAGTTAAAATTCACACTGTAGCATGTGCTAAAGATACCTGTAGCTGAAACATGAATAAAAACAAGAGAAAAATGTTACAAAAAATAGCTCAGTGTCATGAGGGGCAAACTGGTGAGTAAGCATAGCTGTCTCTGCCCGAAATAAACGGAATATTTAAGACGCTATAGCCGGCAACTTTGAAATTGACTTTGATGCAAAGAAGCTAATGATTATCACTTTTTGGCTGATACCAGTGACTGCCTGCTTTAAACGTGTACGTTTTAAGTGGTAGGGACTGTAGTAGTAAAAAACAAACACAAAAACTGTTACAGAAATGACTGTCCAGAGATCCTGAAGCAATGAAACGTACTGTGTATGTTGCAAAAGACATATGTACCGACTGAATGGAAGCACTTATCACATTACATTATTCTCAGAGGAAGTTTGAGTCAGCATTCTGGAATAGTAAGTTTCAGTAGAACTTGATTGGGAATTCTGTACATAATATATTACATATTCGATATTGTAAATAGCATTTTGAACTGTTATATAAATTGTAAAACTTTTCTATAACTGACTGCTTTATGTGAAGTTTAATATGCAGCACACACTGGTTAGTTAATAAATATTGGAGCTGCAGAGAAAAATAATCTATCACTTTTCTATTTAGAACTGTTAATGTGAAAAATATTAATTTACATAAGGAAACATGAAAGATACTATTAACAGTTTTATTTCTGAACACCTTACAATAAAATATTTGCTAGAAATTCAAATCCTCCATTACATTGTAAATTATATTTTATAAAGGTTCTTCTCTGTAAATACAGACAACTGAAACTTCAGCAAGAATGTTCTGGTTAACATTTATTTTCCCCAGAAACATTTATAGGATTGCTCGTGTGAATATCTCAGTCTCCTCCTTCATCATGCTCGGGATTTCTTAGTCATATTTTCCAATACGGGTTCAATTCAGTGTTTAGGCATTTACTGTAAACACCAAATGCAGCCAAGTTTCAGAGGTACAGAGGCAAAATCACACTCAGAGTTGAATCTCAATGTATTGCTCCAGTGATATGATAAGGGATTCATGCAAGGTATGTGAACCCTTTCCTACGGGTAAATTTTGTTTCCAGATATTCACCTTCTCTACAAACACATACAAACATATTGCTAATTAAGTGCAAAGCCTTCCCTATTTACACCTCCTTAGTTGACAACTGGAAAATTTTTGAGGCATTACATTATTGGTATTCATGTTTAATTGGCTCACCAATAATAACAGACTATATCTTCATTACCTCAACAGAACACCTACTACATGTATTACTAAAAAATCCAGCTTACTGTTCTTTTTATGGCATTTCAGGCAGTCACATCATGATGCTAGGGAACTTTCGCCTGGAAACATAGAAACATAGAAAAATAGGAGCAGGAGTAGGCCAAAAAGCCCTTCGAGCCTGCTCCACCATTAAATATGATCATGGCTGATCCTCTATCTCAATACCATGTTCCCACTCTCTCCACATACCCCTTGATGCCTTTTGTGTCTAGAAATCTATCTATCTCCTTCTTAAATATATTCAGTGACTTGGCCTCCACAGCCTTCTGTGGTAGAGAATTCCACAGGTTCGCCACCCTCTGAGTGAAGAAATTTCTCCTCATCTCAGTCCTAAATGTCCTACCCCATATCCCCGTATCCTCGTTCTAGACCCCCCAGCCAGGGGAAACATCCTCCCTGCATCCAGTCTGTCTAGCCCTGTCAGACTTTTATACGTTTCAATGAGATCACCTCTCATTCTTCTAAACTCTAGTGAATACAGGCCTAGTCGACCCAATCTCTCCTCATACGACAGTCCTGCCATCCCAGGAATCAGTCTGGCGAACCTTCGCTGCACTCCCTCTATGGCAAGTATATCCTTTCTTAGGTAAGGAGACCAAAACTGCACACAGTACTCCAGGTGTGGTCTCACCAAGACCCTGTACAACTGTAGGAAGACATCTTTGCTCCTGTACTCAAATCCTCTTGAAATGAAGGCCAACATACCATTTGCCTTCCTAACTGCTTGCTGCACCTGCATGTTTGCTTTCAGTGACTGGTGTACAAGGACATCCAGATCTCTTTGTACATCAACATTTTCCAATCTGTCACCATTTAAGTAATACTCTACCTATCTGTTTTTCCTACCGAAGTGGATAACTTCACATTTATCCACATTATACTGCATCTGCCATGTATTTGTCCACTCACTCAACTTGTCTAAATCACCTTGAAGCCTCTTTGCATCCTCCTCACAACTCACAATCCCACCTAGTTTCGTGTCGTCAGCAAACTTGGAAATATTACATTTGGTTCCCTCATCCAAATCATTGATATATATTGTGATAAGCTGGGGCCCAAGCACTGATCCCTGCGGTACCCCACTAGTCACCGCCTGCCACCCCAAAAAAGACCCATTTATTCCTACTCTCTGTTTCCTGTCTGTTAACCAATTTTCACTCCATGCCAGTATATTACCCCCCAATCTCCTAGCTTTTTCTCCCCGTCAAAAGTTCTTTTTTCAGGAGAAGCAATGTAATATGTATTGAAATTCAGTAATTAAACAAGTAAAATAATTTTGAATATTTGAAAACATATACTTAATTGTTGGCCAAAAAGAATGCCTAAATTTGGCTAATGCCTGGCCTGTGGAGAATATTTTCAATTCAAAGAAGATATGCATGCCAGAATGTAATCTTTGTTTATTCTCTCATTTTCAACATAAATCTCAATTGAATTTCTCATTAAGGAGGGTAGAACTTCTGGATGATTTCCAATGTCTGCATGAAGGATAAATCTACCAAAGAATGGGTCTTCTTTTGATGACTGGTCCAAAGAATGATACTATGTAAAAGTATGGAAATGATCGTAGCCTTAGAAATACTGCATAGATTAATAGTTGAGCTTCCAGAAGCCAGCCCCAGAGTGTTCGTAGTCACCTTGCCAGCAGTGATTGTCCAGAGCCAGTTCAGTAGACAATGTCAGAGTCTGTGTTGTATTTTAGTGACCAGTGCTGGAGGAGGTTTTATAAAGTCACTTAAACCCTTTGACAGCTCACAGACACCCCTTGTTCTCCATGACCTTTCTACCATCTTCAACACTGTTGGCCACTTCATTTTCCACCATAGTCCATTTACTTGTGCTCTTGTGGCTCCACTTCTACCTGGCCCAATGCTCCTCCCAAAGATTGATCCTCCCATGTTTGCACAGTCACCTCCAATGTGCCCCAGGACTTTATCCTTGATCCCTTTCTAGTTAATGCCTAGGAGCCCCTTGATAACGTCATACACAAAAACAGTGTCAACTTGCCAATGAAACTCAAATCTACCCTTTGCCATCACCACCTTCACCAGGGCTACTGCAATTCTATTAATGTCTGACATCACGTCATGGATGAGCCAACATTTCCTATAATTCTCAGTCAACAAAACTAAAATACTTTGGCCTAGAAATTCGGTTGGTTGCGCCAGCGATTAGCACCTAAAGAGCCCGAGATTTGGGGCGTTACCCAATTTTCGGATGTGCGCAGTGATCCTAGTGCATCCGGCCATATTGAGTAGCCTGTTCGCACCGGTGCTAAGTCTTTGCGCCCGCGAGCGGGCGCAGCCAGATCATGACGTCATTTCATTGTGCAACGCCTTTTTGGCGCCCCGTACCGGAAATTCAGTGGCGCCCCCCTCCGTTTCGCCTGGCGCTAGTAGTGACAATTGGATGGAACGTTACCAGGTCCATCTCGTACTCGGGGGCGCTCTTTAAAGGGGACAGCACTACTATAAAACCGGCAGCCATTTGGCCTGGCCATTCTGCTCGCTGCTGGAGAGAGTTGCAGACCATCAGTGGCAAAGACTTGTTGTTATTGAGCCAGAGGAGCCTTGGGACCTTCAGCCCTGTTCAGAGCAGTTGGATCCAGAAAGCTGACTGGGTCTTATTCGTTGGACAGAATAATGGGAGCTGCTTTGGAGAGGTACGTTATCCTTGCTGAACAGCTGGCAGGGGCACAGAGACGGAGGGAGAGAGGGCCGGGATTGGCCAGAAGGAGGAGGGCCAATGGACGTCGCCAAATCCGACCATTCGCTGCCAGGGTTTTCAGGCAGCAGGTCTCCTACCTTACCATGTCGGAGGAGCGGTGTCTGCGACGCCTGAGATTTGGTAAGGATGTTGGGCTAAAAATTCACTTTGGGGCGCCAAGCTCGCCTGGGCGCCGGAATTACCGCTGCGCGCGGAGCCACTTGCGCCATCGGGATATTCAGTTTCTGCGCCCCAAATGGAAGCCGGCCGCTAAACAAGGCTTCCCGCGCCCTGCTTGGGGCGCTGAAACTGAATATTGGCGCGCAAAGTGCCGCAGCGCCACCCGCTGCGGCACGGCACGCTGCGGTACTGCAGGCCTTCCTCCCACTGTTAAGGGGGAGGTGCCTGCAACAGCACGATCCCCGCTCGCGAGTGCCGGCAAATGAGCCCAGCACCAAGGAGAAGTGCCGGGCTCTCGGGAAACAGCCGGCAATGCCGCGGGGGGGGGGGGTGCGGGCAGGCGGCCGCCTAAAAAGCGGCCGGCCGCACCTCCACCTTAACTCGCGCCACTACCGCCACAGGTAGGCCCCTGTGTACCGGTCGCTATTTGCGGCCGGCGCGGAAGAGGCGGGCGCGACCTAATATGGCGTTTGGGGCGGTAGTGGGGCGCTGCGCACACCGATGACATCATCGGTGGTGGCGCAGCGCTACAGGCTAACGCCGCCATTAGCGCCCCGCTAAATATCGCGGTGGTTGTGGCCAGTGGCGCTAAAGCCTCTAAGTGGCCTCTTTGGGCGCAAACTGGTGGCGCAAGCAACTGAATTTCTAGGCCGTTGTCTCTGAGCTGTGCCACCTGCTTGCTGGGGATCTGCAGCCGCGAATACGGTGCAGGACCTCTCTGTCGGTGGCCGTGAAAGTGACTGTTGCGCTCAACTTTTACGCCAGCGGATCGTTTCAGGCAGCAGCTGGGGACATTTCTAATATCTCTCAATTTGCGGTGCATTGCTGCATCCAGCAAGTTACAGCTGCCCTCTACAAAAGGACACGCAATTTCATCACCTTCCCTTTGACCCTGGAGAAGCAGGGGGAGCGTGCACAGGGCTTCGCGGCTATTGCGGACTTCCCCATGGGGCCATTGATTGTACACACGTGGCTTTGCGGGCGCCATTGCAGAATCCGGAGGAGTTCCGTAACCGAAAGGGCTTCCACTCCCTTAATGTGCAGCTGGTGTGTGATCACCGGCAGATGATCATGGCGGTGAATGCACAAGTCCCTGGCAGCAGCCATGACGCCTTCATCCTGCGGCAGACCTCAGTGGCTGACCTTTTTGAGGCCCCGGATCACCCACGAGGCTGGCTTCTGGGCGACAAGGGCTATCCTCTCTGCCCATGGCTCATGACCCCGCTACGTTTGCCCACCACCCCGGCAGAAGAGCTTTACAACAGCAGCCATCAGGCCACCAGGAACATTGTGGAGCACACAATTGGTGTGCTGAAGCAGCGTTTCTGCTGTCTAGACCATTCGGGGGCGCCCTACAGTACTCGCCGGAGCATGTGGCGCGCATCATTGTTGTCTGCTGCATGCTCCACAACCTGGCCATTCGACGCACCCAGCCAATGCCAGCCGACCCTCAAGGTCCAGCAGAGCAGGCGGACGAGGAGGAGGAGGAGCATGCGGGCGAGGAGGATCAGGAGGAGGAGGAGGAGGAGGAGGAGGAGGAAGATGGGAGGGCTCCAGAAACTGGAAGGGCCGTTCGTCAGAGGCTCATAAGGACTCGGTTCTAGGCCCCTCGGATGGAATGGTGGCTGTGAATCGAACAGCTCCCTCCGGTTTGCTGTAAGCCTATGAAGGCATCGATGATTGTAAATAGTGTATGTAATGTATATATACCTTTAAGGGGGGGAACTATCTTTTACAGCTCATGTATACTGCAGTACCGGCAGTGACCACACCTGTATATAGCACTGAGTAGTAATCTGTACAGATCAGTTCCCGTGTGAGCCACGTTGAGTAAACACCTGTTATACCGTTCTCCTGCAGTCTGTGTCTTATTATACACGGACACAACAGTGTACAGCTTGATTGTAAATAAAATGTTTTCTTTATTTTCAAACAAGTGCTTCCTTCCAGCATGACAACGTAATGGCAACAGAAATCATAACTAACAAACTAACAGATAACTGTGTGGCAACCCAGCGAAACTAACCAAACCATAACAAACTAACACAACAGGTGTGGACTGCCTTAAAACCGGAAAAAGAGACGTCTTAGCACCTCCCTCTACTGGTGACCCCTTGATGGAGACCGACTCCTCTTACGAGGTCGGCCCCTTCCCTCCCTGCAGCTCCTCCGTAATTGTACCCCAGTGGCTGGGTCAAGGCTGGGGGACGCCTGCTGAGTGTCTGGAGGCGCTGAAGCCCCTGAGGGAAGGCCTGGCCGACCTCTGGGCTTGGAGGTTCCGCAAGCAGGCTGCTCCAACTGGGCATGTCTGCTAGCAGTGTGCCGCTCAGGTGGTGGCAGCTGCTCTGCTGACGTGCCACAGTTGGCATCAGGACTGGTCACATGCAGAGAGAGGACACCTGCACCGTGGTCGGCCGACACACTGGCACTCTGACGGTGCCACACCGGATCATCCACCACTATCAACTGCTCCACAGATTCATGGCCTGCTGTGGTGCTGCAAGGGCCTGGGGTGATCCTGCCTGATGCAGCTACGGTGGCAGCAGTGAGTGTTCGCGTGGCCTCAATCTGCGTGTGGACGAGGCCAGCAAGTGACTGCGTGGCAGCAGTGAGGACCTGCGTGGCAGGTGCCAGTGCTTCGGAGAAGCCATGAACAGTCCTTTCCACTGCTTCGGACAAGGCCGGAACAGTCCTTTCCACTGCTTCGGACAAGGCCGGAACAGTCCTTTCCACTGCTTCGGACAAGGCTAGAACAGTCCTTTCCACTGCTTCGGACAAGCCCTGGACAGATCTTTCCACTGCTGCCCCGAAGCCCTGGACAGACCTTTCCATTGCTGCCCCGAAGCCCTGGACAGTCCTTTCCATTGCTGCCCCAAAGTCCACCACACTCTTTGCCAGAGTGTCGATGGACTCAGGCATCCTCCCCACTGCAGCCATAAGCTCAGTGTGCCTGAGCCGGGCCTGGGCGCTCATTTCCGCAAGGCTACACACCTCCTCTGCACTCTGTGCAGCAGTCATGGTGGCCTGCCTCACCCTCCGTGGAGACGGCCCCCGAGCGTCCCTACCCCCCGCGCGTTGCTGCAGGCCGCTGGTCCCTGCAACTGGCTCCTCATCAGAGCCCCCCCCTCCCCTCAAGGGAACTACTATCCCCAGTCTCCACATGCGGTGGCTCCCCTGAGGCTGGCACGGATGGTCCGGCTTCCTCCTGGTCGTCGCCTTCGGCAGCTTGAGGGGCTGGCTCCCGAGCTGGTGATGCAGCATCTGAAAGCAGGGAGGTTGAAGAGTGGCTTTAGCAAAAGGACAGTTTGGCAGCAAGGGATGCAACAGTGCGGCAATGCTATGACATGGGTCCACATTGAGAAAGCATGCTGGCAGGGGAAACAACTGAAAGATGACAGCTGTAATAGTTGAGAAACTTACCATCGCTGTGGACAATGGGGTCGGCAGCTGCAGTGGTGACAGGACTACTCATACGTCCTCCCACAATCTGGTGGACTCTCTCCTCGAGATCCGTCAGAGGCTCCACTTGAGGACGGCCTCCTCCGGTGTGAAGCTGCTCCTTTTGAATCCGCGCCAGCTTGGCCTGCAGGGCAAAGGACGGGAAGTGATGTTACATGATGTCCTGAGTTATCATCTCATGCCCCCCATGGTGGAAGAGCCCTTACATGATGCCCTGAGTGATGTTCTCATGCCCCCATGGTGGAAGAGCCCTTACATGATGCCCTGAGTGATGTTCTCATGCCCCCCATGGTGGAAGAGCCCTTACATAATGCCCTGAGTGATGGTCTCATGCCCCCCATGGTGGAAGAGCCCTTACATGATGCCCTGAGTGATGTTCTCATGCCCCCCATGGTGGAAGAGCCCTTACATGATGCCCTGAGTCAAATGTGGATGTGTGTTACCAGAAAGGGCCATGGGTGCTTGCTGACAGATGGCCATTGGGGTATCGCGCACCCTGTAGCCATAAAGTCAGGTGCTCATGGAGGGATGCATAAGTTTACATTAACTCCACTCACCCTGACGACCTGAGTGAGGTCGTTGAATTTCTTCCGGCACTGGGCAGGGCTCCTGGTCGCCATGCTGCTGGAGTTGACCCTCAGTGAAACATCCCTCCAAGCTCATTGGTAGTCCTTATGATTAGGCCTCCTGCCATTGTCTGGGTATAGGACATCTCGCCGGCACTCCACTGCGGACACCAATTCCTCCAGAGACTCAGTGCTGAAGCGCTCTGCTCTCTGCCTCACCCTCTCCATAGGATCCAAGTTTGTTGTGCCAGAGAAGGGCCTGCGCCGATTTGCAGGCCTACAAGGCGCAGAGTGTGGATGCTGGAGCTGCCTGACCCACCCCTTTAAGAGCTGGCCGGCGCCGGGAAGTCTCGTGGTCATCGGTAATTGAGAGCACCTGCGCTGCGCCTGCCCGCCCCGATATTGAGTAGCGCCGGCATGTTAGCGCCTTAGGTGCCCTGTGTAATGCCTGATTTCGCGCCTCAATCACCTTTGGGGCGCTGCAACCCAATATCGCATGAGGTGTCGATAAGTTGCACCTGGCTATAAAATTTGCGCTCCGCCAATTCTAACGCCCCAAGCGGGGCTATACCCAATTTCTAGGCCTTTGTCTCTTGCCAACACCTGCATGCATGTGACTCCCATGTTATATTGCAAAGGTAAAATTGCACAGTCTTTATGACAACAACTTGTACTTAGATAGCACCTTTAACATATAAAAAAATGTTCAAAGTTGGTTCACAGAGGTATAATCACACAAAAATGGATGCTGAAAGAAAGGAGAAAACAAACGCTTGGTCAAAGTGGTGGGGTTTAAGGAGGGTCTTGGAGGAGAAGAGGGAGTTGGAGAGGCAGAGGAATTTACAGTGGGAATTCCAGAGAGCGGAGCGCAGTCAGGCTGCAACAGCAGCCGCCAATGGTGTGGCGAAAGGAGGGGGCATGCACCAAAGCCAGAATCAGACGAATGGAAAGTTTGGGGGAGGTGTTTGTAGGGTTGGAGGAGATTACAGAGAAAGGGAGGGCTGAGGCCATGAAGGGATTTAAACTCATTTAAAATCGGAAGTGTTTGGTGACCATGAGCCAATGCAGGTCAGCAGCGGCAGGAATGGTGGGTGAGTGGGACTTGGTGCAGGATAGAATATGGCAACAGAGTATTGGATGCTGAAGTTTACAGAGGGTGCAGGATGGGAGGCCGGCCAGGAGAGCATTGCAATAGTCAACTCAGAAGGAGTCAATGGCATGGATAAGGGTTTCAGCAGTTGATGAGCTGAGGCAGGGGCAAAGGTGTGTGGTGTTACTGAGGTGAAAGTAGACAGTCTTTGTGATGGAAAGCATATGGGGTCGATAGCTCGGCTCAGGGTCAAATTGGACACTGATATTACAAACAGTCTTGTTCAGCGGAGACAATGTCTGGGGAGGGGGATAACGTTGGTGGCAAGGGTAAGGAGTTTGCGGCATGGGCCAAAGATGATGGCTTCAATATTTAACTGGAGGAAACTGCAGCTAATCCAAGGCTGGATATCGGAGAAGCTGTCATAAGAACATAAGAAATAGGAGCAGACACGGTGGCATAGTGGTTAGCACTGTTGCCTCACAGCACCAGGGACCCGGGTTCAAATCCGGCCTTGGGCGACTGTCTGTGTGGAGTTTGCACATTCTCCCCGTGTTTGCGTGGGTTTCCTCCGGGTGCTCCGGTTTCCTCCCACAGTCCAAAGATGTGCAGGTTAGGTTGATTGGCTATGATAAATTGACCCTTAGTGTTAGGGGGATTACAGGGATAGGGTGGGATATGTGTTGGTGTAGGGGTTACGGGGATCGGGTGCGTTATGTGTCGGTGCAGGCTCGATGGGCCGAAATGGCCTCTATCTGCACTGTGGGGTTTCTGTGATTCTGTGAATAGGACATTCGGTCCCTCGAGCCTGCTCCAGCATTCAATATCATGGCTGATCTTCTACCTCAACTCCACTTTCCTGCACTATCCCCATATCCCTTAATATCCAAAAATCTATCGATCTCTGTCTTGAATATACTCAACGATTGAGCCTCCACAGCCCTCTGGGGTAGAGAATTCCAAAGATTCACCACCCTCTGAGTGAAGAAATTTCTCCTCATCTCAGTCCTAAATGGCCAACCCCTTATTCTGAGACTGTGACCCCTGGTTCTAAACTCCCCAGCCAGGGGAAACATCCTCCCTGCATATACCCTGTCAAGCCCTGTAAGAATTTTGTATGTTTCAATGAGATCACCTCTCATTCTTCTAAACTCCAAAGAATATAGGCCTAATCTACTCAATCTGTCATCAAAGGACAATCCCCCCATCCCAGGAATCAGTCTGGTGAACCTTTGTTGCACTCCCTCTATGGCAAGTATATCCTTCCTTAGGTAAGGAGACCAAAACTGTATACAATACTCCAGGTGTGGTCTCACCAGGGCCCTATATAATTGCAGTAAGACGTCTTTATTCTTTTACTCAAATCCTCTTGTAATAAAGACCAACATTTGCTTTCCTAATTGCTTGCTGTACCTGCATGTTAACTTTCAGTGGTTTGTGTACAAGGACACCCAGGTCCCTCTGAACACCAACATTTCCCAATCTCTCACCATTTAAAAAATACTCTGCTTTTCTATTTTTCCTACCAAAGTGGATAACTTCACATTTCTCCAAATTATATTCCATTTGCAATGTTCTTGCCCACTCACTTAGACTGTCTATATCCCCTTGAAGCCTCCTTGCATCCTCCTCACAACTTACATTCCCACCTAACTTTGTATCATCAGAAAACTTGGATATATTACATTTGGTCCCCTCATCCAAATCATTGATGTAGATTGTGAATAGCTGAGGCCCAAGCACTGATCCATGCGGTACCCCACTAGTTACAGCCTGCCAACCCAAAAAAGATCCGTTTATTCCTACTCTCTGTTTTCTGTCCATTAACCAATCCTCAACCCATGCTGGTATATTACCCCAATCCCATGAGCCCTAATTTTGTTAGCGCAGAAACGCACATCTCGGCGGGTCCTTTGCGACATAGAGTAGTGTTGTCACCTGGTGTATCACAGCTCACAAGTGAGCATCAGCAGATGTTGGAGACAGGGACAACAGTGGAGAGTCCTTGTCAGAGGTCGCAGGGCGCTCCTAGCTCTGCTGAGCTGCATTTAGACGCTGAGCCTCAGGGGCCATCCAGAAGGAGAGCAGTGCTGGAGCTTCAGGAACAAGTGCAGGAGGCTCTGATTGGGTACTGCAAGTGTGCAGAGAATGGAGGAGTCCATCTTAAACATTAGCAATGCTGTGGTGAACACTATGGGCAATCTAGGCGCCGCCATGGAAAGGTTGGCAACCTCCATGGAGGACCTAACTCGCCAGACACAAGCCAACATGATCAACATGATGGCTCTTCTAGATAGATGGCCAGCTATGGAGGATAGAGGCCATCTATCGTGGAGAGGAAGCAGAGGTACATGGACATCCCGGTTATGAGGGCTGTCAGTACAGAGATGGGTCCACATGGCCCCGCCAATGTGCAGCTCTCCAGCAACTTGCTAGCAGTGAAGTACGGGTGACCCATGAGAGTGATGGTGGTGCTCAAGCACAAGGCAGTGGGGGCTCCTCTCCAAGCGCTCACACTCCCTTGCCACTGCCGAGCCCTCGGTCAGAGCCCCATCTGCCTGAGCCAACAGAGATGGCCGAGTCTGCCCCTGCACACCCGCAGGAGGAGCAGACTTTGGAGGGGTCCTCCAAGGCTCGTAAAACCAGAGGACGGCCGCCAAAGGTGTCTAAGCAGGAGCAGCAAGGAAGTGAGCAGGCTGCCTCCACATCTGCTGAAGCCACAGGGATCTTACATAAGCACACATAAGAGGAAGATATCACGTTAATAATCACAATGGTTCTCACTTGGGTGTTATGATAAATGTATTTGTAAAGTTTCTATTCTTTGACAATATTGTAATAAATTGATGTCGAACGAAGGCTTGGCATCGTTGCCATCTGTGTGCTGACAATTTGAGGAGGCACAGTTGAGGGTAAGTGTGCCTTTAAAATCCAGCAATGCAGGTTACAGTGGATCTGTACATACTTGCAACCTAAACACAGATTATGCCCCCCAAATTATTCAATCACCAACCTCACAGATTTCTAAATGACCAGATTTGAGAGTGCAGCTTTTACACTGCAGTTGCAGCTGTGAAGTCTCCAGCTCGCTGGTGTTCATGCCACACATACCTGGCATGTTGTTGGAACGTCGTGAAGCCCGACCCAAAAGCTGGAAAATCTAAAAACCCTGTCAAAACAGCTCTAAAGTACCACTTAATAGGCAGTTAATTGCCTTTAATCCCTTTCCCGTCACTTGGTGTCGGGCCCATTTGCAAATCAGAGACCCGACACTCAGGAAAGGTGTGTGGAGGCGGGATCACAGTGGGTTTGGAACTCACCATCAATCATCGCGAGTTTAACCTCTGACCCACCTCTAATCCCGCCCTCTGAGCGCCGGCAAAATTCCGGCCATGTTTGCAAGGTGACCAAGGTTATTCACTTTGGTAGGAAGAATAGAAAAACAGAATATTTTTTAAATGGTGAGAAACTTTTAAATGTTGGTGTTCAGAGAGATTTAGGTATCATCGTGCAAGAAACACAGAAATCTAGCATGCAGGTATAGCAAGCAACAAGGAAGGCAAATAGCATGTTGGCCTTTATTGCAAGGGGGTTGGAGTACAAGAGTAAGGAAGTCTTGCTACAACTGTACAGGGCCTTGGTGAGACCACACCTGGAGTACTGTGCACAGTTTTGGTCTCCTTATCTAAGGATATACTTGCCTTGGAGGCAGTGCAACAAAGGTTCACTCGATTGATTCCTGGGATGAGAGGGCTGTCCTATGATGAGAGATTGTGTAGAATGGGCCTATACTCTCTGGAGTTTAGAAGAATGAGAGGTGATCTCATTGAAACATACAAGATTCTGAAGGGGATTGACAGGGTAGATGCTGAGAGGTTGTTTCCTCTGGCAGGAGTGTCAAGAACTAGGGGGCATGGTCTCAGGATAAGAAAAAAGAAAGACTTGCATTTATATAGCGCCTTTCACAACCACCGAACGTCTCAAAGTGCTTTAAGGCCAATGAAGTACTTTTGAATTGGAGTCACTGTTGTAAAGGGGTAGGCCATTTAAGACCGAGATGAGCAGGAATTTCTTCACTCAGAGGGTTGTGAATCAGGGCTGTGAATGCTGAGTCTTTGAGTATATTCAAGGCTGAGATAGATTTTTGAACTCATGGGGAATCAAGGGATATGGAGATCGGGCAGGAAAGTGGAGTTGAGGTCAATGATCAGCCATGATCTTATTGAATGGCGGAGCAGACTCAAGGGGCCATATGGCCTACTCCTGATCCTATTTCTTATGTTCTTATGTTCTTATTAGGGCCATTTCAATGCTGTGACAGGAACAGAAACCTGATTGGAGAAATTCAAACATGGAGTTGAAAGAAGGATGAGCATGGATTTGGGAGGTGACAACATGGTCAAGAACTTTGGAGAGGAAAGGGAGGTTGGAGATGGGGTGGACATTTTCAAGGAAGAGGGGGGTCAAGGCAGGTTTTTGAGGAGGGGATGATGACGGCAGTTTTGATGGTGAAAGGAATAGTACCCGAGGAGAGGGAACCATTTACAATGTCAGCTAGCAAGGGGGCTAGAAAGGGAAGTTGGGTGGTTAGCCGTTTAGTGGGAATAGGGTCAAGCGAGCAGGAGGGTGGGTCTCATGGAAATGATGAGATAACGGAGGGCATGAGGGGAGTTAGGAGAGAAACTGGAGTAAGATCCAGGTTCAGGACTGGGACAGGAGAAGAGCAGCAGAGGTAGCTGAACAGATGGTATTAATGTTAGAAATCCATGAGCTCCTTGCTTGTGTTGTTGGAGGTAAAAGTGGAGGTGGGGATGGCTAAATCAGCTGTGCACCAGATATGTTCCCTTCGATTTAAGGGAGTGAAGATGGGAGCCTTACTAGGTGGATCAACTGGTGACAAGGGCATCAGAGGTGGACGTGGGAAGTGATTAAGTAAATGGACAGCTGCAGGACTATTGTGGCTAATGGAGGGCAAAAGGCTGTTGGGATTTAGAAAGTGCAGTTGTAAGTGATTTTGGGAGAGGGTTTTTGTTTCCTGGGATGGACACAGAAGGTAGCAGGGTTGGTAGGGGCCAGTGGATGTGGATGTAAAGGAATACAAGAAAGTGGTCAGAGATTAAAGGGGTAGCAGCAGTGTGTTCCACAAGGGTCAGTGTTGGTATCACTGCTATTTTTGATATATATTAATGACCTGGACTTAGATATACAGGGCATAATTTCAAAGTTTGTGGATGACATGAAACTTGGAAATGTAGTTAACAATTTCAAGGATAGTACCAGACTTCAAGAGGACATAGACAGACTGGTGAAATGGGCAGATGCATGGCAGATGAAATTTAGCGCAGAGAAGTGTGAAGTGATGCATTTTGGAAGGAAGAATAAGGAGAGGCAACATAAACTAAATGGTACAATTTTAAAGGGGGTGCAGAAACAGAGACCTGGGGGATTGCGTACAGATATCGTTGAAGGTGGCAGGTGTTATAAATCTCATCATCATCAAGAAACTACTCATGAAATAATGCTGGACAGCCAGCTGGGCGTGGGCCCAGCTTGCCAGGGACATTTTGTAAGACAAGGAACTAGTGAAGTACAACTAGACCTCCATGTTCTGAAACAAGTTGATTAAAGCCTTGCTTTATGCTCAAACTAAGTGCGTAGTGAGTTTTATTATGTCAATTTAATCAACTTGATATCGACTCCACGCTTGGAGTGATTTCGGGAACAGCCAGCTACAACTCGAACCGTAGAAGGGAACTCAGACAAGTAATCGATCCATCATGGAGAAACTACTCAGACCCGCCCGTCTCGACCTGGACCCGAATTCACTTACAGCTGCTAAGGTATGGAAACACTGGTATCGTACTTTCAGCAACTTCCTCAGGGTGTGTGGTGAGAATGTTCCTGATAAATTAGAGATACTTGCTAATTATGTATCCCCTCATGTGTTTGATTATATCGAAGACTGTGTAGACTATGATGCCGCTATCCAAATACTACAACAGCTATATGTCAAGTCCCCAAATGAAATTTTTGCTCGGCACCTACTGGCCACAACTCGACAACAACCCAGGGAATCACTTGACGAATTCCTTCAGAAACTTCGCAGGCTCAGCAAGGATTGTAATCTTAAAGCTGTTACAGCTGAGCAGTACCAGGATGTGTTAATTCATGATTCCTTTGTTAATGGGATTGCGTCTCCCTTCATACGTCAGCGTCTGTTGGAGAATAAAACACTCAAGTTACAGGCTGCCTATGACCAGGCATGTTCTCTGGACTTAGCAAAGAGGAATGCAGATACTTATCTTTCACCACGTGCACGGGCTGCTGCTATCACTTTTAGTGACTCCTTCGATAGGCCTCGGGCGGAAGCCCTCACGGATGATGACCCCAACCTGGCTGATGACAACCCTACCCTAGAAACTTACACTGATGACGACCCCACCCTAGCAGCATCTTGGCATTCTGAAAGGAAGTGTTTCTTCTGTGGAGGTGCGTTCCAATATAGGAAATTTTGTCCTGCTCGTAACGCAACCTGCAATCATTGCAGCAAGAAAGGTCACTTTTCTAAGGTATACCAGTCGAGAGCTCCTGTTAGTTTTGCAGCTACTATCTATAAACATAGAAACATAGAAGATAGGAGCAGGAGTAGGCCATTCGGGCCCTCGAGCCTGCTCCGCCATTCAATGAGATCATGGCTGATCATCCAAATTCAGTACCCTGTCCCTGCCTTCTCCCCATATCCCTTGATCCCTTTAGCCTTAAGGAATATATTCAACTCCTTCTTGAATATATTTAATGAACTGGCCTCCACTGTCCTCTGTGGCAGAGAATTCCACAGGTTCACCACTCTCTGGGTGAAGAAATTCCTCCTCATCTCAGTCCTAAATGGCTCACCCCTTATCCTTAGACTATGACCCCTGGTTCTGGACTCCCCGGCCATCGGGAACATCCTTCCTGCATCTAGTCTGTCCAGGCCTGACAGAATTTTATAGGTTTCTATGAGATCCCCTCTCAATCTTCTAAACTCCAGTGAGTATAAGCCCAATCGACACAATCTCTCCTCATATGTCATTCCTGCCATCCCAGGTATCAGCCTGGTGAATCTTCGCTGCACTCCTTCCATGGCAAGAACATCCTTCCTCAGAACTGCTCCTCCCCCAAGAGCCACTACTAAGGCTACAGCTGCAATCTATAAAACTGCTCCTCCCCAAGAACCACTACTAAGGTTACAGTTGTCAAGGGTAAAACTGCCCCTCCTCCCATCACAGCTGTTTTTCCCCAAAGTGTGTCCCATGCAGCCACGAAGATTTCGGTAAATGGATACATTTTGAGTGCACTAATCGATTCATGCAGCTCTGACAGCTTCAGTAGTGAGCGGGCTGTCAGTAAGTTAAAACTGCGTATTTACCCCTCGGACAGGGAAATTGCAATGGCTCTGACGACACTGATCATCAATTCTTCCGGCTTTTGTCTTGTCGACCTTATTCTCAATGGCCGCACTTATTTCTCCACCCGGCTCGGGGTGCTCAAGAACCTATGTGCTCCTGGGACAGGATTTCCAGAAACAACACAAAAGACTCACTTTTGATTTTGGGGGGTCAAAGCCGGAGCTTACTATTTCCAAAGTACCGTTTTGTGCGCTTTCGGCGGCTTTGCTCGACAAGCCCTCCTTGTTTGCCAATCTTTCCCCCCGATGTAAGCCCACAGTCACTAAATCACGACGTTTCAGCCAAGATGATCGATCCTTTATCGAGGCAGAAATCTCTCGCCTTCTAGCTGACGGTATCATTGAGCCATGTTCATCGTCCTGGCGGGCTCAAGTCATCGTTGTCAAAATTCCTCTGAAGCAACACAAGAAATGTCTTTGCATCGATTACTCACAAACTATTAACCAGTATACCGACCTGGATGCCTACCCACTACCACGCATCGATGACATGGGGGTCAATAACCTTGCTAACTACAAGGTATTTTCAACCTTTGATTTAAAGAGTGCATATCATCAAGTACCGTTAAAGGTCTGACAAAAAGTATACGGCCTTTGAGGCCAATGGTCGGCTTTACCAGTTTTGTCGCCTTCCATTTGGGGTCACCAATGGGGTGGTCGTCTTTCAACGGGCAATGGATAGCCTAGTCAAACAGGAGAACTTAACGGATACTTTTCCATATCTGGATAATATCACCATTGCTGGTCATGACCAGAAGGAGCATGATGCCAACCTAAAGAAATTTTTTGATGTTCTCCGTTGTCGCAACTTAACCTTAAATGAGTCCAAATCTGTGAAATCAGTACCATCCTTGGCTACTGGGTGGGCAATGGTGTCATCAAACCGGATCCGGAGCGACTTCGTCCGCTTCAGGAGCTCCCTCCCCCTACAAATCTCGGCTCTCTTCGTCGGGCACTCGGCATGTTCGCCTATTGTGCGAAGTGGATACCCCACTTCTCCGACAAGATCCAGCCCCTGCTTCACGCAAAGACATTTCCATTAGAGGCAACGGCTATTTCAGCTTTCAACCTCCTCAAGCGACAACTGGAAAAAGCCACGCTTCATTCCATTGATGAAAATCTTCCTTTCGTGGTCAAGTGCGATGCATCGAATGTGGCGATCTCTGCTACCTTGAATCAAGGTGGTCGACCCGTTGCATTTCTGTCCAGAACTTTGCAGGGTAGCAAGCTCCATTATCCTCCTGTCGAGAAGGAGGCTACGGCCATCATCGAAGCTGTACATAAATGGAGTCATTTTCTCGCTCATCGCCATTTCACACTTATAACCGATCAGCACTCCATGGCCTTTATGCTGGATAACCGGAAACGCACTAAGATCAAGAATAACAAAATACAACTCTGGAGGATGGAATTGGCTGCCTTTGGATACACCATACATTATCGACCCGGCAAAGAGAATGTGGCCCCAGATACCCTCACGCAGGCATTCTGCTCTTCTATGTCAACTTGGACTCTTGCGGATCTTCATACTGACTTATGCCATCATGGCGTTACCCGTATGTTGCACTTTGTGCGATCTAAAAATCTCCCATTTTCTACGGAAGATGTGAAAAGAACGTGCTCCTCCTGTAGAATTTGTGCGGAATTAAAACCGCAATTCTTCCATCCATCGGATGGCTCGCTCATACATGCTATGCAGCGACTCAGCATTGACTTTAAAGGGCCATTGCCTTCCTCAACGCGAAACACCTACTTACTGACTATGGTGGACGAATATTCACACTTTCCCTTTGCTTTCCCCTGTCCCAATATGCTTACTTCCACAGTGATCAAATGCCTTGATCAAGTCTTTTCCCTTTGCGGTACGGCCAATTTCATCCACTCTGATCGGGGTCCCTCCTTCATGTCAAGCAAACTCAAAAGTTAACTCTCCTAATGGGGAATCGCCACAAGTAAAACAACACCATACCATCCCATCGGTAACGGACAGGTTGAGAGATACAGCGCTATCATTTGGAATACTGTTCATCTACCGCAGAGGTCACGCAACCTACCAGACCAGCAGTGGGAAACTATGCTCCCTGACTTGTTGCATTCCATCAGGTCTCTCCTTTCTATGTCTACCAATGTCACACCTCACGAGCGAGTCTTCAGCTTCCAGCGTCGCTCCACCCATGGGATGTCTCTACCATCATGGTTGACAGCTCCCGGCCCCGCGCTGCTCTGAAGATTCGTCCGATTGTCTAAAAACGATCCTCTCGTCGACGAGGTAGAACTCACGGACGTCAATCTCACGTACGCGCACGTGCGATACCCTGATGGCCGGGAGTCCACCGTTTCGCTCCGGGACTTGGCTCCCTGTCCAGCCAGTTCCACGGACTCAACTAATAGAGGGACCCACGGGGATGATGCCGACACTCTGCGCTCCCCCGAAGATGTTGCCCTACCTGGGACATCGAGAGATCTGCCAGCTGCCCCACTGGATCCACTCGGGGAGCCGAGCGCTCCCTGTGGGATGGCCACCCGAAGCCAGGACGCCGGTCAATCCTCGGCTATCAAACAGGATGAAGCCAGTTCTGCGCCTGTGGGGACCCGCACCCAGAGTCACGATCTCCCCGGCCTCCCTCGGGTCGATCAGAGCAACACGGGCCCTGTCGATCCATCGGTACGGATCAAGCAGCCCAGGGACCAAGACACAGTCTGGGGAGATGTGCCTTCTAGCCATAAACAAAAATCTAAAAGACTGCGGCTATTCGTGGTCCGCCTAATCCGTTAAGAGGAAGTCGTTGGACTTCCAAATCTTTTAGGCAGGAAGAATGTTATAAATCTCATCATCATCAAGAAACTACTCATGAAATAATGCTGGACGGCCAGCTGGTGGCGCCGTCCAAGGAGTATAAATACTCGGGCGTGGGCTCAGCTTTCCAGGGACATTTTGTAAGACAAGGAACAAGTGAAGTATAACTAGACCTCCATGTTCTGAAACAAGTTAATTAAAGCCTTGCTTTATGTTCAAACCAAGTGCATAGTGAGTTTTATTACGTCAGCAGGAAAAGTTGATAAGGCTGTTAAAAAGCATTTGGGACCCTTGGCTTTATAAATAGAGGAATAGAGTACAAAAGCAAGGAAGTCATGCTAAACCTTTATGAATCATTGGTTCGGCCTCAGCTGGAGTATTGTGTCCAATTCTGGGCACCGCACTTTAGGAAGGATGTCAAGGTCTTGGAGAGGGTGCAGAGATTTATTAGAATGGTACCAGTGATGAAGGACTGCAGTTGTGTGGAGAGATTAGAGATGCTGGCATTGTTGTCTTTGAGAGTAGAGAAGGTTAAGGGGAGATTTAATAGAGGTGTACAAAATTTTGAGGGGTTTTGATAGAGTACATAGAGAGAAATTGTTTCCACTGGCAGGAGGGTCGGTAACCAGAGGACACAGGTTTAAGGTAATTGGCAAAATAACCAGACGTGAGATGAGAAGAATGTTTTCTACGCAGAGAGTAGTTATGATCTGGAATGCACTGCCTGAAAGGGTGGTGGAAGCAGATTCAATAGTAACTTTCAAAAGGGTATTGTATAAACACTGGAAAAGGAAAAATTTGCCAGGCTTTGGAAAAAGAGCAGGGGAGTGGGATTAATTGGGTAGCTCTTTCAAAGAGCCAGCATGGGCACAATGGGCCGAATTGTCTCCTTCTGTGCTGTATAAGAACATAAGAAATAGGGGCAGGAGTAGGCCATTCGGCCCTTCGAGCCTGCTCCACCATTCAATGAGATCATGGCTGATCTTCTGCCTCAACTCCATTCACCGGCCCTATCGCCATATCCCTTGATGTCCTTACTAGTCAGAAATCTATCGACTTCTGTTTTGAATATACCCAATGACTGAGCCTCCACAGCCCTCTGGGGTAGAGAATTCCAAAGATTCACCACCCTCTGTGTGAAGAAATTTCTTCTCATCTCAGTCATGAATGGCCTACCCTTTATACTGAGGCTGTGGACCCTGGTTCTACACTCTCCAGCCAAGGGAAACATTCTCCCAGCATCCACACTGTCAAGCCCTGTAATAATTTTGTATGCTTCAATGAGATCCCCTCTCATTCTTCTGAATTCAAGAGAATACAGGCCTAGTTTACTCAGTCTCTTCTCTGACGACTGTCCCGCCATCCCAGGAATCAATCTCATGAACCTTCGTTGCACTCCCTCTATGGCAAGTATATCCTTCCTTAGGTAAGGAGACCAAAATTGTACACAGTACTCCAGGTGTGGTCTCACCAAGGCCCTATATAATTGGAGTAAGACTTCTTTACTCCTGTACTCAAATCCTCTTGTAATGAAGGCCAGCATACCATTTGCGTTCCTAATGACTTGCTGCGCCTGCACATTCACTTTCAGTGACTCATGTACAAGGACACCCAGGTCCTTTTGAGCATCTGCATTCCCCAATCTTTCACCATTTAGGAAATACTCTGCCTTTCAGTTTTTTCTACCAAAGTGGATAACTTCACATTTATCCACATTAGATTCCATCTGCCATGTTCTCACTCACTCACTGAGCCTGTCGAGATCCCCTTGAAGCCTCTTCACAACTGACACTGCCACCTAGCTTTGTATCATCAGCAAATTTGGAAATGTTACATTTCGTCCCCTCATCCAAATCATTGATATAGATTGTGAATAGCTGGGGCCCAAGCACCGATCCTTGCAGTACCCCACTAGTCACAGTCTGCCATCCTGAAAAAGACCCATTTATCCCTACTCTTTGTTTTTTGTCTGTTAACCAATTCTCAATCCATGCTAGTATATTATCCCCAATTCCATGTGCCCTAATTTTGTTCACCAACCTCATGTGGGACCTTATCAAAGGCCTTCTGAAAATCCAAATACACCACATCTACCAGTTCCCCTTTGTCTACTCCACTAGTTACATCCTCAAAGAACTCCAATAGGTTTGTTAAACAGGATTTCCCTTTCATAAATCCATGTTGACTCTGCCCAATCTTACTATTAGTTTCTAAGTGCCCAGTTATTGCATCCTTTGTAATAGATTCCAGCATTTTCCCAACTACTGATGTGAGGCTAACAGGTCTGTCGTTCCCCGTTTTCTCTCTCCCTCCTTTCTTAAATAGCAGGGTTACATTTGCTACCCTCCAATCTGCAGGAACCATTCCAGAATCTATAGAATTTTGGAAGATGACAACCAATGCGTTCACTATCCCAATGGCCACCTCTTTCAAAATCCTAGGATGTAGGTCATCTGGTCCTTGGGATTTATCGACTTTTAGTCCCATTAATTTTGCTAGTACTGTTTTTTTACTAATAATTTCTTTAAGTTCCTCATTCTCACCACACCCTTGGTTTTCTCATATTTCTGGGAGGTTTTTTGTGTCTTCCTCTGTGAAGACGGAAACAAAGTATTTATTTAATTTCTCTGCCATTTCCTCATTCCCCATTATAAATTCTCCTGTCTCTGACTGTAAAGGACCTAGATTTACCTTCACCAGTCTTTTCCTTTTCACATACCTATAGAAGCTTTAACAATCCGTTTTTATATTTTTCACTAGTTTGTGCTCATATTCCATTTTCCTTTTCTTTATCAATTTCTTGGTCCCCCTTTGCTGATTTCTAAAAAGATCCCAATCCTCAGGCCGACCGCTTTTTCTGGCAACTTTATAAGCTTCCTCCTTTGACTTAATACTAGCTTTAATTTCTTTTGTTAGCCATGGTTGGATCACTTTTCCTTTTGAGTTTTTATGCCCTAGAGGAATATATGTTTATTGCAAATTATGCATTATTTCCTTGAATGTTAGCCATTGTATGTCCACCTTCATACCTTTTAGTGTAGTCTCCCAATCTACCATGGCCAACTTGTCCCTCATATCCTTGTAGTTTCCTCCATTTAGATTGAAGACCTTAGTTTCAGATTGGACTACATCACTCAAATTTAATGGCCCAGAAATTCTGTTCGCAGCCCTCCTGCGGGCAGAGGGCTGCAATTTGGAAAAATCTCCGCCTGGACCGGAGGGCTTCCGGGACACACAGAATTCCGTTGCTGTGCCTCTTCAAACTGCCAGTGTGCAGGGCACGCGTATCCCAGGGGCGCAGGTAGTTCGCAGCGTCTCTGCGATCACGTGGGCAATGGGGAGCCAATCAGAGCAGGGAATCTCCATTCATAGATTTGACAGGAAGACCTGTCAAATCTATGAATAGAGATCACCCCAAAACATAAGTAAAACTTCAAATAATTTTTTTTTTAAATCGCATTTTTAAAATGACTATAAATTACATAAATTAACTATTTTAAACAAAAATTTAAATTTTTGAAAAAATAATTAAACGGGGCTAAAAATAAACTTACCTTTCTTAAGGTATTTTAAAATGATAAATCAGTGGAAAAAATTTTTTTTTTACTTCAACTCAGCCTGGTAAAAGCAGGCCTTGCGCCTGCTTTTACAGGCGCAAGAATTGTAACTGCTTTCTGCGGGCGGAGGGTCTCCAAAAAACGGAACTCTCCCCCCCCCCCCCGCAGAGGCCCTGTTCCAGTGCAGCCGGAGGATCTGTCAAGATCTTTCTTGACAGATCGGAAATGCCGGTTTCCAGCGCATGCACAGTGCATGCCTGAAACCGGCATTTCCGTTGGCCCTACGGGTGAGTGCACAGCATGTACACACCCGTAGGGACCAGAATTTCTGCCTCAATGTAAAATTCAACCATATTATGGTCACTTGTCCCTCAGGGCCCCTTTACCACAAGATTATTGATTAGCCCGTTCTCATTACACAGTACCAGATCCAGAATAGCCTGTTCCCTGGTTGGTTCCTCCACATACTGATCCAGGAAAACATCTTGCATGCATTCCAAGAATTCGTACTCCACATCATTAGTGGTAATTTGATTTGCCCAGTCAATATGTAGATTAAAGTACCCTATGATTACCGTATTGCCCTTGTTACATACACTTCTAATTTCTTGATTGATACCATGTCCTACATTATCACTACTGTTTGGTGGCCTATACACAACTCCCACCAATTTTTCCGCCCTTTGCTTCTATGATTCTAAGATGGCCTTATCTGTGATAGAGGTCATAGGAGAACAGAGGCCACAGGAGATGGCAAGGGCGAGAGGGTGGCTGTCAATATGGATAAGGGAGTTTATATGGTTTAAAGAGGACAGGAAGTCAGTGAATTCAGAGGAGGGCAAGGGAACTGAAATAGTTTAAAATTACCGAGGACGAGTCGTCGCTCATTGCAGAGACTGAGGAAGGAAAGGAGGAAGGATATTTCAGTAAGAAACACAGCATGGAGCTTGGGTGAGTGGTAGATGAGAATTTTAAAGGTGGTGAGCAGGATGGAGAAAGTAATCGGACTTAAGATATACAAATCTCCAGCACCTGATGGTTTCCACCCCAGAGGATTAAAACAAATAGGTGAGGAAATTGCAGATTCAGTAGTCATAATTTTCCAAAGCACTTTAGATTCAGGAATTGTGCCTTTGGATTGGAAAATTATGAATGGCACTCCATTATTTAAGAGAGGGAGGGAGAAACCAGGTAACTACAGTTTAACATTAATTGTGAGGAAGTTACTGAAATCTATCATCAGAGACAGTGGCCGGATTTTCCCTATCTGGGTAGCTCCGGTGTAGGTCGTGACCCCGTTGCTGGCTCCATCCCACTCCACAGAACTACTTTAAGTTAACAGGGCCTATTAAGCTCGCCCTGCACGTTACCCGGCCCAATTAAATGGTGTGGGTCTGGTGACATCATTCATGACATGTTTTTAGCCAGGATCTTTAAAGGGGCCATGGCCACATTAGATTTGAAGGTTAATGTAGCATAGTGCTGTCAGTGCACTACAGCATTGGAGTGCTGCAAACACTTCAACAATGACTGCACAGAGGCAGAGGGCTGCACCCAGGTTCTCCGATGACTCCCTCCATTTGCTTATGGAGGGAGTCAAAGCACGCAGGGAGGTCTTCTTCCCTTCCAATGGGCAGAAAAGACCTCCCCAGGAGACCAAAAGAGCCTGGTTGTAGATTGCAGAGGTCACCAGCAGGGATGTGTTCATGAGGACCTGGGTGCAGTGCCGCAAACGTTTCAATGATCTCATTAGAGCAGGAAACATGAGTACAAAGCCACACTCAACTTCATCCTGCTGTGCCTCTCATCACAGCCCCATCACTCTGCCTTCCCAACCCTACTCCTGCACATCCATACTCACACCAACATACCTTGCACATCCACCCATCCCTCTATCTACATTATCACATCCCCATCTCACTAGCCACCTCTCACACTCACCCTCATCCTAGTGCAATCATACCAACTAACAACACACAAGGAGGCCACTTGGCATTGGCACCCCACTCCATCAAAGGGACTGAGTGAGTCGGCAAGACTATAGCAGATAGAGTTAGGGAATGCAGGAAAGTGTGAGGTTGTTCACTTTGGATCAGAGAAAGACAAATCAGAATGCTGACAGACTTGGAACAGTGAAGGAGCAAAGGGATTTAGGTATCCATATACACAGATCACGAAAAGGTACTGCAGATACAAAAAGGCTAATGGAATGTTGGCCTTGATTTCAAGAGTTAGAATACAAAAGTAAAGTGATGCTTCAGTTATACAAAGCCCTGGTCAGACCCCATCTGAAATACTGTGTTTATTTTTGGGGACCAAACCTCAGAAAAGCTATATTGGCCTTGGAAGAGGTACAATGCATTCACCAACAACATCAACTTGCATTTATATAGTGCCTTTAATGTGGTGAAACGTCCCAAGGCGCTTCACAGGACAAATAGCTGGATGGATAGCAAATTAGCAAAAAAGAAAGCAGAGAGTAGGGGTACAGGGTAGTTATTCAGATTGGAGATAGGTAGAAAGCGGTGTTCCACAAAGATCGGTGCTGGGGCCACTGTTATTCATAATTTACATTAATGATTTGAGCTTATGAACAAGTAACTCAGTATCAAAATTTGCAGACGATACCAAACTAGGGGTTACGGCTAACACTGAGGAAGAATGTAACATAAAACATTAGAAAAATTGCAGGCTGGGCAGTTAAGTGGTAAGTGAACTTTAATAGGTAAATGTGAGGTGATGCACTTTAGTAGGAAAAATAGAAAAAAAATCACCTAAACCTTAGAAAATAAAAAAACTGAATGGGGTAAAGAGCAAAGGGATCTAGGGATATAGGTGAAAAAATCATTAAAAGCAGGATCGCAGGTTAGCAAAGCAATTAAAAATGCTAACATAGCACTGGGATTTATTACTAAGGGTACAGAATTCAAAAGTAGCAGTTATGTTAAACTTGTATAGGAGCCTGGTCAGGCCACACTTAAGTGCTGTGCACAGTTCTGGTCTCCATACTCTAAAAAGGGCATAGAAGCACTGGAGAAAATGCGTAAGAACATAAGAAATAGGAGCAGGAGTAGGCCATTAGGCCCTTCAAGCCTGCTCTGCCATTCAATGAGACCATGGCTGATCTTCTGCCTCAACTCCATTCACCGGCCCTATCGCCATATCCCTTGATGCCCTTACTAGTCAGAAATCTATCGACTTCTGTTTTGAATATACCCAATGATTAAGCCTCCACAGCCCTCTGGGGCAGAGAATTCCAAAGATTCACCACCCTCTGTGTGAAGAAATTTCTTCTCATCTCAGTCGTGAATGGCCTACCCTTTACCCTGAAGCTGTGGCCCCTGGTTCTACACTCCCCAGCCAAGGGAAACATTCTCCCAGCATCCACCCCATCAAGCCCTGTAATAATTTTGTATGTTTCAATGAGATTCCCTCTCATCCTTCTGAATTCAAGAGAATACAGGCCTAGTTTACTCAATCTCTTCTCATACGACAGTCCCACCATCCCAGGAATCAATCCCATGAACCTTTGTTGCACTCCCTCTATGGCAACTATATCCATTCTTAGGTAAGACCAAAATTGTACACAAAATTGCAAAAAAGATTTACACGGATGGTACCAGAACTGAGAGACTACCGCCAAAGGGAAAGGATTGAACAGGTTGGGGCTTTTTTCTTTAGAAAAGAGAAGACTTAGAAGTGACCTGATAGAAGTCTTTAAAATTATGAATGGGTTGGACAGGGTAGATGTGGAGAGCATGCTTCCACTTGTGGGAGAATCCAAAACTAGGGCCCTTAAAAACAAGATAGCTACTAATAAGGAAATAAGGAGAAATGTCCTTACTCAGAATGTGGTTAGAATCCAGAACTCACTGCCACAGGAAGTGGTTGAGGTGAATAGCTTAGATACTTTCAAAAGAAAACTGGATGAGTACATGAAAGGGAATAGATACGCTGAAAGGCTGAGATGAGGTAGATACAATGGGAGACTCGTGTGGAGTATAAACACCAGTATAAGCCAGTTCTCTTTTTTATTCATTCATGCGGTGTGGGCGTCGCTGGCAAGGCCAGCATTTATTGCCCATCCGTAATTGCCCTTCAGGTGGTGGTGAACCGCCTTCTTGAACCGCTACAGTCCGTGTGGTGAAGGTACTCCCACATTGCTGTTAGGGAGTTCCAAGATTTTGACCCAACAACGATGAAGGAACAGTGATCTATTTCCAAGTCAGGATGGTGTGTGACTTGGCGGTGGTGATGTTTCCATGTGCCTGCTGCCCTTGTCCTTCTAGGTGGTAGAGGTCATGGATTTGGGAGGTGCTGTCAAAGAAGCCTTGGCGAGTTGCTGCAGCACATCTTGTCGATGGTGCACACTGCAGCCACGTTGCACCGGTAGTGGAGGGTTTGAATGTTTAAGTTGGTTGGTGTGATACTGATCAAGTGGGCTGCTTTGTGCTGGATGGTGTTGAATTTCTTGAGTGTTGTTGGAGCTACACTCATCCAGGCAAGTGAACAGTATCCATCACACTCCTGACTTGTGCCTTGTAGATGGTGGAAAGGCTTTGGGGCATCATAAAGTCACTCGCCACAGAATACCCAGCCTCTGACCTGCTCGTGTAGCCACAGTATTTATGTGGCTAGTCCAGTTAAGTTTCTGGTCAATGGTGACCCCAGGGTGTTGATGGTGGGGATTCGACAATGGTAATGCCATTGAATGTCATGGGGAGGGGGTGGCAAATGGAATATACAGAACAGAAACAGGCTATGTAAAAACTTAGTTTGTATTCCCTTGAGCTTAGAAGATTGAAACATGATTCAGTCAAGGTGTTTAAAATGATAAAGGGATTTGATTGGGTAGTTACAGGGAAATCCAGAACAAAAGGACATAATATTAAAATTGGGCCATTTAGAGTGAAATCAGGATGCACTTTTTCCACACAAAGGGTAGCGGAAATCTGGAACTTGCTCTCCCAAAAGGCTGTGGATGCTGGGTCAATTGAAATATTCAAGGCAGAGATTGATAGATTTTCATTGGTTAAGGCCATCAAGGGATATGGCACAAAAAGGGTAAATGGAGTTGAGGCACAGATAAGCCATGATCTAATTGAATGGCAGAACAGGCTTCCGGGGTTGAATAGCCTAGTCTTGTTCCTACGTTTGTTTGAGTTTATTGTAAGTTATATTAGAACCAATAAGTTTGCAAGTAATAATGAATAATTTCCAGCATGACTGTGATGGTGGAGAGGCAGTCACTTATGTTTGTTAAAGGTATTTTAAAATAATGATTTGTAATGTTTCAATAGTTTGGTGGGTAAAGGCAGCACTAAAATTATAGGCAGCTTTAGTTCCTGGTCTGTGTTAAGTTTGATATCTCAGCTGGATCAATAGTTTGGCTCTTACAATTAGCTTCGGCACTCCTGGCTAGGTGGAGTAATGTTAGTCAGGAATCCTATTCTTGAAACTGACCTCATAACTCCTGCTGGTGTGGGATGTGGGCGTGCAGCACATATGAACAAGATACTGGAGGCCTGTTGCACTCATGGAACCGTACCCAAGTAAGTGGTCAATAACTTGGAGTTAAAGCAAAAATAAACCCACAACAGATTTTCATGGGTACGGCTTGCCAGGCAAATGAGGAAGAGGGGGAGGGGGACAGACAGGAATAGCAGATTGAGCTAGGCTTGAGCCAAATAACATCCGATTCCCCTACCCTTGTGTGTGTGCCTGGAAGGTATGTTGAGGGTTATTAGTTCTGTACATTAATATTGTGTGTACAAGAGCATTCTTCATCAGCATATTAAAAAATCCCTGGAAATTCAGTGTACATCAGTCCCTTTTGGCAGATTCTGATATCGCACACTTCTCTAATTTAACTCCCCTGTAGTAACCCCAATCATTTTATTCAATTATCCTTTTTTTGCTCACAAATTTCTGGTTAGAGAAGTACACCATTGAAAGAAAAATTTTAAAAATTGTTTATGTATCAAGATTTTATTCAAAAAAGTTACAAATTTGATACCCTTTAAGTTTTTCAAAGCACACTAAAGAGCAATATCCATTTAGTCTACAGGAACTGTAAACCAAAAGATAGTTTACCTAAACACTTAGCTGCTTAAATCATTATATCTACATTCCAATTTTTTAAAAAATCTGTAGTTTTAAATGTAAATTTGCAGTATTGCTTGCAAAAAGTCCGATACATGCACAGTACTGTGGACTAAATTTCACAAGTTAGATTTCAATTAAACAATTTTTTTTCCATTTGTAGCATTATTCAAAAGGTATGTTGCAATACTCAAAAGTAGCAATCACAAAGTCTGAAGATATGTACAGAAGGGTTTGATAAAACAAAAATGTCCAAACGTGCAGCATTTGCGAAGGAGAAACATATACAGAAAAGATACAGTATATAAAACAATAAGCACCCAAAATAATGTATATATAGCCATATGAAGGAAACAATTATCATGATTGACAACTTGGCATTACATTGAAGACTTGACGAAGGTTTTAAAATATGAATACTGCACAAAACATCCTTTCTAGAGCGCACACTATTCACGTCTATTGCCTTTTAGAATACACCACCCAATTCTAAAGCTGCCTCAATTATTGTTAAATGTTTCACATTACACAGAAAAAGCTGTGACATTTTCTAAAAGACAACTTTAATAGTTGCAGGACACCACATATTTTTATTTAAGGACCCATTGATTGTACTCCTGATAGCAACTCCCAGGAATATGTTTTGACCTGGGATTCCTAGATGAAGAGTTGATGAAGCAGTCAAGAGTGTTTGCAAGCCAGGGGTCAACATAAAGGTTCCTTCAGTCAGCTCAATTACTCATATTAAATGCAAAATTATGTTTGCGGCTGTTCTGATCAAAGGGCAAAAATCAGCTGAACCCACAACTAAAGTCACACATCTTGAAACCTTTATGGTTTCATTTTCCCAGAAGCTTATTTCAATGAGCAATAAATAAAAACATTGTACGGTCATGCAATTTTAAATAAATTTCTGAGACCACCAAGTATTGCAACATATAATGTGGCAGTCCAATGAAAGCCACCTTATTACCAAGTACATAGGTAGAGGGTAAGTGGATGTGTCCCATATGTTAATGAAGCTTTATTGCACATAAATACAATGTAAACATTACACACACATTTCTTGGTAACATTTTACTGTGTCTGGTCAATCTGGTCATTTATGGTGATGACTGTAGTGCTACACGGACATAACAGAGGCTGTGCACACCTGTGTTTCTTCCAGGGTTAGGCAACTGGTGGAACATTCCATAATCTTAAAAAGCCTGGGGTCAACATTTTTTATTTAATTTATTTATTTTTTTTTTTTTTTTTTTTTAAAAGAGCACAGTCCTTGTATCTTAGCCACCATTTCTCCTCAACCAACATGACCAAGTGGCCATTCTTCATATGTGAATCTAGACAGTGACTGTAGGTAGGTTATTCACCATGCACCAAGCTGAGCTTGGTGCGGTTTTCACTTCATGTCCAGATATGTGCATACTTTCCAGCAGGGATTGCTGGATAGCAAATCAACTGTGGGAACCCTGGTTGCTTTTCCCTCCTCCCTAGCTCAGGAATAATAATATCAATTATAGCGCCCAAATGCTACCCTGGCTGAGAAGTTATCAGACCAGGAATTGAACCGGTGATCATCTGATATGTACGGCACAGCGGCACGCTAGGCAATGTCTTTGCCCATTTAGCTATTTTTTTTTTGCTGCACGCTATTTCATAACACAGTTTTTCCAAAAGTAGCGGTGTAGTTATATTTTATACAAAGAAGGTACATTTACAAAATCTGAATCCATTAGCACTTTGTAGTGGTAAGCTATAACAATTCATAAACTATCACAGGTCAGTTTATGCTGTTGAACTAGGAGAATAATTGGTGTTTTTATCCATTCAGGTAGATTCCTTACGATGATCTGTTTTGTTGCTTGCTAATTAGTGCCCACATGTCAATTTGCAGACAATAATGAATTAACTTTCCTCGCACAGGCGTGCTTGTAAACCAATCATATTTGGCATTTCAGCTCAAGAGTATAACATTATACATTTTCTCTTAACCACATCAAAACAGTATTGTATTCTAAAAATAAGACTGATAATCCTTGTGGAAAATTACAGCTCTAATAGAGACATATATATTTGTCCCACTTTTTGTTTTAGACATATCATTTGAACAGATTACATGAAAGACGTCCATGCATGGAAAAGTTACTAAAAAAATGTTTTAAGCATCTACAATCTACAACTGTCAAACTATAGTTATTTTCCTTGAGGATTAAGCCAAAATACCACCAGTGACTTGCATTCAAGGCAGCAATGCATACGCACCTTTGTAGAGTTCACATCTTTGCAAATCCTTCAGACACACTGGAGCATGCTAGTTTATACTTATCTGCCCCCTCCTTCTGCAATTTTCCCACCTCAATGTGCCAACTCTTACTGAAACAGAGTTCAGTGTGTGCTGGAAGTCCTTCAGTACCTCACTTAAGTAACTTTTCTCAATGTGGGAACCCATCCAGTGAGTGTCAGTAGGCTACTGGAACACTGAGGGCAATGCAGCCAAGCCCAATGTCCTCAACCAATGCCCATGCAAGAACGTAATCCAGTGGGACAGAATAAGGAAGAAGAATCTTGCTGATTTTTCCCCTCCACTGCACAGTAGCCAATTGCAGCAGCTCAACTACTGTTCCAGTTGAGATTATCTAACTTATCAGAGCAGGAATCAAACCTGGGACCTTCTGTGATACATGAACTTTATATTGAAATTGCTTCTAGTGTTAAAGATTAGCTTAAATAACATTTATTTCTAGGTTAATCAGTTATATTATAAAATCTATTCATCAATATTTTGGTGTCCTTGTCCTCAAACCATTTAGATATGGTGAAGTGAACATAAAGTCAAGGCACAAAAAGCTTTTCTTATATAAGCCACAGATCCTTTTATTTTCAGGCAACATTTTCCCCTCCCCAGATTTAAAAAAAGCTTGGAGATACTGGTTTCTTGCACAGTATAACTGCCCTGTTTTACTGTTGCAAAGAAAACAAAAATAATAGGGTTTACGGGATCGTGCTCCATCTGTACACTCCTACTGTATCTTACCTCAGCACTAAGCTGATTCTTGGTCAGTTGGGGATACTTTAGGATGGAAGTTAAGGCGTTATCTAGATTTCTTCCATTCATACTCCAACTGTTATAACATTGCAAAAGATACAACTCTTGTTACATCTAATCAATGCCGTACCCAATCCACAAATGCGTCATGCAAACACCAGTGAAGGGGGGGGGGGGGAAATAAGAAAAAAAAAGATTTTTTATTCCCCAAGGACTTTCAATCATGTTGATATCTTCCAATATAGGATCCCATTTCCAAAGAGTGTAACCCATGTCTTTCACAGCATCATGTACATAAACATACACCCGCATTTGAATTTAATAACTGGCATAAAAACTTTCATAAGCATATAAAGTTCAATTAGTTTTAATAATTAGAATATTTCTTATTTTTGAAACTCATATGGGGAGTTAGCAGAACAGTTTTAGAAATTTCCAGGGAAAAGAAGTATACGTTTGAAGCATGAAGCCAGCTCAATACAAAGGAATTTAAGATTATGGCAAGAGTCCGACAGCAGTGGATGCAGAAAAATGACTAGCAATTATGTTAACCATTCAGTCCAAATATATAGGATTCAAGGTTCGAAGGAGAAAAATCAAACTAATTACGTGATTTGACCATTGCTAGTTTGTCATGTAGATGCCCACATGCAACACATTGTAAAAATATTTCAGAAACACACATTTTTTTTAAAAAAGCCCACTTTTACACACTCATTGATGCAAATGTCAATTCCATATTTTGGTTTTCATTCAGAAATATCTACCATTCCTCCAATCTGCTCTTGACTGAAGCGGTTTCTTCTGCCGAGATACAAAGGTTCATTGTTATAGAAACAAAAAGGGAAAAAGTGCAGCTTCATTATTATTGGCAACTGAATAGAATACAATTGAACACCAAGCCTTTTATTCAGTTTAAACATGGTTCCATTCAGTTTCACTTAAAAAAAGGGGAAAATTTAAATATTTTTAAAATTAGTCACCACATTCCTCCAATATTCCCATTTCTGTTCCTTTTTTGCTTCCTTCAACTGATGGACCTGAGCTAAAGCCTCAATTTTTACAGGGGTTGGGGGGTGGGGTGGAAAGGGTGCGCGGGAGCCTGGTAGCGGGCGACGAACCCAGCAAGGTTGGGGATGTGGAGGCCTTGCTGATTATAATACTGATTTGAATAAATATTTCCAGAGTCCCGCCCGACACCCAGCCAGATTGATTACCTGGCCAGCAGGTGGGAGTGGACATCTGGCAGTATGAGGCTGCAGCAGGGGACCCTTAGGAACAGTCCCCGGCAGTCAGTGTGTGGAGGGGATTCACTCACATCGCGGTGGGAGGGACAGGCTGGTGTTCGCTTTCAACCAAGATCAGGGGGGAATACCGGGGCTGGGGATTCCCCGAAGATCATGGGGATTCCTGGGGAGGCCCAAGGACTCCTTGCGGGGTCTGGAGAGGACACTCCTGCCCCTCCTGGCCCACAAGGAGTTGAACGACAGGCAAAGTTTTAAAACTTATCTGGGCACTGGCTCCTCCTGCTGTGTGGCGGCTGCTGCTGGGCAGCAGGCAGCTCGGAACTCAGAGTGGACCTTAAAATTACAGTGTGGCGCTGATCACATCATTGGGCTGCAACTTTAGAAGCTCAAGTAGGCGCCCGCTTGCTTTTAGCAGGAACCTTGTCCAGGGCCTGAATTGGCGCCGTAAATATTACGGCAGCCAGGAATGCAGTGGCTTAGAGGCGTGATCTCCAGTTTGAGGATTTTAACCCCTCGTTCGACCCTTTCCTGCCCATGTTGGGGGCGGGGAGGGGGCTAAAATGAAGGCCTAAGAGTCAGCAACTTCATATCAAGCAATACAAAACACCTATACTACATGCAATATGTCTCCTTGAAGATTCTCTTTCTTCCCCTCCACATGCAGTACTAATGAAAGCACAGCAAACAAACACCATTAAATGTGAAAGCCTATAAGCACAAGATTGACTTTGTCAAATGCTTCATTAAATCGACTGCATGAGTGTCACGTTTCTGGATTTCTGTCTATTCTACTTGGGAAGGAATTTTAGTTTAAGCTACAATATAGTTTTGATACATGGTCGAATCTAAGATTCAAAGACTTTAATGCACTAAGTATCAGCACATTTGTTTTAAATCAGTGGAAAATCTTGTAGCTATTGAACCAACAGGAGGAAGGTTTCTCTGGATTCTCTTGCTAGCTGGCCCAATCTTTCCAAAACAGTTGTCTTTATTAGCTAGAGACATATAGATAAGCTATTGACACATTCAGACGATTCTAGGCGGCGCTCATATGTGGTCATTTCTGCTTTGCCTGTGAGCTTATATGGGGTTGTCTGGCTTCCATTGTGGGGAGGATGGTGCCAATCTAACTGGCAGCCCTACTGACCTGGACGAGGGAGTAGTCAGAAGACAAGCCTCTTGAATTCCAGTGGACACAAAAGACAACAGATAGCAAGAAACATATGGCCTGCTGAGTCCTGATATGTCTGGGTGGGGCCTGGTAAGCAAGGAAAAGCTTGCTGATTTTAAGTACATTCACTTGATGCCTGCAAAATAAAGCAGCTTAGCAATTTATAAATGGCCTCGTGTCACTAAAGTAAAATTAATCCACCTATTGAAAGGTTGGAGAAGCACATGCGGGCATGTGGAAAGAAACAATATCCAGTTCAGATCATAAAGAGTCTTATTGTTACACCTGCAGGTTATGCTATCGTATAAATAGATATTGGGCAGTACAGATAGACTCGCAAACACAAGCGGCATGGGCACCATCAGAGTGACCAGTGTCACTTAACCCTAGAAAATATCTAAGGCAGACCTGAAATTTGCAACAATGGGTTTCACCAATTGTAGTTACAAGACTCCAGAGAGGAACCCTATTTGTGACTGCACCGTGAGTAAAACAGTGAAGTGTTTGTGATAGGGTGGTTAGTTAAAGAAATTCTCAGAGCATCTTTGGTATAAAAATGGTGTCACTATTCATGTCTAAGAGACAAATTCTATCGAGACCACTAACTTGAATTAAAAACTCAAGTCTACTGAAATAATCTGAACACTAGAGGCAGGAAACACTTCTTGAAAGATTTCATTTACTAATATATGAATGCAAAATTATTAGCTGTCCACAAGGTGGCGCTACATAAAAAGGCAGAGTCAAACAGAGACCGGTCAAAAAGAGACTCTCCGAAATATAATTATATAAAATTAATTCTTTTCACTTACACAATTTAAAAAAAGGGAACTAAGTTTTTTTTAAATATTCTTTCATAGGATGTGGGTGTCGCTGACAAGGCCAGCATTTATTGCCCATCCCTAATTGCCCTTCAGAAGGTGGTGGTGAGCCGCTTTCTTGAACCGCTGCAGTCTGTGTGGTGAAGGTACTCCCACAGTGCTGTTAGGGAGGAAGTTCCAGGATTTTGACCCAGCGACGATGAAGGAACGGCAATATATTTCCAAGTCAGGATGGTGTGGTGTGACTTGGGAGGGGAACTTGGAGATGGTGGTGTTCCCATGCATCTGCTGCCCTTGTCCTTCTAGGTTGAAGAGGTCGTGGGTTTGGGAGGTGCTGCCGAAGAAGCCTTGGCGAGTTGCTGCAGTGCATCTTGTAGATGGTACACACTGCAACCACGGTACGCCAGTGGTGGAGGGCGTGAATGTTAAAGGTGGTGGATGGGGTGCCAATCAAGCAGGCGGCTTTGTCATGGATGGTGTCGAGCTTCTTGCGTGTTGTTGGAGCTGCACTCATCCAGGTAAGTGGAGAGTATTCCATCACACTCCTTACTTGTGCCTTGTAGATGGTGGAAAGGCTTTGAGGAGTCAGGAGGTGAGATACTTGCCACAGAATACCTAGCCTCTGATCTGCTCTTGTTGTCACAGTATTTATGTGGCTGGTCCAGTTAAGTTTCTGGTCAATGGTGACTCCCAGGATGTTGATGGTGGGGGATTCCGATGGTAATGCCGTTAAATGTCAAGGGGCGGTGGTTAGAGACTCACTTGTTGGAGATAGTCATTGCCTGGCACTTGCGTGGCGCGAATGTTACCAGCCACTTATCGGCGCAAGCCGGAATGTCGTCCAGGCCTTGCTGCATGCAGGCATGGACTGCTTCATTATCTGAGGAGTTCTGAATGGCACTGAACACAGTGCAGTCAGCAGCGAACCTCCCCATTTCTGACCTTATGTTAGCGCGAAGGTCATTGATGAAGCAGCTGAAGATGGTCTGGCCTAGGACACTGCACCATAAATTTGCAAACTGTGCAGGAGTCAGCACTTCAGACCAAATCAATAGGTTGCAGGCGGATTTAGACAAGTTCGAGGAATAGGCACATTTGTAGCAGATGTTCTTCAATGTGGACAAGCAAGTATCATAATTTGGGATTAGAAAACTCCAGATATATTTAGAACATGCAGGGTATCCACTGAAGGCAATAATCAAGAAAGAAACTTGGGATGTTAAACATTAAACATGCACACACAATGAGGTGGCTATAGAGAGGCAAATAGGATTTGCCTCTCCTACACTTGCTTAAAAACCTGTTCCATCTCCAACTTTTTCCAGTTCTGACGAAAGGTCATCGACCTGAAACGTTAACTGTTTCTCTCTCCACAGATGCTGCCTGACCTGCTGAGTATTTCCAGCATTTTTGTTTTTATTTCAAATAGGATTTCAGATTGTATTATTAGGACCACTGAGTACAAAGCAAAGAATATGACATATGCTACATAGGGTTTCAGTATGCTCACATGCGAGACATTGGCCTAGAATTTGCGGTGAGCAGCGAAGTGAAGGCGTTCGCTGCTGGCTCCGAATTACGCGCCACACAAGGATTTCCCAATCCCTACGTCGAGAACTTTGGGTTTTACAACCTTCAATTCAATTCAATGGGCTGTAGTGGGGGTTTCCTTGTTTAAAATGCTGTTACGTCAACAGGCTGTCCAAGCAGCCAATGAAAAGGCAGAATTCTCAGACATCAAAAAAGGAAGCGAGTAAGCTGTTAAAAATCTAACTTGTTAAAAGAGAGAGCAAAAGAAAGATTGGGGCTCTCACATAGGGAAAAGGCAAATCGGAAATTTAAAAAAAATTTGAAGAATTTTTTTGAAAAGTTTCTTTAAAATTTTTATTTTTGTTAAAATGGACAAATTTCACACTACACAAAATTAAAATGAGTTTTCCAGGCCCCTTAACATTTGTTTAGTAGTCTTCTTCTCTTCTTAAGCAGTCCCTCGGAACCAAGGATAACTTGCTTCCACACTAAAAATGAGTTCTCAGGTGACTGATGAGTCCAATGCGGGACCTACAGTCTCCGTCACAGGTGGGGCAGACGGTGGGTGGGGTGCTTGGGTTGACTTCCGCTTGCTCCCAGCGAAGAGACTCAAGGTGTTCGGCGCCTTCTCAGATGCTTCTCCTTCACTTTGGGCGGTCTTGGGCCAGGGATTCCCAGGTGTCGGTGGGGATGTTGCACTTTTTCAAGGAGGTTTTGAGGGTGTCCTCGAAGCGTTTCCTCTGCCCACCTGGGGCTCTCTTGCCGTGTCAGAGCTCCGAGTAGAGCACTTGTTTTGGGAGTCTTATATCGGGCATGCGGACGATGTGACCCGTCCATCGGAGCTGATCGAGCATGGTCAAAGCTTCGATGCTGGCCCGAGTGAGAACACTGATGTTGGTGCGCCTATTCTGCCTATTTAGCAGTCAATACGCTGTTAAAACCCCAGTTACGCCTAATCCCTTTGGGTCTAACTTTTAGTGGGGAATTTAACAGCGTAATTACTGCGGAAGAGCTGAAGTTTTCGTCAGTTTCAATGATTTGGCTGATTACACAGATTGCCGCCGGCTCTGTGTGGTGGGGGCACAGTGCAGCCTGTTTCGGAGCGGTCAATGACTGACCGCAACTTCGAGATTTCAACATGTGCCTGCACATGCGCTAAATCCCGAAGCTGCAGTCAGTTTCAAAGGCGGAATGACGCGAACGCTGCCAGTTCGCCGTCATCCGACCACAAATTCCGGGCCATTGTGTCTGTTTTGGTCCACGCACATGGTGAAGGCTATTGTGGCTCTGGAGAAGGTACAAAGAAAGCAACCAGAATGATACCTAACCTTAGGGCTCTTAGTCATCAGGATAGCTTCCAAGTGTTAAGGTTATTTACTTTGGAGAAAGGTAGGCTTAGAGGGGATCTGATTGAATTTTATTTTAAATAAATAAGGTATTGGACTCAGTCTGGGTGGATAGGTTTTTTGAGACGAATAGGGATAGCAGATCAGAGGGCGTACAATCCACACAAAATCTACAAGCAAAGAGGGTTATTTTAGAAGGCAGAAAGTATTTCTGTTAGCAGGGTGTCACCACCCTCTGGAACAGGTTACCCAAACATGTGTTGCATAAGGAATCACTACTGTCCTTTAAAAGGGAAATTGACAAGTTCTTGAGAGAAAGATATTTCCAGTCAGAGGATACGTTGCCAGTTAGCTGGGATTTTAAAGATTTGTGGGCTACAGTTATAGGTGTCAGCCTTGGTTCAGGAGTAGCACTCTTGCTCCTGAGTCAGAAAGTCATGGGGTTCAAGCTTCACTCCAGAAACTTGAGCACATAATATATGCCGATACTTCAATACAGTACTGAGGGAGTGCTGCACTGTTGGAGGTGCTGTCATTAAACTGAGGCCCTGTTCCTCCTCTCCAGTGGACATTAAAGATTTCCTGGCACTTTTGAAGAGGGTTCTCCCAGTGTCCTGACCAACATTTATCTCTTAACTAAGACAACTAAAAACAAATTATCTGGTTATTTATCTCACTGCTGTTTGTGGGTCCTGGCCGTGTGCTGTCCTGTTTTCCTACATTACAACAGTGACTACAATGCCAAAGCACTGAATTGGCTGTGAAGTACTTTGGGGTGTCCTGAAGATGTGAATGCTCTTATATAAATGCAAGTTTTTTCTTTACTGCAGTCTCTTGGAACCTTGTTTGATTGCCTTAGGAACCCGAAGGGAATTTCCCCAAGTTTTTCCTGAATTGCCATAGGTATTTTTCCTCAAGGAGATTGCATAGTTAGGGGGTGCATCACTGGTGTATATGTTTGCACCATGCCAGGTGGGCTGGATGGTCTATGCCCACTCTTCTGTTCATATGCACTGAAGTACATCCTCCTGGTAAACATTTAACACACTGGATCCTGGTGGGCATTATAATTGAAAATATTATAAATAATTGCATTTATGAAACTGATTTTTCAAATGTATAGATTGTTAAGAATATGAAAAAATAACTGCGCTGTTTTGCTTTTGGTACAAATCTGTTCAAGTAATTTCCCCCCCCCCATGGCAACTGAAATTTCTACTGCCCAAGTAAGATTCTAAACAAAATTTTAAAAATCTTGTTTATCTTCCAATTTTTAATGCTGTCAGACACTGTCCCCCAAAAAATTAACTTATCCTTCCTCTTTATAGATGCTGTGTACTTGTGTATTTTCAACATTTCCTGCTTTTATTAGAAATTGTCAACTGATTGACACGCAAGAACTTGTTTTTAAACTGAGAGAGCAACATTAGGACCCTGCTGTTGTCAGGTGAGAAAGAACTGATTTGAAGACTGCTCAACTCCTCCTCTCTCTGTCCTCATCATTAAGACCTCTCCATGCCATGCCTAGAACCTGGTTACGTTCAAGTAACTAAGATTATCCTCAATGTTCATTTGCTTGCACATCTTGACCGCTGCTTTGGACTTGAGCCCACTACTCATTTTTTCCTTGAGGTCATCTACCCACCTCTTTCACCCAGCCACATCCCCTTTCATCTCTCATTCCTTCATGATGTCACCTTTGATCCCTCTTCCTATACATACTAAACAGCCTACACTCGCTCCTGTTATCACCTTAGGCTCTAATCCCAGTTGAATGAGCCCACAGCTCCAATCTACAATTCCCTTGGAATTGTTCATCAGGCCCACAGAATCCGCAGGCAGCTCTCTCAAAGTAGCAACACAAAATGTCCCATCCTCTATTTTAGGCAACTATCTCACCGCCCCCGCAACCCCCAAACTTCCTCACCATCCCATTCAAATTGCCATGGCCATCATCGCCAAGTCTCCCATTGGCCCCTCCTCCTTACTACCCAGCATGTTCTTCTTTCAGCATTTCATCCTCTGCCATCTCATCTCTTTTTTAAAAATCCTAATCATTCACCATCCCCAAAGCACATCAACTTCTTTTCTAATATTCCTCCTATTTGTCTTCATGTACAGGCTGAGGGAAGTGACATTTCAATCGTAGCAAATTTCAACCTACACCTCAACTCAGAGTTCCCTCTCGGTCAGGCTTTCCCAAATGTTATCTCTCGTGGCCTCAAACGAATCCAGAGGTCACCATTACTGACCAGGCAATCTCTGACTCTTCTTCCTCTCCCTGACTACCCGCTTTCATGTATTGCCTCCAATTCCACTTTTCTCACCAAATGTCCATGGAAAAAAAACTCTCCCAATTTCCTCACTTTTGACCCTCTGTCTATCACATCTGTTGATGATGTTGTTGACCTGCTAAATTCACTCCTTTACCTCTACCTTCAATACCCTTGCTGCCAACAAATCAATCACTGTCACCCATCCCGGTCAACCCCATCTTCACCTTGATTACACAAACTTGAGTAACCTGACACACAATTGGTCTAGTCATCAGGGAGATCAAGGCCATCATCATCTGCCCCACCACAAACTCCACTCCTTTGCCACTGATTCCATCACCTTCCCCAGGCTGAACCAAACTGGTCACAATTGTAGCGTCCTGTTTGACACTGAACTGAGCTTTAAACCCGATATTTTATTGATCGCCAAGATAACTTACTTCCACCTCTAATATTTCCTGCCTCTATGCCTGAACCTCTTATCCATCTCTTTCTCACCTCCAGACTGGATTACTCTAACACACCTGGTTTGCCTCCCAGCCACAATAAACTCTGACCCGTCCAAAACTCTGCCGGATGTGGCCTGTCCTGTACCAAGTCCTACGCACTCACCTGCACTGGATCCCTTTCCCCCAACGCATTCAATTCAAAATCCTTGTCCTCATCCATAAATCCTCCCATGGCTTTGCCCCATTTCATCACTATAATCTCCTATCCTCGAACCCCTCTGGCCTTCTATAACCCAACTTAAATTTCTCCACCACTGGCAGCAAAGCCTTATGTTGCCTCAGTCTTACAGTTCTGAACTCCCACCCCAAATCTCTTCGCCTATGCATCTCACTTGCTAACTTTAAAAAGCTCATCAAAATCCACCTATTTGACCTAGCCTCCAGTTACCTCTCCAATCTCTTCCTTCTTGGATTGGTGTCTGTTTCCTTGACACCTATGTGAAGTGCCTTGGGACATTTTTACATTAAAGATTCTATACAAATGCAAGTTGTTGTAATCATAGTCTGTGCGGTTATGCAATTCTAAAGAATCGACAGACAAAGCTCTTAAATGGTGACATCCCTTGAAGTAATGTGCTTAAATAAAAACAGAAAATGCTGGAGAAACTCAGCAGGTCAGGCAGCATCTGTGAAGAGAGAAGTAATGTGCTTATTCTACTGTACATGGAAGATAAATGAATCACAAAGAATGAAGACAATGAAAGGTGATGTAAGAAAAAGGAGTCTTACCATCAAGTAACTTTAAAGTAAGCTTTAAGTAACTTATAAACACACTATATACAAGAGAGGTCTTTACCATGCCTCTGGTAGAAGCCTCTTACAATACTGAACAGACCAGTATTTAAAGCAGTCCAACAGGAAGTGACATATGACAGGAAGTGAGGTATGTACACAGTTCATAGTTCACAGTTCACAGGAAGTGATGACATAACTTCCCAGAAGTTATTATTATTATCACATTCTTCCCTCCTGCAGGATTAGGAGGCTGTGGTCTACCTTTTGGTCCACAGCCGCCGAACAAGGAAGAGTCGCACCCGTTTGGATTCCCGTCGTAGAAGGTCGCTGGTCCGCTTACATGCGGTTGGCCATTTGTCAAGAGTCTGTGTGGCCTGGGTTGCCCTGTGAAGGGTCGGGGAGATCATGGCTTCGAGTACGAGCCCCAATAGGTTCAAAGTCGGACTGCCTCTGTTCAGAGGGAGGTGCAGAGCTGGTCTGTGGCGGATCAGTACTTTCATGCGCGGTACTGGGAGGGTCACAACCTTGAGTACGGGGTTCTACCGGCACCAAGCTAGTTGGTGTCCGATCAGGATCCTGGAGAGGGGTACCCGATAGGTCCCAAGAGTTTCCTGGTGAAATGCCATCACCCGATGTCCCACTAGGTCCTGGTGGGCAGGGAGCCAGATCCCGTAATGATACGGTAGATTCTCGGCCGTCGGAATATCGTATGTTTGCATAGGTGGGGTTGGCATTGGTTAGTTCGACCTCGTCTACGAGAGGGTCATATTTAGACGTCCGAACGTATCTTCGGAGTAATACAGGTCCAGGAGTAGTTAGCCATGACGGGAGTGATGTCCCATGAGATGAGCGACGCTGGAATCCAAAGAACCGCTCATGAGGTGTAGTATTTGTGGCTGTAGAAAGCAGGGACCGTATAGAGTGCAATGCATCCGGAAGCACTGTTTCCCATTGCTGGTCTGGTAGGCCCCGAGATCTTAAAGCGAGACGTACGGAATTCCAGATGATACCGTTATACCTCTCTACCTGCCCATTTCCGATGGGATGGTATGGTGTTGTTTTGCTTGTAGCAATTCCCCGTTCCGAGAGGTAGTCCTTGAGTTCCCTTGACATAAAGGATGGACCCCGATCTGAGTGAATATAAGCCGGCATGCCACAGAGAGAAAATACCTGCTCAAGGCAGCAGATTACTGTGGACGCCAGCATATTGGAGCAGGGGAAGGCAAACGGAAAACGTGAATATTCGTCGATCATGGTGAGCAAATATGTGTTCCGAGTTGAAGAGGGCACTGGGCCCTTAAAATTGATGCTAAGTCGTTGCATCGGTTGGGTTGCATGTAGGAGTATACCATCTGAGGGGCGGAAGAACTGAGGTTTTAATTCCGCACAAAGCCGGCATTCTGAGCATATTTTCTTTACATCTCCAGTGGAAAAAGGGAGATTCCGTGATCGTACGAAATGTAGCATGCGCGTAACGCCAGGATGACACAATCCATTGTGGACATCCATGAGAGTAGAGGATGACATAGTGGAGCAGAATGCCCGTGAGGGTGTCCGGGGCCACATTCTCCTTGCCAGGCCGATAGAGAATGGTATAACCAAAAGAGGCCAGTTCCATCCTCCAAAGTTGTATTTTATTATTCTTAATTTTGGTTCGTTTTCGATTATCGAGCATGAAGGCGACTGATCGTTGGTCCGTGATCAATGTAAAGTGCTGGCGAGCTAGAAAATGGTTCCACTTCCGTACTGCCTCTATGATGGCTGTGGCTTCTTTCTCAACCGGAGGATAATGTAGCTCGGCACCTTGTAAGGTCCTGGACATAAATGCTACAGGACGACCTTCCTGATTCAGAGTAGCCGAGATCGCCACCTCCGAGGCATCACATTCAACCACGAAAGGGAGATTCTCATCGATGGAGTGAAGAGCCGCTTTCTCCAACTGTTTTTTGAGAAGGTTAAAGGCTGCAACAGCTGCTGTTCCCAGTGGAAATGATCCAGCATGCAGCAAGGGTTGGATTTTGTCCGAAAAATGAGGAATCCATTTAGCGTAGTATGCAAACAGACCGAGAGCCTGACGTAAAGAAGCCGGATTCTTAGGTGATGGGAGCTCTTGGAGCGGGCGAAGTCTTTCTGGGTCTGGCTTAATGATACCATTGCCTACGCAGTAGCCAAGGATGTTGATGGTCAGTTGCGACTCAACAGATTTGGATTCATTCAGGGTCAAATTACGGCGATGGAGGGCATCCCGAAATTTTTGGAGGTTGGCGCCGTGTTCCTGTTGATCGTGACCTGCAATGGTAATGTTATCAAGATAGGGAAAAGTGTCCCTTAGGTTTTCCTGCTTAACCAGGCCATCCATTGCCCGTTGGAAGACAGCCACTCCATTAGTAACCCCGAATGGGAGGCGACGAAATTGGTACAGCCGTCCATTAGCCTCAAAGGCCGTGTACTGCTTATCTGAGACCTTCAAGGGTACCTGATGATAGGCACTTTTTAAATCGTAAGTTGAGAACACTTTGTATTCGGACAGTTTATTAACCATATCATCAATGCGTGGCAATGGGTAGGCGTCCAAGTCGGTATATTGATTGATGGTTTGCGAATAATCGATGCATAGTCGCTGTGTGTGAGGTTTTAGAGGGTTCTTGACAATGACGACTTGAGCCCGCCAGGGCGACGAACATGGTTCGATGATATCCTCTGCTAGAAGTCGAGAGATTTCAGCCGCAATAAAAGATTGGTCTTCCTGATTAAAGCGCCGCGATTTCGTTATTGTTGGTTTGCATCGAGGCGGAATACTGGCAAATAATGAGGGTTCATCAAGTGAAGCTGCTGACAATGCACAAAACGGTAATTTAGACGGTATATTAGAAATAGTAAGTCCGGGTTTGGATCCACCAAACTCAATGGTGAGTTTCTTATGCTGTTTTTGGAAGTCCAACCCTAAGAGGAGATCACTACATAAGACCTTGAGCGCCGAAAGTCGGGTGGAGGGATACATACGACCATGAAGTGTCATATCAACAACACAAAAGCCGGAGATTCTGGTATTAAGTGATGACTGAGCCATCGCAATTGCCTGGTCCGATGGGAAGACATGTAGTTTCAATTTCGCAACAATCTGTTCCTTAATGAAACTATCAGTACTTCCTGAATGAATTAAGGCATCTAAGGTATGCCCTTTAATTGAAATTTTTGTGGCTGCATGAGACAGGTTCTGTGGGCAAGCAGCTGTAATTGGTGTCGTTGCACAGAGAGTGGCTAAAACTCTCGGTGTGCCTCTTCGGGAGAGAGCTCGAGAGGAAGCTTGATAGGTCCTAGCTGGAGCATCTTGATAGGCCTTAATTGGGGCAGTTCGGTAGGCCTTAGCTGGATTGGCCCTCGTAGAGGCCCTTGATAGGCAAACTTTAGCAAAGTGTCCTTTTTTTTTTTGCAATAACTGCAGATTGCATTGCGAGCAGGGCAGGTTTTCCTAGGGTGAAAAGCATCTCCACAAAAGAAGCACTCCTTCCTAGATTGTCAAGAGGCTGCTAAAGTGGGGTCATCCTCCTCCTCTTCATCAGAATTATCAGAATTAGATTCCCCCATGATAGGGTTCACCCGAGACCGCTTGAATTGTCTGGTTGCAGCTACAGCAGCAGATCGAGATCTGGGCAGCTGATAGAGGTCTGCATTTCTCTTTGCCAAATCCAGAGAACAAGCTAGGTCAAAAGCTTTTTGTAGCTCAAGTGTTTTACTTTCTAGTAGACGCTGGCGTATAAATGGAGAGGCAATCCCGCAGATGAAAGCATCACGAATCATTTCTTTGCGGTACAGCTCAGCTGAGGCTGCCTGAAAGTTACAATCTATGCTGAGCCTGCGAAATTCTTGCAGGAATTCGTCAATTGATTCCCCTGGCCCTTGTTGGGCTGTGGCCAGTAGATGTCTAGCATAGACCTCATTTGGGGTCTTGGCATACAGTTTCTTAAGTGCCCGAATCACCTCATCGTAATTATCCCATTCATCAACATATTCGAACACTTTTGGGGTCACATAATTGATAAGTATCCTCAATCTAGCAGGAGCATCCGCTTTACATTCATCCAGAAAATTCTCAAAAGTACGGTACCAATGCTTCCATACCCTGCCAGCTGCTGGTGTATTCGGGTCCAAGTCCAGACGAATAGGTCTAAGGATTCTCTCCATGATGGGTGGTTCCCTGGATCCTTAACTCCGAGTTTGTCCGAAGGTCTAGTATTTGTGAGTGTAAATTTAAGTTACTTAAATTGATGTAAGAAAAAGGAGTCTTATCATCAAGTAACTTTAAAGTAAGCTTTAAGTAACTTATAAACACACTATATACAAGAGAGGTCTTTACCATGCCTCTGGTAGAAGCCTCTTACAATACTGAACAGACCAGTATTTATACCAGTCTAACAGGAAGTGACATATGACAGGAAGTGAGGTATGTACACAGTTCATAGTTCACAGGACGTGGTGACATAACTTCCCGGAAGTTATTATTATTATCACAAAAGGCACCCATAATGCAATATCTTTCACACTTCTAGAAATATCAGGAGTGAAAAGAAAATGCCTTACCTGGTTACGAAACTCATTGCACAGCTTCTGTTTCCTGTGAAGCCCCCTGAAAAGAAAATCCTAACATTACAGAAATATTAAAACAGTGAACAACATACTTCTGAAAACACAAGATCAGTTAAGTGTGATATCAAAGCAGAATACATCGAAAATGTCAAATATCTTCTGTAACAGGTAGCCTGGAGGCACTTTTAATTATAGGCAATCCTCACTACAACCAACCACCAGCAAGGGAGAGGAGCCTTGTATAGATTACACAAAATAGACAGACTTTAACATACATGAGGTCCCAACTTCGTTTTAATCTTATACGTGCTTTACAACACAGAACCACACATCCAATCCATCCTGATCAGCTAAATACAAATTACGAAGCAGCTACATAAATCCTACTTACAAGAACCTACCAGCTTTAGATTAACTCTTGCCCTGCCTAGGAAACTTGAAATACACACTGTTGGCATAAACTCTTTTAGTAACAAGTATTCACAAAAAGGTTATGTGGTAAACCACTTTTATCGTTACACTATAGTTATCACTGTTGTATTGTTATCACCGTTATCACTGTTGTATCACGATACGAGGTCGCCTCTTGTCGCGCTGTTATACCTGGGCTGACCACCTCCGACTCCGCCCATGGCTCCACCTACCTGCCCAGGTATAAAGGTAGTCGACTGGCTGGTATTCCTCCTTGTTGGACCCGATCACCCACGAGGGTGGGCTCTGTTATTTAGTCAATAAAAACCTTTAGTTACGTTCCTAACTCGTCGCCTTTTATTGGACGAATTGATAGGTATATCAATTTTATTGACTAAATTTTAAAGATGTCTACTACTGGCCAGCCAGAAGCCCTCCCAGAAGCACAGCCACAGCAGCTTTCAGACACCGGGCTACGCCAGCCACACCAGCCGGCTTGGCTGCAAGCCCTCAAACCACCGTACCTGGATCTAAACCCACAGGCAGCAAACTCAGCCCTCAACTTCAAACACTGGCTGGACTGCTTCGAATCCTACCTGGAAGAATCCGGCGTCCCGCAGAGATCCAAACTAAGACTTCTGAACGCCCAAGCGAGCCCGAGAGTATACGCACGCATCCAGGACACGACTACATACGAAGCCGCTATCAACCTACTGAAACAGCAGTACCGCAGCCCGGTAAATTACATGTACACCAGGCACCTCCTAAGATCCCGCCCGCAACAGCCAGGAGAGTCTGTAGCTGAATTTTTACGGGCGCTAAGAGCACTCGGCAGGAACTGTGACTTTAAAGCGGTGACGGCTGTTGAAAATACGGAAGATAATATCCGCGATGCCTTTGTGAAAGGCCTACGGTCCGACTACTCACGGCAAAGACTGTTTGAAGCTAAAGACCTCGACCTGGACAAAGCTGAAGCCCTCGCTCTCTCCCTGGAGGTGGCCCATCAGGACCAGGAGGCGTTTTCCAGGTACTGCTCGCGACCCTGGGACTCGGGCCCGACCCCTACCGCAATACCCTTCGCAGCGCCGCCCCCGGGACCTACCTCAGCGTCGGCGTCCCGGACCCGACCGGGCCCGCCACCGTCTCCGACATCGGGCACCTGCGATCGGGCCGCCGGCTGCTTCTTTTGCGGCCAGGAGAAGCACCCGAGGTCGCGCTGCCCAGCCAGGAACTCTACCTGCGCAACCTGCAGGAAGAAAGGCCACTTCTCTAAGGCCTGCAGGAGCAGATCTTCAGAGGCCAGCAGTGCCTCATGCGAACTGTGGGGGCGGCCATCTTCTTTCACGGCAACTGAGGCCAGCATCCCCACACGTGAGTCATGGGGGCGGCCATCTTTGATCAAGGCAACCGACCCCAATAGTGCCTCATGTGAGTTATGGGGGCAGCCATCTTCTCCGCCATTTTGTCCTACCTCGTGGGAGACGCCATTTTACCCACCACGCCCGACTGCCACCGGGCCCCCGGACCCGACGACCGCCTCGCCCGCAGACGACAACGACTCGCTTACCTACACACTAGCCTCCGTCACGCTGGATCAAGCCCGCCCACACCACCTGTCCAAGTCGATGATGGACATCAAAGTAAACGGCCACGCCACGACCTGCCTGTTCGACAGCGGAAGCACGGAGAGCTTCATCCACCCAGACACGGTGAGCCACTACTCCCTCCCTGTCCTGCCAACGCGCAACCGAATCTCGATGGCATCGAGGTCCCACGCCACGGACATTAGCGGCTACTGTGCTGTGACCTTGTCGGTTAAGGGTACAGAGTATAAAAATTTTAAACTCCTCGTCCTCCCCCAGCTCTGCGCTGCCGTCCTACTAGGGCTGGACTTCCAATCCCACCTCCAAAGTGTAACCCTAGCATACGGTGGACCCCTCCCCCCACTCACAGTCGACAACCAGCGAAGGTTAAACCGCCCACCGCGTAACACCTGCAGCCTATCCACCCTCAAGGTGCCGCCACCTTCCCTGTTCGCTAACCTCACCCCCGACTGCAAACCCGTCGCTACCAAGAGCAGGCGGTACAGCGCTGGGGACAGAGCTTTCATTAGCTCTGAGGTGCAGCGTCTCCTGAAGGAGGGCATCATCGAGGGGAGCAACAGCCCCTGGCGTGCCCAGGTCGTGGTCGTTAAGACCGGCGATAAAAATCGCCTGGTCATCGACTACAGCCAGACCATAAACAGATACACCCAGCTGGACGCATACCCCCTTCCCCGCATATCTGACATGGTCAATCAGATTGCACAATACCGCGTATTCTCGACCATCGACCTTAAGTCGGCCTACCACCAACTCCCTATCCACCCCGAGGACCGCCAGTACACCGCCTTCGAGGCGAATGGGCGCCTATACCACTTCCTTAGGGTCCCGTTCGGTGTCACCAACGGGGTCTCGGTCTTCCAAAGGGAGATGGACCGGATGGTTGACCAGAACGGACTGCAGGCCACATTCCCCTACCTAGATAACGTCACCATCTGCGGCCGCGACCGGCAGGACCACGACGTGAATCGGGAGAAATTTCTCCGTACAGCCCAACGGCTGAACCTCACCTACAATAAGGAGAAATGTGTGTTTAACACCTCGCGCCTTGCCATCCTTGGCTGTGTAGTAGAGAACGGACTCATCGGCCCCGACCCCGAAAGAATGCGCCCCCTCATGGAGCTACCCCTCCCCCACTGCCCTAAGGCACTTAAGAGAACCCTGGGGCTCTTCGCCTACTATGCCCAATGGGTGCCCAATTATGCGGACAAAGCCAGACCCCTCATGAAGTCCACATCCTTCCCCCTTACGGAGGAAGCGTGCGCAGCCTTCTCCCTCATTAAGGGAGACATTGCCAAGGCCACTATGCACGCAGTGGATGAGTCCATCCCCTTCCAAGTCGAGAGCGATGCATCTGACTTCGCCCTAGCCGCCACCCTTAACCAGGAGGGGAGACCGGTGGCCTTCTTCTCAAGGACCCTACAGGGCCCTGAGATCCGACACTCGTCGGTCGAGAAGGAGGCCCAGGCGATTGTGGAGGTGGTACGACGCTGGAGGCACTACCTGGCAGGCAAACGATTTACCCTCCTTACCGACCAACGTTCGGTCGCTTTTATGTTTAATAACAAGCTGAGGGGCAAAATCAAGAATGACAAGATCTTGAGGTGGAGAATCGAGCTCGCCACCTACGATTATGATATCTTGTACCGGCCAGGTAAGCTGAACGAACCCCCCGATGCTCTGTCACGAATTACATGCGCCAGCGCGCAAAGTGATAGACTTCAGACCCTCCACAACGACCTCTGCCACCCCGGGGTCACCAGACTTTACCACTTCATTAAGGCCCGCAACCTGCCCTACTCCATCGAGGAGGTCAGGACCATAACCAGGAACTGCCAGACCTGTGCCGAGTGCAAACCGCACTTCTTTAGGCCGGACAGAGCAAGCCTGATCAAGGCCACCCGCCCCTTCGAGCGCCTGAGCATCGACTTTAAGGGGCCCCTCCCGTCCTCTGACCGTAATGTGTACTTCCTCAACATTGTTGATGAGTACTCCCGTTTCCCCTTTGCCTTCCCCTGCCCAGACATGACCAGTACCACGGTCATTAAATGCCTGAACGACCTCTTCGCCTTGTTCGGGTTCCCAAACTATATACATAGTGACCGGGGCCTCCTCTTTCATGAGCGAGGAACTCCGTCAGTTCCTACTAGCGAGAGGTATTGCAGCAAGTAGGACCACCAGCTACAACCCCCGAGGGAACGGCCAGGTGGAAAGAGAGAACGCGACGGTATGGAAGGCCGTCCTCTTAGCCTTAAAGTCTAAGGGCCTCCCAACCTCCCGCTGGCAGGAAGTCCTCCCGACAGCGCTGCACTCCATCCGGTCACTACTTTGCACTGCCGTTAACGCCACCCCCCATGAACGATTGTTTGTTTTCCCCAGGAAGTCGACTACGGGAACCACTCTACCAACCTGGCTGACCTCTCCGGGGCCCGTCTTGCTGCGAAAGCACGTGAGGGCCCATAAAACAGACCCCCTGGTCGAGAGGGTGAACCTCCTGCACGCCAACCCCCAGTACGCCTACGTGGCTTACCCAGACGGGCGGGAGGACACGGTCTCCTTACGAGACCTCGCACCCTCGGGCACTCCGGAGACACCACCTTTACCCCCCCCCACCACCCCCCCAATTCCAGCCCAGGTAGACGGCATGCCAGAACCCCACGAGCCTTCGCCGACCACGCAGACACCAGCACTAACACCGGATAATGCAGCACCGCCGCTGCGACGATCGGAGAGGCTTACGAGGCCTCCGGACAGACTGACATACCAGAACTGGTAGTACACTTCACCCCGCCGGACTCAAATCTAAACAAGGGGTGAATGTGGTAAACCACTTTTATCGTTACACTATAGTTATCACTGTTGTATTGTTATCACCGTTATCACTGTTGTATCACGATACGAGGTCGCCTCTTGTCGCGCTGTTATACCTGGGCTGACCACCTCCGACTCCGCCCATGGCTCCACCTACCTGCCCAGGTATAAAGGTAGTCGACTGGCTGGCATTCCTCCTTGTTGGACCCGATCACCCACGAGGGTGGGCTCTGTTATTTAGTCAATAAAAACCTTTAGTTACGTTCCTAACTCGTCGCCTTTTATTGGACGAATTGATAGGTATATCAGGTTACATGATTTTAATAAAAGGTCTCTGATTAAAAGTTGCACATTACTTCAAATACTATGTTACAATAAACTTGGGAGATTTGCAGAATGAATTCTGACTGGTTATAGAAAAGTGCATAATTTACAATATTGCAGAAATAATTCCCACTATTTGACAGATAGCAATCACGTCTTGTAGTTTTAAGTTAAAATCTCTCCAACCTTTCACTCACCTCTTTTACATCCAGTTTCCCTGGTGAGCTTGGCACTTCTTGGTTGCCTGAATTTGCACAGGTACTAGTACCATCTGGAGGTGCTGAAAGCAACCCCTTTTGATCATGAGAACGTGATTTTGGATCTACATGTGTAACACGAAACCTAGGAGGATAAACAGTCAGTAAAAATTCCAGTTTACAGTGGGAACGGGTCATACACAGTATTGTACAAATACCTGATTGTTATTTACATCTAACCTCATCCCTCTTCCCAGCAATAATCTGAATTCTAATACTCCTGAAACATGTATTACTCGCCAAATGAAAATGCACTCTTAATGCATTGTTCCTCCCTACTCTCTCCTCCCTCCCCTTCCCACTCTGTGTCCTTCAGGCAACCTGGCCAACTGAACTTGAGAATTTGCCACAACAGAGAACCCACATCTTGTAACTCGGTGCTCAGTTTGTTGCCATATAAATTAACTTTACCCACCAGATGGCCACAAGGCTTTTTAAGTGTGGATTTATGCAATTCACCTGCCTTACTTCTCTTTCTGCAGCCCCCACCCTCCACGCACACCCCACCTGCCCCCATCCCACAAAGCAAAAATCAAAACTATGGCTCCTACATATACTGTAGATAAAGAGTTGCTATTGGAGCTGCCTCAGCAATTGCTGCCACCAAGACTTTAGGGTTCAATATAGAGAACTCGATACCCTCTTCCCAACTGGAGGCCCTTTTTGTGCCCAAGACATGCTATTTCATTCATGACTTTATGAATTGGAAAAATACTTTGATGCAAAGAGCTCAATCTATTGCAATAGAAGATTTCTATATTTAATATGGCAACAACCTATTTTCACTTGCATCTTAATTATACATAAAATGTAATTATTCAAACACACACACACTCATTCAAGGGCAGACAGTGACAGCTAAGAGGCGAATGTTGCACTACACTGAAAGAATGGGGGACAACCATATCAGTCATATTGTCACAGTGAAATTATTTTCCATATATTCAGCCTCCACATACTGTATAAATAAATTTGCAGCAAAGTAATAGGTATATAAAACAGAAAATGGTGGAAGTGCTCAATGTTAATTTTAAAGAGAAAATGGTTAATGTTTAAGGGTTATACCCTTAATCTCTCTTTCAGATGCTGGTTGACCTGCTGTCCACCATTTTCTGCTTTTATTTCATATTCTCAGTTGCTAACTGTTCATGTTATTCCTAGTAAAATAATAAAAGGTAATTAACTCAAGGGTCTTACTTCCGAATCAGTTTGAGCACAAAACCCCAAACGCTCATCATGATCACCTTATCACCCTACATGTCGCCTAATAATAAATTTACCCAAAATTGTGGAATTTCTGCAATCGTGTCTAAATCAAAAAGGTAGGGGACTATAAACAGCTATGTAATATTTTCTGTCCAAAGGTAAAACCACAGGCATAGTAATCGCAACACAAATTCATCTCAAAAACAATTTTGACATTAAAAACCTCAAAACATTGTTAGGTTAGGACTGTCCAGTTACAGTAACACAATACAGGGAGAGTCAATCGCCAGGGCATGAAGCTCATTTACTCAGAAAACATTTCCCCTGTGTACTGTGTCAGTAATGTCTATTAAAGACTGGAGTGATTATTTGCACCGCATTTTTGACTCTCTGCGTATGCGCGCTCGATCCGGTCTCACATGCTCAGTACCCAACGGTGCGGCGGCGGCCTACACCGCCATGTTTCATTCCACTCGCCTCCGTGCGGAGAAGGTCAAGTTGATGGCCAGGGGTGGGGGGGGGGGGGGGAAGAAAAGAGAGAGGAGATCGGAGGGGAGAGAGAAAGGGAGAGGGGAGGGGGGAAGAGAGAGAAAAAGAGAGAGAGAGAGAGAGAGGATAGGAGGGGGGAGTGAGAGAGTGAGATTGGAGGGGGGGGGAGAGAGGGGGTATAGGAGGGGGGAAGAGAGAGAGGGGGGTAACAGAGGGGGGAGAGAGAGAGAGAGAGAGAGAGAGAGAGAAGGGATCAGAGGGGGAAGGGAGAGAGAGAGAGAGAGAGAAAAAGAGAGAGGGAGATCAGAGGGGGGAGGGAGAGAGAGAGAGAGAGAGAGAGAGAGAGGATCAGTGGGCGAAGCGAGAAAGGGGATCGGAGGGGGAAGTGAGAGAGAGAGAGAGAGAGAGAGAGAGAGAGAGAGAGGGAGGATCGGAGGGGAGAGAGCGAGGGGATCGGAGGGAGAGAGAGAGAGAGAGAGAGAGAGAGAGAGGGAGAGAGAGGGAATTGGAGAGGGGGGAGAGGGGGAAGAGAGAGGGGGATCGGAGAGGGGTGAAGATAGGGATCGGTGGGGGGGGGGGAAGAGAGAGAGAGAGAGAGAGAGAGAGAGAGAGAGAGAGATTCAGGGGCAGAGGGGGGAGAGAGAGAGAGGGGGATCCGAGGGAAGGAGAGAGAGGGGGGGACCCGAGGAAAGGAGAGAGAGAGGGGGATCCGAGGGAAGGAGAGAGAGGGGGGACCCGAGGAAAGGAGAGAGAGAGGGGGATCCGAGGGAAGGAGAGGGAGAGAAAGGGGGGGGATCCGAGGGAAGCAGAGAGAGGGGGGATCCGAGGGAAGGAGAGAGAAGGGATCGGAGGGGGGGGTGGGAAAGAGAGAGAGAAGGAGGGAGGGAGAGAGAAGGAGGGAGAGAGAAGGAGGGAGAGAGAAGGGATCCGAGGAAGGATCGGAGAGGGGAGAGAGAGAGAGAGAGAGAGAGAGAGAGAGAGAGAGAAAGGAAGGGGTTCAGGGGCAGAGGGGAGCAGAGAGAGGGGATCGGAGGGGGGAAAGAGAGAGGTCCAAATCCCAATCAAAATCTGGCTCAAAATATTTGACAGCATAATCCTGCCCATTGCACTGTACGGTAGTGAAGTATGGGGCCCGCTAAATCACCAAAGCTACACTAAATGGGAAAAACACACAATAGAAGCCCTACATGCAGAATTCTGCCGAAGCATCCTTCGCACCCAAAGAAAAACGCCAACAAATGCATGCAGAGCCGAACTAGGCAGATACCCACTGATAATAAACATCCAAAAACGAGCACTAAACTTCCTAAATCACCTCAAATCTAGCTCCCCAGACACCCTTCATTTCAAAGCCTTTCAGACCCAAGAGCTAAACCCAGAAAAGAGTCCCCTGAGTCAGCTGCTACTGAAACTAAGTACTCAGCCGGACCCTGACCAGCCCCAGACCAACACAGCCGTCCAAACACCAATCCGAGTGAACCAAATCATTAAAAAATGCAAAGAAACCTACCTGGAACATTGGAACAAAATAACCAAAAGCCAAAGCAGATTAGAATGTTACCGGGCCCTAAAAAGAGAATATAAACTGGCAGACTACCTCACGACCATCAGAGACACAAAACAGAGACAGACCCTCACCAGGTACAGACTAAGCGACCACCAACTGGAAATTGAAAAAGGCAGATACAAGAAATCCTGGCAGCCTAGAGAGAATAGAATATGCGATCAATGTCTGGCTGGCGAGGTTGAAACAGAAATGCATTTCCTCCTAAAATGCGAAAAATTCAACACATCAAGAAACATATTATTCAACAAGCTAAGCCAAACAACCCCAGATTTCAAGGAATTGGATGATCTGTCAAAATTGAGATTAGTCCTAGGAGAAGGAGACAGACCATACCTTGGGGCCAAATATGTAACAACATGTCACAACCTGAGGACTGTTTAAAAGTAAGACTGTTTAAAATTAATATTGAACGTACCAAATGAAGTAGAAAGACTGTTTAAAATTAATATTGTTTAAAAGTAATATTGTATGTACCCAACAAATGTCAAATCGATTGACACCTACAGAATGTTGGAAAACTGTACCTTTTTGCTATGTAAGCTTTGGCAATATGGTTCTCTGTAAACTTTCATGCCAATAAAGCATTTGAATTGAATTGAATTGAATTGAGAGAGAGAGAGAGAGAGAGAGAGAGAGAGAGAGAGAGAGAGAGAGAGGGGGAGGGAGGGAGGGAGAGAGAGAGAGAGGGGATCCGAGGGGGGGGGGGCGGGGGGGGGGGGAAAAGAGAGAGAGCGCGCGAGAGAGAGCACAGCTGAACTGACAGACTGTCTACCCATCAGAGCAGCAACCAGTATTCCCCTCCCCCACCGCACTGAGAGCACCCTCTTTCAGTTTCCCCCCGACATCAAAGACAGTGCAAGTAAACAGTCGAAGCAAAAGCTGATGAGAGGCCGGAGACTCTTTTTGCTGACTTGTGCAAAAATGGGAATATGAGTAATCTTATTTTTTTACTCAGATCAGTCCACTGTTTGGTGCAAATCAATCACCACACACTGTGTTCAGCATGAGAAAACCACTAATGGGGTCAAACTGAAAATAAGGGAATCAGAGGACCCTGATAGTGAAATGACAACAGTCAACATGTACAAAAATGGGACAATAATGGTGCAAGGCAACCTCAAAGACTTTGAAATGGCCTTCCAGACACTGAGAGGATTAGTAGAGAAGGGAAAGACCAGCCCCAGCGTAACTACCAGGGAGAAAGCCACACACACTCCCCCCACCACTTGCAGCTCACCAGGAGTAAAGCAGCTTAGCCAGGAGGTGAGTGAGCCCCCCAGTTCTGACCAGGCACACACCCTGTTGCCCCACAGCTCCCCGGTACAATTAAAGGAGCAGTTCACCCAGCTGGAGATAGAGCTGGTTAAGCTTAGAGAGACTGTCCTCACTCAGAATCAAGAGCAACACACAATAAAAGAGTTACAAAACCAGGTTGATAAACTGAAAAGCGATCAAGAAAGCAGCATTTCAGCACTAAAACAAGAGCAAAAGCAAGAGAGGGAGAGCTACATGAGAGAGCTGACTTCACTTGGGGAGCAGCTGAGAGAGCTGCAGAAGGACAGGGAGAGTCGCAGGGGAGAGATAGCTACATTGGCCCAGCAGCTGGAGGCCAGAGACAGCACAGTGCAGAACCTTATTGAGCAGCTGCACTCTTTCACTGAGCAACAGCAGCAGACCCACACTACAGGGAGTGCCACACAGACCAACCAGCACACTGAAGCCCAGTCTGCCCCCCCCCACTTTGGAATCACAGCCGAACCACCCAGCCTCCGTCTCACAAGAGGAGCGCACACACCAGACATGACCCCCCCAGTCCAACACACAACCTGAGTGTCCAGGCGAGAGTCACCAGCCAGTAAACACCAACAAGGCTGACATTGTAATACTGATAGACTCAAATGGGAAATTCCTCCAGGAGAAAAAGCTCTTCCCTAAACATAAAGTAGCCAAGCTCTGGTGCCCAACATCAGACAAAGCCCTGGAAATGTTGTCCACAAGCCACTTAGGCTCCCCCCAATACATCATAATACACACCGGCACTATTGACCTAAGGGCCCAACAGGAGAGGGTGGCAACATCGCTCCGAACAGTGATTGAGAAGGCAAGCACCACCTTCCCAAACACAAAGATCACTGTTTCCACACTGTTGCCGAGAAAAGACTTTCACCACAAAACAATCCACAAGGTAAATGCCAGCATATCACGAGATTGTGCATTAAAACAAAACGTGTACCTGGCCCAACATCCCACCCTCGATGTAGAATGTCTTTACGACCACGTCCATCTCCACAAGGAGCGAGTGCCCGTCTTTGCTAAGGCCCTGAAGGACGTCGCTCTTAACCGTGACCACACCCAGGCAATCCATTGACAGACATACAGCAGATGCTCAGCATCATCTGTTCCCGCCTTATGGAACAGGAAGTATAATGACTAGCCCATTTCACACCGGAAAAAAAAAAGGGGTATGATTGTTAGAAAGAGTTGCAGTTATATATTCTCAAGTATTTATAGACACTTGAAATGTTCTTTTTTCCTCATTTAACACGACAAACACACACATTCACTCACACACACACCTATTACAGTGAAAGACCAATCTTAACATGAAATCCTTGTGCATCTCAACCTGGAATATCCAAGGCCTACGCCCTTCTGTGTTTGGCTTGAAGAGCAGGACCTCAGAGTTCTTAGATGAAATCAAAGATCTGGACATTATCATTTTGCAAGAAACCTGGTGTAGAGGACAAGGGTCCACTGGTTGTCCCCCTGGGTACACAGAGCTGGTGGTCCCCTCCAATAAACTGCCAGGAGTAACCCAGGGCAGAGACTCTGGAGGCATACTGATTTGGTTTAAAGCAGAGCTTAGGAATTACATTGAATTTATGAAAAAGGGCGAAAATCATTTATGGCTCAAGATTAAGAAAGACATAATTTCTAGCATGCAAAATGTTTTCATTTGCGCAATCTATATCCCCCCTATAGAATCCCCGTACTTCAAAGAGGACACCTTCTCCAACATTGAGAGGGAGATTAACCATTTCCAGGCCCAGGGGAATGTGTTGATCTGTGGTGACCTCAACTCAAGAACTGGTGAAGAACCAGACTTTATCAGTACTCGGGAATAATTACATATTTGGGAATAACCATTTCGATCTTCCTTTTCATTCACACAGGAATAACTACGACAAACAGACAAATGCAAACAGAAAGCAGCTCCGTCGAAGCCTGGGTCTGTACATTGTCGATGGTAGATTCAGAGGGGACTCTCTAGGAAGATCGACCTATTCTTCACCTCTTGGCATCAGCACCGTAGACTATATGATTACAGATCTGGACCCATCCTCTTTCAGAGCATTCACAGTCAAACCACTAACACCTCTGTCAAATCACAGCCAAATTACTGCGTATCTTAAAAGGACAGAAACAACCAACACAGAAGCACAGCCCAGTAAGCTGTACAACATTAAAAAATCCTACAGATGGACCCAAAACAGCACTGAAAAATACCAGAAAGCAATTAGCAGTCAATCAACTCAATCTCTCTTGGACACCTTTCTGGAAAACACATACACTCACAATAAAGAAGGCATAAACCTGGCAGTGAATAACCTAAATAATATTTTTGATAATTCGGCATCAATGACGAACTTGAAATCTTCCAAGAGTAAATCCAAAACACAAAACCACGAAAAATAGTTTGATTCAGACTGTTATAACATGAGGAAAAAACTCAGAAAAATATCAAACCAAAAACACAGACAACCAGAAAACGAGGAATTACGCCTTGCTTATTGTCAGGCACTATGAATCCAAGGTTAAATTCCTCCTCTATGCAGATGACCTGGTTCTGCTATCACCAACTAAGGAGGGTCTACAGCAGAACCTGGATCTGCTGGAGTCGTTCTGCCAGACCTGGGCCCTGACAATAAATCCCCAAAAAACCAAAGTCCTTGTGTTCCAGCAAAGATCCAGACATCAGGGACCCAAAATAAATTTCACACTAGGAACAACCAAAATTGAACAAACCACTAACTACACATACTTGGGCTTAAAAATCAGTTCTACGGGAAATTTTCATTTGGCTTTGAATGAACTGAAAGAGAAAGCAAGAAGGGCTTTCTATGCCATTAAAAAGTCAATCCAAATAGAAATTCCAATTGGCATTTGCCTCAAAATTTTTAAATCAGTAATTGAACCAATTGCACTTTATGGCAGTGAGGTGTGGGGTCCGCTAACACAACAAGAATTTGCAAAATGGGACAAACATCCAATTGAGACCCTGCATGCAGAATTCTGTAAAAGTATCCTCCGGACTCAGAGGAAAACCGCAAACAATGCATGCAGGGCAGAATTAGGCCAATATCCACTACTAATTAATATCCAAAAAAGAGCCATCAAATTTTGGAAACATCTAAAAATGAGCAACCCCCACTGCTATCATTACAAAGCCCTGAAATGCCAAGAGGTGAACATAGAGAAGAGTCCCCTCAGTCAACTGGTCCTGGGACTCAGCGAAGTAACTACTAACACTACTAATAATAATCAGCCCCAGGACAGTGACATCCCAGCACAGAGAATTCGACCAAACACAATTATTACTAAACAAAAAGAAAAATATTTGACCTATTGGACAGAAACGACAAAAACCCAAAACAAACTCGATTGCTATTTGGCCCTAAACAGACTGTACACCATGGCTGATTACCTGACCATGGTGAAAGATAGCAAACTGAGAAAAACCTTGACAATGTACAGACTTAGTGAGCATAGCCTGGCCATCGAAAAAGGCAGACACAGGCAGACCTGGCTGCCCAGAGAGGACAGGCTATGCTCTCACTGCAGTCAGGGAGTGGTGGAGATAGAGATGCACTTCCTCACAACTTGTGGAAACTATCAGGACATAAGGGGGAATTTCTACCCAAAATGCATAAAAATATGCCCTGAATTCAAAAATTTGAATGACCACCAAAAACTCCCATATCTATTAGGGGAACAGAGAAAATGTGTAACTTTTGTGGCAAACTATGTTACAGCTTGCCATAAGCAAAGGGACAACCAGTGACCACTGAATCTAAGAAAAGATTATATGTATATTATATGTGTGTAATTTATGTATACATGGGCATATTTGTCTATACACTATGTCTAGATCTGCGTTTATGTGTTCAATTATACATGCTCTTTTTCTGTGCTCTGGCAACATAAGATGTATCTTGTCATGTCAATAAAGCAATTTGAATTGAAAAAATTGAGAGAGGGGGGATCCGAGGGGGGGGGGAGAGAAGAGAGAGAGAGCGGGGGATCCAAGGGGGGGGGGGGGGGGGGGGAGAGAGAAAGAGAGGGAGAAAAGGGATCAGGGGGAAAAGAGAGAAAGGGGATCCTAAGAGGAGAGATTGAGAGAGGATCGGAGGAGGAAAAGGAGGCTCAGAGTAGGGAAGAGAGAGAGAGGGGAATCGGAGGGGGGAAGAAAGAGGGGAATCGGAGGGGGGAAGAAAGAGGGGAATCGGAGGGGGGAAGAAAGAGGGGAATCGGAGGGGGGAAGAAAGAGGGGAATCGGAGGGGGGAAGAAAGAGGGGAATCGGAGGGGGGAAGAAAGAGGGGAATCGGAGGGGGGAAGAAAGAGGGGAATCGGAGGGGGGAAGAAAGAGGGGAATCGGAGGGGGGAAGAAAGAGGGGAATCGGAGGGGGGAAGAAAGAGGGGAATCGGAGGGGGGAAGAAAGAGGGGAATCGGAGGGGGGAAGAAAGAGGGGAATCGGAGGGGGGAAGAAAGAGGGGAATCGGAGGGGGGAAGAAAGAGGGGAATCGGAGGGGGGAAGAAAGAGGGGAATCGGAGGGGGGAAGAAAGAGGGGAATCGGAGGGGGGAAGAAAGAGGGGAATCGGAGGGGGGAAGAAAGAGGGGAATCGGAGGGGGGAAGAAAGAGGGGAATCGGAGGGGGGAAGAAAGAGGGGAATCGGAGGGGGGAAGAAAGAGGGGAATCGGAGGGGGGAAGAAAGAGGGGAATCGGAGGGGGGAAGAAAGAGGGGAATCGGAGGGGGGAAGAAAGAGGGGAATCGGAGGGGGGAAGAAAGAGGGGAATCGGAGGGGGGAAGAAAGAGGGGAATCGGAGGGGGGAAGAAAGAGGGGAATCGGAGGGGGGAAGAAAGAGGGGAATCGGAGGGGGGAAGAAAGAGGGGAATCGGAGGGGGGAAGAAAGAGGGGAATCGGAGGGGGGAAGGAAGAGGGGAATCGGAGGGGGGAAGAAAGAGGGGAATCGGAGGGGGGAAGAAAGAGGGGAATCGGAGGGGGGAAGAAAGAGGGGAATCGGAGGGGGGAAGAAAGAGGGGAATCGGAGGGGGGAAGAAAGAGGGGAATCGGAGGGGGGAAGAAAGAGGGGAATCGGAGGGGGGAAGAAAGAGGGGAATCGGAGGGGGGAAGAAAGAGGGGAATCGGAGGGGGGAAGAAAGAGGGGAATCGGAGGGGGGAAGAAAGAGGGGAATCGGAGGGGGGAAGAAAGAGGGGAATCGGAGGGGGGAAGAAAGAGGGGAATCGGAGGGGGGAAGAAAGAGGGGAATCGGAGGGGGGAAGAAAGAGGGGAATCGGAGGGGGGAAGAAAGAGGGGAATCGGAGGGGGGAAGGAAGAGGGGAATCGGAGGGGGGAAGGAAGAGGGGAATCGGAGGGGGGAAGGAAGAGGGGAATCGGAGGGGGGAAGAAAGAGCGGAATCGGAGGGGGGGGGAAGAGATTGGGGGCGGGATTGGGGGGGGGTGGGGGGAGAGAGAGAAGGGGGAAATCGGAGGGGAAAAGGGGGGGACCGGAGAGCGAGAGAGCGAGAGTAAGGGGGATCGGGGGAGAGAGAGAGGTGATCATAATAGGAGAGAGAGAGAGAGAGAGAGAGAGAGAGAGAGAGAGAGAGAGAGAGAAAGAGAGAGAGAATCAGAGTGGGGGGGGAAGAGAGAGAGAGAGAGAGAGAGAGAGAGAGAGAGAGAGAGAGGTGTTTGGAGTTGGGGGAAAAGAGAGAGGATCGGAGGAGGGGGGAAATCGGAGGGGAAAAGGGGGGGACCGGAGAGCGAGAGAGAGAGTAAGGAGGATCGGGGGAGAGAGAGGTGATCGTAATAGGAGAGAGAGAGAGAGAGAGAGAGAGAGAGAGAGAGAGAGAGAGAGAGAGAGAGAGATAATCAGAGTGGGGGAAGAGAGAGAGAGAGAGAGAGAGAGAGGGAGAGAGAGAGAGAGAGGTGTTTGGAGTTGGGGGAAAAGAGAGAGGATCGGAGGAGGGGTGGGAGAGAGGAAGGATCGGGGGGGGGAAGAGAGAGAGGTTATCAGAGTGTGGAAGAGAGAGGTTATCAGAGTGTGGACGAGAGAGGGGGGATCGGACTGGGGACGAGAGAGAGGGGGGAATGGAGGGGGGAAGAGAGAGAGGGGGTGGTCAGAGGGGGAGAAGTGAGGGGGGGGATCGGGGGGAAAGAGGTGGGGGTCGGTGGGGGAGAAGAAAGAAGGAGGAAATCGGAGGGAGGAAGAGAGGGGGATCAGAGGGGGGGAAGAGAGGGGTGGATCGGAGGAGGGGGAAGAGAGAGTGGGGGATCGGAGGGGGGAAGCAGAGGGGGGGGAAAGAGAGAGAAGGGGGAAATCGGAGGGGGGAGAAAAAGAGAGAAGGGATGGGGGAAAGAGGAGCTCGGAGAAGTGGCGGGGGGAGAATGTCAGGAGCTCGGGGAGAGGTGGTCAGGAACTTGTTGGGGGGAGCACAGCGAGAACAGTGGGGTGGGGGGGGAAGAACGTGATCCAGGTCTAAAGGAGGTGGGGGGTGGGTGAGAGCAAGCACCTGATCCAGATGGGAAACTAGATCATGTTCTCCTTCCCTGTGTTACATTCTTCCACCCCCAACCCCACCCCTTTACACCTGCACCACGCTCATTCTCTCTTCCCCCACCCCCCGCAGCGGTATAAGAAGGCAGCTCACTACCACCCTCTCGAGGGCAACTAGTGATGGGCAATAAATAAAGGTATTTTAAAAAATGAGCGCATATTGTGTGTTGGTCTTACAACATCCATAACATTACAATTATGTATTATTTGCCGGACTCGATTGTTCCAATGTTCTCCTGGCCAGCCTCCCATCTTCCACCCTCAATGAACTTGAGCTCATCCAAAACTCCGCTGCACGTATCCTAACACGCAGCAAGTCCCATTCACCCATCACCCCTGTGCTCGCTAAGCCACACAGCTGTCTGGAGGTCCCGCGCAGCCCATTTAAAGGAACCACACACGCACCAAAAAAAAATTAGGGGGAACATTGAAATAAAAACAGAAAGTGCTGGAAATACTCAGCAGGTGAGGCAGCATCTGTGGGGAGAGAAAGAGAGTTAACGTTTCAGGTTGATAACCTGGTTTCTCTCTCCACAGATGCTGCCTCACCTGCTGAGTATTTCCAGCACTTTCTGATTTTATTTCAGATTTCCAGCATCCGCAGTATTTTGCTTTTGTATTAGGGGGTACATTGTCCACCAAAACCTTGATTTTAAAATTCTCATCCTCATGTTAAAATCCCTCCATGGCCTCACCCCTTCCTATCTGAACTCAGCAGTGTGAGGGCTCCTAACCACACTGTTGAGTTCTGGAGCTGGCTGTCACCATGAATGGGTCATATTACACATTGCAAAGTACTTGATTACTCAGGCAGGCAGGAACTAATCACACATTCCAGACAAACTGTTGGGTGTGTCTTGTCCTTCAAGGGGACCAATCAGAACTTTGGTGTTACAAATAGTTACAGCTATTAAAGGCTCTAAAAGGTTAGCTGAAGATGATCTCCTCCTCCTCCCCTTCTCCTCAGCTGAGGTCCTTTAACAAAGTTGAGTTTCCCCCCCACCCCCACAAGTGTCACAATTTTCATGCATTTTGAAGATTTTCTGGAATGTGTTAAAAATGACAGCTTTATATAGAATCATAAAGCTCAGAAGGAGGCCATTCAACCCATCGTACCTGCTCTTTGGTAAAGGTATACAATTAGTCCCACTCCTCTGCTCTTTCCCCATAGTCCTGTGAATGTTTTCCCTTCAAGTATTTATCCAATTCTTTTTTTGAAAGTTGCACTTGAATCTGCTTCCATCACCCTTTCAGGCAGTGCATTCCAGATCACAGCAACTCGCTGTGTAAAAAAATGTTCCCTCGTGTCGCCTCTGGTTCTTTTGCCAATCTAGTTACCTCCTGCCACTGGAAACAGTTTCTCCTTATTTACTCTAAACTCTCCATAATTTTGAACACTTCTATCAAATCTCCTCTTAACCTTCTCTGCTCCAAGGAGAACAACCCCAGCTTCTCCAGTCTCACCACATAACTGAAATCCCTCAACCCTGGTACCATTCGAATAAATCTCTTCTGCATCCTCTTCCTCCCTGAAGTGTGGTGCTTAGAATTGGACACAATACTCCAGCTGTGGCCTAACCAGTGTTTAGTATAACTTCCTTGCTTTTGTACTCTATGCCTCTATTAATAAAGCCAAGGATCCCATATGCTTTAACAGCCTTCTCAACTTGTCCTGCCACCTTCGAAGATTTGTGTATATACACCCCCAGGTCTCCCTGTTCCTGCACCCCCTTTAAAATTGTACCATTTATTTTATATTGCCTCTCTTCATTCTTCCTACCAAAATGTATCACTTCACACTTCTCTGCATTAAATTTCATCTGCCATGTGTCTGCCCACCTTCACCAGTCTATGTCCTCCTGAAGTCCGTTACCATCCTGCTCATCGCTTACTACATTTCCAAGTTTTGTGTCAACTGCAAACTTTAACATTATGCCCTGTATACCCAAGTCCAGGTCATTAATATATATCAAACAGAGCAGTCGTCCTAATAGCAACCCCTGGGGAACACCACTGTATACTTCCCTGCTCTTTAATTTCTTCCTTAACTCCTGAAACGTTGACTGCAGGACTTCAGCCCTTTTCCTTTATATCATTAGTTCCCACATGGACCACACCTTCTGGCTCTTCTCCCTTTCAACCTCAAAATGTTCTACACCCCCTCATTGATGTCGTTTACCTCAACACCAGGGAGGCAACACACCATGCAGGACTCAAGTCAGCGGTTGCAAAGCACCTGTCTACTCCCCCTAACTATCGATCCCGTACGAACCACTGCATCTCTACACTTTGCTATGCCCCGCCCCATGCAGTCATTTCGTCTATGTACTGTGGATGTGCTCTAGACTGCACTCCCCCGCAGTGCCACACTCCAGGAGGACTCCTGCACTGCCTGTCTCTTCTTACCCTGCCGAAGGCCACCCACTTGCTATCCTCCTGAACTCTCTGTAGCTGTGGGGTAACAACCTACTGGAATGTGCACTCCAGGAAACTCTCAGCCTCCCGAATGCCCTGCAGTGACTCCAGTCGCTCCTCAAGCTCAGAAACCCCGAGCTCGAGTTCGAGCAACTGAAGGCACTTCCTGCACACATGGTTATCCAGGACACATGAAGCGTCTGGAGTTCCCACATGGCACAGGAATTTACAGGCAATGGGGCTCAGCTGTCCCATCATTTTGCTTTAAAGGCCATCTATACATGGTTTTAGTTTAGAATCCCCTTACTCCTATTTATCATTTATTTATTACTTATGTATACCAGATTTTTATTTAATGTAATTCGGATCCATTTAATGTTGATATCCCCTTAGATCTAATTAATTCTGATTATTTATATATTTACTGTTGCTCCTTGGTTTAAATTACTTAGCACCTCCTTCACCAAATTCCCATTCCCAACAAATTTCCATCTTCACTCTGTTTAGCAAGCCACCCTGTTCAGCAGATTCACCCAACTCTCACCTTGTGCTTAAAGCTCTCCAGGCAGTTTCCAGAAATACACGAATAAATAGTTCTCTCAAAATGGGATGACACTCTTTCCACTTGTAAGGAGGTTCAAAAAATTAAGATTTAAACAAGGGCTTTAAATATTAAACTAAAAGCATAAAGTGCAAAAAGAACCCTTTTGAACACCAGATTGATATTTGATTGTACAGCATTTGAATTACGTTATAGGACAAATGAAATGTAAAGCATATATAATATATAATAATTTCAGTTGGTGAATAGCTGGTTGTAATTTATTTTTTCACCTCCCCACAGCTAACACTGTGACCTCTCCAGCTCGACTCCTTCTGAAGTCCTTTGAACTCCTCGACTTTCGATGGCTGCAACGTGAGCAAGTACTTTTCCCTGCTGCTCCGCTAACGGTATGTAGATGATGTCCTTGCAAAGAGTGCGTTGTTAGGCTTCCAGTTGGTGATATGGGACTGGTAGGACTTTCAGGGGTAACAGGACTAGGAGGACCATTGGGACTTGTAGGGCTTGAGAGAAAAAACATGGATGGAAATTAACTTTCAAATGTACAATATTATTACTATTCACAATATTAAGATTAGCAAACAAGATACTGTGCAGTTTAACATTTTTACAAATAGTTTTCTTGACCACCAATTCCCCATCCTCCAAGCCATTTCAAATGCATTCAAATACCATTACCGTGATTTTGTAAATAGATGCGGGTTGGGAGCGGGTCAGGTGGTTTCCGGCTTCCAGTACCGCCCCCAACTACATCCGGCCCACGGACGTGATTTTACGTTGATTAACCTAGTTAAGCCCGCCCTGTCCATCAACACGAGGAAGGTGCGTTTCCTCATTCTCCTAGAAGTTGCGGGACTCTCCTATTTAAATAATTAGACTCCCATAATCCCCAGAGTTTACCTTTTCAGGACTTATATGAATATTTGTGATTTAAAATGATGGCTGCTGCAGAGCGGCTCCAACTTCAAACTCCTTAGTGACTAACAGACCAGTGGTTAGTTTGCAGCAAGGCCTGGACAACATTCAGGCTTGGGTTGATAAATTTCAATTAACATTTGCACTACACAAGTGCCGAGCAATGACCATCTCCAACAAGAGACTCTAGTCACCACCCCTTGACATTCAGCAGGATTACCATCACCACCATCAACATCCTGGGTGTCACCATTGACCAGAAACTTAACTGGACCAGCCATATAAATACTGTGGCTACAAGAGCAGTTCAGAGGTTGGGTATTCTGCAGTGAGTGACTCACCTCCTGACTCATGGAAACATAGAAGATAGGAGCAGGAGTAGGCCATTCGGCCCCTCAAGCCTCTTCTGCCATTTAATGAGATCATGGCTGATCATCCAAATTCAGTACCCTGTCCCTGCTTTCTCCCCATATCCCTTGATCCCTTTAGCCTCAAGAAATATATCCAACTCCTTCTTGAATATATTTAATGAATTGGCCTCAACTGCCCTGTGTGGCAGAGAATTCCACAGGTTCACCACTCTCTGGGTGAAGAAATTCCTCCTCATCTCAGTCCTAAATGGCTTACCCCTTATCCTTAGACTGTGACCCCTGGTTCTGGACTCCCCGCCATCAGGAATACCGTTCCTGCATCTAGTCTGTCTAGTCCTGTTAGAATTTTATAAGTTTTAATGAGGTCCCCTCTCATTCTTCTAAACTCTAGCGAATATAAGTTTAATCGACCCAATCTCCCTCATACGTCATTCCTGCCATCCCAGGTATCAGTCTGGTGAATCTTCGCTGCACTCCCTCCATGGCAAGAACATCCTTCCTCAGATAAGGTGACCAAAACTGCACACAATACTCAAGATGTGGTCTCACCAAGGCCCTGTACAACTGCAGCAAGACATCCTTGTTCCTGTACTCAAATCCTCTCGCTATGAAGGACAACATACCATTTGCCTTCTTAACCACCTGCTGCACCTGCATGCTTACTTTCAGCGACTGGTGCACAAGGAAACTCAGGTCACGTTGCACTTCCCCTTTTCCCAATCTATTGCCATTCAGATAATATTCTGTCTTCCTGTTTTTGCCACCGAAGTGGATAACCTCGCATTTATCCACATTATACTGCATTTGCCATGCATCTGCCCAATCACCCAACCTGTCCAAATCATACTGGAGTTTCTCTGCATCCTCCTCACAGCACACATGCCCACCCAGCTTTGTGTCGTCTGCAAACTTGCAAACAGCTAGTTCCCTCGTCTAGATCATTTATATATATTGTGAATAGCTGGGGTCCTAGCACCGATCCCTGCGGTACCCCACTAGTCACTGCCTGCCACTCGGAAAAAGACCTGTTTATTCCAACTCTTTGCTTCCTGTCTGCCAACCAGTTCTCTATCCAAGTCAGTACCTTACCCCCAATCCCATGTGCTTTAACTTTACATGCTAATCTCTTATGCGGGACCTTATCGAAAGCCTTCTGAAAGTCCAAATAAACCACATCCACTGGTTCTCCCTTATCTATTCTACCAGTTACATCCTCAAAAAATTCCAGTAGATTAGTCAAGCATGATTTACCTTTTGTAAATCCATGTTGACTTTGATGGGCAGCACGGTGGCATAGTGGTTAGCACTGTTGCCTCACAGCGCCAGGGACCCGGGTTCGAATCCGGCCTCGGGTGACTGTCTGTGTGGAGTTTGCACATTCTCCCCGTGTTTGCGTGGGTTTCCTCCGGGTGCTCCGGTTTCCTCCCACAGTCCAAAGATGTGCGGGTTAGGTTGATTGGCTATGATAAAAAAAATTGACCCTTAGTGTTAGGGGGATTAAATATGTGGGGTTACGGGGCTAGGGTGGGATATGTGTTGGTGTAGGGGTTACGGGGATCGGGTGGGATATGTGTCGGTGCAGGCTCGATGGGCCGAAATGGCCTCTATCTGCACTGTGGGGTTTCTGTGTGATTCTGTGACCGATCCTGTCACTGTTATCCAAGTGCTCTGCTATTACATCTTTTATAATGGACTCTAGCATTTTCCCCACTACCGCTGTCAGGCTTACCGGTCTATAATTCCCCGTTTTCTCTCTACCACCCTTTTTAAATAGTGGGGTTACATTAGTTATCCTCCAATCCATGGGAACTGTTCCAGAGTCTATAGAATTTTGGAAGATGACCAGCAATGCATCTATTATTTCTAGGGCTACTTCCTTAAGTACCCTAGGATGTAGATTATCAGGCCCCGGGGATTTATTGGCCTTCAATCCCATCAATTTCCCTAACAATGCTGATTTCATTCAATTCCTCCCTCTCATTAGACCCTATGTTCCCCGACATCTCTGGGAGGTTATTCGTGTCCTCCTTTGTGAAGACAGAACCAAAGTATGTATTTAATTGGTCTGCCATTTCTTTGTTCCCCATTATAAATTCCCCTGATTCTGACTGCAAGGGACCTATGCTTGACTTCACCAATCTTTTTCTCTTCACATGTGTATAGAAGCTTTTACAGTCAGTTTTCATGTTCCCTGAAAGCTTACTCTCATAATCTATTTTCCCCCCTCTTAATTAATCCCTTTGTCCTCCTTTGCTGAATCCTAAACTGCTCACAATCCTCAGGTTTGCTGCTTTTTCTGGCCAAATTATATGTCCTCTCCTTGGATCTTATGCTATCCCTAATTTCCCTTGTTAGCCACGGTTGAGTCACCTTTTTTGTTTTATTTTTATGCCAAACAGGGATGAACAAATTCTGTAGTTCATCCATGCGATCTTTAAATGTTTGCCAGTGCCTATCCACGTTCCCCAATCCATCCTAGCCAACTCGTGCCTCATACCATCGTAGTTTCCTTTATTTAAATTCAGGACCCTAGTCTCCGAGTCAACTACTTCACTCTCCATTTTAATGAAGAATTCTATCATATTATGATCGCTCCTCCCCAAGGGGCCTCGTACAACAAGATTGCTAATTAATCCTTTCTCCCCAAAGTTTTTCCACCATCTACAAGGCACAAGTCAGGAGTGTGATGGAATACTCTCCACTTGCCTGGATGAGTGTAGCTCCAACAACACTCAAGAAGCTCGACACCATCCAGGACAAAGCAGCTCGCTTGATTGGCACCCCATCTACCACCTTAAACATTCACTCTCTGCACCACCAGCCTACCGTGGCTGCAGTGTGTACCACCTACAGGATGCACTGCAGCAACTCGTGTATACCTCTTCGACAGCACTTCCCAAACCCACGACCTCTACCACCTAGAAGGCAGCAGGCACATGGGAACACCATCACCTCCAAGTTCCCTTCCAACTCGCACCATCCCGACTTGGTATATCGCCATTCCTTCATTGTCGCTGGGTCAAAATCCAGGAACTCCATTCCTAATAGCACTGTGGGACTACCTCCATTTCACAGACAGAAGCAATTCAAAGTGGCGGCTCACCACCACCTTCCCAAAGGCAATTAGGGATGGGCAATAAATGCTGGCCTTGCCAGCGACACACCCATCCCATGAATGAATAGAAAAAATGGTAGTGCAGTGCTATGCTGTTGGTTCTGGGCTGTCAGCAGAGAATGGGTTAAAAAAATTATATTTTATAGTGCTATGGTTCCTGTACTAGGGCATTTACACAGTTTACTGGTTCGCTGTTAGACAACACTGCTCACTAAAGTTGGAAGTGCGCTGAAAACGTTCTGAAGGTGGAAAACAACGGTATGTCCAGCACAAAACAGACCACCACCACCAGTGAAAAATGCAGTGTTAATAAAATGGGTCTTGACAAGTGCAACTTGAGCTTTAGATCTGCATGATCATTATGCGTGATTATTAAAAATGAACCCACAGTACTCAACAATGACCAGCTCTACGGCAAGCTGAGACCCATACAAAGAAACGTTAAAAAAAATGTCAGGGCTTTCTGATGGTTGTGACTGAATCTACTACCTGGTATGATACAAAGGCATTCAGACCCTAAAAGTCCTAGGTTCAATCCTTGGTTTGTGCAGTTAGGTGATCCCAAGTAGAGTGCCAGTGGATAGGGAGGAGGCTAGAACATAAGCCAGGAACCCCACTTTTGTTCACTATCCAGTGATCTCTGGCATAAAGTGCACGTGTAGACATCAGAGGAGGACAGAATTGTGTTCAGCTGTGAAAGCCCAATACTCACTGTCTAGACTCACACATGAAGAATGGTGCCTCGCCCAAGAGACCAGAGAGCGACTTAGACTTGTGGAACTATACCCTAGCATGAAGAGATAAGGAAAAAGGAAAACATTTCTCCTACAAGATTTTTAAAAAACTGTTCAAACAACAATGAAGAGCCAGTACATAGAAGAGTGCAAGAGAGAAGAAACATGTATTTCTTGAAACATGAAAGGAGGAGAGGATAGACCATTATGGAAGACTGCAGTAGAAGCCCAGATCTATCCATGTTCATGCAATGACTTTAGCATAGCTGCAAATTATTGAAAATACCTCTGTTCTGAGTACTGTATAGGAGACATTACAGGAGAAAGGATTAAGATGTTTGGTAAGTCACTGATTATTTTCATCCATTTAACACTAAGGTCTACTTGTGGAGGTATTTTTGGAAGCCAACACGACATCTAATAGTGAAAGCAGAAAATCGTAGTTTAAAAAATGTACCCTCTCACCAGCTAGGTCATCAAAAACAAAGCTAGCTGGGTCTGGATGGAGGACTTAGTCTGATAATGGCAAATTTACCTGTGGTAAAGAAAGAGTGTGCAATCACTCAGGTGACTTGACTATAATCCAGCAGCATGATCAGGGGAGCAAACTGTCAAGTGATTCAATAAAGTCCATCATGCTCAATTGTGGCTATGTACAACAGCTGTCAAATCATAATTTAAATGAAAATTCTTCAATTGGGCAATGAAGTCATTAGATAACAAAAAATAACAATGTTCGCCAAATAAGAAAGAATTAGAAAAAGGTGACTACTTCAGTATCTGTAAACAGATAATTACAATCTGCCAAAATTAAACACATTGTTAGACTGCAAAGAAAGTATTTTAAACTGTCCTTTTGGAACTTAGCTATCTACAACCACCACTGGAGGGCAACCTAATTTACAAATACAGGAAACTTTGGTTTATCTGGAGGTTGTATGCCCGGAAACCTCGATCTAACGGCAGAAATCAGCAGCCGTTTTGGTTAGGTTTTTTTTCTTCTCCTAGCATTTTTTTTTAATTTTTTTAAAAACAGTCAGGCTCTGGAAAGCATCTCTGTAGCTTAGCAACAGCTTCAGAGACGTTTCCAAGGTACGGGCCGAGTGTTTACAAGCTGTTGCTAAGCAACAGTGTTTATTGTCAGATACGGAGATGAAAACCTCCTATCCTTCAACATTAGCGCTGGTCTATCCGGAAGTTTTGACAGATCGGCAGCAGCTCGGTCCCGTCGGTGCCGGATTTCAGAACTTTTCTTGTATACACATTTTGTTTCTGTTTCTTCAGTTTGTAAAATTGATCAATAAAATCCAGGTTTTAACATGGCTTATTTCTCTCCCGGTTTCCTTCATGTAACCTGGATTACACAATCAAGTTAATACTCTGAGTTTAGGCACAGAGTTTGCAGACAGAGCTGGATGAATTACAATTGGAGTGGATTGCAAACAGAGTGGAAGCTGAGAATTTGTTGATAGTAGGAATTCAGTGAAGAGGAGGAAGACAGTTTCTCACACCCAACTCAAAAAAAAGGAGTGGAGCTTGAAAACCCGAGGATTCTAAGATAAGCATCTGGGTTAAGTATCTAGATAATCAATATTCAGGTTCTTTGTGTTTAATGATAAAGTGCTTCTCGGTAAGCTTGAGTAAATAATTAGTCTTTGGTTAGTTCACTTTGAGGAGCAAATAGAAAAATAACAATGTAATTTAATACATTAAAATTGTTTAGACCTAGTTAGCAGCAATTATATAAATAATCACCTTGTATCCGAGGAGTTTTTTTTAAGTCTCTAATTAGAATGGAGGGACAGCTGGGACCTGTAGCCTGCAATTCCTGCACCATGTGGGAACTGCAAGACAATTCATGTGTCCTAGAGGCCCACGTGTACAGGAAGTGCCTCCAGCTGCTCAAAGGCACCAAATAGTGGGAAGGAGATACAGAAACCGATTTGCAGGGAACTTACCGAAAAGTGAATGAACTATAGAGTAGTGATAATGGGAGACTTTAGCTACCCCAATATTGAATGGAGCAGTGATTGTGTTAAGGGCAGAGAAGGGGAGCAAATTCTGAAGTGTTCAGGAGAATTTTCTTGATCAGTAGGTTTCCTGCCCAACAAGGAAGGAGGCAGGAGGCATTGCTGGATACAGTTCTGAGGAATGAAGTGGGTCAAGTGGAGAATGTCACAGTGGGGGAGCATCTCAAGAATAGTGATCATAGTATCATATGGTTTTGATTAGTTATGGGGAAAAACAAGGAGCAATCTAGAATAAAAATACTTAACTGGAGGAGGGATTTGGCCCAGGTAAATTGTAGTCAAAGATTAGCACACAGAAATGTAATGAAGCAATGGGGGGCCTTTAAAGAGATGGTTTGGATACAGTCTAGCTACATTCCCACGAGGGGGAAAGGGAGGGAAACCAAAACCAGAGCTCCCTGGATGGCGAAGGAGTTAGAGAGTAGGATGAAGCAGAAAAGTATGACAGATGTCAGCTCGATAATACAAGGGAGAATCAGTCTGAATATAAAAAGTACCGAGGAGAAGTGAAAAAGGAAATGAGAGGCAAAGAGACAATATAGATTGGGAGCTAACATAAAAGGGAATCTAAAGGTTTTCTCTAGGCATAGTAAGAGGGTTGTCAGAGGAGAGGTGGGGCTGATTAGAGACCAAAGTGGAGATCTATTGGTGGAGACAGAAGGCATGGCTGAGGTACTAAATGAGTACTTTGCATTAATGTTTTCCAAGGAAAGAGGACTTAGCCATAGCTACGGTAACCGAGGAGGTTGTTGGGATACTGGGCGAGATAAAATTAGCTAAAGAGAAGGTACTAGAAAGGCTGGCAGCACTTAAAGTGGATAAATCATCCTGTCCGGATGGGATGCATCCTAGGTTGCTGAGGGAAGTAAGGGTAGAAATTGCAGAGGTGCTGCCCACAATCTTCCAATCCTTCTTAGGTACGAGGTGGTGCCATACGATTGCAAATGTTACACCTTTGTTCAAAAGAGGGGAGAAGGATAATCCTCGCAATTACAGGCCAGTCAGTTTAACGTCGGTGGTGGGGAAACTTTTAGAAACAATAATGTGGGAGAAAATTAACAGCCAGTTGGACAAGTATATGGACTAATAAAGGAAAGCCGGCACCGATTTGTTAAGGGCAAATAATGTTTGACTAACTTGATTGAGTTTTTTGATGAGGTAACGGAGTGGGTGAATGAGGGCAGTGCAGTTAATGTTGTGTATATGGACTCCAAAAGGCTTTTGATAAAGTGCCACATAATGGGCTTGCCAGCAAAGTTGAAGCCCATGGAATAAGAACATAAGAAATAGGAGCAGGATTAGGCCACTTGGCCCTTCGAGCCTGCTCTGCCATTCAATAAGATCATGGCTGATCTTGGGCTCAAAGCCACTTCCCTGCCCGCTCCCCATAAGACTTCACTCCCTTACCTTGCAAAAATCTGTCTATCTCCACCTTAAATGTATTTAATGACCCAGCCTCCATGGCTCTCTGGGGCAGAAAATTCCACAGATTTACAATCCTCAGAAGAAATTCCTACTCATCTCAGTTCTAAAAGGGCGACACTTTATTCTGAAACTATGCCCGAGTTCTAGATTTCACCACAAGGGGAAACATCCTCTCTGCATCTACCTTGTCGAGCCCCCTCAGTATCTTATATGTTTCTATAAGATCACCTCTCATTCTTCTAAATTCCAATGAGTATAGGCGCAACCTGCTCAACCTTTCTTCATAAGTCAACCCCCTCATCTCTGAAATTAACCTAGTGAATCATTTCTGAACTGCCTCCAATGCAAGTATATCCTTCCTTAAATAAGGAGACCAAAACTGTACACAGTACTCAAGGTGTGGTCTCACCAATACGCTGTACAGTTGTATCAGGACTTCCCTCCTTTAATACTCCAACCCCTTTGCAATAAAGGCCAACATTCCATTTGCCTTTTTGATTACTTGCTGTACCAGCATGCGTGTTTCATGCACAAGGACCCCCCCAGGTCCCTCTGAACTGTAGCATTTTCTAATCTCTCTCTATTTAAATAATAATTTGCTTTTTTATTTTTCCTGCCAAAGTGGATAACTTCACACTTTCCCACATTATACTCCATCTGCCAAATGTTTTCCCACTCACTTAGCCTGTCTATATCCCTTTGCAGATTCTTTGAGTCCTCTGCACAACTTGCTTTCCCACCCATCTTTGTATCACCCGCAAACTTGGCTACATTACACTCGGTCCCTTCATCCAAGTCATTAATGTAGATTGTAAATAGTTGAGACCCCAGCACCGATCCCTGTGGCACCCCACTAGTTACCGTTTGCCAACCAGAAAATGACCCATTTATCCCGACTCTCTGCTTTCTGTTAGTTAGCCAATTCTCTATCCATGCTAATATATTGCCCCCAACTCCGTGAGCTCTTATCTTATGCAGTAACCTTTTATGTGGCACCTTATCGAATGCCTTCTGGAAATCTAAATACAGATTGAGCGTCCTGAATCCGGCAACGTCGGGACTGAGGCCGAGCCGGTTTTCGTGTTTTTCCGGACTTCGGAACGTGTTTCTGATGTCCGAAGTCTGGAAATATCGCAACCGGAGCTCGGGCGTTTCCGGACTTCGGACATCAGAAACACGTTCAGAGTCCGGAAATGCCTGGGCCATTCCGTGACGCGTTTCTCCGCCCCTCCCCTTCTGTTAAAGGGGAGGGATGCTGCGAGCTCTGCAAAGCATCTGATGGCCCACACTAGGCCACCGGGGCGGCATGGTGCCATGGCTGCAGCCTGGCGGAAACACTTAGTGGAGCTGTGCAGATTAAGGAGGATAAAACACAACACTAAAGTTTTATTACATCACTCGCATATTTCATAGGATTTTTCAATAAAAGACAACAAAAGTTAATGGCTTTTTGAAGTACAGGTTGAGCGTCCAAAATCCAGAGTTCCGGATTCCAGAACATTTTACGGATTCCGGACGACCCTGCCACCAATCGTCCCGGAATCCGGAACATTCCTGATTCCGGAACTCTGGATTTTGGACACTCAACCTGTACACCACATCCACTGGCTCACCTTTGTCCACCCTGCTCGTTACATCCTCAAAGAACTCCAGCAAATTTGTTAAACATGATTTCCCTTTCCTAAAACCATGCTGACTCTGCTTGACTGCATTATGATTTTCCAAATGCCCTGCTACTGCTTCCTTAATGAAGGACTCCAGCATTTTCCCAACAACAGATGTTAGGCTAACTGGTCTATAGTTTCCTGCTTTCTGTCTCCCTCCTTTCTTAAATAGGAGTGTTACATTTGCGGTTTTCCAATCCGCTGGGACCTCTCCAGAGTCCAGGGAATTTTGGTATATTGCAACCAATGCATCCACTATCTCTGCAGCTACTTCTTTTAAGACCCTGGGCTGCAGGCCATCTGGTCCAGGGGACTTGTCATCTTTTAGTCCCATTATTTTACCAAGTACTTTTTCCTTAGTGACAGTTATTGTCTTTAGTTCCCCCCTCCCTGTGGCCCCTTGATTATCCATTATTGGGATGCTGTTAGTGTCTTCTACCGTGAAGACAGATACAAAATATTTGCTCAGTCTGCCATTTCCCCGTTCCCCATTATTAATTCCCCAGTCTCATCCTCTAAGGGACCAACTCTCTTCCTTTTTTTATACCTGTAGAAGTTCTTACTATCTGTTTTAATATTTCTTGCCAGATTACTCTCATAATTCATCTTCTCTCTATTATTTTTTGTGTCATCGTTTGCTGGTTTTGAAAAATTTCCCAATCCTCTGGCCTCCCACCAATCTTGGCAACATTGTATGCCTTAGTTTTCAATTTGATACCATCCTTTACTTCCTTAGTTAGCCACGGATGGTGCTCCCTTCTCTTAAAATCTTTCTCTCTCACTGGAATATATTTTTGTTGAGAGTTATGAAATGGGGATAGTGGCAGCATGGATACGAAATTGGCTAAGTGACAGGAAACAGAGAGCAGTGGTGAACGGTTGTTTTTCGGACTGGAGGAAGGTTCACAGTGGTGTTCCCCAGGGGTCGGTTCTAGGACCACTGCTTTTCTTGATATATATTAATGACTTTGAAGTGGGTGTACAGGGCTTAATTTCAGAATTTGCAGATGACACAAAACTTGGAAGTATAGTGAACAGCAAGGAGGATAGTGATAGACTTCAAGAGAACATAGACAGGTTGGTGGAATGGGCAAACTGAAAATTAAATTTAATGCAGAAAAGTGTGAAGTGGTACATTTTGGTAGAATGAAAAGAGGAAATATAAACTAAAGGGTACAATCCTAAAGGGGGTGCATGAACAGAGAGACATAGAAATATAGAAAAATAGGAGCAGAAGTAGGCCATTCGGCCCTGCTCCACCATTCAATATGATCATGGCTGATCCTCTACCTCAATACCATATTCCTGCTCTCTCCCTATACCCCTTGATGCCTTTTGTGTCTAGAAATTTCCTTCTTAAATATATTCAGTGACTTGGCCTCCACAGCCTTCTGTGGTACAGAATTCCACAGGTTCACCACCCTCTGAGTGAAGAAATTTCTCCTCATCTCAGTCCTCAATGTCCTATCCTGTATCCTGAGACTGTGACCCCCTCTCGTTCTAGACCCCCCAGACCTATGTGCACAAATCATTGAAGGCGGAAGGGCAGGGTGAGAAAGCAGTTAAAAAAGCTTACGGGATCCTGAGTTTCATGAATAGAGGTATAGAGTACAAAAGCCAGGAAATTATGATGAACCTGTATAAAACACTGGATTGGCCTCAACTGAAGTATTGTGTCCAATTCTGGGCACCACTTTAGGAAGGATGTGAAGGCCTTTGAGAGGGTGCAGAAAAGATTTACGAGAATGATTCCAGGGATGAGAGACTTCAGTTACGTGGATAGACTGGAGAAGCTGGGGTTGTTCTCCTTCGAGCAGAGAAGATTGAGAGGAGATTTGATAGAGGAGTTCAAAATCATGACGGGTCTGGACAGAGTAGCTAGAGAGAAGCTGTTCCCATTGGCAGATGGGTCAAGACCAGAGGACACAGATTTAAGGTGATTGGCAAAAGAACCAAAGGCGACATGAGGAAAAACTTTTTTATACAGCAAGTGGTTAGGATCTAGAATGCACTGCCTGAAAGGCTGGTGGAGGCAGATTCAATCGTAGTTTTCAAAAGGGAATTGGATAAGTACCTGAAGGAAAAAAATTTGCAGAACTACGGGGAAAGGGTGGGGGAGTGGGACTAGCTGAAGTGCTCTTGCAGAAAGCCGGCACGGGCTCAACGAGCCGAATGGCCTCCTTCTGTGCTGTAACTATTCTATGATAAAGTAGCTTATTAGCAAAAAAAAACTGAAGCCCATGGGATAAAGGGGCAGTAGCAGCACGGATACAAAATTGGCTCAGCGTTAGGAAACAAAGTTGTGGTGAAATGCTGTTTTCGGACTGGAGAGAAGTATACCCCAGGGTTCAGTACTAAGACTACTGCTATTTTTGATATACATTAATGACTTGGACTTGGGGGTACAGGGCACAATTTCAAAATCTGCAGATGATTCAAAACTAGGAAGTGTAGTAAACAGTGAGGAAAACAGTAATAGGCTTTAAGAGGACATAGACAGGTTGGTGGAATGGGTGGATACATGGCAGATGAAATTCAATGCAGAAAAGAGAGGGATACATTTTGGTAGGAAGAATGAGGAGACACAATCCAAGCTAAATGGTACAATTTTAAAGGGGGTGCAAAGTCAGAGACCTGGGGGTGCTTGTGCACAAATCTTTGAAGGTGGCAGGAAAGGTTATCAAAGTAGTTAATCAAGTATATGGGATCCAGGGCTTTATAAATAGAGGTATAGAGTACAAAAGCCAGGAAGTTATGCTAAACCTATATAAAACACTAGTTCAGCCCCAGCTGGAGTAGTGTGTCCAATTCTAGGCACTGCACTTTGGGAAGGACATGAAGGCTTTGGAGAGGGTACAGAAGAGATTTACTAGAATAGTTCCAGGGATGATGGAATACAGTTACGTGGATAGACTAGAGAAGCTGGGGTTGTTCTCCTTACAGCAGAGAAGGCTAAAAGGAAATTTGATAGAGGTGTTTAGATAGAGTACAGAAGGAGAAACTGTTTCCAGTGGCTGAAGGGTCGATAACCAGAGGGCACAGATTTAAGGTGATTGGAAAAAGAACCAGAGATGACTTGAGGAAAAACTTTTTACGCAACGAGTCGTTAGGGTGATGGAAACAGATTCAATAGTAGCTTTCAAAAGAGAATTGGATAAATACTTGAAAGAGAATACATTGCAATGATATGGGGAAAGAGCCAGGAGTGGGACTAACTGGATTACTCTTCAAAAGAGCTGGTGCAAATTTGATGGGCCGAATAGCCTCCTTCTGTGCTGTACTATTCTATGATTCTATGATTGTAGCATGGTCTGTTTAGTCAAGTTGGCTTCATTCCACACCAGGAGATTAGAAGCAAGTCAATTTTCTGTGGCATACATAGTAATCCAATACCAGACCCAATTAGGTTTGCAGCATTGCTGAGCATTGTTGATCAGTCAAGCTATCTCATCAAGGTGACCTGCAAGAGTAAATTTCTACTGGCTGGGGGGTTTGGAAATTCTTCCAACTGGGTCCTAGAAACCTGTGCAAGCCAAAGCCAGCACACGAGTGCAAAAGACAAGGCTGAAGCGTTTGCAACCATCTTCAGCCAGAAGTGCCGAGCGGATCATCCATAGCGGGCTCCTCCTGACGTCCCCACCGTCGAAGTAGCCGGTCTTCAGCCAATTCGATTCACTTCACGTGATATCAAGAAACGGCTGAGCACACTGGATACAGCAAAGGCTATGGGCCCCCGACAACATCCCGGCTGTCGTACTGAAGACTTGTACTCCAGAACTAGCCGCACCTCTAGCCAGTGTTGTAGCTATACTGGAAGAGCTTGGCACCTACCCAACAATGTGGAAAACTGCCCAGGTATGTCCTGGCCACAGAAAACAGGACAAATCCAATCCGGCCAATTACTGCCCCATCAGTCTACTCTCAATCATCAGCAAAGTGATGGAAGGTGTCATCAACAGTGCTATCAAGCAGCACTTACTCACCAATAAATCTGCTCACTGATGCTCAGTTTGGGTTCCGCCAGGACTACTCGGCTCCAGACCGCATTACAACCTTGGTCCAAACATGGATAAAAGAGCTGAATTCCAGAGGTGAGGCGAGAGTGACTGCCCTCGACATCAAGGCAGCATTTAACCGAATGTGGCATCAAGGAGCCCTAGTAAAATTGAAGTCAATGGGAATCAGGGGAAAACTCTCCACTGGCTGGAGTCATACCTAGCACAAAGGAAGATGGTTGTGGTGGTTGGAGGTCAATCATCTCAGCCCCAGAACACTGCCACAGGAGTTCCTCAGGGCAGTGTTCCAGGCCCAGCCATCTTCAGCAGCTTCAACAATGAACTTCCCTCCATCATAGGGTCAGAAGTGGGGATGTTTGCTGATGATTGCAGTGTTCAGTTCCATTCACAACTCCTCAGATAATGAAACAGTCCGTGCCCGCATGCATCAAGACCTGGACAACATTCAGGCTTGGGCTTATAAATGGCAAGTAACATTCACGCCACACAAGTGCCAAGCAATTACCATCTTCAACAAGAGTGAGTCTAGCCACCTCTTGACATTCAACGGCATTACCATCACCGAATCCCACACCATCAATATCCTGGGGGGGTTACCATTGACCAGAAACTTAACTGGACCAGCCACATAAATTCTGTGGCTACAAGAGCAGGTCAGAGGCTGGATATTCTGTGGCGAGTGTCTCACCTCCTCACTCCCCAAAGCCTTTCCACCATCGACAAGGCACAAGTCAGATGGAATACTCTCCACTTGCCTGGTTGAGTGCAGCTCCAACAACACTCAAGTAGCTCGACACCATCCAGGACAAAGCAGCCCGCTTGATTGGCACCCCATCCACCACCTTAAACAATCACTTCCTCCATCACCAGCGCAACATGGCTGCAGTGTGTACCATCTACAAGATGCACTGCAGCAACTCGCCAAGGTTTCTTCGATAGCACCTCCCAAACCCGCAATCTCTACCACCTAGAAGGACAAAGGCAGCAGGCGCATGGGAACACCATCACCTGCAAGTTCCCTTCCACGTTACACACCATCCTAACTTGGAAATATATCACCCTTCCTTCATCGTCGCTGGGTCAAAATCCTGGAACTCCCTCCTGACAGCACTGTGGGAGTACCTTCACCACAGGACTGCAGCAGTTGAAGGCGGCAGCTCACCACCACCTTCTCAAGGGCAATCAGGGATGGGCAATAAAATGCTGGCCTTGCCAGCAATGCCCACATCCCATGAATGAATAAGATAATTATAAAAATAAACCATGCTGACTCCTCCTTATTTTTTCCAGGCGGTTCTTCATTCATTCCTTCAGGACACCATCCAATAATTTCCCTACAGTGGATATCAGGCTGACCAGCCTATAGTTCCCTTGGTTCTTTCTTTGTCCTTTTTTATAGATGGGCCTCGCACTTCCCTTTCTCCAATCCTCAGGCACATTTCCCATTTCCACTGATTTTCTAAAGATTCCCACAGTTCCCATTTTCAATGATTTCTTAAAGATTCACACCAAAGCAGGATAAATTTCATTAGCTACTATCTTAAATACCCTAGTGTGCAATCTGTTTGGACCCATGGCCTTGGTTTCTTACAATCTGTTCATCAACATCTTCAGTTACATAAACTTTCCTTGGAATTACATCATTTTGCCCAAACACAACAAAGGCTGTCTCAGGTTCCCTCCATCAACAGAGGCACAAAATTAATTTTGAATATAGTTGCTATTCCTTGATAACTTGACATAACGGCCCCTTTGGCATCTTTCAGGGGTCCCACTGTTTCCCTATCTTCCAAATGAATTTTTGCTATTGCGGTTCACCTCACCAATTTCTTAGCCTCTCTAACCTTATTCTTATACTCTTCTCTGTACTCATGGCTTTTTACTCGAGGTAAGATTTTTTTCCCCCTTGCCCTTTGCAATACTTTCCTGGTTACCCACATCGGTCTATTTTTTTTGCTACTGCACACCTTACCAGTAGTATACAGTTACTTTACATTAACTATAGTATATTCCTGAATTTTTGTTCGGTGCTCCACCATTCTAAAAGTATGGCCCAGTCTACCCCTTCAGCCAGCTCCTTATTCCCTCAAAATACACATTCTGAACATTGAGAATTTGTATAATACTCCTCTCCTTCGCGTGAGCCTGATGCTAAATTCCACCATGTTATGATCACTATTTCGAAGGTGCTCTCTCACTCGAACCTGCATTAGCATCACATAGTTATCACAATTACCAAGTCTAATGTCACCTCTTTCCTTGTTACCTCAATGTGATACCCAATTACAAATTCCAACCGTTAGTTCCTGAATATCATTTAACTCAATCCACAACACTTCCATGGTTAGAGTTGAGGAGCAAGAAGGGAATGATCACGCTATTGGGGGTATTCTATAGACCTCCAAATAGTGAGAGGGAGATAGAGGAGCAAATCTGCAGGGAAATCGCAGAGATATGCAAGGGCTATAGAGTGGTGATATTGGGGGACTTTAATTACCCAAATATCGATTGGGATAATGCTAGGGTAAAGGGAAAGGAGGGGGAAGAATTTCTGAAATGTGTTCAGGAGAATTTCTTTGACCAGTATGTTCTTGGCCCAACTAGGAAGGAGGCATTGCTGGATCTGGTGCTGGGGAATGAAGTGGGCCAGGTCGACCAAGTGTCTGTGGGAGAACACTTTGGTACAAGTGATCATTGTATCATAAGATTTAGATTAGCAATGGAGAGTAGCAAGGAACAATCGAGAGTGAAACTTCGAAACTAGAATAGGGCTAACTTCAATGGGATGTAAAAGGATCTAGCCAGGGTAAAATGGAACCAAAGACTGACAGGAAAAACTGTAATGGAACAATGGGTGATCTTTAAGGAGGAGATGTTCCAAGTACAGGCTAGGTACATTCCAAGAAGAGGGAAGGGTAAGGGAACCAAAGCAAGGGCTTCTTGGATGACGAGGGAGATAGAAAAGATGATGAAACAAAAAAAGAGGGGGTTTGATGCATGTCAGGTGAATTCTTCAAGGGAGAACCAGACCAAATACAGTAAGTTGAGAGGGGAAGTGAAGATGAAAGTAAGATTGGCAGAGAGAGAATATGAGAATAGAATGGTGGTTAACATAAAAGGGAACCCAAAAATCTTCTACTGGCATGTTAACATTAAGCGGGTAGTAAAAGGCAGGGTGGGGCCTATTAGGGACAAAGAAGGTGATATATGCTTAGAGGCGCAGGGCAAGACTAGAATACTCAATGAGTGCTTTGTATCGATGTTTACTAAGGAGGTGGATGATGACAAAATATTGGGAGCAGTGGAAAAGATAGAAGCAATGGAAGGGGTGAAAATTGATAGACAGGATGTACTAGAAAGGCTGGGTATGCTTAGAGCGGATAAGTCGCCTGGTCCAGATGGCTTGCATCCCAGATTGCTAAGGGAATTGGGGGAGGAGATAGCGGAAGGGCTTGCGATAATTTTCCAATCGTCCCTAGATACGGGGGAGGTGCCTGAGGATTGGAAAGTGGCAAATGTGACACCATTGTTCAAGGGTGCAAGGACAATCCTAGTAACTACAGGCCGGTTCAGTTTAGCATCAGTGGTAGGTAAAGTTTTAGAAACAACAATCAAAGAAAAAATTAACGGGCACTTGGAGAGGTTTGAGCTAATTAAGGAGAGCCAACATGGATTTGTAAAAGGCAGATCATGTTTGACTAATGTAATTGAATTTTTTGATGAAGTAACAGGGAGGATCGACGAAGGGAATGCAATGGATGTTGTCTACATGGATTTTAGGAAGGCGTTTGACAAAGTGCCACATAGAAGGCTGGTTAACAAAATTGAGGCTCATGGAATAGGTGGGTCAGTGGCAGCTCGGATAAGGAATTGGCTTAATGACAGAAAGCAGCAAGTTGTGATAAGTCTGGGGAATTAATCATGGGAAACAGGGAAATGGCGGAGACTTTGAACAAATGTTTTGTATCTGTCTTCACGGTAGAAGACACTAAAAGCATCCCAATAATGGATAATCAAGGGGCTATTGGGGTGGGGTGGGGTGGGGGGGGGAACATAAAACAATCACTATCACTATCATTAGAGAGAAAGTACTAGGCAAACTAATGGGACTAAAGGTGGACAAGTCCCCTGGAGCCGGTGGCCTGCACCTTAGAGTCTTAAAAGAGGTAGCTGCAGAGATAGTGGATGCATTGGTTGTAATCTACCAAAATTCCCTGGATTCTGGAGAGGTCCCAGCGGACTGAAAAACCGCAAATGTAACGCCCCTATTTAAAAAAGGAGGGAGACAGAAAGCCGGCAACTATCGACCAGTTAGCCTAACATCTGTCATTGGGAAAATGCTGGAGTCCATCATTAAGGAAGTGGTAGCAGGACATTTAGAAAATCATAATAGTCAAGCAGAGTCAGCATGGTTTTATGAAAGGGAAATCATGTTTGACAAATTTGCTGGAGTTCTTTGAGGATGTAACGAGCAGGGTGGATAAAGAGGAACCAGTAGATTTTGTGTCTTTGGATTTCCAGAAGACATTCGATAAGGTGCCACATAAAAGATTACTACACAAATGGCTAATTTTCAGGTTGGCAAACTGTAACTAGTGTGGTACCGCAGGGATCAGTGCTGGGGCCTCAACTACTGTATTTACAATCTATATTAATGACTTGGATGAAGGGACCGAATGTAATGTAGCCAAATTTGCTGCTGATACAAAGATAGGTGGGAAAGCAAATTGTGTGGAGGACGCAAAAAATCTCCAAAGGGATATAGATAGGCTGAGTGAGTGGGCAAAAATCTGGTAGATGGAGTTTAATGTGGGAAAATGCAAGATTATCCACTTTGGTAGGAAAAATAAAAAAGCAAATTATTTAAATGGGGAGAGATTACAAAATGCTGAGGTATAGAGGGATCTGGGGGTCCTTGTACATGAGTAACAAAAAGTTAGCATGCAGGTACAGCAAGTAATTAGGAAGGCAAGTGGAATGTTGGCCTTTATTGCAAAGGGAATGGAGTATAAAAGTAGGGAAGTCCTGTTACAACTGTACAGGGCATTGGCAAGACCAAACCTGGAGTACTGTGTACAGTTTTGGTCTCCTTATTTAAAGGAAGGATATACTTGCATTGGAGGCAGTTCAGAGAAGGTTCACAAGGTTGATTCCGGAGATGAAGGGGTTGTCTTATGAAGAAAGGTTGAACAAGTTGGGCCGATACTCATTGGAGTTTAGAAGAATGAGAGGGGATCTTATTGAAACATCTAAGATTCTGAAGGGGCTTGACAGGGTAGATGCAGAGAGGATGTTTCCCCTCATGGGGGAATCTAGAACTAGAGGGCATAATTTCAAAATAAGGGGGCACCTATTTAAATTGGAAATGAGGAGGAATTTCTTCTCTCAAAGGGTCATGAATCTTTGCAATTCTCTTCCCCAGAGAGTTGTGGAGGCTGGAACATAGAATATATTTAAGGTGGAGATAGACAGATTTTTGAAAGGTAAGGGAGTCAAGGGTTATGGGGAGCGGGCAGGGAGTCAAGGGTTATGGGGAGTGGGCAGGGAAGTGGAGTTGAGGCCAAGATCAGATCAGCCATGATCTTATTGAATGGCGGAGCAGGCTCGAGGGGCCAAATGACCTACTCCTGCTCCTATGTCTTATGTGGTAAATGGCTGTTTTTCAGACTGGAGGATGGTAGACAGTGGGGCCACTATAAATTAATGACCTGGATATTGGAATACAAAGTAGAATTTCTAAATTTGCTGATGACACCAAACTTGGGGATGTGGCAAACAGTGAGGATGATACCAATCAATTGCAACAGGACATAAAAAGGCTTGCAGAATGGGCAGATGGAATTTAATACAGAGAACTGTGAGGTGATGCATTTTGGCAGAAGGAACAGGGCGAGGCAATATACACTTAATGGCACAGTTTTAAAGAGTGTGCAGGGACAGAGGGACCTGGGAGTTAATGTGCATAGGTCCCTGCAGGACATAGAGAGAGTGGTTAGCAAAGCATATGGGATCTTCAGTTTCATGAATAGAGAAGTTATGCTGAATCTTTATAAAGCGTTGGTTAGGCTACAACTGGAGTATTGCGTCCAATTCTGGTCACCACCCTTCAGGAAGGATACGAAGGCCCTCGAGAGGGCGCAGAGGAGATTTACCAGAATGGTTCCAGGGATGGGGGATCTTAGCTACAAGGACAGGTTGGAGAAGCTGGATTTGTTTTCATTAGCGCAAAGGTGGTTGAGGGGTAATTTGACAGAGGTGTACAAGATTATGACGGGTTTGGATAGGCTAGACGGGGAAAGGCTGTTGCCACTAGTTGATGGTACAAGGAATAGGGGATACAGATTTAAGGTTTTGGACAAGAGATACAGGGGGGATGTGAGGAAAAACTTTTTTACGCAGCGAGTGGCGAGGACCTGGAATTCGCTGCCGATGGAAGTGGTGGAAGCGGAGACACTCAATGTTTTCAAGGGGAGACTGGATAGACACTTGAGGGAAATAAACTTGCAGGACTACGGGGATAGAGCAGGGGAATGGGACTGACTCGATTGCTCTGCAGAGAGCCGGCACGGACTCGATGGGCCAAATGGCCTCCTTCTGTGCCGTTTTGACTCTATGACTATCTATAACCAATTCTGTTTTGTGCAACTCCTTTATCAATATGCCCTCTTTGACAAAGAGCTAACCCCCCCCCAACCCCAGCTCTTCGCATTTGAGTCTAGGATTTTGAAGCCTGCCTTCCCACTGTATCTCAGCTCAGCACATTCTTTAGCGCTATTACCCCTCTTTACAGTTGTGTACCTACACTGCAACGCCTTTCCATCTTGCCTACACTTTCATTGCATTCCACTGTTCCTCTGTGCTGCGATTAATTTCACTACCTTCTCTTTTTCAAAATCCACCATTCTTTCCATGATGTACTATAATTATCTCTAAAATTCATCAGCAGATGCTGTTTGAACACCATTAAATTGACTAAATGCATCTGGCAATTATGTAATTAAAGTAGCAATTAGCCAATCAATTAAAAAAGGGAAGGATTGAGAGAGTATACTGCCCAGCCAGGGTTGGGTGAATGTTAGGCAGGTCTCAAACTTTAGCTGCTTAGTCTGATTCAGAAACAAATATATTTAATTCTAATGCAGCTAACTACACGAATTAAGCAATCTGCAGTGGTAGGGTTGTTTAGGACTGGGATGTGCTTTTGCCCAAGTGCAGATTAATTTCTCCACACATGTATCCAGAGGGAGCAAAGCAGAATACAGCAAGTTACAGATTAATTCCAATAAAAATATCATCCCCTCAAATGTCACAATGAATAGGTCCAAAAGATAAGTAGGAGGTCTCCCCATTCCTCAAATGTGTGGCAGTGAGATCCCATTAGCAGAGATGAAAGTGTGTAACAAATCCCATAGCTTATTATGGAGCCAGTAATTGTGAGAGCAAGCACACAAACCCGCCCCCACCATCACCCCACCCCACAATTCCTCCTCAACATCACAAACAAGACAAGCACCATCAAAAAGCAGACTGCTTAATTCGTGTGGTTAGCTACATTAGATATCTATCTATAATATAATATATGTAAAAGGATCGTAGTGTCTGTCTGTCTGGGGCATCACTCAAAAGTTACAGAGCGTAACTACACATGTTATATCAAAAGAAAGCTTATGATTAGGGGAGTCTCATAGGCATATTTACTTTTTGGTCAGACAAAAATTGTTCGGACAGCATACAAAAAACGTTCAAAAAACGGACAAAATCCGCTCATTAGCGGTTGACCAATCCTACTGCTCATTAGCATTGAGTGACGTGATGGTTGACCAATTGGGGGGAGTTTCATGGCATTTGTGGGTGGGGCCTAATCCTTCAAACTGCCGAGCGAGAGCTGACCTGAGGTTAGTGGCGGCCATTAAAGTCCGGCCAGCCCTGAAGCAAAAAAAAAATGGTAATGGAGGTGAGGAAATTGTTGATTCATTAGCGGGGGGAGAGGGGCCGGGGGCGGGGGGGGCGAGACAGGGGCGGGGGGGGCGAGACAGGGGCGGGGGGGGCGAGACAGGGACGGGGGGGCGAGACAGGGACGGGGGGGGGGCGAGACAGGGACGGGGGGGGGGGCGAGACAGGGACGGGGGGGGGGGCGAGACAGGGACGGGGGCGGGGGGACAGGTGCGGGGGGGACGGGGGCGGGGGAGGGCGACGACGGGGGGGGGGGGGGGGGGGAGACCAGGGATGGGGGGGGGGGGGGGGGAAAACCAGGGGCGGGAGGGGCAGGGGCGGGCGGGGTCAGGCGCAGGGGACGACGGGGGTGGCGGCAGGGGGCCGGGCGCAGGGGCGGCGACAGCGCCGACAGGGGGGGGGCGACAGGGAGGAGAAACTGACTTGCAGACCTAATGCAGAAGGAAGAAGCATCATTCTCTCCAGATGCTGCAAGAGGCTAAACCAATACATTTTGTTTGCAGACCTAAGGGTTATGAAGAATCGTACAGCATGGATTTTCTGCGAGCCCTTGAGGATCCACAAGTCAGATACCTACCCATGTGGGCCTGACTTCCTATCTCCTAGGGGAATATGTCGCAATATGCTGTAAATTCAACTCCAAACTTTGGCATTAGGAAACCCATTCATCTTAAAGGTGGCTTAGTGTATATAAAGTGTAAACATGGTAGAATATATTTCACAACACTGCTCAAAATTTCAAAGAAAAGGAGAAGCCATCTAGTCAAATCCTCCCAGAGAGGGTAAAATGTATTTGGAAAATTTTCTCCACTGGAGTATCTAATTTGTGGATAATGTGAATACCCAAGTACTCAAAGGGGAAGGAAATTCTAGGAAGAATATTTTTTGTTCAAATTACTCCCCATTTTATAACGAAAAATATATACATGAAAATTTTGTTTGACATTTTTGTAAAACCTATTTTGTGATCTGGATAAAGACACTGGAATCAAGTTCTTTCTCTGCTAACCTACTCCAGCACTACTTTGGGCAGAGGTCAGTAGCATTGTCAGACTTGAGGACAGACCTAAATCGGAGGATGCTGTAGCATTTCTGTTGAGATGTTTGCAATGATCAATAATCATCGAGATCGAGAGAAAGGTTTGCATAAACGGAGAGTTTTCTGGCATCTGTTGGGTTGTTTCTTGGACAGGGTCGCCACATCTGGTTGCGAGCTACTGGACGACTATCATGCAGGCACACTCTGTATTGTTGGGGCAAAGTAATAAATGCCCCAGTGTCTGGTCCCTCTAACATCCTTACAACAGACATTATTGCTACTGGACTAACTGTTTAGATTTCCAAGATTGAGAAGGCTCTACATTTCCTTTCTCAGATTTTCTCAAACTGACTAAGTACAGGAAACTTTGGTTTATCCGGAGGTTAACAGTCCGGAATGCTCGATCCACCGGCAAAATTCAGGAGTCGCTTCAGTAAGTTTTTTTTCTTTTCGTTGCTTTTTTTTCCACCAGTCAGGCTCTGCAAGGTCTAGCTAAAGCTGTTGCTTAGCTACAGAGAGGCTTGCAAGCTACGGCCGACTGTTTAGAAGCTGTAAGCAACAGGGTTTGTTGCTAGATACGGAGCTCTAAAGCTCCGTATGTTTTAACATTAACGCTGGTTTGTCCGGCAGTTTTGATGGGATGGCAACAGCTCGGTCCCGTCGGTGCCGGATATCACAAAGTTTCCTGTATTTGAATTTACCACACCCAGCATGAGTTGCCATCTTTTCAGCAACTTCAAAATTTATCATACAATGTACTAATTTCTTTTTAATAGGCTATGATAATTATCTCTCAAATATTTGTTAAATTTGAACAAGTGTTTTTAATAGAGTCCCAAGAGTAATCTTACCTTTCTGAACCATGGTCTAGCATAGCATGTAATGCTTCAGTATTAGCTGCAAAGGGAGGAAAAATAAATTTTAGTCCAAAATTGAATAATGGATATTTGAAACTTCAAAATGCATTACAATTCAGACCTAATTTGTTTTACTGTTTGTTCCATTTAATCTACATTTTCTCTCAATCCAATTCAGGCTGTGAATTCTTATTATAAAGTGAACTGGAAATTGAATAGATTCCTAACAAATGAAAATTAGAACCAAGACTAAAGATTAACAAAGATAAAAAGAGGTAAGGCAACAATATATAGAAAAGTGTAGGAATGGAAGTTCCTATCCAAATAACGAATTCCAACGCAGATAAACGAAGTAATCAACTTTTAATAAACTCAAAACTTTAACTTTTAAACTACAGGAGCAAAGGTCAGCAGGTCTGTTAAGGTCTCCAGCCTTTCTCAGACTGCCTTTAAATACTGGAACCTGACGTCATGACGTCATCACGTTTTCCGCGCCAACTGGGGGGTCACGTGATCGGCGTCATCACGTGAAAATACAAGAAGCTGCATACAGCTTAAATGTGCAGTCCACAACTGTACTACAGAGTGTTTAAAGGAATTATTACAGGTTGTTCAGTGTCTCTTGGTGGTTCTGCCACAGGCGCCCCCCCAGAATTCTCTTTAACAGACAGCATCAAACGTGCAGGAGGTTTAATTATTCTGCCCGAACGACTGCGAACTTCAGACGCTGGATCGATAGCAGATGGGCCAACATTTGGCTGTGTCTGAAGAGGTACATCTGGGGTGGAGGAAACCATAGCAGAAGGTGTAGATGAGGATGAAGCCGAAGCAGGCAATTTAATAGTAGGCCGCTTCAGGATTGGTCTAGTAGCCAATGGCGGTCATCCACGGCGAGGCGGCTGAGCAACAACCACCGGTTCACTCCGATCCAGATGGGCTGGTTTAAGTCGGTCGATGGAGATGGTATCCGATTTACCTCCTATTTCGATCGTAAAATATTTCTCTCCCGTTGCAATAACCCGAAACGGTCCCTCATAAAGGTGGTCTGAGTGTATCTCCATGAGCATCCCGCCGAATAAAAACATAATCGGAACTCATAAGTTCTGCCGGTACATGAGGCTGATGTAGACCGTGATGTGAAGTTGGAATAGGCAGAAAATTCTTTGCCGCCTCTTGATGCAGAAGCTGCTGCGCAGGCGACCGTGATTCTGTATGTGGAGGGAGGAAATCCCCGGGTACTCGAAGCACCTGACCGTATACTAATTCAGCCGATGAAGCCTGGAGGTCTTCTTTAGGGGCTGTACGGAGGCCTAGCATCACCCAAGGGAGTCTGTCCACCCAGTTGGAACAACGCAAACTGGCACGGAGGGACGCCTTTAAAGAACGATGAAATCTTTCACATAAGCCATTTGCTTGCGGATGGTAAGCGGTGGTACGATGCAGCTTGGTACCCAAGCCCTGTGCAACTGCATTCCATAATTCTGACGTAAATTGAGGACCACGGTCAGAGGAGATATCAGATGGCACACCAAACCGGGCCACCCACGTTGAAATAAATGCCCTGGATACGTCTGCTGTGGTAGTAGCAACTAAGGGAATCGCCTCTGGCCACCTGGTAGTACGGTCTACTATTGTCAGGAGATGCATAAAACCCCGCGAAATGGGGAGGGGGCCCACCAAGTCCACGTGTACATGGTCGAAACGGCGTTCAGGCACTGGAAAGATGGCCCTTGGAGCCTTCACATGACGATGAACCTTTGACTTTTGACAGTCCACGCAATTGTTTGTCCAGTCAGGAACATCTAAATGTATCCCCTTCCAAACAAACTTACGGGACATAAGTCGTTGTGAAGCTCGCATCCCCGGGTGTGATAAGCCATGTATAATATTAAATATCTTCTTACGCCATTCGCCTGGCACAATTGGTCGGGGCACTCCCATGGATATGTCACACAACAGCGTGGTTCCTGCTGATTGGAACATAACATCGGCTACCTGCAAGCTAGAAGGCATAGTCCGATACGCCTGAACTTCAGGGTCCGTCTGTTGTTCTTTCGCCAACCCGACGTAATCAATTCCCAGGTGAATTGTCTGGACTGGGGCACGTGACAGGCAATCAGCCACAAGATTATCTTTGCCAGACACGTGTCGCAAATCCGTTGTAAATTCAGATATGAATGTGAGATGACGCTGTTGTCGGGCTGACCACGGCTCCGCCGTTTTGGCCATTGCAAAAGTAAGTGGTTTATGGTCCACAAATGCTGTAAAAGGACGTCCTTCTAACAGAAAACGAAAATGCCGGATGGCCAAAAACAAGGCCAGCAACTCTATCAAAAGTACTATATTTTCGTTCATTTTTACGTAATTGGCGGCTAAAAAAGGCCAATGGCTGCCACATACCATCCACCCATTGTTCCTGCACTGCCCCGATGGCGTAATCGGAGGCGTCTGTAGTGAGGGCGATGGTTGCGCCCGGAAGTGGGTGTGCAAGCATAGTTGCATCTGCCAATGCCGCCTTGGTGTCCAAGAATGCTTGGTCCATCGGGAAGCTTTACCCGACTTCCCTTTAAGTGCTTCATACAGCGGCTGCATTAATTGAGCTGCCTTGGGGACAAAACGGTGATAAAAATTCACCATTCCCAGGAACTCCTGAAGAGATTTAATCGTTTGAGGCTGCGGGAATGCCATAACTGCTTCTACCTTAGTGGCCAGTGGGACAGCACCTTCTGAGGTGATCCTGTGCCCTAGAAAGTCAATGCTGGTTAACCCAAACTGGCATTTGGCTAGATTTATAATGAGGCCATGTTGGCTGAGACGGGCAAAGAGTGTACGTAAATGAGCCATGTGCTCTTCCTTATCTTTACTAGCAATGAGTATATCATCCAAGTAAATGAAAATGAAAGAAAGGTCCCGTAACACAGAGTCCATAAGCCGCTGAAAAGCCCGAGCTGCATTTTTTAATCCAAACGGCATACGAAGGAACTCAAACAGGCCAAACGGTGTGATGACCGCCGTTTTGGGGATGTCTTGAGGGTGTACAGGAACTTGATGGTATCCACGAACGAGATCCACTTTAGAAAATATCGATTTGCCGGCCAAATGAGCAGAAAAATCCTGTATATGTGGTATTGGATACCTATCTGGCCTAGTGGCTTCGTTAAGGCGTCTGTAATCCCCACAAGGCCTCCATCCGCCACCTGGTTTGGGTACAATGTGTAATGGGGAAGACCAAGGACTGTTGGAGCGTCGGACAATCCCAAGGCGCTCCATAATACGAAACTCTGCCTTTGCGGCTATAAGCTTTCCGGGTTCCAACCTTCGTGCACGAGCGTACACGGGCGATCCCGTTGTGGTAATATAATGCACCACCCCGTGCTTCGCAACTGCTGCTGAGAATGTAGGCCTGGTGAGCTCTGGGAATTCGCCAAGTAGGCGCTTAAACCCGTCTTGCGATGGAACCGCACAGGCAACCAACCAGGAGACAGCAGTACTGCGGTGACAAGGCACTGCATGGAAGGTAGACGCATTAATAAGTCGACAATGTTGGACGTCGACCAGTAAACCATAGGCACAAAAAAAATCAGCCCCCAGAATGGCCTGTGATACTTTAGCCGTTATAAATTCCCATACAAAACGTTGACCTCCAAGAGTTAAATTAACTGTCCGTTTACCGAATGTGCGAATAGCCGCACCATTGGCTGCCTCAAGGGAAGGGCCGTGACTGCCGGATTGTAGGTCCAGCTTTGAAACTGGCAATATACTACACCGAGAACCAGTATCACATAAAAATCGTCGCCCTGTTCCAGAATCAGTAACATAAGAGGACTTTTCCTGCTGAACCGATTGCCATGGTGAACTGGATGTGTTTGTCAGTTTCTGTCTTCTTCGAAGCTTGTGAGTCTGCTGGAGACTTTTTCTCTACCCAACTGCAGGGTGGACGGCAGCGTCTAGCCCTGACGCCAAAACGGGCGTGGTACATACACAAGCCTGACGAAGGAGGGCTGGATTTTGCTCACGTAGGAGAAAGACGCCTCGTAGCTGCACAACTCTGCTGTATGACCATAAAAGACTTATCTGCCTCCGCAGCCAGCTCGGCACAGTCCATAATCGTAGAACTGGCCAAGACTGCCTGAACTGGCTCGGGTAGCTGGCAGAGGAAGAGCTCTCGAAATAAAAAACATTGGGGCTCTGAACCCAAAAGCGTGAGCATTTGGCTCATCAATTCTGATGGTTTTGAGTCCCCAAGACCCGGCATTGCAATAAGCTTGCGTGCACGTTCCAATTTAGTTAAAGCATACACTTGTAGTAAACGCTCTTTTAAAGCTGAGTACTTGCCCTCTGCCGGTGGATTCCCCAGGATGCTGACGACGCGTGAAGCCGTGGCGCTGTCCAGAGCGGAAACCACGTAATAATAGCGGGTTGAATCCGCTGTAATGTCCCGGATAGCAAACTGGGCTTCTGCTTGAAAAAACCATGCTTCTGGTTGCTGTTCCCAGAACTGCGGCAATTTAAGGGCAACGGCATTCGTATTCATCATGAATATCTCGAAGAAAGTTGTCCAACGAGCTCGGGGTCACCAATGTAGGAACGGAAGTTCCTATCCAAATAACGAATTCCAACGCAGATAAACGAAGTAATCAACTTTTAATAAACTCAAAACTTTAACTTTTAAACTACAGGAGCAAAGGTCAGCAGGTCTGTTAAGGTCTCCAGCCTTTCTCAGACTGCCTTTAAATACTGGAACCTGACATCATGACGTCATCACGTTTTCCGCGCCAACTGGGGGTCACGTGATCGGTGTCATGACGTCATCACGTGAAAATACAAGAAGCTGCATACAGCTTAAATGTGCAGTCCACAACTGCACTACAGAGTGTTTAAAGGAATTATTACAGGTTGTTCAGTGTCTCTTGGTGGTTCTGCCACAACAGCATTAAAAAGTGGTGATTTATTTGAAATAAATAAATTGTAGCTAGTATTGGAACTCAACTCTACAATATCAGCCTATACACTATGAACATCTATTGAATACTTTATAATGCTCATCACCATGGAAAGCATTTGCAGCTAATGTAATCACTTTAATGAGTTGGAGTCAATATCTTCAGTATGTACCAGAAAGTTGTTTTCTCACCGGGCAAGGAAGGTAAATGTATTATGGAGGGGGTGGGGGGTCAGGGTGAGGGGCAGGGTAGAATAACACTACAGTTTGCCAAGTTCAAGTGTACAATCTGGACTATTTAATTAACACTTATCTGGGTAAAATAGAGCGAACTAGTAAGAATCACATCTTCATTCTTCCAATAGAAACATTTTCACATGTTGTAGGATTTTGGTCCTCTTCCGTTTGGTTCCTGAAGATCAAGTATTGATCAAGCAAAAGTATGATGCTCTCTCTACCAGTGCCACAATGCTTCCACTCAATATAGACCAGCACCTTGCCTATGCATTAGTTCACAAAATTACAAGATAGTTACAGATTAGGAAGGCCATTCAGCCCATCTAAATTAGTCCATCCAGAGTGCTTCCCCACTGCAGCATCCAACGGTTTCTTCAATACTTTCATGGTTTTCACTTCCATTACTCTATCTGGAATTCTATTCCATCTGTTGATCACTCTGCGAACAATTTCCTGACATCAGTGTTAAATTTACCTTTTACTACTTGAACCTGTGGTACCTTATCCTACTTTCACAATTGAATTTCAAGTAAGATTCTGAATGTACATTTTCCGTTCACTCAACTATGTTTTATACCTCTTAAGATTACCAAAACACAATGGGCCGTATTTTGCAGCCCTTTTTTTGTGCGTACAAGGTGCGCACACGCCTGTTGGGGCCACGCAAGTTCCGGGTTTAGACATGCGAAGCGCATGCGCTAAAATCTGGAACTTGCGATCTGTCCGGAATCCTCCGCATCCCCGGGAGATGGGCCTCTGCGGGTAGGGAGTTGCGCTATTTGTCCGCCAGCATAAGAGTTAGAAAAATAGAAAAATAAAATGTTATTACTCATTTATACATTAGAAACCCTGTCCGGTCTTTCCTCACAACTCAGACTTTTGGTGCTGGGAATCAGCTTTGCGTCTCTTCTCTGCTGCAACACCAAACCATTGCCGGCTGTGACTTCAGCTGCCTCGGCCCCAAGCTCTGGAATTGCCTCCCTAAATCTCTCTGCCTCTCTATTTCTCCCTTCTCCTTTAAGACACTCCTTAAAACCTACCTCTCTGTCCTAATATCTCATGTGGCTCGGCGTTAAATTTTGTTTGATAACATTCCTGTAAAGTGTCTTGGGACGTTTTACGACTAAAGGTGCTATGTAAATGCAAGTTGTTGTTGTAGTTAGCATTCCTTAATCCTAGATAACTTAAACACACAGCAGAGCCTGTGAGATCTGAATCCGCAACCTTCCGAGGCAAGGATGAGAACATTGCAAACTGAGTTAGTCTGACGGTACAGGGCACTCCTGAAATGGAGTTTTAAAACCAGCTGACAGGACACCTCTAACAAATACATTGGCCCAGAAATTCGAGTCGGGGGCTTGCCGCGCGTGTAAGCCTCCGATCTGCACTTACCCGACGCGCCGGCCGTTGAGCTTCAGGGACGCCTGGAATTGCTGTTTTAAAATGTTGACTCCCGGGCAGCGTCTGACGTCACGCCGCCCAGGAGTGCAGCCAGCGCGAAGCCTGTAGCGCGCTGTGCAACTGAGACACGCCCCTTGAGGTCTCAGTTTAATAGGACACGCCCCCAATGTTTCTCACAAGCTAAGCATTTTTACATGCAAAGCAGCATTTTAAATAGGTTTTTGGTATTTTTAATGAAGCTTTTGGTAACTTTTATAAACTTTTAAAAACGTTTACATTATTTTGAAGAATCTGAAGTAGTTTTAAACAGAATTAAAGTAATTTAAAGACTTTTAAAAGCCCTAAAAGAATTTTTTAAATTCCATTTATTTATTTAGCAATGTCGTCATCATACGTGTCTTCACACTGTTCCCTTTGGGGAACTGTATGAAGTGGTGGAAGGATTTATGGCCGTGATTAACGCTCATTCCGTGACCGTAACCATCTTTGAACCAGCCATTAGGGTGGTTAGTCCTATGACGGGAGGGTTTTACGGGCTCCCACAAGCTATACAAGGAGGGGGGGCCACCCACACCCACGGACGCAAATATCCCACTGGATGTCAACCCAGAATTTAGAGCCGGAGCTCCGACTCCACTTGCCGGGACTGTCTGGAGCAGGGTTCGAAACCCTACCCCGTCTGGCCCAGCGGCGGGGATCCTACCGCTACGCCAAAGGCCCAATCCGATTAGCAACGTGAAATGGCTGGAATGAGCACAATTCACGGCATTAAAAGAACTCACAATTGAACTGATGATGACCTCAGCAATCTCCTCAACGAGGTGGAGGCGCAGCGCCTGCTCATCATTGGTAATGAGAAGTCAAAGGCGCCGCAAAAAGGACAGATGATAGCTTGGTCTTTCAAGTGGCAGCATAGGGCTCCAGTCATAGGGAGGGAAAAGGCGCAGGAAACGTATGGGTGTCACCTTTTGCACGGAGTGAGCCTTTTGCGTAGCGGTAAGCATCCCCGCCGCTGGGCCAGAAGGAGTAGGGTTTCGAACCCCGCTCCAGACAGTCCCGGCAAGTGGAGTCGGAGCTCCAACTATAAATTCTGGGTGGACATCCAGCGGGATACTTGCGTCCGCGGGTGTGGGTGCCCCCCCCCCCCCTCAGATGGGTTGTGGGAGCCCGTAAAACCCTCACGCCATAGGACTAACCACCCTAATGGCTGGTATGAAGATGGTTATGGTCACGGAAGGAGTGTTAACGTGGCCAGAAATCCTTCCACCACTTCATACAGTTCCCGAAAGGGAACAGTGTGAGGATACGTACGACGATGACCTCTTGCGCAATGCACCTCCTTGGACCCTCAGTCGCAGATGCGAGGGGGCAAATCGTGCAATTGTTAAATTTTTCATTTTATTGACATGTAAAATGTTGGCCCAGTAATTCCCTTCCAAACGCGTGAGTACGGTCGGGGTACTTACGCGTCTGGCCGGAGGAAATGCCGGTTTTCAGCATGCACAGCGCATGCGGGGAAAACCAGCATTTCCTGTCCTCTGAACGAAGGGGTTCAGAGGCAGAACACGTGCGACTGTACAGGCAGCGCGTGCGCAGTAAAATTCGCCGCTTTCATTCATGCTTTCAGTGAGGTCAAGTCCTTGCAACTTACACATGGAGGAAGATATTTCTTATCGTGGAGCTTCTTAAAGGCAATATTTTTGTTTGGGAAAGGGAGGAAAATTATTTTAAGAAATGCTGAGGTAAGTTTTAAAGTTTATTTTCGTTTTTTTAAAACGGGTTTTCAGTACTGTAGGTAGAAGGATCAATTGTGGCTATGTGAATTGAATTTGCTGTGTTTATTAAATGTGAAAATGACTCCAACATTTTTAAGAAAGAAACTTTTCATCAGTAATATATTCTTTTAAGTAATTATGTATGTATGTCTGTATATATTCCTTTGCGTGTATGTATATATTCCTTTACTTATGTGTATGAATGTATGTATTTAATTATGACTTTCAGAGAAAGTAACTTATTGGAAAATCATAATTAAAAACATACATTCATACACATAAGTAAAGGAATATAAAACATACATACATATACGTAAAGGAATATATGCGGACATACATACATAATTACTTATTACTGATGAAAAGTTTCTTTCTTAAAAGTGCTGGAAATGTTACATTACTCATTTTAGAACACTCATTTTCACATTCCATTCACACAGCCACAATTGCTCCTTCTACCTACTGTTCTGAAGACCCATTTAAAAAAAAAAAAAATTTAAACTTTAAAACTTACTTAAAATTTCTTAAAATAACTTCCCTCCCTTTCCCAAACAAAAATATTGCCTTTCAGAAGCTCCACGATAAAATATATCTTCCTCCGCAGCCTTGGAACAACTTTACACATGCTTTTTTCCAAGTGTAACTTGTAAGGACTTACCCTCACTGAATCCATGAATGAAATCGACGAAGTTCACTGCGCAAGCGCTGCCTGTGCAGTCGCACGCGCTGTGCCTCTGAACCCCTTCGTTCAGAGGACTGGAAATGCCGGCGTTCCCCGCATGCGCTGTGCATGCTGAACGCCGGCATTTCCACCGGCCAGATGCGTGAGTACCCAGACCGTACTCACGCATTTGGACACGAATTTCTGGCCCATTATGTTATACAATAACCAGGTCCAATGATCATTAGAATCATGGAATTTTACAGCATAAATGGAGGCCATTTGGCCCATCGTACCTATATCAGCTCTCAGAGCTATCCACTTAATCCTACTCCCCTGTCCTTTCCCCAGATTTTTCTTTAGAGTTTATGAGGATTATCACTGGTTCATCCAAGGTTTTTACACTGAATGAAAAATAGCTGTCAAGACTGCTCTGTACATTTAATATAAAATGCCAGCATCCAAACAAGTAAATCCACATTCTAATTATGACTGATGGGGCAGGATATAAAATGAGTCAATTTCTTGTCCCAAATAAAATCAAGTTGCAATCTTAATGAGCATTTCTGACGAGTCTCAAGGACCACTCACACTTGTAACACTAAATTAAAACAAGAGCCTGGAATTCAGTGATTCTGCAAGTCAAAATGAAGACTAATCAATAAGTGTTCAAAACATTATAAATTTGAAATTACATTTACATTGGCTCAAATGAGAAAAACTATCAAATGTTTAGTAATCAACAAAGGCCCGTATACGTTTTATAAATTTGTCCTCCATATATTTTCTTTCACCGTCCTCTCCAGGACCACCCACTCATACCTCATTCCACTAATTTTTTTTGCACTCAAACTCCAATACCAATTTTAAACCTCCTTTATCACCCAAGCTTTTACCATCCCTTCATTCAACCCAAAATCTCATTTTACCACCTATTTAGCACTACCAACCCATTTCCCACTACCGTCTCCTCAGTCCCATTTTCCCCCCTCCTTCCTCCCCTAACATTTTAAACCTCCCCACCACTCAACCCAAACAACCCAATCTTCCTTCTCCACCCATCACACAATCTCCAAAATGGCCCTCTTCTCTTTGAAAACAAATCTTTCAATTAAACACCGTGCCCCAACTTTCTGCCCCATGGCACACCCACAGTCAGACATTCACCAATATGAACAAGCTTTGGGTAACTGCTAATATCTCCTTTGGTTCACTATCCATATTTATCTGATTACACCTCTGTGAAATATCTTCGAACATTTTTCTATATTAAAGATGCTATATAATTTGAAGTTGTTGTTGAATGTTAATACCCCAGGTGAAAAGCGCAGGAAATAGGGGCAGAAACCTGTGATTTACAGCTTGGGGGGAGGGGAGGAGAGCATAAGGGGGAAGCACACTGCCTGCACCTGCAATAAGCATTGATCAGAGGTAATCAGTTGAGAGACAGCAGAGAAACTAGCCAGGTTTCCCAGTGCCTTCACCAACCATTTTGTGATTCCCAAGAGAATTGGGTCCAAGGCCCTTTGTGCAGCCCCTCTCCAATTGGTGGATGAGAGAGGAGCAGGGAGCTGTCAACTTATCAACTTTTTTCTCATAACACGGGCTCAGCTGGAAACATTCTGGCTACTGTTTTTGGAGAACAGTGGAAAACCCTGGCCACAGCCCATTACAGCTGCAGGAGGCCTCTCCCAGAATTCCAGATGTAAGCCCTGCCAGGGCATGGGCCTGCACCGGGGCTCCACAATTACAGGCGAGTTCGACCCATTGCAAGTAAATCACACTTGGGGTCTACTCTGCCTGTATAGCAGCTAGGTGGAAGCCAGAAAGGAAAATCAGCTCCCATATGTTCTCCATGTAATCTTCTCAACTTTTTTTTTTAAATTCACTCTCCGGATATGGTTGTTACTGGCAAGGCCAGCATTTATTGCCCAGCCTTAGTTGCTTTTGAGAAGGTGGTGGTGAGCCTTCTTCTTGAACTGCTACAGTTCATGTGGTGAAGGTGCTCCCACAAAATTGACCCAGCAACAATGAAGGGGCGACAATATATGCTCAAGTTGGGATGAAGTGCAACTTGGAGGTGATGCACCTGGTGCCCTTGTCCCTCTGGGTGGTTGAGGTTGAAAGTTTTGGAGGTGCGAACAAAGAAATCTTGCAGAGTTGCTGCAGTGTTTCTTGTGAATAGTACCGCTGCAGCTACGATGTGCCAGTAGTGGAGGGAGTGGATGTTTATGGTGGTGGATGGACTGACGATCAAGCGGACTGCTTTGATCTGGATGGTGTCGGACTTCGACCGTTGTTGCAGTCGCATTCCTAATTTGTGCCTTGTAGGTGGTAGAGAAGTTTTGCGGAGATAGGAGGTGAGACACTGATAAGGGGTAAGCCATTTAGGACTGAGATGAGGAGGAATTTCTTCACCCAGAGAGTGGCGAACCTGTGGAATTCTCTACCACAGAAGGCAGTTGAGGCCAATTCATTAAATATATTCAAGAAGGAGTTAGATATATTTCTTAAGGCTAAAGGAATCAAGGGATATGGGGGAAAAACAAGGGACAGGGTACTGAATTTGGATGATCAGCCATGATCTCATTAAATGGCGGAGCAGGCTCGAGGGGCCGAATGGCCTACTCCTGCTCCTATCTTCTATGTTTCTATGACCTCTTCTAGTAACCACGGCATTTATGTAGCTGGTCCAGTTGAGTTTCTGGTCAATGGCGATCCCCAGGATGTTCATGGTAGGGGAATTGCCGATGGTAATGTCATTGAATGTGATTCAACTGTTTCTTGTTGGAGATAGTCATTGCCTGGCATTTCAGTGGCGCAAATGTTACTTTCCACTTTTCTTTCCAAGTATGGATGTTGTCCAGCTGCATGCAGGCATGGACTGCTTCATTATGAGAACTTGCAAATGGAGCTCAACGCTGTACAATCATCAGCAAACAGACCCACTTCTGACCTTATGATGGAGGGAAAGTGTCACTGATGAAGCAGGTGAAGATAGTTGGGCCGAGAATGCTGCCCTGAAGAACTCCTGCAGCGATGTCCTGGAGCGGAGAAGATTAACCTCCAACCAGCACAACTATCTTCCTTTGTGCTTTAAAAAAAAATCGTTCCTGGGATGTGGACGTCACTGGTAAGGCCAGCATTTATTGTCCATCCGTAATTACCCTCGAGAAGGTGTTGGTGAGCCGCCTTCTTGAACCGCTGCAGTGTGGTGAAGGTACTCCCATAGTGCTGATAGGAAGGGAGTTCCAGGATCTGACCCAGCGATGATAAGGAACGGCAATATATTTCCAAGTCAGGATTGGCACCCCATCCACCACTTTAAACATTCACTCCCTCCACCACCGGCGCACCATTGCTTCAGCGTGTACCATATACAAAATGCACTGCAGCAACTCACCAAGGCTTCTTCAATAGCACCTCCCAAACCCACGACATCTACCACCTAGAAGAACAAGGGCAGCAGGCGCATGGGAACACCATCACCTGCAACTTCCCCTCTAATGGGAACAGTTTCTCTCCATCTACTCTGTCCAGACCCCTCAGTTTTGAACACCTCTATCAAATTTCCTCTCAGTCTTCTCTGCTCGAAGGAGAACAACCCCAGCTTCTCCAGTCTATCAACATAATTAAAATCCCTCATTCCTGGAATCATTCTCGTAAATCTTTTCTGCACCTTCTCCAAGGCCTTCACATCCTTCCTAAAGTGTGGTGCCCAGAATTGGACACAGTACTCCAGTTGGGACCGAACCAGTGTTTTATACAGGTTTATCATAATTTCCACACTTTTGTACTCTATACCTCTATTTATGAAGCCCAGGATCCCATAAGCCTTTTAAAATTCTCTCAACCTGCCCTACCACCTTCAATGTTTTGTGCACACATACCCCCAGGTCTCTGTTTGTGCATCCCCTTTAGGATTGTACCATTTAGTTTATATGTCCTCTCCTCATTCTTCTACCAAAATGTATCACTTCACACTTTTCTGCGTTAAATTGCATCTGCCACATGTCCACCCATTTCATCAGCCTGTCTACGTCTCCCTGAAGTCTATCACTATCCTCCTCACTGTTCACTATACTTCCAAGTTTTGTGTCATCTGCAAATTTTGAAATTGTGACCTGTACACCCACGTCCAAGTCATTAATATATATCTCAAGAAAAGCAGTGGTCCTAGAACCAACCCCTGGGAAACGGTATACCACTGTATACCATCTTCCAGTCTGAAAAATAACCATTCACCACTACTCTCCATTTCCTGTCACTCAGGCAATTTCATAATCAAGCTGCCACTGTCCCTTTTATTCCATGGGCTTCAACTTTTCTGGCAAGCCTATTATGTGGCACTTTGTCGAACACCTTTTGGAAATCCATGTACACTATGTCAACCACATTACCCTCATCAACCCTCTCTGTTACCTCATCAAAAAACTCGATCAAGTTGGTTAAATATGATTTGCCTTTAACAAATCCGTACTGGCTTTCCTTAATTAACCAACGCCTATCCAAGTGACTGTTAATTTTGTCCCTGATTATTATTTCTAAAAGCTTCCTCACTACAGAGGTTAAACTGACTGGCCTGTAGTTGCTGGGTTTATCTTTACACCCTTTTTTGAACAATGGTGTAACATTTGCAATTCTCCAGTCCTCTGGTACCAACCCTGTATTTATGGAGGATTGGAATATTATGGCCAGTACCTCCGCGGTTTCAGTCCTCAATTCCCTCAGCATCGTAGGATGCATTCCATCCGCTCCTGGTGATTTATCTACTTTAAGTACAGCCAGTCTTACGAATACTTCTTTATCAATTTTTATCCTCTCAAGTGTCTCCACTACCTCCTCCTTCACTATGTCTTTGGCAGCATCCTCTTTCTTGGTGATGATTGAGAGTAGACGGATGGGGCAGTAATTGGTTGGATTGGATTTGTCCCGATTTTTGTGGACAGGACATACCTGGGCAGTTTTACACATTCTCGGGTAGATGCCAGCGTTGTAGCTGTACTGGAACAGCTTGGCTAGGGGCGCTGCTAGTTCTGAAGCACAAGTCTTCAGCACGACAGCTGGGATGTTGTCTGGGACCATAGCCTTTGCTGTATCCAGTGCACTCAGCTGTTTCTTGATATCACATGGGGTGAATCAAATTGGCTGAACACTGGCTTCTGTAATGGTGGGAACCTCAGGAGGAGGCCGAGAGGGATCATCTGCTCGGCACTTCTGACTGAAAATGATTTTAAACGTGTGGTAAACCACTTTTATCGTTCACTATCGTTACACTATGGTTATCACTGTTTACACTGTTGTATCACTACACAAGGTCACCTCTTGTCACGCTGTTATACCTGGGCTGACCACAGCTGACTCCGCCCATGGCTCCGCCTGCTTGCCCAGGTATAAAGGTGGTCGACTGGCTGGTATTCCTCCTTGTTGGACCCGATCACCCACGAGGGTGGGCTCTGTCATTTAGCCAATAAAAACCTATAGTTACTATCTTAACTCATCGCTTTTCATTGGATGAATTGATAGGTATATCAATTTTATTGGCTAAATTTTGAAATGAGTGGACCGGAGCAGCCAAACGGCCAGCTACAACAGCCACAGCAGCCGGCCTGGCTGCGAGCCCTCCGACCGCCGTACTTGGATCTAAACCCACAGGCAGCGAACTCAGCCCTCGACTTCAAACACTGGCTGAGCTGTTTCGAATCCTACCTGGGAGAATCCGGCGTGCCTCCGGGATCCAAACTAAGAGTTCTGACCGCCCAAGTGAGCCCTAAAGTATTTGCATTCATCCAGGACCTTACTACATACGAGGACGCCCTCAGTCTGCTGAAAGAGCAGTACCGGAGCCCGGTAAATTCTATGTATGCCAGACATCTCCTAAGATCCCGCTCGCAACAGCCAGGAGAGTCTGTAGATGAATTTTTACGGGCGCTACAAACACTCGGCAGGGACTGTGACTTTAAAGCTGTAACGGCGGCAGAAAATGCTGAAGGGAATATCCGCGATGCCTTCGTGAAAGGCCTTCGGTCCGACTACTCACGGCAAAGACTGCTCGAATCAAAGGACCTCGACCTGAATACAACTGCAGCCCTCGCTCGCTCTCTGGAAGTGGCCCATCGGGACCTCGAGGCATATTCCAGGTACTGTGCTGCGCGACCCTGGGACTCGGGCCCAAACCCGGCCGCAATACCCCTCGCACCGCCGCCTCTAGGACCTACCTCAGCGTCGGCGTCCCAGAACCGATCGGGCCGCCGGCTGCTTCTTCTGTGGCCAGGCGAAACACCCGAGGACGCGCTGCCCTGCAAGAAACGCGACCTGCTCCGATTGCCACAAGAAAGGCCACTTCGCGAAGGCCTGCAGGGGGAGAGCCACAGACGCCAGCAGTGCCTCATGCGAGTTGTGGGGGCGGCCATCTTTCATCAAGGCCACAGATGCCCGTATCCCCTCGTGTGAGTCGTGGGGGCGGCCATCTTTGATCAAGGCCACCGACGCCAGCAGGGCCTCATGTGAGTTGTGGGGGCGGCCATCTTCTCCGCCATTTTATTCAACGTCGTGGGTGCCGCCATTTTGTCCACCACACTCGTCCGCCACCTTGTCTCCAGACCCGACCACCGCCTCACCCGCAGACTACAGCAGCTCGCTCAGCCATACACTAGCCTCCGTCACACTGGACCAAGCTCGCCCGCATCACCTGTCCAAATCCATGATGGACATCAAAGTAAACGGCCACGCCACGACCTGCCTGTTTGACAGCGGAAGCACGGAGAGTTTCATCCATCCAGACACGGTGAGCCACTACTCCCTCACTGTCCGGCCAACGCGCAACCGGATCTCGATGGCGTCGAGGTCCCATTCTACAGACATCAGCGGCTACTGTGTTGTGACCCTGTCGGTTAGGGGCACGGAGTATAAAAATTTTAAACTCCTCGTCCTGCCCCAGCTCTGCGCTGCCGTCCTACTAGGGCTGGACTTCCAATCCCACCTTCAAAGTGTCACTTTGGCATATGGTGGACCCCTCCCCCCACTCACAGTCGACAACCAGCAGCCTTTAAACCGCCCACCGCGTACCACCTGCGGCCTATCCACCCTCAAGGTCCCGCCCCCCTCCCTGTTCGCTAACCTCATCCGCGACTGTAAACCCGTCGCCACCAAGAGCAGGCGGTACAGCGCCAGGGACAGAGCTTTTATTAGCTCTGAGGTGCAGCGTCTCCTGAAGGAGGGCATCATCGAGAGGAGCACAGCCCCTGCGTGCCCAGGTCTGTAAAGTCTGTGGGTTGTGCAGTTAATAACGACACAGACTTCAGGAGTAACAAACAAACAGGACTTTACTATTCGAAGGTCAGGGCGAATCTGCCCTATAAATCATGCCACAGCACTTATATACCGGTGTGGTCACCGTCGGTATTACCGTATACCGAAGCCAAACAAGTAGTGCCACACCTAAAATAGTTCTCTTAAAGGTAAACGGTTACATACACTACAATCCTCCCTTTTTAGCTTACAACATACGTATTCCCCATTAAACATAACATATATTCAACTTCATGTAAAACAATTTACAGATATAGTCTCTGCGGAAAACAGTTCACAGGTTCAGTCTCTGTGGGAACAGTTCACAGATTCAGTCTCTGGTCTTGACTCGGTCCGAACAACATCTCTGTGGTGTAGCCGGTTCACATTGCTAGCGTGACTCATCCAATAGTCTTTCCCTTGACTTAACAGCTTGAACTTCCGTCCTGCTGAACCAGCAGTGCTGACTTTTACAAACAGCTGGACTGCCTTAATAATTTTTCCCTACTTTCCCATTAGAAGTGATAATGATTTAGATGGTTATCATCTTCGGCTTCGTCTTTTCCTTTTTTGCTTCTTGGAGACTCTCGGGGCTCCCTTCTCAGCTGCCAGCTGTAGCGCCACCATCTCCCTATGTTCCTTAGACTTTAAGTGCTTCATCCTGATTTCTGCACTTTGGGAGTTTTCATCACAAGCTGGGCAGACCAAGTCCTCGTAATATTCCGTGTCACTCAACAGGTCATGGTAATATTCGGTGTCGTCCTGAGCTAGTCTAGCGAGAGGGCCTGCTACTTCTTCCTTACCCAACTGGACGTTAGCCGACTGTTGTTCCCTCCCTAGACATCTTTCCTGAAGAGACTTCTTCATGCGTTCATATTCATCCCGCTCTTCCTGGGTTTCCTGCAAATCCTTCACTAAGGACCTCATTTGTGATTTCAATACTTCCCCTTCCATCGGGGATTGATTGATCGGGCTATTCAATCCTTCTACTGGAGCAGCTGTTTCAACATTCTGTTGTTCACATAGACGTGATTCAGCGTACTTTTGGCATCCCAGTAAAATCTGTGTTGCAACCTCAGCTATTTCCATAACTTTTGAGAGCTCCGAACTCCTTCCCTTTGAAGATTGAAGCTCGTGTTCAGATTGTTCCCATTGCAGAGTCTTGTCCCTCAGCATATGAAGGAGTTGGCTGACCGTTAACTCTTCCACGGGAACACTGTGGATCAGAGTCTTCTCCATTTCATCCACCTTTTCCTCCAATGCTTTCACCTTCTTTTCCTCTTGTACTTTGGCTTTCAGCGCTCGGAGAAGTTGCGCCTTGATGCTCTCCAGCTCATGTTCAGGGGCCATTCTTACAGTCTCTGTGTTTCTTACAGTTTCCTTTTCTTCCACTGAAAGGATTCCCAGTTGAATCTGTTCTTCAAGTTGTTGAACCTCGGTCATTGCCGCCTCATATTTGTCTTGGGTTTCCTTCAATATTTTTATGAGTTCTTGGACATCTTGTCTTTCATGTTCTGCCATGTCTTTCACCTCTAATTTCTCATCTATGGATGGAACTTCTACCGATGAGTCTGTCTTGGCCTTGAGCTCATCAAGAATTTCCTGCAGCCTTTGGACTTCTTGCTCATGTTCAACCTTTAGTTGCTCATATGCTTCTACTGAAACTAGCTTTTCGGAGGTTGCCGAGTTAACCCCCTCCAGAATTATAGCCTGGGCCTGTTCATACTGTTCTTTCAACTTCTCACACTCTGCTTGTAAGGAGTCGTAGAGAAGAACTGGAATAAAATCCTGGCTTCCTGAAGATTCCTCTTCATTTGCTTCTTTCGCAATTTTCTGTTGGAGTTCAGCCAAGGCTGCTATGCTATCTGCCTCTCGAAGTCTCACTGCCATCAAATCTTCTTTATTCTTGCAGTCTATCTCAGCCATTTTCCCTTTACTTTCATTTAACTGAGTGAGTAGTCCCTTATTCTGGGCTGAGAGATATTGCACCTTCTCCTGTAGACCATTGCACTCCTTCTCTGCTCGACATAGCTGGTTACTGCTGATTTGGTTCTGTGTTTCAAGTTCCAACATCCTTTGCTTAGCTTCTTTCAGTTTCGCCCCTATAAGCTCCTCTTGCAACATGGCCACATTATTCTCATCAGGTAAAGAAGCGTTTCTCTTTTCTATGTCCAAGATTTTTTTCTGCATCTCCTTAAGAGCACATTGCGATTCAGCTTCTCTTAACCTTGCCTGCACTAGCTCCGTCTCCAATTGCAGGACAAAATCCTCAGTGTAGCGTGGTTTGCCTTTATGCTGTATCTCTAGATCATGCAAATATTCTAACTCCTGAACATCATAAGGGAGATGTGATCGGTAATTGGTCACGATGGCTCTATGGTCGCTCTCTGCTTGAGCCAGCAGGTTCTGTTGTCTTTCCAGACTCTCCCATTCGGTGTCATAGAACTTTTTCATTGTTTTCATCTCTTGTACGAGACGGTAACTCAATTGTTCTAATTGTTGTCGTACTTTGAGATAACGTTGAGTTCGAGCCCGGTGTTCCTCCGTAATGCATATGTCTGTAACTTGAACAGACTCAGAATTCTCTGTCTTTATACACGCCATCGTTTTTCCAACCTTAGTCAGTGAGTTCATGTTAACCTTGTTTTTCATACTTGGGCTGGACTTATCGTCTTCCAGCTCAGAGTCTGAGCTGCTTGTCTGCACCGAGTCCTCACTCGTCATTGCTTGTAGGTAGTGCCATTCCATGTCTATTTTCTTGATCCACTCCCGTCCTAGAAGTGGTGGTCCTCCCTCAGGTAGTACGTGTAAGTTCATTCTTGGGTGTTCTTTACCCCTATCTCTCACCTTGACTCTTATCTTTCCCATGGGGTATACTTTATGCCCCGTGTATGTCTGCAATACGAACTTGGTATCTCTTAAGGGTATATGTGAGAATAGCCTGTGGTAATCCCTTCGATTTATGACTGATACAGCTGATACAGTGTCCAACTCCATTTTCACTTGGATTCCAGCTATTTTTAGCATGACCCAGATAGTTTGTAGGTCAGCTTCCTTACTCACATTATGAATTCTCAGACTACCCAGCTCCTGGCCGTTTGGGTCTGAGTCTGAATTCTATTCGTCTGAACTCTTCTCAGCCACCTTGTGTACCTTGTTGTACTTTTCCTGTGATGGCTTCCTTTGGTTGTTGGTCTTCTTCCCTGACCGGCATACCTTAGCGATGTGACCCAGTTTGCCACATTTCCTACATTCCTGGTTCTTAAACCAGCATTGGTTCTGATCGTGTGTTGTCTCCCCACAGCGATAGCATTTTGTTATACTCGAGGTAATTTGGTCCACACCGAGTGCCGCTGCCTTTAGCTGCATTTCCGCAGTTCCTTTCGCTGCGGCTTCGTTTATGCTGCGATAAGGACAGCCTTATCCAGTGGAAGATCGTTCTCTTCGAGTAGTCGCTTTTGCGTCCCTTCCTTGGACAATCCGCATACGAACTTGTCTCGCAGTGCCTCTGTCAGATTCCCTCCGAACTGGCAGTGTTTCGCTAGCCTACGCAGTTCGACCAAGTATTCCGCGTTGCTTTCGTCTTTCCGTTGCGTTCTTGCATAGAATTTGAATCGTTCAGCCAACATCAACGGTGCGGGGTTCAAGTGATCCTTCAGCACTGCTACAATATCATCGAAAGTCTGATCCGCCGGTTTAGCTGGTGAGAGAAAATGCTTCAACAACCCGAATGTTTTCGCACCCATTATGTTAAGTAAGGTTAAAGCTTTTTCATCCTTTGCTATTTTATTAGCCTTACAATGTATCTCAATACGTTCCACGTACGTGGTCCAGTCTTCTATCTCAGAATTAAAATCGTTGATGTCCCCACGCTCAGGCATCTTCCTTTCCTTGGGAACACAAGTATTTCTTTAAATTATTTTTTTATTTTTTTTTATTTTCTAAGATGGCGGCTTTTCCCGCGAAAATGGCGGTTTCCCGCTCTTTCCTTCTCTCCCCGCCCCTTCAATGGCGGTTTCCCGCGTCTGTCGTCTTCTCCGCCTAATGGCGGCTTCCCGCGTTTCTTCCCTGGTGGAAGGGGTACGCTTTCCCCACAGCGGACAGGTTCAGCCGCTGGGCTGGCTCTCGCACAGTTCCCCTTACTCGGCTCTGTCTCTCTCTCCCGCTCGCACGGCTCTACCGGCTCTGGGTACACCCCGTTGACGGAGAACAGTTCAGCCGCTGGACTGGCTCTCGCGCAGTCTCTCGCCCCTTGCTCGGCTCTGTCTCTCTCCCGCCCGCTCGGCTCTACCGGCGCTGGGTACTCCAGTTGGCGGAGAACAGTGCGCGAGAGCCAGTCCAGCGGCTGAAGTCTCCCTTGGTCGGCTCTGTTTCTCCCGCACGCTCGGTTCCCATTCGCCTGCCAGCCCTCTCGCAGTCCGGTGCTTCCCTCCCCGGCTGCGTTTCTCTCTTCCCGCGCCTACGCTCCCGGTCTCAGCGCTTCGTGGCTTTGGTCGCTGCCCGGCTTTCCCGCCGATCGCGGTCTGGCTGTCTCATGACGCCGTTGGACCCGACTTTCCGTCCGGCTCCTTTCCCCCTCGACCGTGGTCGAGTGCACAGCCCTTATCCTCCGGATATTCTTTACACTTTCCCTTACTCAGTCTCCGTGGCCGCCTTGCTTCCTGCTGATCGGCTCACTCCGCACCGTGGCAGAAGGAACAGTCAGTGCCTGTTGCTGATGGAAGCTTTTGTTGCTACAGCCTCGTGTTTTCTCCCAGCAGAACGACGAGGGCGGTTGCCTCTCTTCGACGCTCTTTAGTTGCTTTGGTAGTCTTGCCGCAGGGTACGATCGGACTCGTCGCCACTGTAAAGTCTGTGGGTTGTGCAGTTAATAACGACACAGACTTCAGGAGTAACAAACAAACAGGACTTTACTATTCGAAGGTCAGGGCGAATCTGCCCTATAAATCATGCCACAGCACTTATATACCGGTGTGGTCACTGTCGGTATTACCGTATACCGAAGCCAAACAAGTAGTGCCACACCTAAAATAGTTCTCTTAAAGGTAGACGGTTACATACACTACAAGGTCGTAGTCGTTAAGACCGGCAATAAAAACCGCCTGGTCATCGACTACAGCCAAACCATAAACTGGTACACCCAGCTGGACGCATACCCCCTTCCCCGCATATCTGATATGGTCAATCAGATTGCACAGTACCGGGTATTCTCCACCATCGACCTTAAGTCGGCCTATCACCAACTCCCTATCCGCCCTGAGGACCGCCAGTATACCGCCTTCGAGGCGAATGGCCGCCTCTACCACTTCCTTAGGGTTCCCTTCGGCGTCACCAATGGGGTTTCGGTCTTCCAAAGGGAGATGGACCGGATGGTTGACCAGAACGGGCTGCAGGCCACGTTCCCTTATCTAGATAACGTCACCATCTGCGGCCGCGACCGGCAGGACCACGATGTTAATCTGGAGAAATTCCTCCGTACGGCCGAACGGCTGAACCTCACTTACAATAAGGAGAAATGTGTGTTCAACACCTCGCGTCTTGCCATCCTCGGCTGCGTAGTAGAGAACGGAGTCATCGGCCCCGACCCCGAAAGAATGCGCCCCCTCATGGAGCTTCCCCTCCCCCACTGTCCAAAGGCACTGAAGAGAACCCTGGGGCTCTTCGCTTACTATGCCCAATGGGTGCCGAATTATGCGGACAAAGCCAGACCCCTCATGAAGTCCACCTCCTTCCCCCTGACGGCAGAAGCGTGCGCAGCCTTCTCCCTCATAAAGGGAGACATTGCTAAGGCCACAATGCACGCGGTAGATGAGTCTATCCCTTTCCAAGTGGAGAGCGATGCATCCGACTTCGCCCTAGCTGCAACCCTTAACCAGGCAGGGAGACCTGTGGCCTTCTTCTCAAGGACCCTCCAGGGCCCTGAGATCCGACACTCTTCGGTCGAGAAGGAGGCCCAGGCGATCGTGGAGGCAGTACGACGCTGGCGGCATTACCTGGCAGGCAAACGATTTACCCTCCTCACCGACCAGCGTTCGGTCGCTTTTATGTTTAATAACAAGCTGAGGGGCAAAATCAAGAACGACAAGATCTTGAGGTGGAGAATCGAGCTCTCCACCTATGATTATGATATCTTGTACCGGCCTGGTAAACTGAACGAACCCCCAGATGCTCTATCACGAAGTACATGCGCCAACGCGCAAATTGATAGACTGCAGACCCTCCACAACGACCTCTGCCACCCCGGGGTCACCAGACTTTACCACTTCATTAAGGCCCGCAACCTGCCGTACTCCATCGAGGAGGTCAGGACCATGACCAGGAACTGCCAAACCTGTGCCGAATGCAAACCGCATTTCTTTAGGCCGGACAGAGCAAGCCTGATCAAGGCCACCCGCCCCTTCGAGCGCTTGAGCATCGATTTTAAGGGGCCCCTCCCGTCCTCTGACCGTAATGTGTACTTCCTCAACATCATTGAGGAGTACTCCCGTTTCCCCTTTGCCTTCCCCTGCCCAGACATGACCAGTACCACGGTCATCAAATGCCTGAACGACCTCTTCGCCTTGTTCGGGTTCCCGAACTATATACATAGCGACCGGGGCTCATCCTTCATGAGTGAGGAACTTCGCCAGTTCCTACTAGCGAGAGGCATTGCTGCAAGCAGGACCACCAGCTACAACCCCCGAGGGAACGGCCAGGTGGAAAGAGAACGCGACTGTCTGGAAGGCCGTTCTTTTAGCCTTAAAGTCTAAGGGCCTGCCAACCTCTCGCTGGCAGGAAGTCCTCCCGGCAGCGCTGCATTCCATCCGGTCACTGCTTTGCACGGCCATTAACGCCACCCCCCATGAACGAATGTTTGTTTTCCCCAGGAAGTCGACTACGGGAACCTCGCTACCAACATGGCTGACTTCTCCGGGGCCCGTCTTGCTGCGAAAGCACGTGAGGGCCCATAAAACGGACCCCCTGGTCGAGAGGGTGGACCTCCAGTACGCCTATGTGGCATACCCAGACGGGCGGGAGGACACAGTCTCCTTACGAGACCTTGCACCCTCGGGCACCCCTGAGACACCACCGTTACCCCCCACCACCCCCCCAAATCCAGCCCAGGTAGACGGCATGCCGGAACCCCACGAGCCTTCGCCGACCACGCAGACACCAGCATTAACATCGGATACTGCATCACCGCCACCGCTGCTGCGCCGATCAGAAAGACTTACGAGGCCTCCGGACAGACTGACATACCCGAACTGGTAGTACACTTCACCCCGCCGGACTCAAATCTAAACAAGGGGTGAATGTGGTAAACCACTTTTATCGTTCACTATCGTTACACTATGGTTATCACTGTTTATATCGTTACACTATGGTTATCACTGTTTACACTGTTGTATCACTACACAAGGTCACCTCTTGTCACGCTGTTATACCTGGGCTGACCACAGCTGACTCCGCCCATGGCTCCGCCTGCTTGCCCAGGTATAAAGGTGGTCGACTGGCTGGTATTCCTCCTTGTTGGACCCGATCACCCACGAGGGTGGGCTCTGTCATTTAGCCAATAAAAACCTATAGTTACTATCTTAACTCGTTGCTTTTCATTGGATGAATTGATAGGTATATCAAAACGCTTCAACCTTACCTTTTGCCTTCACGTGCTGGGCTCCGTCATCATTGAGGATGGGGATATTCATGGAGTCTCCTCCTCCTATTAGTGGTTTAATTGTTCACCACCGTTCACGACTGGATGTGGCAGGACTGCAGAGCTTTGATCTGATCCAATGATTGTGGAATCGCTTAGCTCTGTCTATAGCATGGTGCTTCTGCTGTTTAGCATGCATTTAGTCCTGTGTTGCAGTTTCCCCAGGTTGGCACTTCATTTTTAGGTACACCTGGTGCTGCTCCTGGCATGCTCTTCTGCACTCCTCATTGAACCAGGGTTGGTCCCCTGTCTTGATCATAATGGTAGAGTGAGGAAAATGCCAAGCCACGAGGTTACAGATTGTGGTGGAATACAATTCTGCTGCTGCTGATGGCCCACAGCGCCTCAAGGATGTCCAGTTTTGAGCTGCTAGATCTGTTCTGAATCTATCCCATTTAGCACGGTGGTAGTGCCACACAACACGATGGAGGTATCTTCAGTGTGAAGACAGGACTTCGTCTCCAAAAGAACTGTGCGGTGGTCACTGCTACCAATGCCGTCATGGACAGATGCATCTGTGACAGGTAGATTGGTTAGAACGATGTCAAGTAGGTTTTTCCCTCATGTTGGTTCTCCTCTCGTGTTGGTTCTCTCAGCACCTGCCGCAGTCCTAGTCTGGCTGCAATGTCCTTCAGGACATTGAAGTCCCCCACCCAGAGTACATTCTGTGCCCTTGCTACCCTCAGTGCTTCTTCCAAATGGTGTTCAACATGGAGGAGTGCTGATTCATCAGCTGAGGGAGGGCAGCTGAGGGAGGGCGGTAGGTGGTAATCAGCTGGAGGTTTCCTTGCCCATGCTTGACCTGAAGCCATGAGACTTCATGGGGTCCGGAGTCAATGTTGTGGACTCCCAGGGCCACTCCCCCACCCCCCGACTGTATACTACTGTGCCACCACCTCTGGTGGGTCTGTCCTGCCAGTAGGACAGGACATATCCAGGGATGATGGAGGAATCTGGGACATTCGCTGAAAGGTATGATTCTGTGAGTATGACTATGTCAAGCTCTCCCAACTTTGGCACCAGTCCCCAAATGTTAGTGAGGAGGACTTTGCAGGGTCGACTGGGCTGAGTGCCGTTGTCGTGTCCAAAGCCGGTGCCAAGGTCGATGCCAGGTAGTCCATGTAGTTTTATTTTGATTGTTGTTTTTCGTAGTGCTTGTGTACAACTGAGTGGCTTTCTAGGCCACTTCATAGGGCAGTTAAGAGTCAACCACATTGCTGTGGGTCTGGAGTCACATATAGGCCAAACCAGGTAAGGACAGCAAATTTCCATCCCTAAACGACATTAGTGAACCAGTGGATTTTTATGACAATCCAGTAGTTTCATGGTCATCATTACTGATGCTAGCTTTTTATTCCAGATTTATTTAATTAACCAAATTTGTTACGTCCGTGTATAATGAGACACAGACTGCGGAGAACGGTACAATAGGTGTTTACTCAACGTGGCTCAGACTGCAACTGATCTGTACAGATTACTACTCAGCATTATATACAGGTGTGGTCACTGCCGGTACTACAGTATACATGAGCTGTAAAAAGTAGTTCCCCCCCTTAAAAAGGTACATACATTACAATTCCTCCCCGTTTAGATTAACAGTACCATAACACTCATTTAACAATTAAATATCAAACTAATTACAATTAACACTTTTAACATGCAACATTAGCTGAAAATAGTCTATTTATAAATTCAGTCTTTGGGGAGGCTTCCTGATCCTCTCTGGATAGCGCCTTTCCCGAGTGTCTTGCTCTTGGTGCGGAGGCGATTCTGGCCCCCTGTCGTCGGTTGGTTCATCAGCTTCCGATGCTACTGTTTCTGGGGTAGATGCGACCTGTACGTCAGGTTCATCACCAGGTACGTATGGGCGAGGCATGGGGTTGACTTGTTCCTGTGACTCTAGGATCTGGTCAGCATGGCGTCTCACGATGCTCTCCCCAATGTCCACTGTGTACATTAGTGGGCCCTGCCGTGTGCATATCGTTCCTGGCTGCCATTTTTCTGTTCGGTAGTCGCGGGCCAAGACCGGTTGCCCTACATTGAAGCTCCTTGTTGGCTTCTCATGGATGTGCTGGAATTGCTTACTCTCAACATCTCTTCGTACGTTTGGTCTGAGCAAATCCAGGCGAGATCTTAACCTTCGGTTAAAGAACATCATGGCTGGGGCCTGGTTGGTGACTGCATGTGTCGCATTCCGGTAGGCGAACAGGAAATTGTCCACCTTGTGCTGCAGCGGAATGTTGTCATTGTACATAGCCTTTATTGCCTTCTTAAAGGTTTGTACGAACCTCTCAGCCAATCCATTTGTGGCTGGATGATACGGGGCGGATGTGTAATGCCTTACCCCATTCTTTTTCAAGAACCTCCGGAACTCTTCGGACACAAACTGTGGTCCGTTGTCAGAGCAAATCTGTTCTGGCAAGCCATTCCTGGCAAAAATGGTCCGTAGGACTGCAATAGTTTTCTCCGTGGTGGTGGAGGACATTTTGATGACCTCAGGCCATTTCGAGTGCGCATCCACGGCTATTAAAAACATTGAGTCCATGAATGGACCAGCAAAATCAATATGCACCCGTTGCCATGGAGATGAGGGCCACTCCCATGGGTGTAGAGGGGCCTGTGGTGGTGCATTTTGGACTTTCTGGCATCCTGAGCAGCTCTTGGTCAGGTCCTCGATTTGTTTATCGATTCCCGGCCACCACACATAAGCCCTGGCTAGGCTTTTCATTTTTACCCCTCCCAGATGACCCTCATGAAGCTCATTGAGCACTCTATCCCTTAACTTGGGTGGAATTACCACTCGGGATCCACACATCAAGGTCCCCCGGCACACTGACAGCTGTTCTCTCCTTGTCGAAAATGCTGGCAACAGTGAGTCGCCATGTGCTGGCCATCCCTTCACCGTCAAATCATATACCCAAGACAGTGTCGGGTCATTTCGGGTTTCCTTTTCGATACAAGCGTAGGTATTCAACTCTAGTCGAATGGAATATTTCGACAGGATCCACTGCTGGTGCTTCCTCCGCAGTAGGCAGTGGCAGGCGTGATAGCCCATCAGCATTTCCATGCTGTTTCGTGCCCTTATATTCAATCTCATAGTGGTGCGCCCCTAGAAAAAGTGACCATCTTTGTAGTCGTTGCGCAGTCATCACCGGAACGCCCTTCTTCGGATTAAAAATGGAGACAAGAGGCTGGTGATCAGTCAGCAAGGTGAATTTCTGCCTGTGCAGATAGTGATTGAACTTTTTCACTCCCCACACTAGGCTGAGGGCCTCCCTGTCAATCTGGGCGTAGTTACGCTCAGCTGAGGTTAGTGATCGTGACGCGAAGGCTATTGGCCTCTCTGAGCCGTTCGAGAATTTGTGCGACAGCACCGCTCCAATGCCGTAGGGTGACGCATCACATGCCAACCGAATTGGTAATGCCGGGTTGTAATGGGCCAATACCGCTTTCGATGTGATTAGTGTTTTGCTCTTCTGGAAAGCTCGTCTACATTCGTCACTCCACTTCCATGGCACCCCAGTTTGCAGTAGGGTGTTCAGTGGGTGTAGTATTGTAGACAAATTTGGCAAGAACTTATGGTAGTAGTTTACCAGCCCGAGGAACGACCTCAGTTGTGACACATTTTCCGGTGCTGGAGCCTTGACTACTGCCTCAATCTTCTCTGGGGACTTATGTAACCCCTCTTTATCGATAACGTGGCCACAATACGAGATTTGTTTTCTAAAAAACTTGCATTTGGGGCGGTTAGCTCGGAGCCCATGTTCCTGCAATCTAGTGAGCACCTGCTCCAGGTTGGCAAGGTGATCACTGTCATTTTTGCCCGTGACCAGGATGTCGTCCAAATAACACTGGGTCCCTGGGATCCCTTGCAGGACTTGTTCCATTGCCCTCTGCCAAATAGCCGGAGCTGATGCTACCCCGAATACCAGCCGGTTGTATTGGTAGAGACCTTTATGGGTGTTGATTGCGAGGTATTTTTTTGATGCTTCCTCTACCTCCATTTGCAGATACGCCTGGGCCAGATCAATCTTAGTGAAGCGTTTCCCTCCAGATAGCGAGGCGAAAATATCTTCAATCCGCGGAAGTGGATATTGTACGGTGTGAAGGACCGGGTTCACTGTTACCTTAAAGTCCCCACGGATGGGAACCTTCCTTGGTTCCCCAGGCGTGCTGCTCAATGACTTTTTCATCACAGGGACGATGGGTGTTGCCCACTCGCTCCAGTCTACCTTGGAGAGTACACCTGAACGTTCCAGACTCTCCAGCTCTGCTTCGACGGCTGGGCGGATCGCATAAGGTACCGGTCTGGCCTTAAAAAATTTTGGGCTTGCGTTTTCTTCAATTTTAATCGTCGCTGTCATGCCTTTTAGTGTTCCGAGTCCTTGCTGGAACACTTCTTTCGCATCAGTTAGGATCTTTGACAGTCGCCCAGGTGTGATGTCGTCATCCTTTTTGTCAGCCACAGTCAGTGCATGTGTGGAATGCCAATCCAGTTGTATTTTCCGGATCCATTCACGTCCCAGTAATGGTGGTCCTCCATCTTGCAATACATACAGGTCTAGTTTTGGTGTTTCCTTACCGTTATATATAACGGTCACCCTTATTCTTCCTTTGGGGTCGACTTTTTGCCCCGTGTACGTCTTCAAAATAATTTTTGTGTCTCTCAAGGGTATGTGTGAGAATAGCCGCTCGTAGTCCCGTCGGTTTATGACTGTTAGGGCTGATCCTGTGTCCAATTCCATCTTTACCTGGACTCCTGCTATCTTGAGAGTGACCCAAATGGTTCGGTGATCCTCCGTTGTGATCACATTATGTAGTTTCAGACAACTCAGTTCCCTGCTTTCGGAGTCGTTATCACTCTTTTGTTCGTCTGAACTATTCTCCGTTATCTTATGTACCTTCTGGTACTTTCCTTTGGTAGGTTTCTTATTGCTGGTTTTCTTTCCCGACCTGCAGACTCGTGCTATATGTCCTACTTTTCCACACTGTCTGCACACTTTGTCTTTGAACCAGCAATCATTCTGGTCGTGTGTTGTTCTGCTATCAGCAGCGGTGTGGGGTTTAAATGTTCCTGTAGTGTCGTTACTATGTCTTCAAAACTCTTTTCCATTGGCTTCGTTGGGATTACTAGATTTCGCAATAAACCATATGTCTTTGCACCCATTAAATTCAACAATACCGACGCTTTCTTGTCATCTGACACCTCATTTGCCTTGCAGTACACCTCTATTCGTTCGACATATGTAGTCCAATCTTCGACTTCATTGTCAAATGCGGTGATACTCCCACTCTTCGGCATTTTGGGTGTGATTTAAAATGGCGTCTCCCAATGGCTTAAAATGGCGTCTCCCGCGCTTTCCTTCCTCCCCCGCTGCTGCCTACGCCGCTCCCGGCAATGGCTGCGCCCTGTAGGTTTTGCGCGCTTCTCCTGCGCTGCTGCCAACGCCGCTCTCGGCGGTCCTTGTGGCAATGACGGTGCCTCGCGGGTTTCTGCGCGTCTCTCTCTCCCTCTCTCCGACGCTGCTCGGCCCCTGAACACCGGCTGCGCCGTGTACGCTCTGCCCTCTCTCTCTCTCCCCCGTCGACGCTGCTCGGCCCTTTCCTGTGCCGCTCGGTTGGGCTCTAGCCCGCCGCTGTCCGGGAAGGGTCTGCGCACTACCTGTTGCCAGCCCGTTTCACTGGACCACCTCAACTGGAAAGCCAAGCCTGGCTCTCGACAGCCTCCCCCGCAATTCTCGAGTCTCTGCTGGATGACTGGGCGGTTGCCCGTGGTCGACGCCCGAGTCTCTGGCCTTGACCTCCAATCCACTGATCTCCAGGAACGAATCCCCGGGAGGTGATGCAGAGTTGCAGGTAGGTTCGAACCTGCCTCGTCGCCAATGTTACGTCCGTGTATAATGAGACACAGACTGCGGAGAACGGTACAATAGGTGTTTACTCAACGTGGCTCAGACTGCAACTGATCTGTACAGATTATTACTCAGCGTTATATACAGGTGTGGTCACTGCCGGTACTGCAGTATACATGAGCTGTAAAAAGTAGTTCCCCCCCTTAAAGGTACATACATTACAAAATTCCCTAGCTGTCGTGATGGGATTTGAACTCACATCTCTGAATCTTTAGTCCAGTAACATAACCACTATGCTACAGTTCTCGACTGGGGGGGTAGCAGACAGATTGCCAGGAAGGTGGGGTGGGTTTACTGGGTAGCTTGCTGGGCCTAGAGGAAGCACTCCTGCTGCTCCTGGCCCACAAGCAGGCCTGTAAAGGCACTTTTGATACAGCCCTTCTCGACTCCTTTAAGCAGCCGGGTTGAGGCCTGTGAAAACCGACCGCCTGCGGTTAAAAATAGAATGACTGCTAAAATGAAGGCAGGCAGCCTTATTATAATATTTAAATGACTAACCCACTTCCCGCGAGCGGATTGGTTGACCCCACGACCACCATCACCCCCCCCCCACCCCGCCTCGTTAAAACCGGAAGTGGACAGGTTCGGTTCCTGTTCCAGATTTGTTGCATTTTAACCTGATAGAACCTCAAAGCACCTGTTTTTTGGAGTTACGATTTAGTCCATTACGTGCAAATATGCACACATAAAATTAGAGCCTGAAAATATGATGAACAGTCCCACACTACTTTAATGAAAATGCAATCTGATTTTTTTCAAATCAAAATAAAATCAGTGGAAGGATTAATATATCGTAAGTTACATAGGATAAAAGAGTGCAGCCACTAACTAACCATAAGTAATGCCACAAGAGATCCCTAATAATGTATTAAACTGCTTGTGTATAGCACCCACTTTCTGCGAGTATCACACTTATTTGCTTTAACATTTTTCCACTATACATGCCCATCATGCTTGAACTTAGCTATATACATTATCTACAATATACTTAACTCCCAACAAGTCCTCCCTGCTTAATCTGCAAGGCAGTCAGTGCTATTCTCCAGAATAACACCCACCTCAGGCCTAATTAAACTGGGCCAATAACCCAACAGCTTCCAATGCTACCCTTCCCGGTTTCTCTTGCTAGCAGGACCCTTCCTCTCCCTCTCCCTCCCTCCCCCGACCCCCAGTCAGCATTTTCCCCTCTCGCCAATTTGTTCGACCACTCCAATCTTTTCCTCCAAGCCCTGCAGTGCAAAAGCTGTGACTGCCTACAGAACCTAAGCCCATTTCTGGTCATAGCTAGAAACCGTTTTTCTATCCGGGGAACAGGCTCCCTCAAGTGTTTCTCCTGTAATAAGCTGGGAAAGCCTCTGTTAAAGCACAGCACATGCAAACAGCAAGTCCTGGCAAGCTCTGAATGGTTGATCTCACTATAGGTTACAAAAAACATCCAGAAGTTGTTTGCACAGGAATGCAGGGAGCTGTGGGCCACTATATTGAATTTCTTTAGTTAACAGTGGCAGGTTTGGAAACCTGCATGAACTCAATGCTCAGACTTCTCACATAGTCACAGCGCTTTGATCATCAGTGGCACTTCTAGCACAGAAAATGTTATTGTATAGGTAAATTTAACAATTTGCTTGTAAATGTTCTAATTTGTTTGCAAATATGTTGTAAAAAAAAACCTTATTTCTAGCAGTAAGTGCTCAACTTAATGTGGAAACCAAGATTTTCAAAAAATATTTTGAGCAATTTGTTTGGTTGGTTTTGTCTCATTAATTGCTGACCATTCATTTATCTTTTTTTTTTACTTCGTACACTAAGCCCAATTGTTCAGTTGTGATTTCTTCCTACAAAATTTGAGCTGCGGGTCCAAGTGCAATAAAAATGTGTTAAATCCAAACAGTGACAAAAAAATGCTAGATATAGTTTCTTTCTACAGATGATTAATTTGATCAATAAAAAGCTATATTGTGGCAAATTTTATCCCTTTCTGGCTGGAATTTCAACCCAATAAAGATTAAAATCCAGGATGGTTTGTTGCCTCCCTGGTGCCAGGGTCAAGGATGTCACTGAGCGGCTGCAGGGCATTCTGGAGGGGGAGGGTGAACAGCCAGTGGTCGTGGTCCACATTGGTACCAACGACATAGGTAAAAAGAGGGATGAGGTCCTGCATCAAGAATTTAGGGAGCTAGGTAACAGATTAAAGAGCAGGACCTCAAAGGTTGTAATCTCTGGATTACTCCCAGTGCCACGTGCTAGTAAGTATAGGAATGGGAGGATAGAGCAGATGAATGCGTGGCTAAAGAGTTGGTGTAGGGGGGAGGGTTTTACTTTCCTGGATCACTGGGCCTGCTTCTGGGAAAGGTGGGACTTGTACAAGTCGGACGGGTTGCACCTGAACCAGAGCGGGACAAATATCCTTGCGGGGAGGTTTGCTAGCACTGTTGGGGGGGGTTTAAACTAACTTGGCAGGGGGATGGGATACAGAGGGGAGCTGAAATAGGGGGGGGGGGAATGTGCTGCCAATTATGGAGAAAAAAACAAGTCCGCTTGGTAGACAGGGCAAATATATAAGGGCAAGGCTGGATGGCATCTATTTTAATGCAAGGAGTCTTGCAAATAAGGTGGATGAACTGAAGGTGTTGATAAACACATGGGAGTATGATATTGTTGCTATCACGGAGACATGGTTGAGGGAAGGGCAAGACTGGCAGCTCAATATTCCGGGGTACAGAATCTTCAGGTGAGACAGAGGGGGAGGTATAAGAGGAGGGGGTGTCGCAATATTAATTAAGGAGTCAATTACTGCAGTAAGGAGGGATGATATATTAGCAGGGTCCTCTAATGAGGCCATATGGGTGGAGCTTAAAAACAAAAAGGGGGCAAGCACTTTGCTGGGAGTGTACTATAGGTCTCCAAACAGTCAGGGGGAGATAGAGGAACAGATATGTAGGCAAATCTCAGAGAAATGTGCAAATAATAGGGTAATAATAATGGGGGATTTCAACTTCCCCAATATTAACTGGGGTAGTCAGAGTGTGAAAGGCTCAGAGGGTGTAGAATTCTTAAAGTGCATCCAGGAGAGCTTTTTGAGCCAGCATGTAGAAAGTCCTACAAGAGAGGGGGCGGTACTGGACCTAATTCTAGGGAATGTGGCCGGCCAAGTGGAAAAAGTGCTAGTAGGTGAGCACTTTGGTGATAGTGACCATAATATGGTAAGATTTAAGGTGGCCATGGAAAAGGACAGGGATGGGCCGGAAATAAAGGTTCTAAATTGGGGGAAGGCCGATTTTAATAGGATGAGGCAGGATCTGGCCAAAATGGACTGGGATCAGCTACTTGTAGGAAAATCCGCATCGGAGCAATGGGAGGCTTTCAGAAGGGAGATTGAGATCATACAATGGCAACATGTTCCCGTAAAGGTCAAGGGTGGTTCCAAAAACCACAGGGAACCTTGGATGTCAGGGGATATACGAGAATGGATTAGGAAAAAAAGGAGGGCTTTTGGTAGATACAAAAGGCTAAAGACGGAGGAAGCCCTAGAGGAGTACAAAAAGTGCAGGGGGATACTTAAAAAAGGAATTAGATCAAGGAGGGGCCATGAAATAACACTGGCGAGCAAAATAAAGGAAAATCCGAAGATGTTTTATAAGTATATTAAGGGTAAGAGGATAACTAGGGAAAAAATAGGGCCCATTAGGGACAAAAGTGGCAATCTGTGTGTGGAGCCGGAATATGTAGGAGGGGCTCTAAATGAATTTTTTGCATCTGTTTTCACGATGGAGAAGGACGATGTAGACATAGAAATAGGGCGGGGGGACTGTGATATGCTCGAACATATTAACATCGAGAGGGAGGAGGTATTGGCGGTTTTAGCTGGCCTAAAAATGGATAAATCCCCAGGCCCGGATGAAATGTATCCCAGGCTGCTGTGTGAGGCAAAGGAGGAGATTGCGGGGGCTCTAACACATATATTCAGGACCTCTCTGGCCACAGGGGATGTGCCAGAGGACTGGAGAACCGCTAATGTAGTACCATTATTCAAGAAAGGTAGTAGGGAAAAACCAGGGAACTACAGGCCAGTGAGCCTAACATCAGTGGTAGGAAAATTATTGGAAAAAATCCTGAGGGACAAAATTTGTCTCCACTTGGGAGAGGCAAGGATTAATCAGGGATAGTCAACATGGCTTTGTCAAGGGAAGATCATGTCTGACTAATTTGATTGAATTTTTTGAGGGGGTGACTAGGTGTGTGGATGTGGTATACATGGATTTCAGTAAGGCCTTCGATAAAGTCCCGCACAGGAGACTGGTCAAGAAGGTAAGAGCCCATGGAATCCAGGGTGCCTTGGCACATTGGATACAAAACTGGCTTAGTGGCAGAAGGCAGAGGGTGATGGTCGAAGGTTGTTTTTGTGACTGGAAGCCTGTGGCCAGTGGGGTACCACAGGGATCGGTGCTGGGTCCCTTGCTGTTTGTGGTCGACATTAATGACTTGGATATGAATGTAAAGGGTATGATCAGTAAGTTCGCGGATGATACAAAAATTGGTAGGGTGGTAAATAGTGAGGAGGGTAGCCTCAGTCTGCAGGACGATATAGATGGGTTGGTCAGATGGGCGGAACAGTGGCAAATGGAATTTAACCCGGAAAGGTGCGAGGTGATGCACTTTGGGGGGACTAACAAGGCAAAGGAATACACAATGAATGGAAAGACCCTAGGCAAGACGGAGGGTCAGAGGGATCTGGGTGTGCAAGTACACAGATCCCTGAAGGCGGCGGAACAGGTGGATAAGGTGGTAAAAAAGGCATATGGGATACTTGCCTTCATTAGCCGAGGCATTGAATATAAGAGCAAGGAGGTTATGATGGAGCTGTATAAAACACTGGTTAGGCCACAGCTGGAATACTGTGTGCAGTTCTGGTCGCCACACTACAGGAAGGATGTGATTGCGTTAGAGAGAGTGCAGAGGAGGTTCACCAGGATGTTACCAGGGCTGGAGCGCTTCAGCTATGAAGAGAGACTGGGCAGATTGGGTTTGTTTTCCTTGGAGCAGAGGAGGCTGAGGGGGGACATGATTGAGGTGTACAAAATTATGAGGGGCACAGATAGGATGGATGCTGAGGAGCTTTTTCCCTTAGTAGAGGGGTCAATAACTAGGGGGCATAGATTCAAGGTAAAGGGCGGGAGGTTTAGAGGGGATTTGAGAAAGAACTTTTTCACCCAGAGGGTGGTTGGAGTCTGGAACTCACTGCCTGAAAGGGTTGTGGAGGCAGAAACCCTCACAACATTTAAGAAGCATTTGGATGTGCACTTGAAATGCCATAGCATACAAGGCTACGGGCCAAATGCTGGAATATGGGATTAGATTAGACAGGGCTTGATGGCCGGCGCGGACACGATGGGCCGAAGGGCCTCTATCCGTGCTGTATTACTCTATGACTCTATAAAAGCATGGGAATAAAAGATAGCCTAACTATAATCTTCCAATATTCTCTCGATATAGGAACCGTTGCTTTAGGTTGGAAAACTGCACATGCCACTCCACTATTTAAGAATGTTAAGAGAGGGAAACCACAGAACTATAGACCAATTAGCCTAACATGTTGTCGGGAAATTACTAGAGTCTATAATTATGGATAGAGAGACTGAACACCGTGAAAATTTTCTACTGATCAGAGAGCCGGCATGGATTTGTAAAGGGTCGGTCACGCCTGACGAACCTGATTGAATTTCTGAAGAGGTGACTAAAGTAGTGGACAGGGGAATGTCTATGTATGTTACTTACAGACCTTCCAGAAGGCATTCAATAAAGTCCCTCATAAGAGACTGTTAGCTAAAGTTAAAGCTCCTAGAATTGACCTGGTTGGGAAATTGGCTGAGTGGCAGGAGACAGAGAGTAGGGATAATGGGCAGTTACTCTAATTGACAGGATGTAACTGGTGGTGTCCCACAGGGCTCTGTGTTGGGGCCTCAACTATTCATCATATTTATTAACTTAGATGATGGGATAGAGAGCCACATATCCAAGCTTGCTGATGACACACAAAGATAGGTGGCATTGTAAGCAGCATAGATGGAAACAAAATTACCAAGTGAATGGGCAAAACTGTGGCAAACAATGGACCTAAAAAGGATAGAACAAAGTACTTTCTACATGGTGAAAAGCTAGAAATAGTGGAGGTCCAAAGAGACTTGGGGGACCATGTACATAGATCATTAAAATGTCATGAACAGGTACAGAAAATAATCAAAAAGGCTAATGGAATGCTGGCCTTTATATCTAGAGGACTAGAATACAAGGGGGTAGAAGTCATGCTACAGCTATACAAAGCCCCGGTTAGACCACACCTGGAGTACTGTATTCAGTTCTGGGTACCACACCGTAGGAAGGATATATTGGCCTTGGAGGGATATATTGGCCTTGGAGGGAGTGCAGTGTAGATTTACCAGAATGATAACCTGATTCCAATGGTTAAATTAAGAGGAGAGATTGCACAAAATAGGGTTGTATTCCCTGGAATTTAGATGGTAATGGGGTGATTTGATCAAAGTTTTCAAGATATGAAGAATAACTGATAGGGCAGATAGAGAGAAACTATTTCCACTGGTTGGAGAGTCTAGGGCTAGGGGACATAGTCTGAAAATTAGAGCCAGTCTTTTCAGGGGTGAAGTTAGGAAACACTTCTACACACAAAGGGTGCTAGAAGTTTGGAACTCTCTTCCGCAAACGGTAATTGATGTTAGGTCAACTGTTAATTTTAAATCAGAGATTGATAGGTATTTTATGAATCAAAGGTATTAAGGGATATGAGGTAAAGGTGGGTATATGGTCACAGATCAGCCATGATCTCATTGAACGATGGAACAGGCTAGAGGGACTAAATGGCCCACTCCTGTTGCTATGTTCCTAATAAGTTACAGTTTTATAATGAAAACTTACCTGGGTTTTTCATAATATAGTGCACCATTTGTCCAACTGTGTCAGCATTGCACTCACTAGCGTCAAGGAAATCTAAAAAATTAAATACAAAAAGCAAAGCTGAGTAAAGTAATAAACCACAAACCAGAGTAGGGCATCATAAATATAATAACCCCTTTGGTCAGCAGTGTAGGAAATGTTATAGCAAATCTAACAAAGTGGGGTAACTTCACTTCATTATGTTAATACCCCAAACAAGCTTGTATGACCTGTCTGATGAAGAATGTTACATAGAAGATAGGAGCAGGAGTAGGCCATTCGGCCCCTCGAGCCTGCTCCGCCATTCAATGCGATCATGGCTGATCATCCAAATTCAGTACCCTGTCCCTGCTTTCTCCCCATATCCCTTGATCCCCTTAGCCTTAAGAAATATATCTAACTCCTTCTTGAATATATTTAATGAATTGGCCTCAACTGTTTTCTGTGGTAGAGAATTCCACAGGTTCACCACTCTCTGGGTGAAGAAATTCCTCCTCATCTCTGTCCTAAATGGCTTACCCCTTATCCTTAGACTGTGACTCCTGGTTCTGGACTCCCCTGCCATCGGGAACATCCTTCCTGCATCTAGTCTGTCTAGTCCTGTTAGAATGTTATAAGTTTCAATGAGATCCCCTCTCATTCTTCTAAACTCTAGCGAATATAAGCCTAATCGACCCAATCTCTCTTCATACGTCATTCCTGCCATCCCAGGTTGATCTTAAAAGAGATGGATTCTGTATTTTTGCAATCTCTGTTCTAGGATCATCCCACTTGTTCTACAGTCCTGTATGCCAATTTCTCCTTCCACCTCACCTCAGCTAGCTCACACTTCACCTTCCTAAAATCTGTCCTAATCCAATCTGGTATTCTAGTTTTTATTTTGACTTTTTTCCTTTCCAGTTGAATCTTAAAACTCATCATATTGTGGTCACTATTCTCAAGGTGCTCACCCATATTTAGCTCACCTACCCAAACTATTTCCTTAATAACAACAGAAAACGCTGGAAAAACTCAGCAGGCCAGGGCAGCATCCGTGGAGAGAAAAAGAGTTAACGTTTCAGGTCAATGACCTTTCGTCAGAACTGGAAAAAAGCAGGAAATGGAAAGCAGGTCTAGGGGCTGGAAAAAGGGGGGGGGGGATAAAAGAACAAAAGGGAAGGTCAGTGATAGGATAGAAAGCAGGAGAGATTAAGAGACATTAAGAGATATTCAAGGCGAGAGGAGGTGGTAATAGGACAGGTTAAGGAACAAAGGATGGCTCTAGATGGGGTGTGAATTGCGCTGGCAGAATGAAGGACAGCTGCCATGTGGGAGGGAAGAAGAAAAAAAAGGGGGCCAAACAAAAATTGTGGATAAAAAATATATATATATATATAGATGATGATAGGGGCCGAGGTTATGATCTGAAATTGTTGAACTCGATGTTGAGTCCAGAGGGCTGTAGAGTGCCTAATTGAAAGATGAGGTGCTGTTCCTCAAGCTTACGCTGAGCTTCCGTGAAACAGTGCAAGAGTCCGAGGACTGTGAGGTCCGAGTGGGAATGGAGCGGAGAATTAAAGGGACAGGCCACCGGGAGCTCGGGGTCCCCCTTACGGACTGAACGGAGGTGTTCCGCAAAGCGGTCACCCAATCTGCGTTTGGTCTCCCCAATGTAGAGAAGACCACATCGTGAGCAGCGAATACAGTATACTAAATTGCAATAAGTACAAGTAAATCGCTGTTTCACCTGGAAGGTGTGTTTGGGGCCCTGGACAGCGAGAAGGGGGGCGGTATAAGGTCATGTGTTGCGCTTGCATGGGAAGGTGCCGGGCGAAGGGGAAGGAGTGGTAGAGGAGTGGACTAGGGTGTCGCGGAGGGAGCGGTCCCTACGGAATGCTGAAAGGGGAGGTGAGGGGAAGATGCGTTTGGTGGTGGGATCATGCTGGAGGTGGCAGAAATGGCAGAGGATGATCCGTTGAATGTGGAGGCTGGTGGGGTGAAAGGTGAGGACAAGGGGAGCTCTATTGTGGTTCCAGGAGGGAGGGGCAGGGGTGAGGGCAGAAGTGCGGGAGATAGAACGGACACAGTCGAGGGCCGTGTCAACCACAGTAGAGGGGAATCCTCGGTTGAGGAAAAAGACATGTCGGAAGCACTGGTATGGAAGGTGGCATCGTTGGAGCAGATGCGGCGGAGACAGAGAAACTGGGAGAATGGAATAGAGTCCTTAAAAGAGGCGGGGTGGGAGGAAGTGTAGTCCAGGTAGCTGTGGGAATCAGTGGGCTTGTAGTGAATGTTAGTCGATAACCTATCCCCAGAGATGGAGACGGAGAAGTCGAGGAAGGGAAGGGAAGAGTCGGAGATGGACCATGTGAGGGAAGGGTGGAAATTGGAAGCAAACTATTTCCTTACTCACAACCAGATCTGGCAAGGCCTACTAATACACTGCTTGAGGAATGAGACTTGCATACATTTTAGGGATTCCAATCCCTTTTCTCCATTTACTCACTCTTTGTCCCAATTAATAAGTGGATAAATAAAGTTTCCCATAACAATAATTGTTATTCCTACTCATCTTTCTAATTAACTGCAGATTTTCTCTTTTATTTCCTTCCAACAATTTGGAGATCTATACTAATCTCTAAATACTAAATTCAGATTCATGTATAGATAGGAACTTGAAAACAGTGACTCTGGGACTTGAAGCCACTCCATAATACGAAAGGGGCAATTTCCATAGCATAGTTAGCTTTCACAGCACTGGGGCAACAGATAAATTACTTTGTGTGAAAATATTTGGAAGTTGTAGTGTGCAATTTTATTTTATTTTATGGCCACTGGAACTTCCCACATGGTTAGGGAAGTTGTATATGAGTCAGTGTAGGAGTCATGACAGCTGGATGAATAAAATAATTTTCACTTATGATACAGAAAATTCAGTATTATCTGAAAATGGCTGTCCATAAGAACATAAACATGAGAAATGGGAGCAGGAGTAGGCCAATCGGCCCCTCGAGCCTGCTCCGCCATTCAATAAGATCATGGCTGATCTGATCCTAACCTCAAATCTACTTTCACTCTCCATCCCACCCGAACCCATGTGATCTCCCGGGAGAGGCGAAAAACCAGATAAAAAACCCAATGGCCAATTTGGGAGAAAAAATCTGGGAAATTCCTCTCCGACCCATCTAGGTGATCGAAACTTGTCCAGGAGATCACTCTGTCCCTGTATTTCCTGCAGTACTTACCTTCTGTAAGAGGTGATCTCCACCCCAGCCAGGAACAGGCCCAATTTACTCTTGAAGGACTCCAAGCTGGCAGCCTGTTCCCGAGGTCTCCACTAATCCCTGTGAATAGAACCATCTCCTGAAATCTAACAGAATTAGAACACAAGAAGTAGGAGCAGGACCAGGCTACACAGCCCCTGGGCCCACTCCGCTACCCACAGGGCCATGACCGATCCGAACCTAGACTCATGTCCGATTTCCTGCCCGCTCCCCGTAACCCCTAATTCCCTTTACTTCTAGGAAACTGTCTATTTCTGTTTTAAATTTATTTAATGATGTAGCTTCCATAGCTCTCTGGGGCAGCAAATTCCACAGACCTACCACCCTCTGAGTGAGGAAGTTTCTCCTCATCTCAGTTTTGAAAGAGCAGCCCCTTATTCTAAGATTATGCCCCCTAGTTCTAGTTTCACCCATCATTGGGAATATCTTCACCGCATCCACCCGATCAAGCCCCTTCACAATCTTATATGTTTCAATAAGATCGCCTCTCATTCTTCTGAACTCCAATGAGTAGAGTCCCAATCTACTCAGCCTCTCCTCATATATCAACCCCCTCATCCCCGGGATTAACCGAGTGAACCTTCTTTGTACTGCCTCGAGAGCACGTATGTCTTTTCTTAAGTATGGACACCAAAACTGTATGCAGTATTCCAGGTGTGGTCTCACCAATACCTTGTACAACTGCAGCAATACCTCCCTATTTTTATATTCCATCCCCCTAGCAATAAAAGCCAACATTCCATTGACCTTCTTGATCACCTGCTGCACCTGCATACTAACTTTTTGTGTTTCGTGCACCAGGACCCCCAGATCCCTTTGTATTGCAGTACTTTCCAGTTTCTTGCCATTAAGATAATAACTTGCTCTATGACTTTTCCTGCCAAAGTGCATAACCTCACACTTTCCAGTATTATATTCCATCTGCCAAATCTCTGCCCACTTACTTAGCCTGTCTATGTCCCTTTGCAGGTTTTTTATGTCCTCCTCACACTACTTTCCCACCCATCTTTGTATCATCTGCAAACTTTGATATGTTGCACTCGGTCCCTTCCTCCAAATCGTTAATATAGATTGTAAAGAGTTGGGGTCCCAGCACTGACCCCTGCGGAACACCACTAGTTACTGATTGCCAGTCTGAGAATGAAACATTTATCCCAACTCTCTGCTCTCTGTTAGATAGCCAATCTTTCACCCATGCCAGAATATTACCCCCAATCCTGTGATTTTTTTTATCTTGAGCAATAATCTTTTGTGTGGCACCTTGTCAAATGCCTTTTGGAAGTCTAAATACACTACGTCCACTGGTTCCCCTTTATCCACCCTGTATGTTGCGTCCTCAAAGAACTCAAGCAAATTTGTCAAACATGACTTCCCCTTCGTAAAACCATGCTGACTTTGTCCTATTAAATTATGTTTATCCAAATGTCCCGTTACTGTCTCCTTAATAATGGACTCTAAAATTTTACCAACCACAGATGTTAGGCTAACTGGTCTATAGTTTCCAGCCTTCTGTCTACTACCCTTTTTAAATAAGGGTGTTACATTAGCAGTTTTCCAATCTGCCGGGACCTTTGCCGAGTCCAGGGAGTTTTGGAAAATTATTACCAATGCATCCACAATCCCTACCGCCACTTCCCTCAAGACCCTAGGATGTAAGCCATCAGGTCCAGGGGATTTATCCGCCTTAAGTCCCATTATTTTACCGAGTACCACTTCCTTAGTGATTTTAATCGTATTTAGCTCCTCCCCCCCTAGAGCCCCCTGTTTGTCCAGTGTTGGGATATTCTTAGTATCCTCTACTGTCCATTTATCATCAATAAATTTCACATTATTGAATTATTCTGTAAAAGTCCCACTAGTTGCAGTTGTCATAAGATTAATTGTTACGCTTACCCATCTGCGCCTCAGCAACCTTCTCTTCACATTCTGACTCACTGTCCGTTGTGCATCGATAGCCTTTTTTTGCCAGAAGGTGGCAAATCAATATTCCCAAAAGTCCTGTGAGAAAGAAGACAGGTACCAATACAAATGCAATGTATTCTGGATGTCCCTCATCTGTCTTAGTTTGGTTCTGCCCTTTTTCAAAGGTTAAAGGAGCAGGAAAAGACCAGGACTCTGAAAATAAGCACAGGTAAATCAAGTATCTCATTAAAATGCCCAATATTTAATATAATTTTCTTTTGGTATTCTTCCTCTTTTCTGTCCTAATTCCTTCTCTTCTAATACTACTTTTTGAAGTTGGACTGGGTATGGCTCCACAGGTGCCAAGTGCTCTCCAGTACCTCACCCAAGTGACCATTCCTCATGTATGAATATATAGACAACCACTGCTGCCAGGCTGTTCAGCCATAGGAAGGAATGAGGGGCACGGAAGGAAATGCAGCCAAGCATCTTGCTGCTCTCACGTAACGTCACACACACTCTTCCAGTTGGGGCTTGGCTCTAATTTTAAGATGGTGCCCCTTGTTCTGGATTCCCTCACGAGAGGAAATAGTTTCTCTTTATCCATCGTATCAAATCTTATCATTTTAAACACCTTGATTAAATAACCCTTTAATCTTCTATACTCAATGGAATACCAGCCAAGTTTATGCAACTGTCCTCAAAATTTAACCCTTTTAGCTTTGATATCATTCTGGTGAATCTGCGCTGCACCCCCTACAAGGCCAATATACCTTTCCTGAGGTGCGGTGCCCAGAACTGAACACAGTACCTAAATCTCTCTGCTTCTCCACAGTTCCTAGTTTCTCACTATTTTGAAATACTCCAATTTGTCTTTCTTGGATCCTTAGTGGATAACCCCATTTGACATTGTTCTTCCCACTCACTTAACCTGTGTCCCTTTGCAATGTCCTGCTCCCATCTGCATTACTTACTGTGCCTCCCAACTTAGTATATTCAGCAAACTTTGATATGCAGCTCTCCTTCATCCAAATCATTGATAAATATAATGTAAAGCTGAGGCCCCAGTACAGATCCCTGGGAAACACCACTTGTTACATCTCATCAATCAGAGTTCGTACCCTTTGGGCTCGATTTTAACTCAGGTGCGGGGAATTGTCGTGTTCCCAGAATTTGGTGTTTCCCACACGAATCTAAACGAGTGTGAGAGATTGATGCAATTTTAACTCAATTGGCCAATTGATTTCCAACGTGTGGGAACCCTTGGCAAATGAGTATTTCCAGTCAGAAAGTCGCATAATATGACGTCATTATTGCTGCTGCATTTAGGGTCTGCAACAAGCCTTGCTTCTTCTGCAGGCTGCCAACCTTTTGGCATTCGCTGATACACTGAGCTGGAAGCAGAATGGCAAGAGAAAGACCGAGGTCTGCACCCCATTTTGACCTTCAGCACACTGGAAAAGTGAGTATGAAGTTCCCATCACTCTCAATCTGATCTCCATTGCCTCTCCTCACCAGCACTCAGCTTTAGCAATCTCTTCCTCCACATCCCACTTGACACTGACATCCATGCACCCTTACCCATTCCCTCTCTCTCTATGCTCACATTCACCTAACTATTCGACTATGCAGCCCTCACACTCCCTATCACTCTGATGCTATGAAAACAACTGACAACACACAGGGAGGGCCCTTGGTCTTGCCACCTCACTCCATCTTTGTCTCCTTCTAAGCATCTATGCTATGGATTCGCTACACTCACTCCTTCATTCTCACTCAAACTCCACTTGTCTCCCTCATTGCAGGAAATGAGAGCTCACAATAAGAGAGAATGAGCGAGGACAGGAGGAGGGCCACCATCAGTAGCCCACCTCACCCCCTGGGAGGAGGCGGTCCTGGAGATCGTACGACTGGAGGATGAGGCGCAAGTGGGGGACGGACAGACGGGTGCATCACAGCAAGCTGGTGACAGAATAGTTTTCCATCTCTCTCATTGACATTGCATGAGTCGCTGATAATGATTCTGAAGCTATAACAGATGGACCTATGATCATCTGCAATATGCAATGTGCATGTAACCTTGACCTCGCATCTCTAACTCTTTCCTTTACTCCCCCACAGGACCATCGAGAGCCCCCCTCCCCACTGTCCAGGAGGAAGAGCCTGAGCTTCCAGACTCCTCAGAGGAATCTGCAACCTCTGAGGGTGCAGCGTCAGCAGAATTCAGCGCACCCAGCACCAACGCAGACACTCACACCTCAGTGGGAACTTCGGGACATAGAGTAGTGTTGTCACCTGGTGTATCACAGCTCATAAGTGAGCATCAGCAGATTGTGGAGACAGGGACAGCAGTGGAGAGTGTTAGTCGGAGGGCGCAGGACTCTGCCAGCTCGGCTCAGCTGCATGTCGACCCTCTGCCTCTGGGTCCATCCATAAGATCAGCGGGGCTAGAACTCCAGGAACAGATGCAGGAGTCTCTGGCAGGTTTTGTCTCCAGGGTCGGTGAGTGTGGAGCGAATGGAGGAGTCCATGGCGAACATGAGCAGAGCCTTTGTGGAGTCATTGGCGCATGAACGCGTCGCCAGGGTATGGAAAACATGGTGAGTGTTCATAATAGAATGACATCTCGAGGAGCGATGGGCATCTATTGAACAGAGAAACCAGACCTTCATGGAAGTCCTTCTGAGTAGGACTGCCAGTGCAGATACGGGTCCCCATGGCCCCCTGATGTGCAGCAAGGTGCTCTCAAGCCACTTCCAAGTGCTGGCCCCTTCTGGCCTGTGCAGCTTCAGGTGGGTGAGCAGCAGCCTGGCGCTCCTGTTGTTGTTCCTGGTTCTGCTGGTGCCGCAGCTGGTGTTTGAGCTCATCTAATGCCCAGAAGGGAAGGAAATAAATGCCTCCCATGCTTCTGGTATATGCCTCCGTTGAGGAAGCGCTGAGTGAGGGTGGCGAGAGGGGTTTCCCAGGAGGTCACACTGGAGATGGGTGCGAGCCTCCAACCTTCCACAGGTGTGATTAAGCCTGGTAAAAGTTGCCCCAGGCCTGAAACAACAAAGTCCTGCCACCTGCAAATGATGACTGATCAAATCTCCTCTTTAATGGTTGACCTGCAGCTGATAGTCAGCAAGCCAATAGTGCTCACGCCAGGTTTCACAGGCGTGATCCCCACCAGGCGTGTTTTGCGTGGGAAAAGGGTTAAACAGGCAAGGGCCTGTTAAAATGTGATTATAAAGGCCAATTAGTGCTGTTTAAGGGCCCTAAAGACCAGTCCCGCCTGTTGCAGCGGGACTGGTTCGGGACCATCAGACATGCCTGGGTTAAAATGGCTAGGTGTCGGGAACAAGGCGGGGGGCATCCCGACCCCCAGGTTTTGCGATTTTAACCCCCCACACGCCTCAAAGCCCGCCTGACGGCCGAGTTAAAATTAAGCCCTTTATCTCTACTCTCTGTCCCCATCTACCAAACGATTTCCAACCCATGCCGCAAGGTTGCCTCCAATCCCATGCACTTTCATTTTCGCTAATAATCTCTTGTGCAGAATCTTATCGGTGGTCTGTTAGAAGTCCACATAAATAAATACATAGACACTCCCTTATCCACCGTGTTAGTGACCTCCTTAAAAAATTTAACTAAGTTAGTCAGACATGGCTTACCCTTCACAAATCTACGCTGATTCTCTCCGATCAGCTCAAATGTTTCTATGTGCTCTGTCACTCTGTCCTTAATATCACAGATTTTAGAGCGTATAGGCCAACTGATGCACCACTACCACCATGACACCCCCTCCGGATGATATCAACTAATGGCACAGAGCAAGGTTCGAACCTAGTACCTGTTTTTATGGCACACCTACTCACTGCATTAATCAGTGGAGTCATGAGCGAGGTGGGACCTGTTTGATATAATGGATCTCATTAATCCTTGTAGCATTTATTCAAGGCAAGTTATGTTTCACAAATTTAAATAGGTTTTTTTTTATAAAGTTATTGGTTGCATAGATAATGGAATTGTAGCAGGTGTAATGTTTATGCATTTTCAGAAGGTGTTCAATGAGATGTCTCAAGAGGCTTGTTAGAAAACTTCCAATATTGTCAGAGAAAATGTAGCTGCATAGATTGAAGGTTGTTTGACAGACAAGAAACAAACAGGTAATTGGGTGTTGTTTGGATTGGAGAAGGGTTGGAACTGGTTTATCCCAGGAGTATGTGCTAGGTCTACTTCTATTCTCGGTATATATATATATATATATATATATATAAATGATTTGGACTCTGGTATAGGAAGCACAATCTTGAAATCTGTTTATGGCATAAAAGTAGGTTTGGCAAACAGCAAGGAAGAGTGTAAAAAATTTCACCAAAACACAGACATGTTACCAGAATGGGCAGACAGGTGGCAGATGCAATTTGATGTTGGTAAATGTTAGGCAATACATCGAGAGGAAAAGGGGTTTGGAATAGAATTGGAAATTGCATATACCAGAAATCAATGACAGATTCATTTTTATTCTCAGTATTTACAGATGATTTGGACTTGGGTATAGGGACAACAATCTTGAAATTTACAGATGAGACAAAAGTAAGGGGTTTAGCAAACAGCAAGGACAACTGTAAAAGACTTCAGAGAGAGATGGGTTTGAGAAATAAGCACACAGGTACAGATGGAACTTGTGAATAATTGTGAAATAATACATTTTGGAAGGAAAAATTAGGAGTGGGAGTATACACTTTGTAGCCAGTCCTGCAGCAAGAACGCACTTAACTTAAAGTAAACCGACATTAAAGGGTTAAGCAGCTGTACTGTGAAGGCAGTTTTGTAAATTGATCAATCATAAGAAATTGAGCAAGCTTTGTATCCCAGCATGCCTCGAGGAACCAACGGGGCTTTTAAATGAACTTTTAAAAGCTGTGAGCCGAACGGAATGCAGGAGGAAATTATTCATATAGAGACACAGACACGATTGATTGACTTTATGAATATGCCAACCAAGGAACTAGCTGGAGTAATCAGACCACACAATGACATGTGTTTGTTTAAATTTAACTGACTGTCCTGTCCATTGAACCCGTGGTCAGGCTGTTAAGAAGACTTACAAATCAACACGACAGGTAACGACCGTGGCTCCACTGAGCCTGGATCCCTCAACCTTTGGAGATGTTAATATCAAATTATTGCTGGAGTAAAACCCATTCACCAACCTTTCAGAATGCCGATAAGCCCGGAACTTTTCACCATCAAAACACCTTTGTGCGATAATGGTTGAACATTGAACAGAATGAGGACATTTCCTTGTGTGATAATGGACTATTCACTGACCCAGGATGGGAAAGTGATCAAATCAAGTACTCTATAGATTTGCAGAAACAGACAATCAAAGGGGGGGGCAGTTGCGTCAATCAATTGCCACGGGTATGATCTTTGTATTATAAAAAGGGTGCGTTTAGGGACAAACTTCGGCAACTTGCAAGGGAACTGCGGACGGATTTGATCACCCGTACAGATGGAAACATACTCCTCCGAGTGATCGCCGGGGTGAGTGGTGTTTGAAATTAAAGAGAGTTAAAGGGAACAGTGTATGTGAGTACTGTTTGAAGTTAAAGGGAACAGTGCATTGATGTTTGTAGGTTACCCGTAGTACAATAAACATTTAAAAGAATACTGACTTGTACTGGGTTGTGAGCCTTGACCATTTTACCCCACCCGGACGGGTTCAGATCGGATTCTGGAATTAGATTATAAGAGGGAAGGTGCGGGTTCACCTACCTACAACTTGAAGGAAAAACAGTGACAGACCTAGGAGTTCAAAGACATAATTCCCTGGAAGTGAAAGTGTAAGTGAGGATAGAAAAAAAATCAAAAAAGGTCAGTGTTAAGTCTGTGGGTTGTATTGTAAATAATACACAGACTCCACGATTAACAAAATAAAACAGGTCTTTACTATTCAGAGGTTCGGGCGATTCTGCCCTAGTTAACGTATCACAACCCTTATATACTGGTGTGGTCACTATCGGTATTACAGTATACATGAGCCAATAAATAGTGCCACCCTAAAGTAGTGCTCTTAAAGGCGAACGGTCACATTCTATAGTTCCCTTAAAGGTAAACGGTTACATACACAACACTCCTCCCTTCCTAGCTTATTACTTACAGAATCCCGTTAAACATACAATCTTCAATTTTATATAAACAGTTTGCAGATATACTCTCGATGGAGTCAACGTCATATAACTTCATGTTTAACATAACATAATAACATATATAACTTCATGTCAAAACAGATCACAGATTCAGTCGCTGTGGAAAACAGTTCATAGATTCAGTCTCTGTGGTGTAGTCGGTTCACATTGCTGGAGTGACTCATTCGATAGTCCTTCCATGGATTTAACAGTTTGAACTTCCGAACTGAATTGGCTCCGTTCGGAGGGACCACGTGTGTGATCTGGTAGAGGTAATAATGGTTCAGATGGGTCATCTTCTGTTTCGACTTTTCCTTTTCTGCTTCTTGGAGACTCTCTGGGCTCCACTGTCAGCTGCCAGCTGCATGCGCAGTTCCTCCTTCTCTTCCTCCTTTTTCCGTAGTAGAGCCACCTTCTCCCGATGTTCCGTAGACTTTCGGTGCTCCTCCATGATTTCTGTATGGTGGGAGTCGAAGTTACAAGTTGGGCAGGACAGGACATAGTAATATTCGGAGTCGTCCGACAGGTCAGCGAGAGGGTCTTCTATGTCCTCCCTACCCAGCTGGACGTCAGCCAGCTTTTGTTCCAAATCCAGACATCTTTCCTGAAGAGACTTCTTCACGTGTTCCGCTTCCTCTAACTTTTTCTGGGCTTTCAGCAAGTTGTTTACTAATGACCTCATTTGTGATTTTAATACTTCAACTTCCTTTGGAGATTGATTGATCGGACTATTCAATCCCTCTACCGGAGCAGTTGTTTCAGCATTCTGTTGTTCAACCTTGACATGAGTCAGCGTACTTTTGGTATCTAAGGGTTGCTCTGCTGCCATCTTCTCAGTCTGTGTTGCAACCTCGGCTATTTCAATAACTTTTGAGAGCTCCAAACCCTTCTCCTCTGACGATTTAAGCTCATGTTCATGGCCCATTCTTACGGTCTCTGTGTTTCTTACAGTTCCCTTTTCTTCCACTGAAAAGATTTCCAGTTGCATCTGTTCTTCAAGTCGTTGGACCTCGGCCATTGCCGCTTCATATTTATTTTGTGTTTCCTTTAATAATTTAACGAGTTCTTGGACATCCTGTATTCCCTGTTCTGGTATGTCTTCCACCACTAATTTTTTTTCTATGGATTGAATCCCTAACGATGAGTCAGCCTTGGCCTGAAGCTAATCAAACATTTCCTGCAGACTTTGTAATTCTTGCTTATGGTCAACCTTTAGTCGTTCATGTTCAACCTTTAGTTGCTCATATGCTTTCACTAACACGAGCTTTTCGGAAGTTGCCAAGTTAACCCCTTCCAGGATTGTAGTCCGAGCCTGTTCATACTGTTCTTTCAACTCGTTACACTCTGCTTGCAACAAGTCGTAGAGGTGAACTGGAATACCATCCTGACTTCCTGAAGATTCCTCTTCCTTTGGATCGTTCTGTGTATATTCTAGTTCCTGAACAGCCTCAGGGAGATGTGATTGGTACTTGGCCACGATGGCTCTATGGTCGCTCTCTGCTTGAGCGAGCTGTCTCTGTTGTCTTTCCAGGGACTCCCATTCGGTGTCCCAGAACTTTTTCATCTTTTCCATCTCTTGTACGAGACGGGCACTCAACTGTTCTAATTGTCGTTGTACTTTGACATAACGTTGAGTTCTAGCCCGGTGTTCCTCCGTAATGCATATGTCTGTAGCTTGAACAGACTCAGAATTCTCTGTCTTTATGCACGCCATCGATTTCCCAACCTTAGTCCGTGAGTTCATGTTAACCTTGTTTTTCATACATAAGCTGGACTTATCGTCTTCCGGCTCGGAGTCTGAGCTGCTTGTCTGCACCGAGTCCTCACTCGTCATTGCTTGTCGGTAGTGCCATTCCATGTCTATTTTCTTGATCCACTCCCGTCCTAGAAGTGGTGGTCCTCCCTCAGGTAGTACGTACAAATTCATTCTTGGGTGTACTTTACCCCTATCTCTCACCTTGACTCTTATTTTCCCCATGGGGTATACGCTATGCCCCGTGTATGTCTGTAATACGAACTTGGTATTTCTTAAGGGTATGTGAGAGAATAGTCGGTGGTAGTCCTTTTGGTTGATGACTGATACAGCTGATCCCGTGTCCAGCTCCATTCGTACTTGGACTCCAGCTATTTTTAGTGTGACCCAGATCGTCTGTAGATCAGTTACTTTACCCACATTGTGGATTCTCAGACTATCCAACTCCTGGCTGTTTGGGTCGGAGTCTGAATTTTGTTCGTCTGAACTCTTTTCAGCCACCTGATGCACCTTGTTGTACTTTTCTTGTGGTGGTGGCTTCCTTTGCTTGTTGGTCTTCTTTCCGGACCTGCATACCTTCGCGATGTGACCCAGTTTGCCACATTTCCTGCACTCTTGATTCTTAAACCAGCACTGATTCTGGTCGTGCGTTGTCTTTCCACAACGGTAGCATTTGGAAATGCTTGCAGTCATTTGGTCCACCCCGAGTGCCGCCGCCTTTAGCTGCATTTCCGCCGTTCCTTTCGCTGCGGCTTCGTGCGATGAAGCTATGAGGACAGCCCTGTCCAGTGTGAGGTCGTTTTCCTCCAGAAGTCGCTTCTGCGTTCCTTCTTTGGCCAAGCCGCATACGAACTTGTCCCGCAGCGCCTCTGTCAAATTCCCTCCAAACTGGCAGTATTTCGCTAGCTTACGCAGTTCGACTAAGTATTCCGCATTGCTTTCATCTTGCCTCTGGGTTCTGGCGTAAAATTTAAATCGTTCAGCCAGCATCAACGGTGTGGGGTTCAAGTGATCCTTCAGCACTGCTACGATCTCTTCGAAGGTCTGGTCCACTGGTTTAACTGGTGCTATTAGATGTTTCAAAAGCCCGTATGTTTTTGCTCCCATCGAATTTAACAAAGTTATTGCCTTGTCGTCATCCTCAATGTCGTTGGCTACGCAATATATTTCTATGCGTTCCACATACGTGGCCCAGTCTTCTATTTCAGCATTAAAATCATTAATATTTCCTCGCTTAGGCATCTTCTTCTCTTTGAGAACAGTACAAGTATTTCTTTACTTATTATTAATTTTCTTCTCTTCTTGAGAACACCACAAGTATTGCTTTACTTATTCTTATTTTTCCTCTCTTCTTGAGAGGAAAATTCTGAAAATTCTAATTAATTTTCTAAGATGGCGGTTTCCCGCTTCTGTCTTCTTCCCCAGCGGTTTTCCCGCGAAAAATGGCGGCTTTCCCGCGCTTCTCGCTCTCCCCGCCCACTTCAATGGCGGTTTTCCCGCGCTTGACGGTCTTCACCCGTCCCCCGACGCTGTCTTTCAGCCCGAGTGCGGCCCTTATCAGCGGATGCGATCGATGGCCCGGCTGCGCCTCGCACTTGAAAGCGGCCCGGCCCTTATCAGTGCTTGCGATCGATGGCCCGGCTGCGCCTCGCACTCCAAAGCCCTTATCTCCCGATCGCGATCGATGGCCCGCGCTGTGCACCGCGGCTCTCGCGCCTTCAATTTCTGCAGCCGCTGCCCTTTCAGCCCGAGTGCGGCCCTTATCGGTGGTGCGATCGCTCTCGCGCCCTATACCTCCGGCTTCCCAGCCCTTGCGTGCGGCCAACGCGGTCGACTGCCTGTCGCGTCGCTGCCCGGCCCAGAGAACGGCTTACCCACCACCGAGGTTGGAGAAGAAGCTGACAGTCGCCGATGGAGGCTCCGAGGTCAGGGTGTCTTCCAGTGGGGTGGAGAGGGTGGAAAACTCTCTGCAACGTCCTGTCTGTGGACGAAGCTGCCGTGAGTAACTGCCGCAGGGTTCGAATCTGACTCGTCGCCAGTGTTAAGTCTGTGGGTTGTATTGTAAATAATACACAGACTCCACGATTAACAAAATAAAACAGGTCTTTACTATTCAGAGGTTCGGGCGATTCTGCCCTAGTTAACGTATCACAACCCTTATATACTGGTGTGGTCACTATCGGTATTACAGTATACATGAGCCAATAAATAGTGCCACCCTAAAGTAGTGCTCTTAAAGGCGAACGGTCACATTCTATAGTTCCCTTAAAGGTAAACGGTTACATACACAACAGTCAGCAGCATTTTGGGTTTTATACATTATAAGAATATACTTATTTATGGGTGTTATCTCAGTTGTTACATCTGCTACCACAGATAATGCTTTTCCTCCACATTAGAATATTAGTTCACTCTCCACCATTCAACTAGATGTTAGTTCTGTCCAATGGAGTATTTAATTTTTTTCACCAATGAGAAAACCAGTATTGGGGCAGAAACTAGCCAGATTGGATTTGTCCTGCTTTTTGTGGACAGGACATACCTGGGCAGTTTTCCTCAATGTTGGGTACGTGCCAGTGCTGTAGCTGTACTGGAACAGCTTGGCTAGAGGCGCAGCTAGTTCTGGAGCACAAATCTTCAGCACGACAACCAGGATGCTGTCGGGGCCCATCCTTGAGGATGGGCATATTCATGGAGCCTCCTCCTCCTATTAGTTGTCTAATTGTCCACCACCATTCATGACTGGATGTGGCAGGACTGCATAGCTTTGATCTGATCCGTTGATTGTGGGATCACTTAGCTCTGTCTATAGCATGCTGCTTCCACTGTTTAGCATGCATGTAGTCCTATGTTGCAGCTTCCCCAAGTTGGCACCTCATTTTTAGGTGTACCTGGTGCTGCACTTCTACACTCCTCCTTGAACAAGGGTTGGTCCCCTGGCTTTATGGTAATGGTAAAGTGAGGGATATGCCAGGCCATGAGATTCAGATTGTGGTGGAATACAATTCTGCTGCAACTGATGACCCACAGCGCCTCATGGATGCCCAGTTTTGAGCTGCTAGATCTGTTCTGTGTCTATTCCATTTAGCTTGGTGGTAGTGCCACACAACACAATGGAGGGTGTCCTCGGTGTGAAGACGGGGCTTCGACCCCATAAGAACTGTGCAGTGGTCACTGCTACCAATACGGTCATGGACAGATGCATCTGCAACAGGTAGATTGGCGAGAGAGGTCAAGCAGGTTTTTTCCTCATTGGGTTCTCACCACCTTCCGCAGGCCCAGTCTGGCAGCTATGTTCTTCAGGACTCGGCCAGTTCAGTAGTGGTGCTACCGAGCCACTCTTGGTGATGGACATGGAAGAAGCACCGAGGGTAGCAAGGGCACAGAATAGGTGGGCGACTTCAAAGTGTTATTCAACATGGAAGAGTACTGATTCATCAGCTGAGGGAGGGCAGTAGGTGGCAATCAGCAGAAGATTTCTTACCCATGCTTTCCATGCCCAAGCCATGAAACGTCATGGGGTCCAGAGGCAACATCGAGTCCTCCTAGGGCCACTCCCTCCTGGTTGTATACCACTATGCCACCACTTCTGGTCTGACAGGACATACCCAGGGGTGGGGATGGAGGAGTCTGGGACATTGGCTAAAAGGTATGATTCTGTGAGTATGACTCTGTCAGGCTCTTGCTTGACTAGTCTGTGGATAGCTCTCCCAATTTTGGCACAAGTCCCCAGGTGCTAGTGAGGAGGACTTTGCAGGGCCGATTTGCTAGGCTTTGTCGTGTACTCTAGCTGTAATTATTAGCATCATTGCAGAATCCAGCTTCTGTACTCAAAGTAGTACAAAGTGTATCACTATTATCTGCATCAACAAATTAAATAAGATTATATATACACACACAAACAATTCAAGTACATTTCTGGGCCCTTTTACAATTGCGTACAACCTGGTCAAATGGACAGCAAAGGCTCTCGCCATTTGCCTTAACAACTCCAGAAGGGATTAAGTGATGCCAAACTCAGGTATTAAGAGCTTGAATTTTAAGCCTGAGTTTCAAGGACCTGAAAAAAAACAAGGAGGAGACTGTGATGATCCTTTAGTTTAACACAAAGATAGAGACACAAACAGTGCATTTATACTGCATCAAGCAACAAAAACATAAATTCCTCCTGAATTCACTTCATGTTTGAAGAGATGATACTGTTTTTCTCAAAACCCAATCTTGACTCAGTTTAAAATCAGTTTGATACCTGTTGACATTTTAGCATCACAACACTCAAGAGTTGTGTCAGATGTATAAGGAAGCTACTTGTAAATTGTAATATATTCTTTGAAGCTTAATTGGACAAAGGAAACTGCCAACTAGAAATATCCCAGATGATGTGAACTGCAGGACTCTGATTTTTTTACATAAACAGCTTCCAGCAAAAGATGGGTGGAGTTTAACAAGCATTTAGCATCTAAATATCAATGCTCCATGCATTACCATTGTACACTTGGGACTGCATTTATGATGTTGCAGTCTAGAATTTGTTAATTCGTGTGCCAAACCACTAGCACTTTCGAGTTTCACTGCAGATGCCCCAGACAGGTAAAAGTGTCACTTTTTATATTAGTTATAAAGGAAACTATTTGTATTATTAGTCAGGAAGCAGAAATGTTATTGGGAAATAGTCTATTTAGTAATTTCCATATTAAATGTCTATTGTATCTTCATTATTCAATTATACAATTAACGTAACTATAGGAACTATTTTACTTTCCAGTCACCTAGAACTATTAGATTTATGACTCACGATGGAAAAAGTTCCATACGATTCAGTGATAACTGCATCACACAAGCCATCAAGCAATAGCTGAGTCACTTCTGTGACAAAGAACAAAGTTAATGATAGGTCATTAAGGAAATAAAATGACCTAAGTACTGCAGCTAACCAGCACCATGGGAGGAGAGGGGAAATATGAAGAATATACAATGTCTCATTCAGACAGATCCAACTATTGTGCCATACTGTATAGAGTATTGTTCAAAAAATTATGCAGGTACTGCACTGAATTTACTAAAACTACTTCAATTCAACACTTTCTCTTGAGCCTAGTGCACATCATGTTTGCTTTGAGATAGTTAGGTCTGAAGAAGTTTTCTAGTCTCTAATAACTGGCCAGACTACCTTTAGTCAAATTATGCATGATGTTTTGCAGCATAATTCCTTTCTACAGATGGCAAGTTAGTTTAAGCAATTTTTATGCAACAATCTGATGATTTACTGCATTCTGAATTGGCTGCAGTGTTTTTACCTCTGATACTTCGCTCATTTTGAACATATGTGGCAGTTGGACCACAGTATCCATCCTGTTCCAGAAAGAATCTCTAGATTATATATTTGTACAAGAACTTGTAGCTACACCAGTACAACTTTAAAATGGCTTCACTGACTGCATTCAGTGAGAATCTTTTTTGCTGTCTATGTGTCTCCAAAGGGAGGAAAGATAGAGGATCTACCCTATATTATGTAGATGCTTGCATCAAAAGGGATGACTCACATTTGTTTATGTCGATTGCTTAACAAGTATTAGACAGAGCCCACTCAGATGACAGAAATAATTATTGATCACCAACCTGCCAATTATCTATACTTATTATAGTCTGGAATTCATAAACAATTAAGCCAAACCTTGTTTGTCTAAGAGTTTGTTGAAGTTATTTACATTTGTAGTCTCTAAGCTGCCACTGCAGAAAGTGATTGAAAGGGGTCCTGCGGGCAACTCTTAGGAGTCCTGAAGGTGTGTGAATTGATCGAGTCAAGATTCTGAAAAGCCATTCTTGTGCTTTTGAAATCGATTTTGACAGACAGTTTTGTTTAGTTGTGAAGGTACTTTTTTTGGAAAAAAAGCTTTCTTTGTGCTAGCTTGGCATCAGATGGGAAGACATTTACCTGCTTCATTGTTCTGCTATATGAGCAGAGGCTAGTAGCCTGCTCCATGAGGTTCAGTCTCATGTCAATTTATCATTGATACATGGTCCAAAGATATTGAAGAGAACAGGCAGTGTAAAGTTTTGGTTCACAGGATGTGCATTCACTTTGGAAGCTGACTTTGAATTCAGCTCAAGTAAAAAGAGCCCAAATTGTAGCAAGATGTATCTCCTACTTTAAAATTAACATTGGCAGAACACAAAGTTGACTCTCCATACAGAACAAGAGAGACAGCAGCAGCATGTTAGACTGCATTTTCATGAATTGGATTTTATTTTTATTGGAACCAGTCCTTTGACTATTCAGTCACATGTGCAACTGTAGTAATTAGTTTATTAATATTTTCACATTCCTATATTAATGTAGACAGAATATAAGGTGTCAAATATACAAGACACAGTATAGCAAATCTGCTTATAAAGAATCTACATCACAGCAAAACAATCAATCTTTCGAACAGAAGACGTCTCTGTCTCGAATCTCTCCAGCTCAGAGTCATTGACACACAAGGAAGGGGGAAGGGGTATCTGGACAGTTTGCTCCAGACCTCGGTCACACCTTAGAGGTGTGCAGGCTCAGAACGGGTTTGTTGTGGCCGATAGTGTGCAGAGTAAGGGGCACCCAGGTGAGATAGAGAACAAGGATCCACAGAAACTGATCCTATTCAACAGGTACAATGTACTTGCTACTTGTGAGGATAATGATAAAAGACTGTTGGAAGGACAGCCAGAATGCAGATCATGGCACTTTGGAGCAGGAAGCTGGCCAAAGGGAGGGAAGGGGAGGAGAGGAAGCATAATGTGGTAGCTGTAGGGGATTCTATAATTAAGGGGACAGATAGCATCCTTTGTAGGCAAGATAGAAAGTCCCACATGGTATGTTGCCTACCTGCTGCCAGGGTGAGGAATCTCAAACCAGCTTGAAAGGATAGTGGAGGGGGAGGATCCAGTCGTTGTGGTCCATGTTGGGACCAACACCATAGGGAAGAGTAGGCAAGAGGTCTTGGTGGGGAGTAGCAGGAACTAGGAGCTAAATTAAAGAACATGACCTCAAGGGTTATAATCTCTGGATTATTACCTGAGTCACGTGCAAATTGGCATAGGGATAAGCTGATCAGGGAAGTGAACACATGGCTAAAGGGGTGGTGTGGGAAAGAGGGGTTCCATTTCATGGGGCACTGGTACCAGTATTGGGACAGGAAGGGACTGTACCGTTGGGACGGGCTCCACTTGAATCAGTCTGGGACCAGGGACCTAGCGGAAAGGATAACTAGGGCGGTCACAAGGACTTTAAACTAGTAAATGGGGAAGAAGGGCTCAGGTGGAAATTGTAGTACAAATAATAGTTCAAAAACAAATGAAAGGGAAGAGAGTAGAGTAACAGTCAGAAATTGTGCTTTAGGCACTACAGGTAAAGGGAAAACCTAAAGATGTAAAGTTATTAAATCAGGAGAGAGAAATAAGAAACATGTGAGTAAAACATTAAAGCTGAAGGACAGGTTAGGGTGTGTGTGGCCCAAATAAGTGTTCTTTATACAAATGCATAGAGTATAAGGAATAAATTGAATGAACTGCAGGTGTGATTTCAAATTGGAGGGCAAGACATGGTAGCCATTACTGAGACATGGCTGCAAGACGGTCAGGACTGGGAACTAAATATACCAGGTTATAAGGTCAACAGGAAAGATAGGGAAAATGGCAGAGGGGGAGGAGTAACCTTAGTGATTAAGGATGAAATCACTTTGATGATAAGAGAGGATAGAATGAGGAGGTAAGCAGGCAGTGGAAGCGTTATAGGTAGAATTAAGACTGCAGTGGGAGTTGTGTATAGGCCCCCTGGTAGCAGCTGTGAAGTGCTAGATTGTATAAATGCAGAGATTAGACAAGCATGTAGCAAAGGCAGAGTGGTTTTATTGGGGGATTTTAACTTTCATATTGATTGGGATAAGCACACTAGCACCTATTCGAAAGGTAGTGAATTTCTTGAGTGTGTCCGGGATAGTTTTCTACAACAATATGTCCTAGATGCAACAAGGAGGCGTGCCATATTAGATTTAGTAATGAGTAACGAGCCAGATTTAGTTAACAGCCTAACAGTGCGTGAACATTTATCCAGTAGCGATCATAACATGATCGAGTTCAATGTAGCTTTTAAAAGAGAGAAACGCGAAACAACTACTAAGATTCTAGATTTAGGGAAGGCCGACTTCAACGGGATGAGACAGAGACTGTCCACAGTAAACTGGGCAAAACAATAGATGATCAGTGGGAGGTGTTCAAAAACAAATTTAATGTGATATAGAACCAGTTTATACCCCTGCGGGGCAAGAGCTCCACTTGCCAAAAAAAAAAGCCATGGACAACTAGAGTTAAGGGACAGCATAAAACAAAGAAAAAGCTTACAAAAATAGCACAGATCCTGGTGAATGGGAAAGATACAAAGAACAGCAAGGGGTCATAAAACAGATAGTAAGAGCTGCAAAAACAGAGTTACAGAAAGGGAGTATGGAAAGAAATTTGCAAGGGATATCAAAATCAATAAAGAATATTTACAATTGTATTAGGAAAAAGAGCACGAGCAATGTTAGCCCCTTAAAAACTGAAAGCGGTGATATTGTCAATGATAAAAAGTAAATGGCGGACATGTTGAATAATTACTTTGCGTCACTATTTACAGTAGAGAAAGAGGATAGCATGCCAGAAATCCCAAGGAAATTGATATTGAACCAGGGACAGGGACTCAATAAAATTAATGCAAATAAAATAACAGTACTGAAGAAAATAATGGCACTAAAGAGTGACAAATCCCCAGGTCAAGATGGTTTCCTTTCCAGGGTTTTAAAGGAAGTAGGTGAGCACACTGCAGATGCTCATAAAACTATAATCTTCCAAAGTTCTCTTGATTCAGGAACCATTTACAATTGTATTAGGAAAAAGAGCATGAGCAATGTTAGCCTCTGTAAAACAGAAATAGACAGTTTCCTAGAAGTAAAGGGAATTAAGGGTTACGGGGAGCGGGCAGGAATTTGGACATGAGTCTAGGTTCGGATCGGACATGGCCCTGTGGGTAGCGGAGTGGGCCATGGGGCCGTGTAGCCTGATCCTGCTCCTATTTCGTGTGTCTAATTCTGTTAGATTCAGGAGATGGTTCTGTGATAGTGGATTGGCGGTTAGGGTCAGGTCAGCCATGATCTTATTGAATGGCGGAGCAGGCTCGAGGGGCCGATTGGCCTACTCCTGCTCCTATTTCTTATGTTATGTTCATTCCTTTAGATTGGAAAGTTGCACATCACTCTGCTATTTAAGAATGGAGAGAGAGGGAAACCAGGGAAGTATAGACTATAGTTATCCTAACATCTGCTGTCGGGAAATTACTAGAGTCTATAATTAAGGATAGGGTGACTGAACACCTCGAAAATTTTCAGTTGATCAGAGCAAGCATAGATTTGTGAAAGGTTGGTCATGTCCGACAAACCTGATTGAATTTTTTGAGGAGGTGACTAAAGTAGTGGACAGGGGAATGTCTATGGATGTTATTTAAATGGACTTCCAGAAAGCAGTTGATAAAGTCCCACATAAGACTGTTAACTAAGGTAGAAGCCCATGGAATTGAGGGTAAATTATTGACCTGGTTAGGAAATTGGCTGAGCAGCAGGAGAACGAGTAGAGATAATGGGGTAGATTTTCCCGAACCTGTCGGGAAGAAGGCGGGACTTCCCCTTCCGGGTTTTTGACCCGCCTACTTCGACGTCCAGCCAATCCGCGCGATTTTCCCTTGATTGACCTTGTTTAGCCCGCCCAGCGGGCTCAGCAGGCCAATTAAGGGCCACCCGGCAACGTCACAGACTGAAATTTCATCTGTCAAGAGTTCTTGACAGATGAAATATCAGCGTTTGACAGCTGTTTGAAGCTGTGAAACACTGACAGTTTGAGTTCTACCATGAGTCATTCTGCACAGACTCAGTTAGAACTCTTACCGGCACTCAAAGCTGAAGGCTGTCACTTTTCACAGATCGCAGCCGTTCAGCTTTAAGTACCGGCTGAGTAATGTGCTCCAGACGGCTACAGGCTGTGAAGGTAAGTAAAAGTTCTTTACACACTTTAGACACACCAAACACACTTACCTTTACACTCATGCACCCATCACTCACCTGAGCGCCAACATCACAACCCCTCCAACCCGACGGCCCGCCTGCTCTAACCTGGCGTGGTTTGGAGCCGTCGGGAAACCCACACGAAACCCCTCAAAATAGGGATTAGGCTAAAAACTGCCTGTTAACAGGCAGTTAATTGGCACTAATCCCTTCCCGCCTGGTTTTGGCAGGTCCCAGTGCGGGGCGGGTACCTGCCGCCCCTGAAACTTACGTGTGGCGGGGTTTTGGGCAGGATGGTGTCGGGACCCCCAAATTCGGGATTCCCCCCCCCAACCACACGCCTGAAACCCCGCCTGACGGCTCCACGAAAATCTAGCCCAATGGGTAGGTAGGTGCTCAAATTGGCAGAATGTGACTAGTGGTGTCCTGCAGAGATCTGTGTTGGGGCCTCAACTATTCACAATATTTATTAACGACTTAGATGATGGCATAGAAAGTCATATATCCAAATTTGCCAATGACACAAAGATAGGCAGCATTGTAGATAAAAGGATAAAATTACAAAGGGATATCGATAGATTAAGTGAATGGGTAAAACTGTGGCAAATTGATTTCAATGTAAGCAAATGTGAGGTCATCCACTTTTGGACCTAAAAAGGATAGAACAGGGTACTTTCTAAATGATGAAAAGCTAAAAATAGTGGATGTCCAAAGAGACTTAGGGGTCCAGGTACATAGATCATTAAAATGCCATGAACAGGTACAGAAAATAATCAAAAAAGCTCATGGAATGCTGGCCTTTATATCTGGAAGACTAGAATACAAGGGGGTAGAGGTTATGCTGCAGCTATACAAAACCCTGGTTAGACCACACCTGGAGTACTGTGAGCAGTTCTGGGCACCACACCTTAGGAAGGATACACTGGCCTTGGAGGGAGTGCAGCGTAGGTTTACCAGAATTATACCAGACTCCAAGGGTGAAATTACGAGGAGTGATTACACAAATTAGGGTTGTAATCCATAGAATTTAGAAGGTTGAGGGGTGATCGGATTGAAGTTTTCAAGATATTAAGGAGAACAGATAGGGTAGATAGAGAAAAACTATTTCTGCTGGTTGGGGAGTTTAGGAGTGAGTCAGACTTTTCAGGAGTGAAATTAAGAAACACTTCTACACACAAAGAGTGGCAGAAGTTTGGAACTCTCTTCCACAAATGGCAATTGATACTGGGTCAATTGTTAATTATAAATCGGAGATTGATAGATTTTTGTTAACCAAAGGTATTAAGGGATATGGACCAAAGGCAGGTATATGGAGTTAGGTCACAGATCAGCCATGATCTCAATGAATGGCGGAACAGGCTCGAGGGGCTCAATGGCCTACTCCTGTTCATAACTTTAAAAAAACTTTTAAGTAATCTGATCTTTAGAGGCTTCACATTATTTACTAAAAAAAAGGCAGTGACTCAGCCTTCTGCCATTTTGGGTGGTGCCACAGTTAGTAACAGCTCAGAACGTGCCCAAACCAAACAATTCAGATTTCTAACAGCAATGAAGTTAATAAGAAAAAATGTAAATGCTGTTAAAATCAGATTGGTTGCTTCTTGCAAAAAGTGGTAAATGTTAGGCTGGGCTCTGTTCACTTTTTTTGTTGGGACTGAAATTTAATATTGCATAACATTTATATTAGTTGGCCAGTTGAATGTGTACCATGGAGCCTAATAGCACACAACACAAACTTTAAGTTCATTGCTAACTTTACAGTATTTTAGATATTGCAAAGCAATTCCACCAACTGACCATATCAGCGAAATTAAACATTAATTTTGGGTAAAAGCACTCTTTATTCCACACCCCCAGCCCCTCTCAAGCTGAGTTTCAGACTGCCTGAATTTGCTACTCAATTTGTATTTGCAGATAAAAATGTTCATGTTTTGCCCTTTTGAATTTGGCAGACTGGTAGTTTTGAAAGGTCTCTTTTCTATGTGACTCCCTCATTGGTGGATTTAGGCCTCAATGCTGAAAGGAGGGCAAGTCACCAAAGCTCAAGTCTCTGATATGGTCTGCTGGATTTAGACTGGACAACTCTGCTGGACCAATGAGCAGTTACCACAATCCAATTATTTCAAAATTAAATATTACAGATGTGAGGATTATGATAACTATGGCTGCAATTTCCCCTACCTCGGCGGGTCCAGGCCGGGCAACATCAGTGGTGGGTCCTGACCCCACTGCTGGCTCCAGCCCACTCTGTAGAATGATTTTACGTTGATTGGCCTCGTTAAGCCTGCCCAGCGCGTTTGCTGGCCAATTGAAGGAAGCGGGTCTGATGAGGTCATTTGATGACACATCATCAGTTGGTTTCCTTAAAGGGACCATGTGCAAATTGATTGACAGTTGTGCTGTCAGTGTTCTACAACACTGAGGTGCTGCAAACACTGACAAGCACTGCACAGAGGTGCATGGCTACACCCAGGCTCTCCCATGAGTCACAGCATGCAGGGAGGTCCTCTTCCCTTCCCATGGGCGGAAGAGACCTCCCCAGGAGATAAATGCAGCCTGGCTGCACATTGCAGAGGAGGACACAAGCAGGGATGTCGTCAGGAGGACCAGGCTGCAGTGGCGCAAACATTTCAATAATCTCAGTAGATCACGAAACTTTACTGCAAAGCCACACAACCTCATCCTGCTGTGCCACTCATCACATCCCCATCACTTTGCCTTCCCTACCATACTCCTGCACATCCTTACTCACACTAACTTATCCTGCACCTCCACCCATCCCTCTCAATCTACATTAACACTTCCCCATCTCACTGGCCACCCCTCACACTCACCCTCATCCTAGTCCAATCAAACCAACTAACAACGCACAAGGGTAGGCACTTGGATGTTTTAGCCAATGTTCATGTAAAGTTTCTGTTAATGTGGTGTCAAACATTGAAACCTTTATTTTCACCACTTTGCGTTCTTGGACAGATCTGTGCGCACCTTTGGAAGTGGCTTAGTGAGTTGCAGTGAATGGTGAGACATAACGGTCCCCGCCCCCCCCACCCCCCACAATGGTGAGTGTGAAAGGAATGGCTTGGGCATTGTAGAAATGCTTTATGGTGTGGGTGTTGGTGTGGGGTGGTGCCAACCTGGCACATTATGCAACAGCCAGGATGTACAGCGTCAAGTGAAGTAAATCTGGCCATGGTGATGCCATCACGGGCAGCAATGTGGTCGAGTGCTGATGCCCTCTGTCCTGTGCAGCATCAGTTGATGTTGTTGTTGGTACTGATGGTGTGCCTGGTGCTGATCGTGATAGGATCCTGAGGACCAAGGTGAGATTTGTTCAAGGGCACTGATGCTGATGGAATAGACGGCGGGTGAACTTGAGATGACAGTAGCGATGTCAGTGGTGAGAGGGGTTGTTCCAATGAGGTGACATTGGATGCAGAGGTTGTTCCAAACACTTGTAACCTGCATAAAGCTCAATCTGTCTTCCAAATGCAGTAAGCAACAGTTTCTGAGCTTGGAAAGTGAACAGCTGTGAGATGAGAGCTTTTATATCACATTTGCAGCTGTCAACTAATGAGATGATCCCATGCTAATTCAACTCCCAACCTCTTTACCTGACGTGATCCCCGAGCAGCATGGACCCCATGGGCGACCTCGTAAAATGGTATGGTGAGCTCAAAATACTGTTTAATGTGCTGTTAACAAGGTCATAATGACCTAAATTGCCTACCCCATCGCTGCGTGTTGGGTCTGTTCAGCGTTGGCAGACCCGACATCTGGGAAAGTCCCATGACTCAGACTCTAAGGGGGGAATTTTTCGGGGGCTCAGCGGGTGCGTTTGGTGACGGGTCGAGTGGGAAAAAAATTTCTTCTGACAGTGGGTTGAGAACCCGCTGTCATCCCACTGCCATGCTACTTCCAAAAGATTCACCACCCTCCAAGTGAAGAAATTTCTCCTCATCTCCCCAGCCAGGAGAAACATCCTCCCTGCATCTACCCTGTCAAGCCCTGTATGTTTTAATGAGATCACCTCTCATTCTTCTAAACTCCAGAGAATATCGTCCTAGTCTGCTCAATCTGTCCTCATAGGACAACGCACCCACCCCCAATCCCAGGAACCAGTCTGGTGAACCTTTGTTGCACTCCCTTTATGGCAAAATATATCCTTCCTTAGGTAAGACCAAAACTGTACACAATACTCCAGGTGTGGTCTCACCAGGGCCCTATATAATTGCAGGTCCTCTCTGCTTGGGTTTCGTAGGATGCATTGTGGTCCTCTCGACCTCGCTGTTAACCCGTGCCGCACATTCCCTGGGCCCCGACCCCACTGTTGGTCCACGCTGTGCCACTCCTGCGCCTTGACCTTGCTGCTGGGCTCGTCCTCATTCCTGGGTCCCGGTCTCGGACATGAATGATGTTGTCTCTCACAGGATCAAATTAGCACTGATATTCTCGCTTTGGGAGCTAAGTTTAAGTGAAGAGCCAGTGCTCACTGAGAACAAAGAACAGGCACGGTCGGGGGGATGGGCAGTTGGCTCAGGTAACTTTAACCTTGCAGCTTGAACTGCGGGAAGGAGGGAGGAGGACAGAAGCAGTATGTTTGTGTGTGTGTGCTAGGCCGTTGTAGCAGAGCCTGGTCACCAATCGTCTTGGATCCCCTTGCCATTGGACCAAGACCTTGCTCTGTCAAGCCCGTGTGGTAGCTGGTGTGCAACGGCCACCCCACGTTAAAAGAATTCAGGCACAGGCATCTTCCACCCTTTAAAATGAAGTTCGGGACCTGGAATGTCAGGACCCTCATGGACAACCCCAACAGTGACAGACCAGAACGCCGTACTGCTATCGTTGCCCAGGAGCTCAGACACTTCGACATCGCCGCCCTAAGTGAGACCCGGTGGGCAGGGGAAGGAGCAAGGCGGTCGTTACACCTTCTTTTGGAAAGGCAAACCCGAAGAAGAACGCTGCCTCCATCGGGTAGGCTTCGCCATAAAAAATGAACTGGTCGGGCGTCTCAGAGACTCCCCTAGTGGTATAAAGAAGCGCCTCATGACTCTTCGACTCACCCTAGCCCGAAACCAGTGCACTACGGTCATCAGTGCGTACACCCCAACACTGGAAGCCACAGACGAGACCAAAGAGGAATTCTACTCCAGCCTCGAACAAGCCCTGTCCCGAGTCCCAACGCGCGACAAGCTGATCCTCCTTGGCGACTTCAACGTCAGAGATGGAAAGGACACAGACCTCTAGAGAGGTGTGATCGGCAGAGAGGGGGTAGGGAAAGCCAACTCCAACAGTACCCTCCTCCTGTCGAAATGCTTAGAACATGGCCTCGTCATAACCAACACCTTGTTCCGTCAGAGAGACAAGTACAAGGCTTCATGGCAGCACCCTCGTTCCAATCACTGGCATCTGTTGGACTACGTCATCGTCCGAGTGAGGGACCGCAAGGACGTCCGCATCACCCGCGCCATGACAAGAGCTGATGACTGCTGGACAGACCACCGCCTAATTCGCTCTGTCATCTCCATCAAATGTAGCCCCAAAACAGCGGCGGCAACAGAAACAAAGCCGCAGGAAAATTAAACGCTGGATTACTCGAAGACCCCGCTAAGAAAGCCCTATTCAGCCTGCACCTCACAAACAACCTGATGACTCCCAGTGATGCAGAGACACAGAGCGCCCACAGCGTCTGGTCTGCACTCAAGGCCTCCATAATCAGCACCTGTGAAGAGACGCTCGGTCACTCAACCAGGAAACACCAAGACTGGTTCGACGAGAATGACCAGGAGATCCAGGAGCTAATAAGCCGCAAGCGCAAGGCATTTCTGATCTGGAAACAGCAACAGAACTCGAGAGCAAGAAAGCAGCTCTACAGAAGCCTGAAGGCCGAGGTCCAACAAAAAACTCGCGAACTAAAGAACAGATGGTGGGTGGAGAAAGCGCAGGAGATCCAGCAGCTAGCCGACAACCATGACGTGCGTGGATTCTTTAGCGCAGTCAAGACCATCTATGGCCCAAGCACCCAAGGCCCTTCCCCACTGTGGGCCAAGAACCGAGAGGTACTCATCAAGGACAAGGAAGCAGTCAGTGCCCACTGGAAGGAGCACTTCGAAGATCTCCTTAACCACGACTGTCTTCGACACGAGTGTCCTCAACTCCATCCCACAGCATGCTACCCGCCACCATCTCAGCACAACCCCAGCCCGGCATGAGGTTGAAAAGGCCATCCGACAACTGAAGAACAACAAGGCCTCAGGAGCAGATGGAATCCCCGCCGAGGCACTAAAGCATAGCGGAGAAGCACTACTGGCGCGAATTCATGAACTCATTTCTCTTATCTGGAAGGAGGAGAGCATGCCAGGGGATCTCAGACGCCGTAATTGTGACCATCTTCAAGAAAGGTGACAAGTCCGATTGCGGTAATTACAGAGGAGTTTCCCTGCTATCTGCCACAGGGAAAGTCATCGCAAGAAGCCTCCTCAATCGCCTTCTCCCAGTGGCCGAAGAGCTCCTCCCAGTCGCAATGCGGATTCCGCCCACTAAGAGGCACAATGGAGATGATCTATACCGTACGTCAATTACAAGAGAAATGCAGTGAACAGCACCAACCGCTGTACATGGCCTTCGGCACTGTCAACTGTGAGGGATTATGGAGTGTCCTCCTCAAATTCGGCTGCCCTCAAAAGTTTGTCACTATCCTCCGCCTGCTTCACGACGACATGCAAGCAGTGATCCTGACCAACAGTTCCACCACAGACCCAATTCACATACGAACCGGGGTCAAGCAAGGCTGTGTCATCGCACCAACGCTCTTCTCAATCTTCCTTGCTGCAATGCTCCGTCTCACCCTCAGTAAGCTCCCCACTGGAGTGGAGCTAATTTACACAACAAACGGGAAACTGTTCAACCTCCGTCGCCTCCAGGCCAGATCCAAGGTCGTCCCATCCTCTGTCGTCGAATTACAGTATGCAGACGATGCTTGCGTCTGCGCTCACTCGGAGGTCGAACTCCAAACCATCGTAAATACCTTCACCGAAGCATACGAGAGCATGGGCCTTACACTAAACATCCGTAAGACAAAGGTCCTCTACCAACCTGCCCCCGCCACACAGTGCTGCCCCCCGATTATCAAAATCTACGACAAGGCCTTGGACAACGTGGACCACTTTCCATACCTCGGGAACCTACTGTCAACAAGGGCAGACGTCGATGAAGTCCAACACCGCCTTCAGTGTGCCAGTGCAGCCTTCGGTCGCCTGAGGAAGAGAGTGTTTGAAGACCAGGACCTCAAACCCGGCACTAAGCTCATGGTCTACAGGGCAGCAGTGATACCTGCCCTGCTGTATGCCTCAGAGACATGGACCATGTACAGCAGGCACCTCAAAGCACTGGAGAGGTACCACCAACGCTGCCTCCGCAAGATCCTGCAAATCCATTGGCAAGATAGGCGCACCAACGTCAGTGTTCTTGCTCAGGCCAACATCCCCAGCATCGAAGCTCTGACCACGCTCAATCAGTTCCGATGGACGGGTCACACTGTCCGCATGCCCAATACGAGACTCCCAAAACAAGCGCTCTACTCGGAGCTCCGGCACGGCAAGAGAGCCCCAGGTGGGCAGAGGAAACACTTCAAGGACACCCTCAAAGCCTCCTTGAAAAAGTGCAACATCCCCACCGTCACCTGGGAATCCCTGGCCCAAGACCGCACCAAGTGGAGGAGAAGCATCCAGGAAGGCGCCGAACACAGAGTCCTTCGCCGGGAGCAAGCGGAAGCCAAGCGCAGGCAGCGCACGTCAACCCAAGCACCCCACCCTCCCGCCCCTTCAACCACCGTCTGCCCCACCTGTGACAGAGACTGTAGGTCCCGCATTGGACTAATCAGTCACCCGCAAACTCATTTTTAATGTGGAAGCAAGTCATCCTCGGTTCCAAGAGGCTGCCTAAGAAGATATAATTGCAGTAAGACATCTTTACTCTTATACTCAAATCCTCTTTTAATAAAGGCCAACATATCATTTGCTTTCCTAATTGCTTGCTGTACCTGCACGTTAACTTTCAGTGATTAGTGTACAAGGACACCCAGGTCCCTCTGAACACCAACATTTCCCAATTTCTCACCATTTAAAAAATACTCTGATTTTCTGTTTTTCCTACCAAAGTGGATAACTTCACATTTCTCCACATTTTATTCCATTTGCCATGTTCTTGCCCACTCACTTAGCTTGTCTGTATCCCCTTGAAGCCTCCTTGCATCCTCCTCACAACTTACATTCCCACCCAGCTTTGTATCATCAGCAAACTTGAATATACATTTGGTCCCCTCATCCAAATCATTGATGTAGATTGTGAATAGCTGCGGCCCAAGCACTGATCCTTGCAGTATACACCACACCCACTGGTTCCCCCTTATCCATTCTGCTAGTTACAACCTCAAAAAATTCTAATAGATTTGTCAAACACGATTTCCCTTTCATAAATCAGTGTTTACAGCACATCAATACTGTAGCATACTGACAGCACAACTGTCAAAATCAATTTGCGCATGGTCCCTTTAAGGAAACCACCGATGAAGCGTCATCAAATGACGTCATCAGACCCGCTTCCTTCAATTGGCCGGCAAATGCACTGGGTGGGCTTAACATGTCCAATCATCGTAAAGTCATTCTACAGAGCGGGCTGGAGCCAGCAGCGGGGTTAGAACCTGCCACTGATGTCGCCTGCACCGCACCCATCAAGGTTGGGGAAATCGCGGCCTAAATCAAATGTAGTTTTCTAATTTGAGGATCACTGTGGGAATGCATATGATCACCCCTATCCAGGGTAGTTTTGCTAAACTTGTATCGAACCTTGGTTAGACCACACTTGGAGTACTGTGTACAGTTCTGGTCGCCATATTATAAAAAGGATATAGAGGAACTAGAGAGAGTGCAAAAATGATTTACAAAGGTGATACAAGAAATGCGAGTGTATACCTATCAGGAAATGATGAACAGGCTGGGTCTCTTTTCTCTTGAAAAGAGAAGGCTGAGGGGTGACCTAATAGAGGTCTTTAAAATTATGAAAGATTTTGATAGAGTAGATACAGAAAGCATGTTTCCACTTGTGGGGAAGAGCATAACTAGAGGCCAACAATATAAGATAGTCACCAAGAAATCCAATAGGGAATTCAGAAGAAAGTTCTTCACCCAGAGAGTGGTGAGAATGTGGAACTCGCTACCACAGGGAGTGGTTGAAGCAAATAGTATAGATGCATTTAAGAGGAGGCTAGACAAGCATCTGAGGGAGAAGGGAATAGAGGGTTATTTGGATAGAGTTAGATGAGGAAAGACGGGAGGAGGCTCGAATGGAGTATAAGCGTTGGCATGGACTGGTTGGGCCGAATGGCCTGTTTCTGTGCTGTATATCCAATGTAATCCTATGAATGCATATGATCACCCCTATCCAGTATGATGTAAAAATAAATGATAAGTTGTATTAGAGACTACGGCTGCGAATTTAATCGCGCTGTGGGGGTGGGTTTGGGGGCAGGTCTGCTGTCAAAATTGCAAAGATTGACAGCGGATAGGAAACCCACCGTCATCCCGCCTCCACACAAGTCTCCCAGGTGTCGGGTCTGTCAGCACAGAACTGACCCGCCCCCAAGCGGCGAGAGATACAATTCAGCTATTTAAATGGCTTGTTAAAGAGCCAATTTAAGAGTATTTTGAGGCATAATTTAACATTACCTTCTCTCCCACTGTTCGGGGAACACGCCAGCTCAACCTGGCATGTTTTGAGTCTGCTCTGATGTTTGGGAAAAGCTGACCGCTGCAGAAGGTGTGTCAAGGATGCCATGTTGCAGATGGTGAGTTTCAGAGCACAGAAAATGTTGGTTACTGCATTTTTAATAGAGATTTCTTTAGCTTACAAGTTTTTAGATCCAACTGTATGTCCAGCACCACTTCATTGGGAGAACCACTCTCACCTGTGACAGATCGGTTCTGTCATCTCACCTGCAGCAGCTATCCATTGCAGCAACATCAGAGCCAATGAAGCAATCAGACCTTGGTCCTCCGAATCCTTCCACAATCAGCCCCAACACCAACAGTCTCTGCCATCACCTGATGCTGCACTGGACACAGGGCATCAGCCCCTAATAACATTGCTGCCCGGGAGGCCAGCGATGGCATCACCATGGCCAGATTTACTTCACTTGACGCTGTAAACCCTGGCTGCCACATAATGCGCCAGGTTGACACCATCCCACACCAGCACCGTGAAGCATCCCTTTACTGCCCAAGCCGTTCCATGCACACTCATCACTATAGCGGGGGGTGTGGGAGTTATAACTGAACAATCATTGGAACTCAGTAAGACACTTCTCAATGTGCGCTCAGATCTGTCCAATAAGGGGCATTTTTTGAAAAAGAGATTTCACTGTATGACAACACATTACCAGAAACTTCACATGGGCATTGGCTAAATCGCTCAAGTGCGTACCCTTGTGTGTTGTTAGTTGCTATGCTTGCAGTAGGATGAGGGCGAGTGTGAGGGGTGGCTAGTGAGATGGGGAAATGATAAAGTAGATAAAGGGTTGGGTGGAGGTGCAAGGTGATTTGGTGTCCTGGGGAGGTCTCTTCCGCCCTTGGAAGGGAAGAGAACCTCCCTGCGTGCTGTGACTCCCTCCATAAGCATATGGAGGGAGTCACTGGAGAGCCTGGGTGCATGCATTCACCCTTGTGCAGTGATTGTCAGTGTTTGCAGCAGCTCAATGCTGTCAAACACTGACAGAACAACTGTCAATCTCCATGTGGATGTAGTCCCTTTAAGGAAACCGACTGGTGACGCATCATCAAATGACGTCATCAGACCCGCTTCCTGTTAATTGGCTGGTAAGCCCACAGGGCAGGCTTAACAAGGCAAAATCACATCTGCAGAGTGGATGCAGCTGGGAGTGGGACCGGAACCTGGAAACCAGCTGTCCCGCCCCATCCCGCCTCCTCAATTAAATTTGCGGCCTACATTTCTTTACGATAATTATAGTGGGCTAATGGTGTTTAATAATTATACTACGACTCTTGAGTAAGGAACTGGAAGACTGCCAGTGCCCATGGAGCACAACCAAGCCAAGTAACAGGACAGTTAGGGAACAAACCCTCACACTGACCACAAAGTAAAACATCAGATGGCCAACTCAACAACTTATCCACACAAACTGCAGTTTAACCTCTTCCTGTTTGATGAATATTGGAGATGATCCAGCAACACCCGATGTAACACTATCACACTCCTACATAACTTCAGGACCTGTTCCAAATGCAACAATACTAGGCAGCAGTCAAAAAATAAGAGTCCATGATCAGCAAAGAGATCCCCAGCCCACTTTCCTGCTGCTGAGTTTGCTCTCAGCGCTCAGACCTCTGCAAACAGCAAGAAAGAACTGGAATTAAGATAGTGCCTTTCATATCCTCAGGATGTCCCAAAGCACTTCACAGCCAATGAATTACTTTTGAAGTCACTGTTATTATGTAGACAAACACAATACATCTCCCTACAGTAAAGATTTCCCCTCCACACATAGACATGCTGATTAAGCACCGTAAAATATGTGCAAGTTAGAGCACATGATGCAAGGTCCCCACCTGGAAGTGAGAGAACGGCCCGGATTTTGCGTTAATAATGGCGAGGCTACAGCATTCACTATTATTATGGAGTAAATCGGACAGCAACTTCTGGAGTCCGCACATGCGCAGTTGGGGCCCCACCTGCCTGCAGTGGGAGCCTCAGCCAACTTCAAAGTTGATGAACATAAAACGTTACCGGGCCGGAACAGTGCGACTTGGGCCAGTATGTAGACTAGGATAATTTTAACTCCTCCCATACACCATTCCAGCTGTGTTTCCCTTTGTCAGCTTAATAAATTTTTTGAACATCAATTAAAGCAGCAGCAGGTGTTTAATCAGTATCCTCATGTTTTCTCTCTTGTATATAATTATACTAGCTGAAGTGCCCGGCGGTGCCGAGGCTTTTTCGAGGGCATGTTGTTGTTGGAAGAGAGAGAGAGAGCGCGCGACTGGGGGGGGGGGGGGGGGGGGGGGGGGGGGGGGGGGGGGGGGAGAAAGAGAGAGAGCGACTGGGGGGGGGGGGAAGAGAGAGAGCGACTGGGGGGGGGGGGGGAAGAGAGAGAGCGACTGGGGGGGGGGGGGAAGAGAGAGAGCGACTGGGGGGGAAAGGGGGGGCGGGGGGGGGGCAAGGGGCGGGGGGGCAAGGGGCGGGAAGGGGGCCCAGGCCGAGAGCCCCGCTCTCCGAGCCCCGCCCCCCCCCCGGCCGAGCCCGATTGCGGCTCTGAGAGACGGCCGGCGGCCGAGCTCCCCCCCCCGGCCGAGGCCGATTGCGGCTCTGAGAGACGGCCGGTGGCCGAGCCCCGCCACCCCCCACCGAGCGCGGAACTGAGACGCCGCGTCTCACCTGCTCCTGCTGCGCGCGCACCCTGACCCTCGTGGCTGACGCCGTTGCCCTGGGTAACGTGACACGGGGCGGGGGGGGGGGGCGGCGTGAGGAGCTTAGCAGAAGCGCAATCACCTAGCTCGGGCCTGGCTGGGCAAGAAAGGCGCAGGCTTTGAGGCCTAAGAAAAAAAACGGGGAAAGGTAGGAAAAAGAATGTTCAGGTTAGAGAAAATATTAACAAATGAGTGATTTTTTTAAAAACAATTTAATAAATTCAATTTTATTTTGGTGGAAATGTATATTTGAAAAGAAAGACGCAGAAAGCAGGAAAAAGAATGGAAGCAAGATGGCGGCGACTCACCTCGGTTCAGAACGATAAGGCCCGCCCACACACGCACCGATTGGTCGACCGTCAGGTCACCAAAGCGTAGGATTGGTCAATCGTCCCGTCACTCGACCGTAGGAGGGCCCGGCCGCACGCGGTAGCAAGCCGCCGTACGATAGAGTGACCTCGGTCGACCAGTCGCTTATGAGCGGATAATGAGATGCTAATGAGCGGAATGTTGAAGGTTTTTGGGATACCGCGGGCGCGATTTTAGCCCGGCTGAAACGTAAATACGCTTAAAACCGTCTCGGAAGCGTAAGCTTTCTTTGGAGGTAACGTGCACTTAGGTACGCCCTGTAACTTTCGAGCGCATAGCCCGCCAGACGCACACGCGATGACAGACAGACGGACCGATTTATTTATATAATATAGATAAAACAATCAATCTATAAATCATACCTGAATAAAGCTTTTGAAATCTGTCCTCTGTTTTCCAAAATTATTTGAAGGAAAGCTAATCAAATAGATTTGGTTAGAGACAGAGTAAACACTAGTGATTCATTTTGGGAAACTCTGCATACAACACATGTTCAGACTGCAGGACCTACCTTCAGCTAACAGAGTCACTGCTCTGTACAAAAATGTCAAATGGAAGACCAGGTTTTTGGGAGAGGGTGATGCCTTCCAGTAAACAAAATATTTTTGAAGTAATTTAAAGACATATGAAACATTCAACTCAACTGAACATTTCTATCATTTTATCGTGAAATACAGTATGTATTTGGTTTAAAACCTTATTTTGGACATTAAAAATTTCAGTTACTGGACAAAATTATTTTTTGGAAAAACAGTGATTCAAGCATTTTATCAACGAATTATGATTGCAAAAATTGAGTGGACATATAGGCCCGTATTTTCCAATCGGAGGCTTCCTGTGTGCAGAGGCCTCCGATCTGGAAAAAAATCTACGGACTTACCAGAGGGCTCCCGATGTGCGTATACTTCCGATCCTGGGCCTCTCCAACTCGAAATGTGCAGGGCCCATGTATCCCAGAGGTGCATGCAGTTAGCAAGCATCCCTGGGATCACGTGGGCCATGGGGAGCCAATAGCAGATGGGAATCTCCCTTCATACACTTGACAGATAGACATGTCAAATATATAAATGGAAATCACCCCAAAAACACTGAAACATTAAATAAATGTTTTAAAAAACCATCGCATTTTTAAAATGAGTTGAAATTATAATAAATTAAATATTTTAAACAAAAATTTAATTAAAAAAAAATTAAAGTTTTTTACAGGGCTAAAAATAAACTTACCTTTTTTTTAAAAAAAAGTATTTTTAAATGATAAATGAGTGAAAAATGTTTTTTTTTTTTTTTTTTTAAACTTTTTTTTCAACCCTTATGCTGGTAAAAGCAGGCCTTACACCTTTTACCAGGCGTAAGGTTTCTAAGGGTTTTCTGCAGGTGGAGGTTCTCCAGAAAGCGGAACTATCTGCCCACAGAGGCCCTTCTCCAGGGCAGGCGTCCGTGCCGATTTTCAGCGCATGCACTTAGCATGCCTGAAACCAGCATTTCCGATGTCCCTACAGGTGTGTACACAGCCCGTACACACCCGTAGGGATCGGAATATACGGCCCATTAGTTTACAATAGGAAAGGTTGACACAAAAGCGTGACCAAAAATTATGACAATAGGAAGTAAGGTTTGTGGATAGGAAGAGCACACCGGGAAGATTTTTAGTAAGATACATATATTAAAGCAACACAAGCACAGTTCATATCAGCATTAAAAAAATCATTTTGTTTAGGGTTCATATGGGGAAAAAACAGGTTTAGGGACACGTGTACATACCCAAAAGAAATATTTTGTAATATTAGGCTGTTTTTTATGTAAATGTGACTCCATTATCTTAAAATAAACCTTTCTCAGCTTGTTCTCCCTTCTACTGAAGCATCTGAAATTTCAAATGAAATAAGTTTAGGGGAAATATTTCCTGATGTCTATATTAAAAAAAAGGAATCCTACCCAACCGAGACCAACCATTTGAGATCTTCCACTCAGCCCCTCCAATGTCACCATTGATGAAGAAACGCCTGGATCCCAAAGCAGCCCTATTTGTTATAATGAGGGTCACAACTTCAGACCAGCTCAAGAGTGGAAGCATGCACCCTAATGGTAAAGTACGCATGTGACAGTTATAAGCATTAACCACAACACTTAATCCCATTCTCATCAGTTGCCTGACAAACAAGGTCTTGTTCCCAAGCCTCTTAATACTTTGGTGCCCTCCACTACCACGACGACAAAGATTTCATCATGGAGGCAAGTCTGCAGGGGTTTTCTAGTTTGCAGATGCAGAGCTCAAGGATGGGAGAGGGGCAAACCGTATACTGGAATTTGTAGGGCATTGTTGGGTCCTGGAAGCAATAAAATAGACCAGAATGTGCAAGGGGGAATTTTTCAGCTAGATGCTGAATGATCATGTGTGGAACTGGACAGATTCAGAAACTGCTCTTGACAAATGTTTTCTATTAGAAAAGTGATGAAAGGATTGATATAACCAGTATTATGTTGAACTGTGCACAAAAATCCTGCCAGATGTTCAAGTTAGTATTATTGTGGAAAACTCTGGAGCCTCTATTAGCATTTATGAAGGGTAGGGTAGCCATCAATATAGTAGGGAGGTTCAAGTTTCTGTAGATAACCAATAGTTTTGTGGAGAAGGCCATATTACAGGTAGTGACCTTGCACAGTTGGAACGCCCAGTAAGAGTGGCTAAAATTTAGGAGTGTGCCTTTTTCCATTCTTCTGTTTGGGTAGCTAGAGATACTGGAGGCAAATGCAATTTTTTTTTGCCTGCAGAGAAATTTAAGTTGTTCTGGTCAGGATTTCAGAAATGCTGTGCTGGAAGTTTGAAAGGGAACAAAAATCAAGTGAAAGTAGCACATTCATCTTCCAAGGACCAATATTGGTTGACTGCTGCATTTATTTAGGTCAGTATATGTGCTAGCTAGCATTAGCAGGTAGTTTTTTCTGTAGAAAAATTGAGAATTTGGGTGTTGCTGCCAAGGTATCTGAAGCTTGTCCATGAAGATCAGATTCCAATATTAGTAGAGACATCATACATGACAGATAAGCTCTCCTTTTTTTGAAGTACCGCAACTTGTTTCCTGTTAGCTGACAAATCCTTGATGTTTTGAAGATGGTAGAAAGAGACATAATGGTTGTGACAAATGCAAGAGTTTTCATCCTATATCAAATACCTGAAGTTTTATTTCATATGACTTTAGAAGACAAAGTAACTGCAATTTAAAAAATGACTTCAGCTAACTGTATCTGAAAGAGTTTCTGTGTTTCTATCAGAAATAGATTGTGTCAAAATGTGCTTGGTGAATTGCTAATGTATGCAACTCCGTTGAAAGAGGAAAGCAGAATTTTTTTTTAATCTCTAGTAGCTGTACCATTGAGATCTTTTTCTTAGAAGGGGAGTTTGGCATCAAAAGCAAACAGGCCATTAAATTTTCACCTGACAACTGTTCACAGCTCATTTGTTTAAGTATTAGAAATGATTAATATCTCAATTACCTGACCAGAGGAAAAAGTGTTTGATCAAATGGACCTGCTTTAACATCAAAGAGACATACAATTAAAGAGCAGCCCTACAGTCCCCAGGTTCCTGATTCAATCATGAAACGTGGCCAGGGACACCATACAAGGTTGGTTTTCCACAATACTTCTACAGACTTATTCAAAAATAAAATCATTTCAGAATTTTTTTATTATTAAAATGTATGGATGGTACTACTAGTTTCTTGCTATGTCATTCTGCTTTGGTGCAATAACTTGTTAATAAATCTGGCTATTAGTTTCAGGCTGAATGTAATGGTCTAATAGCATAGTATTTACCACATTTTGGCATAGATAGGAGAACATGGTAGGCATCCATGTGATCTCCAGTGCAATATACCATAGTAAAAGGGTAATTGTTAGTCCTACATACAAGACCACAGATTTCAGCTTATAGGAGACTTTTTTTTGCTTTTGGCTCTGTCTCTATTTCACAAGCACCAGTTAGAAGTGTTGGAAAGAGACCCTAGCAGTTACATGCAACAATAGCAAGCTCACTGAGTGCAGATTAAAAGGAACAGAGCACAAAGTATCACTGTACGCTGATAGAGTAACAACTATCCAAAAAGAAAGTTCTTGGGATGAATAAATCATACCTTTGTACTTCCTGCATTAAAATCACAATGTGGCTGCATCTCCTTTACTTCAATCCTGTCTAGATTCCTGACAGAGTGTGCTTGTCATTGGACAATCTGGGGAAGTGGGTTTCAATGGAACCAAATTCAGATCGGTTTTCTAACAAGCAGGCAATCCACTCTCCCAGATTTCCACCCAGGCAGTAAAGACGAAAATTTATCCCATAGTTGCCACCAGCTGAAAATTTCCTGCTGTTTATCTGCTTCAATATGTATAATACAAGTAAATTCCAATGCATTATTTGTGATCAATCTTATAAGAAAATTACATAAAGTAACTGGGGTGATGAATTACATATCAAAATAATGCAGACAGGGTTTTTCATTCCTCCAAAGCTGTTTGTTTAAACTTGGGACTTCAAGTCTTACATGACATATGGAGTAAAAAAAATTCCCTCTAATTCTGATTGCTGAAGAGCTAATAAATTTGAGACAATAATATCTAGAAGTATAGCTCCCAATCAGAACACTACTTGCAAACTTTACTGTGGACGTGCTCACGAGGTACTTCAACATATGAAGCACTCACCTAGCTGTGCACAATTTGCATAAGGAAACCCACTGTTGGGCACAACAAATAATCAAAAAAACAACAGCAACAGCTGAAACTGAGATCAAATATTAATAGACCACCTGTGTTTTACCACGAAACTGAGCATACCAGGTGCTGATGGTAATGGGTGGCTGCCCCCACTCAGATTTTATTCAAGTAAACATTTTTTTCATAATTAATCTGGTACACTCTTAATTCAACTGATTCTAACATCGATCAAGTTAGCTTAAGCTCACTGTACCATGCACTGCTATTATATGGAGTGAGGCTAGAAATGAATAGAGGTGTCCACTTGGCAATATTGCATCTCTGACAAGGCGGCAGGAGTATTTTCTGCCTGAAACAAGATATTAATCAGTAGATTGAAATAAAAACAAAGCTTTGTAAATAGGTCAGTCAGCATTTATGAAGAGAAAAGGATGATTATCATGTTTTGAGTATGCAGCCTTGAAGGTGTATTCAGTTTTGAAGAGTACACCTCAAAATGTCATAACCTGACTTTTCTCTTTACAAATGCTAAATGACCTGCTGTGTAAACTTTGTTTTTATTTCAGATGTGCAGTTATCCCTTATTTTAATTGATAGATTTGCTAGTTGTAGAATCATAAAAGTTAGCAATTTTACCACCAACTATAATTAAAGCATGAAGCTTAAATATGCATCAAGACAATAAAAAGACATGGAATGGAATGTGACAAAATTAACAAAGGCTTGAAAAATCCTCTAAGCTGGTTCTGTTTCAGCTTGTAACGGCATACATTTGGTCCATTATGTCAACAACATCCCTGCAAGGTAGCGTTACAGAAAACTTCAAAATCAGACACAGAACACCAATCACATTAACCAGAAATTCAAACACAACTTTAGGTGACCTTTCACTGTCCATATGCATTTGCATGTATGTATTAAAATGACAATGACATCTCCAACGACAGTCTAGATGTTCCAACTGATTTTCTAATCACATGCCTAACTTTAGGCACAAAAACTAATAATACCAAAGACTTGTGAGAAAAGCACAAATTAAATGAGGTCTGAAATGCTGTGTCTTCACAATAATTTCCAACGTGGTTTGCTAACATCATGAGTCCAGTGTTAATGGAATGACCACTGGCACTGAACCAGCTATTCTGTATTTTCAACATCTTAGATGCCCATAAGCAGGGCCAGCTTGAGCAGCAAGTTCTCAAATTCTATATACTTATGTCATGCCAACACAAAAACCCATCCTTGAAGCTATATATTCAGAATTATTTCCATTCTGAATTGAATATAAAAAGAGAGCAGCTTTAATATTATATACATCAATTTAGTGTTTCAGCAACTTATCACTCTCAGCTACCTTTCCAGTACTTTGGCCTTGTTTGCTAAGCGACAGCTTTTTCCTATTTTAAACATGTGTTGCCAGCTGTGACAAAGTGTCAGCTCAGATAATTAACCTGGCACCATCTTCAGTAAATTATGTGGAATACTGTACCTGCTTAAACAGGATTCAGGCATCTATTGCTTGTAAAACAATTTGAGACATCGTATGGATGTGATAAGGCACTATATAAATGCAAGTTCTTTCTTTAGCACTCGAACATTTCACTTTACATACAATCGCAAACAGGTACATCAGTTGCATCATGTGCCTGAATGCACATTACTATACAATAAACTGCATATTTCAAGATTGCAAAAAGCATTCTACTACCAATACCAGCTGAACACTTTTCTTGTTCCAACCATCTTGGCACACACCCTCTCCCCACCCCACAACGCAAATTTTCTCTCCTCTCTTGAAGGCACTTATGCTTAACTATGATTTCACAATGACAACAGTACCAATTTAATCAGCCCATTCTGATTGAGTCAATTTCAATCCTGTCCCATTAACAATTTTGGACTGATGTTCTGAAATTTGGAAATATTCCTGGGAGCATTGCAATCGTTAAAAAAAATTCTACAGCTGCAGGGGTTGGGAGATAATATGTGCTTAGCTTGTTCCCCTTCCCCAGGAAAGAAAAGAAAAAGGAACGTGTTCAGCTTGATGTGTGGGTGGAATGTTTTCACAATTTTGAAATATATACAATTTACAGTATGAAACTAATGCATATTCAAGCACATGATGTTATTGCTTTACTTGTCTGGGATTGGGTATTTAATTGTCACACATGGAAAGTGACAGGCACATGACTGTTAAATGCTTCAGTCAGAGCAATTAACATTTTAATTGTAGAGTACAATCAAAAAATAGTCAATCTAACGAATTGAGAAGTGTGGGGAAAAAGCACACTGCAGACTAAAACACCCTTGATCACACTGAACTGACTGGAAACATAAAAATTAAAATATCAGGTAACTTGAATCTTCACGGATATGCTCAGCAAAAACCTTGATTCAGCCATTTGTCTCTGATTTTTAATGCATGCTGCCCATTTTAAAAATTACACGTTCAGTGGTAGGACCACTAGCTCTGTAATACTTCACGAGAGTGCCCTTTCTTCATGTGCAAGTGTTGGCAGTGTGTCAGCTGATTGGCTGTGATATCTCTTAGTTATACAAAGTTGATTATGCCATTATCCAACATCTATAATCGCACAGTTCCAAGCACGGGACAATAAATAACTTTTCACAAGCAGGGAACCTGACTGGCTTTTTATCTTCACTAACAGAAATCGATCTAAACATCTCTACTGCCGCTCCAACTCAAAGTTTACTCATCAACTGACATCATCTGATTCCCCCTCAGTAAGACTTACAATGTTGTTATAATTGTTCACCGCTAAATATTTCCTCTCAAGCACTCCCATTATTCTCTAAGTGGTGCCAAATCATTTAACTGTCACTATCTTAACTACATAGCCAGTAAGTTTGCTGATCAAACTGTTAAAATCTAACTAGGAATAATAAAAAAATAAGAATACTAGTTTTCAGTAAATATGTCGTTAGACCTAATACATCAAACTTTTGGAAATAAACCAAAGATGGATTTCACACATTCCACCTTCCCAGTCTGTGGAAACTTGCACACCGTAAAATACACAACCCTAAAATTTGTAATTTTGGCCCTACCAGTATCGTAGATTTTTGGTAAAAACTGATCTGAAATTTAAAATTCTTAGTTAGAAACTTCCAACCTACCCCCACCACCTCATATTCCAAGTTAATGTTAAGATTTCTACAATAATACTTTTCCAACAGATTTTTATCTATATATATAAGTAATATTTTCGCAGCAATATTAAATACCCGTTCAGTTTTTATCCCTCCGTGCTCCAAACCAGTGCTACGCAAATTAAGATTTTATAGTTATATCCAGTACTAAAATACTATTTAAAAAATTGTTTATTCCTCGGATGTTGAGAAAAGGGGCAAGTCTGGAGTAAAAAAAAATGTTTTAGCAGACTGCAAGATAAAAGATCCGTAACTGATCGCATTCAAGAGCGATTTGGGGTGATCTCCCTCCAGAGTTAAGAGCTGCACTTGGCGTGATCCGTGTGATCAACCACTGGCGAAGATCCAACTACAGAACAGCCCCTCGGTGAGAGGCGGTGGATCGGCTCCAGCACCGACAATGTAACAACGGGAGAACAGGGGCCACACAGAGTGCAGTTAATGAAAATATACAACCCGGAGCGCAGTCCTACTCCCACTCGCACCCTTACAATCCTCCCGGCTGACCGGAGAGCCGCTCACCCACCGGCAGAGACAGCGACAGGCGGACTCAGGCCACGATGGCGATGGCTGTGGCTGAGGTCCGGTGAATGCAGCGCTGGGAGCGGCGGGATCCAGCGGCTCCCCGGGGGACACAGCCTGCTGCTACTGTCGCGGCCGGCGGGCACACTTCGCCCGTTACTGACAGCAACTAATTAAAAGTGAACTGACGAGTGACGAGGCAACCGGGCACTGCCCCAAAACATTTCACCTGGCCAGAAACAGCGGCTCCGGCAGCGGCACTTCACACCGGCGGGATCGAGCCGCGACTCCCCGACAGTTGAAGTGACCCTGCCGCCCCACTCACCGTCCCTCGCGCTCGGCTCCATCCGTGCGCGAGCTCGCCAGCTTCCACACTCCAACCGCCCGGCTCGCGCCCGCCTGCCGCCGCCCCTCGATCAAACCACACCCTCCCTCGTGACGTCGGTACACTCTCCAAGCCGAGGAATGAGGGACGATCACTTCTACAAAATTAGGCTCCGGACACCGCCTATAAGCGGGACTGCAGCAGCGGATATGCAGGGTACTTAAGCGTCCACAAGTGTTTTTTGCGCCTGTTCGTTGGGGAGAGATGGAAAGACAAGGAGGGAGATTCGTAGAGTTAGTGCAAGACTGAAGGGCGAAAAAGGATAGGAGCTCTGGGAACATAGACCAACCATGGTTGCTGAGAAAAGGGAGACTTGTAAAGAATCATAGAATGACGCTGCACAGAAGGAGACCATTCGGCTCATTGTGCCTGTGCCAGCTCTTTGGCAGATTAATCCCAATCCCCTGCTTTCCCCATAGCCCTGTAATTTTTTCCCCTTCAATTCTTTTTCCAATTCTCTTTTGAAAGTTACTATTGAATCTGCTTCCACCACCCTTTCAGGCAAGACATTCCAGATCACAAGTTGCTGTGTAATTTTTTTGCCTCATGTTGCCCCTGCTTTTTTTTAACCTTGAATCTGTGTCCTCTGGTTACCGACCATTTTGCCACTGGAAACAGTTTCTCCTTATTTACTCTATCAAAACCATTCATGACCTTGAACATTCTATCAAATATCCTCTTAACCTCCTCTGCTCTAAGGAGAACAACCCCAGCTTCTCCAATCTCTCTACATAACTGAAGTCTCTCATTCCTGATAACATTCTTGTAAATCTCCTCTGCACCTTTTCCATAGCCCTGACATCCTTCCTAAAGTGAGACCTAATAAGTGTTTAAAACTTCCTTGCTTTTGTACTCTGTTCCTCTATTAATAAAGCCAAGGATCCCATATTTTTAACAGCCTTATCAACTTGTCCTGCCACCTTCAAAGATTTGTGTACATACACCCCCAGGTCTCTCTGTTCCTACACCCCTCTTAAAATTGTACCGTTTATTTTATGTTGCCTCTCATTCTTCTTACCAAAATGTATTGCTTCACACTTCTCTACGTTAAATTTCATCTGCCATGTGTTTGCCCATTTTACCAATCTGTCTATGTCATCCTGAAGTATGTTACTATTCTCATTATTTACTACATTTCTGACTTTCATATCATCTGCAAACTTTGAAATTATGCCCTGTATACCCAAGTCCAGGTGATTAAACAGAGGTCCTAATACCAATCCCTGGGGAGCGCCACTGTATACTTCCCTCCAGTCTGACAAACAACTGTTCACCACAATTCTGTTTTCTGTACTTTAGCCAATATTGTGTCCAAGCTGCCACTATCCCTTTAATCGCATGGGCTTTAATTTTGCTAACAAGTCTATTATGTGGTACTTTGTCAAACAGCCTTTTGAAAATCCATACACTTTCGTGCCTATAAAGGTGAAAGTTTGTAAATATGACGCTGTATGTGGATAAATGTGAGGTTATCCACTTTGGTGGCAAAAACAGGAAGGCAGATTATTATTTGAATGGCAATAGATTGGGAGAAGGGGAAGTGCAAAGAGACCTGGGTGTTCTTGTGCACCAGTCGCTGAAGGTAAGCATGCAGGTGCAGCAGGCGGTTAAGAAGGCAAATGGTATGTATAGCAAGAGGGTTCGAGTACAGGAACAAGGATGTCTTGCTACAGTTGTACAGGGCCTTGGTGAGACCGCACCTTGAGTATTGTGTGCAGTGTTGGTCACCTTACCTGAGGAAGGACATTCTTGCCATGGAAGGAGTGCAGCGAAGATTCACCAGGCTGATACCTGAGATGGCAGGAATGACGTATGAGGAGAGATTGTGTCGATTGGGCTTATACTCACTGGAGTTTAGAAGATTGAGAGGGGATCTCATCGAAACCTATAAAATTCTGTCAGGCCTGGACAGACTAGATGCAGGAAGGATGTTTATGATGGCCGGGGAGTCCAGAACCAGGGGTCATAGTCTAAGGATAAGGGGTAAGCCATTTAGGACTGAAATGAGGAATTTCTTCACCCAGAGAGTGGTGAACCTGTGGAATTCTCTGCCACAGAGGTCGGTGGAGGCCAGTTCATTAAATATATTCAAGAAAGAGTTGGATATATTTCTTAAGGCTAAAGGGATCAAGGGATATGGGGAGAAGGCAGGGACAGGGTACTGAATTTGGATGATCAGCCATGATCTCATTGAATGGCGGAGCAGGCTCGAAGGGCCGAATGGCCTACTCCTGCTCCTATCTTCTATGTTTCTATGTATTAAGTAATTGTATTGATAAGCTTTGTGTTTGTCAGAATTTTTGAATGTTGTATGTGCTTAACACTGAATGAATATTTTATATCAGTCTTTACAGTAGAAGACACTAAGAATATCCCAACACTGGACAAACAGGGGGCTAAAGGGGGGGAGGAGCTAAACATGATCAAAATCACTAAGGAAGTGGTACTCGGTAAAATAATGGGACTCAAGGCGGATAAATCACCTGGACCTGATGGCTTACATCCTAGGGTCTTGAGGGAAGTGGCGGTAGGAATTGTGGATGCATTGGTAATAATTTTCCAAAACTCCCTGGACTCGGCAAAGGTCCCGGCAGACTGGAAAACTGCAAATGTAACACCCTTATTTAAAAAGGGCAGTAGACAGAAGGCTGGAAACTATAGACTGGTTAGCCTAACATCTGTGGTAGGTAAAATTTTGGAGTCCATTATTAAGGAGATAGTAACAGGACATTTGGATAATCATAATGTAATAGGACAAAGTCAGCATGGTTTTATGAAGGGGAAGTCATGTTTGACAAATTTGCTGGAGTTCTTTGAGGAAGTAACATATAGGGTGGATAAAGGGGAACCAGTGGACGTAGTGTATTTAGACTTCCAAAAGGCATTTGACAAGGTGCCACACAAAAGATTATTGCTTAAGATAAAAAATCACGGGATTGGGGGTAATATTCTGGCATGGATAGAGGATTGGCTATCTAACAGAAGGCAGAGAGTTGGGATAAATGGTTCATTCTCAGACTGGCAATCAGTAACTAGTGGTGTTCCGCAGGGGTCAGTGCTGGGTCCCCAACTCTTTACAATCTATATTAACGATTTGGAGGAGGGGACCGAGTGTAACATATCAAAGTTTGCAGATGATACTAAGATGGGAGGGAAAGTAGTGAGTGAGGAGGACATAAAAAACCTGCAAGGGGACATCGACAGGCTAAGTAAGTGGGCAGAGATTTGGCAGATGGAATACAATACTGGAAAGTGTGAGGTTATGCACTTTGGCAGGAAAAATCATAGAGCAAGTTATTATCTTAATGGCAAGAAACTGGAAAGTACTGTAGTACAAAGGGATCTGGGGGTCCTGGTGCACGAAACTCAAAAGGTTAGTATGCAGGTGCAGCAAGTGATTAAGAAGGCCAATGGAATGTTGGCTTTCATTGCTAGGGGGATAGAATATAAAAATAGGGAGGTATTGCTTCAGTTGTACAAGGTATTGGTGAGACCGCACCTGGAATACTGCGTACAGTTTGGGTGTCCATACTTAAGAAAGGACATACTTGCTCTCGAGTCAGTACAAAGAAGGTTCACTCGGTTAATCCCGGGGATGAGGGGATGGACATATGAGGAGAGGTTGAGTAGATTGGGACTCTACTCATTGGAGTTCAGAAGAATGAGAGGCGATCTTATTGAAACATATAAGATTGTGAAGGGGTTGGATCGGGTGGATGCGGGGAGGATGTTCCCGATGATGGGTGAAACTAGAACTAGGGGGCATAGTCTTAGAATAAGGGGCTGCTCTTTCAAAACTGAGCTGAGGAGGAACTACTTCACTCAGAGGGTGATAGGTCCATGGAATATGCTGCCCCAAAAAGCTGTAGAAGCTACATCATTACATAAATTTAAAACAGAAATAGACAGTTTCCTAGAAGTAAAGGGAATTGAGGGTTACGGGGAGCGGGCAGGAATTTGGACATGAGTCTAGGTTCAGATCGGTCATGGCCCTGTGGGTAGCGGAGCGGGCCCAGAGGCCGTGTAGCCTGATCCTGCTCCTATTTCGGGTGTCTAATTCTGTTAGATTCAGGAGATGGTTCTGTGATAGTGGATTGGCGGTTAGGATCAGATCAGCCATGATCTTATTGAATGGTGGAGCAGGCTCGAGGGGCCGATTGGCCTACTCCTGCTCCTATTTCTTATGTTCTTATGTTATAATGTCATTTGTAGAAGTGGGTGAAAAAGCAATACGGTCTTCTTCACTCACTCCTACAAATGATTTTTTTTATTTGTTTATGGGATCTGGGCGTCGCTGGCAATGCCAGCATTTATTGCCCATCCCTAATTGCCCTTGAGAAGGTGGTGGTGAGCCGCCGCCTTGAACCGCTGCAGTCTGTGTGGTGAAGGTACTCCCACAGTGCTGTTAGGTAGGGAGTTCCAGGATTTTGACCCAGCGACGATGAAGGATCAGCGATACACATTTAAGTCAGGATAGTGTGTGACTTGGAGGGGAACTTGGAGGTGGTGGTGTTCCCACGTGCCTACTGCCCTTGTCCTTCTAGGTGGAAGAGGTCGCGGGTTTGGGAGGCGCTGCCAAAGAAGCCTTGGCGAGTTGCTGCAGTGCATCTTGTAGATGGTACACACTGCAGCCACGGTACGGCAGTGGTGGAGGGAGTGAATGTTTAAGGTGGTGGATGGGGTGCCAATCAAGCAGGCTGCTTTGTCCTGGATGGTGTCGAGCTTCTTGAGTGTTGTCGGAGCTGCACTCATCCAGGCAAGTGGAGAGTATTCCATCACACTCCTTACTTGTGCCTTGTAGATGGTGAAAAAGCTTTGGGGAGTCGGGGTGAGAACACTCACCGCAGAATTCCTAGCCTCTGACCTGCTCTTGTTGCCACAGTATTTATGTGGCTGGTCCAGTTAAAATTCTGGTTAATGGTGACCCCGCAGGATGCTGATAGTGGGGGTTTTGGCGATGGCAATGCCATTGAATGTCAAGGGGAGGTGGTTAGACTCTTGTTTTCTGGAGACATTCATTGCCTGGCACTTCTGTGGCGTGAATGTCACCTGACACTTATCATCCCAAGCCTGAATGTTGTCCAGGTCTTGTTGCATGCGGGCATGGACTGCTTCATTATCTGTGGAGTTGTGAATGGCGCTGAACACTGCAGTCATCAGCGAACATCCCCATTTCTGACCTTCTGTTGGACGGAAGGTCATTGATGAAGCAGCTGAAGATAGTTGGGTCTAGGACACTGCCCTGCGGAACTCCTGCAGCGATGTCCTGGGGCTGTGATGATTGACCTTCAACCACCACAACCATCTTCCTTTGTGCTAGGTATGACTCCAGCCAGTGGAGTGTTTTCCCCCTGATTCCCATTGACTTCAGTTTTACTAGAGCTCCTTGATGCCAGACTCTGTCAAATGCTGCCTTGATGTCAAGGGCAGTCACTCTCACCTCACCTCTGGAATTCAGCTCCTTTGCCCATGTTTGGACCAAGGCTGTAATGAGGTTTGGAGCCGAGTGGTCGTGGTGGAACCCAAACTGGGCATCAATGAGCAGGTTATTGGTGAGTAAGTGCCGCTTGATAGCACTGTCGATGACACCTTCCATCACTTTGCTGATGATTGAGAGTAGACTGATGGGGGGGTAATTGGCCGGGTTGGATTTGTCCTGCTTTTTGTGGACAGTACATACCTGGGCAGTTTCCCACATTGTCAGATAGATGCCAGTGTTGTAGCTGTACTGGAACAGCTTGGCTCGAGGCTCAGCTAGTTCTGGATATAATATAGTATCTGGATATACATAATATTGAAGTTTTTCCTTCTGGTTTATATTTTAAATGATTCCTTGAGCCAGTCAGAAAAGTGTGACATTTAAAGCATTACCCGCACTGTCTCCAGGACTTTTCATTGCACAATTGCAATATTAATCAAGGAGTCTATTACTGCTGTAAGGAGGGATGATATCTTAGCAGGTTCCTCTAATGAGGCCATATGGGTAGAACTTAAAAACAAAAATGGGGCAAGCACGTTGCTGGGAGTGTACTATAGGCCCCCAAACAGTCAGGGGGAGATAGAGGAACAGATATGTAGGCAAATCTCAGAAGTGTAGAAATAATAGGGTAATAATAGGGGATTTCAACTTGCCCAATATTAACTGGGATAGTCAGAGTGTGAAAGGCTTAGAGAGTGCAGAATTCTTAAAGTGCATCCAGGAGAGCTTTTTGAGCCAGCATGTAGAAAGTCCTACAAGAGAGGGGGCGGCACTGGACCTAACTCTAGGGAATGTAGCCGGGCAAGTGGTGGAAGTGTCAGTAGGAGAGCATTTTGGTGACAGTGACCATAATTCGGTGAGATTTAAGGTAGTCATGGAAAAGGACAAAGATGGACTGGAAATAAAGGTTCTAAATTGGGGGAAGGCCGATTTTAATATGATAAGGCAAGATCTGGCCAAAGTGGACTGGGATCAGCTACTTGTAGGAAAATCCACATCAGAGCAGTGGGAGTCTTTCAGAAAGGAAATAGAGAGAGTACAACGCCAACATGTTCCCGTAAAGGCCAAGGGTGGGACCAACAAACCCAGGGAACCCTGGATGTTAAGGGATATACAAGAATGGATTAGGAAAAAAAGGGAGGCTTTTGGTAGCTACAAAGGACTAAAAACAGTGGAAGCCCTAGAGGAGTATAGAAAGTGCAGGGGGGTACTTAAAAAAGAAATTAGGAGAGCGAAGCGGGGGCATGAAACACTGGTGGGCAAAATAAAGGAAAATCCCAAGGTGTTTTATAAGTATATTAAGGGCAAGAGGATAACCAGGGAAAGAGTAGGGACCAAAGTGGCAATCTGTGTGTAGAGCCGGAAGATGTAGGTGAGGTTTTAAATTAATATTTTTCATCTGTGTTCACTATGGAGAAGGACGATCTAGGCATAGAAATCAGGCAGGGGGATTGCGGTATACTTGAACAAATTAGTATTGAGAGGGAGGAGGTACTAGCGGTTTTAGCGGGCTTAAAAGTGGATAAATCCCCAGGCCCTGACGAGATGTATCCCAGGCTGCTGTGTGAGGCAAGGGAGGAGATTGCAGGGGCTCTGACACAAATTTTCAGAACCTCTCTGGCCACAGGGGAGGTGCCAGAGGACTGGAGAACAGCTAACGTACCATTATTCAAAAAGGGTAGTAGGGATAAACCAGGGAATTACAGGCCAGTGAGCCTAACATCAGTGGTAGGGAAATTATTGGAAAAAATTCTGAGGGACAGAATTAGTCTCCACTTGGAGAGGCAAGGATTAATCAAGGATAGTCAGCATAGCTTTGTCAGGGGAGATCATGTCTAACCAATTTGATTGAATTTTCAAGGGGGTGACTAGGTGTGTGGATGAGGGTAGTGCAGTTGATGTAGTCTACATGGACTTCAGTAAGGCTTTTGACAAAGTCCCGCATGGGAGACTGGTCAACAAGGTAAGAGCCCATGGGATCCAGGGCAATTTGGCACATTGGATCCAAAATTGGCTTAGTGGCAGGAAGCAGAGGGTGATGGTCGAAGGTTGTTTTTGTGACTGGAAGCCTGTGTCCAGTGGTGTACCGCAGGGCTCGGTGCTGGGTCCTTTTCTGTTTGTAGTGTACATTAATGATTTAGATACAAATGTAGGAGGTATGATCAGTAAGTTCGCAGATGACACAAAAATTGGTGGAGTGGTAAATAGCGAGGAGGGAAGCCTCAGGCTACACGACGATATAGACGGGTTGGTCAGGTGGGCAGAACAGTGGCAAATGGAATTTAACCCTGAAAAGCGTGAGGTGATGCATTTTGGGAGGACTAACAAGGCAAGGGAATACACAATGAATAGTAGGACCCTAGGAAGGACAGAGGATCAGAGGGACGTTGGTGTGTATGTACATAGATCCCTGAAGGCAGCAGGACAGGTAGATAAGGTGGTTAAAAAGGCATTTGGGATACTTGCCTTCATTAGCCAAGGCATAGAATATAAGAGCAGGGAGGTTATGATGGACTGGACAAAATGTTAGTTAGGCCACAGCTGGAATACTGTGTGCAGTTCTGGTTGCCACACTATTGGAGGGATGTGATTGCATTGGGGAGGGTGCAGAGGAGATTTACCAGGATGTTACCTGGGCTGGAGCGCTTCAGCTATAAAGACAGACTGGACAGGCTGGGCTTGTTTTCCTTAGAGCAGAGAAGGCTGAGGGAGGACCTGATTGAGGTGTACAAAATTATGAGGGGCATTCATAGGGTTGATAGAAAGGAACTTTTCCCCCTAGTAGAGGGGTCAATAACCAAGGGGCATAGTTTAGAGGGGATTTGAGGAAAAACTTTTTCACCCCGAGGGTGGTTGGAATCTGGAACTCACTGCCTGAAAGGGTGGTTGAGGCAGGAACCCTCACAACATTCAAGAAGCATTTAGATGAGCACTTGAAATGCCATAGCATACAAGGCTACGGACCAAGTGCTGGAAAATGTGATTAGAATAGACAGGGTTTGAAGGCCGGCGTGGACACGATGGGCCGAAGGGCCTCTTTCTGTGCTGTGCTATGACAATGTACTCTTAATTCAAAGTTGCTTAATTCAAATTATCTGTTACATAGAATTACAAAGATGTTTACAGCACAGAAACAGGCCATCTGGCCCAACAGCTCTATGTCAGAGTTTATGCTCCACATGAGCCTCTTCCCACCTTACCTCATCTCACCCTATCAACATATCCGACTGTTACTTTGAGGGGAATGTTAACCCCCAAAAATCGAGCAGGTTTGGGTTGGGTGGGATGTTAAAAACCTGAATCCCGACACCAACCCACCCACTTCCGGTTTTAATGGAGACAGGATAGGAGCCTTGGGAAACCCAGCGGCTAAAGGGAGGCGAGGACTGCAGGATCCAGGAGGTAAGTGCCTTTCTACTTATCTACTGAATCCAGTATATCTGCTTCACCCACCCCCCGCGATCGAGCACCCCACGACCCTTCCGATCTCCTCCGCTACTCTTCTGATCTCCCCCACTTGGCTTCCGATCTCCCCCTGACTCTTCTGGTCTCCCCTCCGACCCTTCCAATCTCCTCCATAAGGTCTCTGATCTCCTCCCCGACTCTTCCAATCTCCCCCTGACTCTTCCGATCTCCCCCCCCGAGGACTCTGAACCCTCCCTCCCCGGCTACGGCCTGGTGCCGAAGGCCTAAGTGTCCAACAGCCAGCCAGCTTCCCAATCCAGCTAGCTGTGGCCAGGAAATGGAGACAAAAATTGCTAATCAGGTTCTGCCATTAAATTCGGCAGGACCTGAGGGAAACCCATTCTTCTGGGATTCTGGACCTCAAATCAGCTCCCTCCCCACCTCGGAATTAATATCCAGCCATTTTTCCCTCATGTATTTATCTAGCTTCCCCTTAAATGCATCTGTGCTGTTCGCCTCAACCACTCCATGTTGTAGAGAGTTCCACATTCTTACCACTCTCTGGGTAAAGAAGTTTCTCCTGAATTCACTATTGGATTTATTCCTGACTATCTTATATTTATGGCCCCTAGTTTTGGACTCCTCACAAACGGAAACATCTTCTCTACATCTACCCTATGTGCTTAATTAAGAATTTCTTAATAGTGCCCCCAATGGCTCAGCTGAGCCAATCAACTCAGAAGGTCTCAAATGTGATCTTGCTCTGTTGCGTTATCTATTCTGCATTGGGTGGTGGGAGGTGAGCTACAATTGGCTTCAGCTCTCCTCGGTTGAGGAGAGGACGGAAAGAGAGTCATGGTTTCTGCTGCTAATTGCTATCTGATGACCCCTGCTCAAAGTCAATGTGTGTGAACTTCAGGTGAACTCAGCTGTGATGCACCCTGCAGTCAGAAAGCCTGTTGACACTGTCTAGGCTCACACAATAAATAATGGCTACTTGGAAGGGGAGGGGCAGCAGGTGTCTGTGGAAACATAATTCAGCAAGGAGCCAACATCTTGAGAAAGGAAAAAATTTGGTAAAAAGAGATTGATTAATGAATACTCAGCAATGCTGATGGCAACAAATGTAGTATTGTGTCAAACCATAACACTGTAAAACCAATTCATATACTGTAAAAGGGAATATACAGATCTAAGGACATTCGGAATATCAACTGCCTCAATCAAAATACCTCCCCTGCCAATGTGCATTCAGAGATGATCCCAAATGCTACAGTGGATCAACAGCAACATGTCTAGCACTGCCCCGATAGTGCAGCCTGCTTCTAAACTTTAGAACACCACCATACAACATATTCTGATGTTCCATGCTCAGAATTGGCTACCAGACAAATCCGAGTGTCCTAGAATTGCACAATAAGGAGAGATCAGGAAGAGAAACTGAGCCTGCTCTTGGACACCTCCTAGAGAACACATATAACATCCCAGTAACAGAGGCATGGGAGGAAACCAGCTACTGACCTGACTTCTGAGCTGGAAAACAGTGCACATCAAGAATTTGAATTAAATTTGTGCACAAAATGCCTCCTGTTTTATTTTATTTGCTTAATTCAAATTACAGGGATAATTCAAACATTTTTGAACAAGAAACAACTGAATTAATGGTAGTATATACTATATATATAGATATATGGATGATTCATTAATATTATACCTGGTTAGCATAGTATTTTATAAGACTTTGTACATTAAATTTCAGTGGTAGCACTCTCATCGGAGTCAGAAGGTCGTGTGTTCTTGTCCCACTCCAGAGATTTGAGCACATAATTTAGGCTCACGCCTCAGTGCAGTACTGAGGGAGTGTTGCACTGTTGGAGCTGCCATCTTTTGGTTGAGACTTTAAACCAGGTGAATGTAAAAGATCCCACGTCACTATTCAAAGAAGAACAGGGGAGTTCTCCTGGCAACTGTCTGAGGCTGAACCAGACTGTTCGCAACCTTGGTGTTGTATTTGACCCCAAGATGAGCTTCCGACCACATATCTGAGCCATCACCAAGACTGCCTACTGTAAAGTCTGTGGGTTGTGCAGTTAATTACGACACAGACTTCAGGAGTAACATACAACAGGACTTTACTATTCGAAGGTCAGGGCGAATCTGCCCTATAAATCATGCCACAGCACTTATATACCGGTGTGGTCACCGTCGGTATTACCGTATACAGAAGCCAAACAAGTAGTGCCACACCTAAAATAGTTCTCTTAAAGGTGAACGGTTACATACAATAGTCTCTTAAAGGTAGACGGTTACATACACTACAACCCTCCCTTTTTAGCTTACAACATACTATTTCTCATTAACATACATATATTCAACTTCAGGTAAACAATTTACAGATATAGTCTCTGTGGGAAACAGTTCACAGGTTCAGTCTCTGTGGGAACAGTGTATAGATTCAGTCTCTAGTCTTGACTCGGTCCGAACAACATCGCTGTGGTGTAGCCGGTTCACATTGCTAGCGTGACTCCTCCACTAGTCTTCCCCTTGACGTAACAGCTTGAACTCCCGTCCTGCTGAACCAGCAATGCTGACTTTTACAAACAGCTGTATTGCCTTGGTAATTTTCCTTACTTTCCAACTGATTTATCTCCCTTTGTAGGGCCACGTGCATGATCTGGTAGGAGTGATAATGATTTTGATGGTTATCATCTTCTGCTTCTTTTTCTTTTCCGCTTCTTGGAGACTCTCGGGGCTCCCTTATCAGCTGCCAGCTGTAGCGCCACCATCTCTCTATGTTCCTTAGACTTTAAGTGCTTCATCCTGATTTCTGCACTTTGGGAGTTTTCATCACAAGCTGGGCAGACCAGATCCTCGTAATATTCAGTGTCACTCAACAGGTCATGGTAATATTCGGTGTCGTCCTGAGCTAGTCTAGCGAGAGGGCCTGCTACTTCTTCCGTACCCAACTGGACGTTAGCCGACTGTTGTTCCCTCCCTAGACATCTTTCCTGAAGAGACTTCTTCATGCGTTCATATTCATCCCGCTCTTCCTGGGTTTCCTGCAAATCCTTCACTAATGACCTCGTTTGTGATTTCAACACTTCCCCTTCCCTCGGGGATTGATTGATCAGGCTATTCAATCCTTCTACTGGAGCAGCTGTTTCAACATTCTGCTGTTCACATTGACGTGATTCAGCGTACTTTTGGCATCCCTGTAAAATCTGTGTTGCAACCTCAGCTATTTCCATAACTTTTGAGAGCTCCGAACTCCTTCCCTTTGAAGATTGAAGCTCGTGTTCAGATTGTTCCCATTGTAGAGTCTTGTCCTTCAGCATATGAAGGAGTTGGCTGACCGTTAACTCTTCCACGGGAACACTGTGGGTCAGAGTCTTCTCCATTTCATCCACCTTTTCCTCCAATGCTTTCACCTTTTCCTCTTGTACTTTGGCTTCCAGCGCTCGGAGAAGTTGCGCCTTGATGCTCTCTAGCTCATGTTCAGAGGCCATTCTTACAGTCTCTGTTTCTTACAGTTCCCTTTTCTTCCACTGAACGGATTCCCAGTTGAATCTGTTCTTCAAGTTGTTGAATCTCGGTCATAGCCGCCCCATATTTGTCTTGGGTTTCCTTTAATATTTTTATGAGTTCTTGTACATCTTGTCTTTCAGGTTCTGCCATGTCTTTCACCTCTAATTTCTCATCTATGGATGGAACTTCTACCGATGAGTCTGTCTTGGCCTTGAGCTCATCAAGAATTTCCTGCAGCCTTTGGACTCCTTGCTCATGTTCAACCTTTAGTTGCTCATATGCTTCCACTGAAACTAGCTTTTCGGAGGTTGCCGAGTTAACCCCTTCCAGAATTGTAGCCTGGGCCTGTTCATACTGTTCTTTCAACTTCTCACCCTCTGCTTGTAAGGAGTCGTAGAGAAGAACTGGAATAAAATCCTGGCTTCCTGAAGATTCCTCTTCATTTGCTTCTTCCTGCAAATATTCTAACTCCTGAACAGCATAAGGGAGATGTGATCGGTAATTGGTCACGATGGCTCTATGATCGCTCTCTGCTTGAGCTAGCTGCTTCTGTTGTCTTTCCAGATTCTCCCATTCGGTGTCATAGAACTTTTTCATTGTTTTCATCTCTTGTACGAGACGGTAACTCAATTGTTCTAATTGTTGTCGTAATTTGAAATAAGTTTGAGTCCGAGCTCGGTGTTCTTCCGTCATGGATATGTCCATAACTTGAACAGGCTCAGAATTTTCTGTTGAACTAGGTTGTCGTTGTTCGGTGGAGTTCTGTTCTGAAACTTTGTTCTTCTCTGGAGCATAAGCCTTTATGCATGCCTTCGTTTTTCCAACCTTCGTCGGCAAGTCCATTTCAGCCTTGTCTTTCATATTTGGGTTGGTCTTATCGTCGTCCGTTTCAGAATCTGAGCTGATTGTCTGCACCGAGTCCTCACTCGTTATGGCTTTTAGATAGTGCCATTCCATGTCTATTTTCTTGATCCACTCCCGTCCTAGAAGTGGTGGTCCTCCCTCATGTAGTACGTATAAGTTCATTCTTGGGTGTTCTTTACCCCTATCTCTCACTTT